>NC_041404.2:143847490-144566657 GCF_900747795.2 Erpetoichthys calabaricus | reverse complement strand
ACACAAATAATCCTCAATACAATATAAAAACACAAACATTACAAGTACGGAGCAGAATTCAACAGTAGATGATATCACATAATATGATTTGGATTTGTTTAGAGGCCTTTATACTTCCTCACTGTGACTGCGGCTGCCCTTTCTATCTTAGGTCAAGAGTTTTTCTTACTTTATAGTAATTCTGCTGTGTATTAAAAGAGGGCTGCTGGTTGTTAGTTATATTTATTGATTGATTGACTGAGCTTCTGTAAAATGCTAAATTTCCCCCTGGGACAAATATAAATACAGAATCAAACATAGCAATTGTGTGTATTTATTGTTTTACTGTCATTATCCTCCATACTTTATGCATTTCCATTATTTACTCTCCCTTTAAATGTTCTGATGCCCTGTGTGCAATGTGGGAGGAGCTCTAGGAGGTGGGGCCACTCTGACATCACTGTTACTGACCCAACCCTCTCAGTATAAAGAGCTGAGGGCAGCAGATTATCGAGTTGTATTTGTAATATTGTAAAGGTCGTATTTTCTTATGGTTTTGCCTTTTTTGGATTTTGATTTTATATTGTGGTTTTTTGCAACGTTTTCACTTAGGATTGCCTTTAAGGCAAATCATTTTTGCTGTGCTTTTCTATTTTCTTAAATAAATCCTAATTTATAAAGTTTCTTTGTTTGCCATTCTGTGCACAAGTCAGGAGTTTACGGTCATCCTCTTCCATGTGGGGTTTTTTGCTTTATTTTTTAGGACTTTTCTAATTACAGTCGACCCTTGATATACGACCAGCCTGACTTGCGAACAACTTGGTTTATGACCAAAACTTTTGTTTTGAATTACGACCAACATCTTGTGTTACGACCTGAATGCGGTCATGGTAATCCGCTTGTGCGATTGTAAACAAACAGCCGAGAGCATTTGTAAGCGTCAGTCGGAGCCCAGATACATGTGTTTGTGGACGTGATTTTGGTCAATGCAGTGATTTATATAATTTATTTCTATAATTGCTAAGGTAGGAAGAGAAGGTAATGAAGGTAAAGAAAGCGATCACAATCGAAACGAAGAAGGAAACTGTGCGGAAATATGAGAGTGGCGTTCGTGTGACCGATCTCGCTAATATGTCGAAATCCACCATCTCGATAATTTTACAAAGAAAAGATTTGTATAAGGAGGCTCCTTCCAAACAATAACCAACGTCCATTTCATTCTCCTCCTCCTCCCTTCCTGCAACCCGAAGATGTCAAATCAAATGGTGAGTACAGTATGAAATTGTTGTTTCTGGTAGGCAAGGCACTTTTTACAACTTTTTGGTTAGTACATTAGAAAAATTATTGGTGTTTTGGTAAATTATGCACATTATACAACCCTATTTTATTATGAAAAGGTTAAGTAAGTGTTGCTGTGGGAGGTTCAGAACGAATTATGGGTATTTCCATCATTTCTTATGGGAAAAATAGTTTTGACTTACAACCAACTTCAGTTACAACCAGCCCTCGAGAACGAATTGAGTTTGTAAGTCAAATGTCCACTGTATTTTGTTCTCCTTGTCTGGGGCCTGTTAGGATGGAAATGAGCAGTTAGAAGTGAGGGGTAGCTGGACTGGTGTAAAGGCTTTTCCTGGGCTAGTCAATGAAACTCCTCATCTGCCATGCAGTTATATTTTGACAGCCTTATTTTGTTATGTATGAGACTCCACATTATAACAAAAATACAACTAATTTCTAAAAGAGTCTGTTAAGCAAGTACAGGTCGGGAAGCATGCACTGGTACAGCGCGTTGCTGCACCCACCACACGACGAAACAGCTCAGGATCCTGGATGCCATGACCACCCAAAACAGGCAGCCCAGTCCTACCCTACTGAAATTGACCCTCTATCTGCTGCAGCCAGGTGTTACGTGGGCGTCGCCTTGTCCTGGCCCAGCCACTCGGGTCCTCAACAATGAGGGACTGGATCACCCTCGGGGAATTGTGCCACATGGCCATAGTGCCGTAACTGACGCTCTCTCACAATGCAGGTCATGTGCCTCTTTTTGGGACTAACTGAGCAACACAAAGTCAAACCAGCAGGACCCAAGGATTCTGTGAAGAGACACACATATGAAGGGGTCATTGGATAGCAACCATACAGCAAGACAGGAAGCCCCAGGACTCTAAAGACTTGGACCTTCGTCCTTTTGCATAGAGCGCCACACACCCCTTTCCAGCGACCTCATGACCCCCACTATGCTCTCTCAATCCATCTACTGTCTTCATAGGAAGAGTCACCAGAGACATGAACGTCACTGCCGAGGTAAGTAAACCCCTCAACAAGGTTAAGCAAGTCCACATGAATGTAATATAGGCTTTGTTCGTTTGGCATTGTCATTTATAGTCTCCTTTACTAATGTACCGATATACAGTATAATAGTAACAGTAATAGTAATGTGCAGTATGGCTCCAACAGGGCCCCTAATCTCCTGGAGCAGGTCGGGCAATAAAATATTTATGGAAATACAAGCAGGGAAACATTACAAAAAAAAAAAAAATAGATTAAAAAAAATGAGCCTACACATTGCATCAAACTAGCAAGTCAGGTTGTGCGTGCGTCGCCATGCAGGATTTATTTATGTGCATTTTTAATAGAAGAGGCGGGATGTTATTTACTTCCACTGAAGCAACAACCAAAACCAATGAGGTTAATTGATGCCATTCTTCACTAGCTCTGGTACAGAATCTGAATTAAAGCCCCCCTAAATCCAGCTAAGCTAGGCCTTTGAAATGGAATTATGGTACATCACGACAATGATGGTATGCTGATGGGGCTGAAAAGATAAGATGCTAACATGAAAACTTGCAGGTTTCTTTTTTTTTTTTTTTTTTTTAAACTATAAAATTGAGCAAACTCAGGCGGCATGTAATGCAGCACATTACCGGGAATATTTCTGGTGAGGCAGCTACCCACAACAGAACGCAGAGTAAATCAAATAAAATGCAGCAATTAAAGTGCAATTTAGAGAAAAAAAAATGAAATTATGCCCACAATCATTTTTTTCTGGCAGCATCACGAAAAGACCTGCAGTTCATTCTAAAAGAAACAGTGCCCTCCAGTGGCTGACAATGAAAATCACGTAACAAAGAAGAAGAAAATAAAAAAGGACATGGAACAATGGAAATGGGAGACTCGCTGAAAACTGAATGTGTTAAAAATAAAACCTAGGTTTGATCTTTTAAGATGAAGGATGTAGGCCTCAGTTTAGGTGACCAAAGGCACAGCAGAAGCCAACATTTAAATACCTGCATGAGTTCGGCACGGACAGGCTGGATGTGGTCGTAGAGAAAGTCAGGCTGCAGGTTGTCCACGCACAGCTCGAGGGTGCGCAGACCCTGGCTGACTAACGTCTGGGAGCCGTTGAGAGCCGACACAAGAGGATCCATGAGCATAGGCAGGTAGGGAAGCAGCGAGCTGAGACGCACGGGAACGGTCAAGCAGAGCTCCACAAAGAGGTCCTTCATGTGTTGCTTGTGCAGTCCACTCTGAAGCATGTTGAGCCCTGCAGGGAGACAGTTGAGGGGTGACACATGTCAAGACTGCCAAGTCAATCATTCCCTCCTCGCCCAAGACATGCACGTGTACATTCTTAGGTCGTGGAAAGCTCACCTTGCAGCAAGTTGGGAAGAAGTGGAAGGAACTCTTGATACAACAGGTCATGGCTGCCCCCACCGATGGACCTAAACAAGGCCCGCAACAGCAAAAAGTAGTTGTAGGGCTCCTTAGCAGACTGGGCCAGCTCCATAGAGCTGTTCACAATTTTGTGCAGATGAGGCTGTGAGGGAAAAAGAAACAAACAAACAAGTCATTGATTTATGAGGCAACAAAAAAGGTCAGTTAGGCCTCTAAGCCACGTGGGACTTGGTAACAGAATGAAAACTCTTGCTGCTTTTCCAATTATGTGGCTGAGGCTGGTGCTGCGGAGATAACGATATTGTGAGACCTACCACAGGGATGGAGGAAACCAAAGAATAGTTCAGTTAATTGGACCAGTTTCAGAACTCCACGATTATGAAAAGTCTACAGAAACCCTACAGCACCACAATCACCTAAGTCGTAGGGGCAAGCGTGCGAGTGTGTGTGAGAGCCGACAACCACCGAGTGCAACACATACAATGTGACCGCAAGGAAGGAGGAAAACAAAAGAGAGACTTGCCTATATTTATCGTAACATGAAGTCAGAGAGGCTAGATTGTGTCGGTTTGGACATGTGCAGAGGAGAGATGCTGGGTATATTGGGAGAAGGGTGCTAAGGATAGAGCTGCCAGGGAAGAGGAGAAGAGGAAGGCCTAAGAGAAGGTTTATGGATGTGGTGAGAGAAGACATGCAGGTGATGGGAGTAACAGAGCAAGAGGCAGAGGACAGAAAGATATGGAAGAAGATGATCTGCTGTGGCGACCCCTAACGGAAGCAGCCGAAAGAAGACAAAGAGATGAATTTAAGACTAGAGGTGAACTCATGGTACATTCATACAGTTATGGGTGCCGCCACCCTGCATGTTAGCCGGCTGTCATAATGCAGTGTGCTCGCGATACTTTGGAAATTTGAAATGGCGCTAAAAAGTCCCGAGGCAGCCGTGTATCAAACTTCTAAACAAACTCTCAAATCAGCCATGTCACATGATCCACCTCAAGGTTCTTTTATTTGCCATGTGTGCATAAAACCAATAGTCAAAGCACATTGGAATTCTTGTGCAGAGCTCTGTCCGAGTTATAGTAAAACATTAAAAAAAATTTAACAACAGTAAAATAATATAGATTACACCAGCACTATACAGAAAAGTGGTAATATCTACACAAAAAAATACAATATATTGTAGATACTGCACAGTTAAAATATTGCCACATTTTTAACTCGTTATTTACATGACAAGTGAAGTAGTGTGAGGTTATTACATATATTCAATAATTTTGTTTTGCCATCAGTTGGACTGTGGCGGGGAAAAAGCTATTGAAAAAACCTTGTTCTGTGAGTGATGATGCTGTCCGCTCTGCTGTGTCTCAGATTGTACGTACAGTTTTTGCGTCTGAGCAGACAGTGAGCAGGATGGAGCGAGTCCCTGATAATTCCCTCTGCTCTTTTCCGACAACGATGTGCATACATGAAGTCCATGGAAGGAAGTTTTGTCCCTGTGATCCTCTCCGCAGTCTGGTACCTGGCTGTAGGCTCAATACGCTCTTTAACACACACATTTCTGCTACAAAAACCAACTCCTGAACAAAAGACGACAGCGCTGAAACAAGAATGAGTTTTGAACTGAAGGCCCACCTGCTCCTTTCAGTCATTGGTCAGGAGTCCTACCCAGCAACAGCTCAATCATTGACCACCATGCACCATCACACGATATCAACATTGCAGAGCATGGTCTGAGATTACTAGAGATTAAAAAGGTAAAGAAAGCCGCATGAAAACATCACGATTCGTATTGGTGTATATTTCAGATACTTCAAACAAACAGGGGGCCAAGTTCACCACTGTGGTTCATCGCAGCGATCAGATTCTCACTGTCCTAAAACAGTGATGCGACGCCAGGAACGCACACACTCACAAACAGAAACTGTGGACGAAGACTCAGACAAGACAGCAGGTGTGGTTATATACCAGCTTTATTCTTCAGTGTCACAATGAGCAGAGATTCAGAAAGCAGGCAATCAATATTACTTGACAGCGTCAGGGCTCTTCTGAACCCCGTCTGTCGATTGGGGCAAAGTTTTATACCCCTAGAACGCGTGATTTAATATCATTATGAAATGCAACAGTCGACACTTTTATCTTACACAATCCTTGAGCCAAGTATTATCTCAGACCCCAGAGTTCCTTCTTCACCACAAGTTCAACGCCCCTTATGCGACGTGATTTCTTGGCCCTTTTGTTATGGCTTTCAGATGTAAATAGAGGAAAACGGGATAAGGCAGACTCATGTGTGGAATGCTTAGACCTTGAGTCCCTTGAACAAATATTTTTCTGTTTGCTCATCAAAGCATGCTTTTACATAATGTATGGTTTCGTAAAGCTTACTTCTGCTTAACTTCTCAGACATAGATTAGTACAAGGGAACGAAGAAAACATTCATCTTCCACAAAACACAATACAATAGCACATAGCTAAACTTAAAAGAAGTGGTGAGGCTCCTTCTGCTGTTATACACCTCAAATCTGGAATAGCTGACTGACAGAAATTCGCCAGGCTAATACAATGGAGCACTTTAAAAAACACATTACTGTAACATGGCTTCATTTTAGTTTAATCCTGATATTCTGTATATGCATTTAATTATCAATATCATTCATGGTGGCTCCAAAATCCATACTAACCCCTACTTTCTCTACTGTTCTTTTTCCATGGTGGCGTTCTGCACCCCCACCACCTGATCAGGGCGCCATGCACTCCCTACATTGATGGATTGAAGGTCAGAGGTCCACATGACCGTCATCATCAAATTCTTTCACGTGAAGCCTGAAATCCATGAGGACTGATTGAGATCATTTATGTGAGAAAGAATGTCCAGTGGGGGCTGGCCGGGTGGTCTTTTGGCCTTTGAACCCCTGCAGATTTTGTTTTTTTTGTTTTTGTTTTTTCCGGCCCATTCAGAGTTTTCTGACCTTACTTTATTCTTTGTTACTTAGTATTGCCCAATCTTTTTTGTTTTATATAAACTTTTCTTTCTTCACCTTGTAAAACACTTTGAGCTACACCATTTGTATGAAAATGTGAGATACAAATAAACGTTGTTGTTCTATTAAATAAATAAGAAATGCAGAAACAAACTAATAATGTTCACAGAGAGACCCACCTAAAATTAACCTGCATGGCAATAATTAACTAAGCACAGATATAAAAAGAAAAATGACAAAACACCAAGTGTTAAAAGATCAATGATAAACATTCACGGAACAGTCTTAAAACAACAGACGCAGATGATGGGGAGAACTGAAATGAGACCCCCTAGTGAACAGCCTCCCAAATGTAATGAAAAGTTTTGTCCTGCCGTGATCCATTTGTTACGTGAAGATTTGTAGAAGTTGAATGATGAAGACGGTACCCACCTTAGACAAAACCGTACAAACAATCAGGCACAGGTCAAGAGTATAAATCCAGAGAAAACTGTGATATAATGGAGGGGGGTGATAGTATCTGTGATCCAGTTGTGGGGTGAAGACAACAGACAGATTGTGATCCTACGGGCTTTCTAATGGAGAGGAGGGAGGAAGGCGCTGATCCTGCACATTGCCGCACCCACCACATGACAAACCAACTCAGGACCCCAGATTAGGACCTGAGTGCCAGCCATGTGATGGGTGACACCTCAGCACCACACTAGCTCAGACGGAATGGAATAGTGTGAGGTTTTTTTTTTTTTTATGGTGGCTGGAGTGCCAATTCTGCCACCAACCCCAAGGTGTTTTTCCCTGCAGGTTGGAGGGCCTACATGCAGGGCTGGATGCAGATTAACGTCATACCCAGGACGGAGCAATTGCAGGTTAAGGGCCTTGCTCAAGGGCCCAAAGAAGTCACTTTTGGGGTTTACGGGATTCGAACAGTCAAGCTTCCGATTGTCAGTGCAAATCCCTAGCTTTTCTAATGGCTCCCTTTTAAAAATTCTACGTCACAACTTGCTTCTTCCCTGCGACCCCCATGAAAACAACCAAAGCTGCCCAATGGCACACACACACACACAAACACACAGTACTCAGGGGGCTGCTGGGATGTGCAGTTCACTTGAGTAGTGCTGCCACAAGTTTCGCAAAGAGCCGGTGAACAAACAAGGCCTACTGAATTAGTGGCTTGTTCACCACAGAATTTCAAAAGTTGATTCCGTTATAACGCGCTGCCATTGTGTAGTAGTAAATTTTCCGGAAACAGTTGTGGGATATGGCCAACCATAACCCCCAGATGGAGCCCTCCCTGCAGCATGGAGGTGCCCGGAATGCCAGCAGGGAATCATGGACAATGGAGTCTCTATTCACAACTGTTTTGTCGAGAGAGAGATAGATAACATTATTAATCCCAAGGGGAAATTCACAATATTGCTCTACTTTCCCCTATTGTATTATTAATATGTAGCCTTAGAATGCCTAATCTCACAGACTTACCACTGTTTATAAGGTATTATTGTATATAACTTATCCCCAATATTCCCTTCTATTTCTATTACCTTAGGCAATTAGATGTAGTAAAAAGACAAGCAGAAGTTAAGTTACCCATAAAATAATGTATTATTGATAATATTCATAAATAATAACAAAATGCAAAGTATATTTGAATATTGGCAACCATACAACCTGATTAAATGGTGATATGTAGTTCAGGCGGCACACAGTCTTGTAGTTACTTAAATGTCTCTAGTTAAAGCATCATTGGTGCTCAGCTTTCAGCCACATGTCTGTTCAAAATGGCTGCTGAGCTGTGCTCTTCATTGTGTGCTCTTCATCATCACAGGTTAGCATGAGAGATGCTTCTTTCAGATGTTGGTTAGTAAGAGAGAGAATGTGAGCTTAAACACATACATTTATAGATGTTCTGTCCAACCCCAAGAGCCAATAGGACATCATGGTACTTAAAGGCCTCTGAGACAAGCCAATTCCAAACAGCCATACCCTCAGACCAATGGGGGAATAGAACATCTTAATACCTGCCACCCCCAAGACCATATGTCTTTAAGTCTTTCTTGCGGGGGTAGAAATGAATTAAGCAAAGAAACACTAACCAAACCGGTTTAAGGCACATCTTCCCCCAAATCCTGTCATAAAATTCAAAGAGGCTCAGTTGTAAAAGGGGGGGGGCAAACACGAATGCCTCTCACCAAAGTAACACTAAATTACATTGCTTTGCCTAAAAATCAAATAAAGACATACAAAATATTCATCAAGTTATATTTAAATTCTCCCATCACAACAACAACCCTGCTGGATACGGTGGGTGCTGCCAGAGGACGCCACAGGGAGGCTCAAGGACTTGTATTTTCCCTATAACCCGGAAGTACATCTTAGTCACAGCGGCAGAGGAAATGACATCCTTCCGGGATGAAGAAGAAGAGTTTTCACCTGACCCGGGAAGTGCTGGGTAATCACATGGACTGAAGGATCAGAAGCACTTCTGGGTCAAGGACTTTAAAAGGACGATGGGAAACCCCAGCAGATTGAGCCGAGTTGGGAGGAAGGGTGACTGAGCTGCTGGGAGGTGTGGAGGATTATTGAATTGTGATTGATTATTATTTATTATTGAGTATTGTGGAGTGGGGATGCTTTCTGCACATTTATTAGTAAAATAAATTCATATTGGACTTTTATCTGGTGTCTGATCTGCGGGTTCAAGGGGACGACAGCGCCCCCTATCTGTCACACAGTGTATTTAATATTTTAGCCTGGGCTGTTGTATACCTGACAAGTAGATAATGCAACACAAATAATTAGTTTTTTTTAATGGACATTTTTGATATTATTTGCTACTGACACCCACTATTATCAGGAATTTTCTTGTCTCTGTTCTCCATAAAACATTGGACTAACAAAACACCCCCAGGGCAAGTAACCAATAAAACAATTATCCTCTTCGGTTGGGGCATTGTTTAAGACTGATGTCCTTTGAGAGCTCTTTGGTGTTGCCCATGGTGGTGGAGAGGTTGGAATGGAAGAAATTGATTCTGTGGACAGGTGAGCTTTATACACATCACAAGTTGAGATCAGGAGTATCTGTGATTGATTGACTGATTGACTGCCGATCTGTGGAAGTCAGAATTCTGGATGGGTTGTAGGGGTTCAAATCCTTATTTCACTCAATGATATGCAAATCAATTTATAACTTTGACGTAATGAGTTTTTTTCTGGATTTGCGGTTGACTTTCTGTCTCTCTCCATTACAATGAAACTACCATAAAAATTATTAATTACGTGAGCAAACTTACAAACTTACAAATTCAGCAGGGGATCAAATACTTATTTCCCCCACTTTATGTGGTGGAGCTGGGCCCATTATTCACTCCAGGGACCATCACCGCGCCAGTCATTCCAGCAACACATACATTACCTGGCACTCTTCATTGGCATAATCTTAGCAAGTTGGGGGCAATGACAGTGCGCTCTCGTGACTGCCAGTTCTGTCTGTGACCCTCTACTTTGTCTCAAGTCACAGGGGGACAAGTTTTGTGTTTGTATGACCGCTGACAACCAATCAACGCATACCCGGAAGTGTAAGGCATAGAACAAAGTCACTAAAACACAAGGAATGTGGGTGCTGTGTACTGCACTAAATAAGTGTTTGTCGTAGCAGAACAAAACTGAAAACAGAAAATAAAAACAGCTGAGAAATCGGCTGAACTCGCCCCATACCTGGAAAGCAACGCTGTCAGGCGTGATATGCCACGGGGTCATACAGCTCGCCAAACCCAAACACAGACAGGCACAGAGACACACGAGTGCAAAACACCACACACTTTATTTATCTTCCTTCTCGTGGGAAACGCCTTCCCCAGTTTCCCACAGATACAACACAGTCCAAGCACAACGGCACCCAAATCTTTTTCTTCTTCTCTCTCTCTCTTCTCTGCTGCCTCCACTCCTCTCCTCTCCTCTCCCAGCAGGCTTTGTCCTCCACCTCCCGACTCTGGCTCCTTGAACAGAGCAAGATGGCCTCCCTCAAAAGTGCACCCAGAAGTGCTGCAGGTGCACTCTGATCCTCTTCCGGCAGCAATCCCGAGTGTGACAGAAGTGCTGCAGGTGCACCCCGATCCTCTTCTGGCAGCACTTCTGGTTGTGCTGCAGCCCAGGGCTCTGGGACTGTCCAGGCGTCCCCTGGCGGAGGCCTCGAGCCCCAGCAGGGTTGAGCTTCCAAGCTCCAAGCCTGTGGCCGAGATGTAATCCAGGGGGGTTATCCTCTTGTGTTCTGGGGGAGGTATTGTCCTCTCCCCTGTTCCTTCCATCAGAGGAGCATCCCAGCCATCTGCCACACAGGCAACGTGTTAATTGGCTGTCAGCCTGCCGCAAGCTCCAGTTACTTTGGAGATGACGAAGCTGGGCTGGTAAGTCATCATAGAGTCACAACATTTGTTGCCCTGTGGCAATTCCTAGTTGTGTAATCTGGCCTCCTCAAGGTGAAGAGATCCAGAAACTGCAGTCATCAAGTCTGAGATCCCTTCCGAGAAGAACTCGTGGGATACGTCGGCAGCTTCAAGTGCAAAAAAAATCCAAAATTAGCCCTCCCGACCACGCACCAAGGACGCCGTGCGCCACCGATCACTCAGGACTGACTGCTTCCATTTCAGATATGAAACATTTTGGCAGAAGCACACATTTCATTCAGCGGGATGCGCAGCCCATCAGACGGCCACCGAGCTGGAGCATTAGCTAATATCACAACATTTCGGTAGATAATGAAAAGTGCCGGGCAAACCCAAGGCCGGTGCGTAAGTGCGGCGTGAACGCGGTAAAACACTAGGTGACGAGCGCACTAAATCAACACATTCAAATTGGAGTTACAGCTCATTAAATACATGCAGCCTTGAAACGAGACTCAAGCTGCTGAGGAAAAAAATGGAAACACTTTATATAAAAAAAAAAAGAAAAAAAATATATATACTCCATAAAGTGACCTTCACTTAATCAATCTGGAGCCGGACTATCAATCTAAAGGACAGCGCAGCTTCTCCAGCTCTTGACAGAATTCATTAAAATTTTTGCAGGTTAACTGATGGGATTCAAACTTTTCTGCTGTGTGAGCCAAAGTATAAGACAATCCAGGACTATTAAAATAGCTGAGGGATGAAAAATTATATATAGAGCACCTTTCACCCCGGCCAACAAGACCTGGCTCTTTTTTTAAACATTCTTTTGGAGCACAAAATGAGAATGAAGAGATTTAGCTCAGGGGCACCCAAGGCAACCATTTCATTACTGGAACTCCGTCTGGTTTCAAAAAGGACGTCAACATTTCAAAATGAAGGCTTGATGAGGAGAGTGGAAAATGGTCTCCGCAAAAACACGGTCAGTCAAGTCAGTGGGGTTGGGATCTAAACGGGGTTTTTTTTTTTTTACAAACAGCCACAGGACCCTTCGGGTGAAGGTCAGCTTGGGGAAAGGGGAATTTGGCAAAGTGCACCTTGGGAAAGTAAGACGGAAGTACGGAAGGGAAGCCTTCAGGGGGTTTTCAGAGAGCTACGTGACCTCCGGTGAAGGACAATACAGGGGGGGTGGGGGAATGAACTTGGCGTAAAACACGGTGAATGAGTGCGAGGAGGAACTGGTATCCAGAGTGGCACGGGACCACCAGTGAAGGAGGGCTTGGACAGCAATCAGGAGGAGGTAGTAGACATGGTGCCAATAAAAAGTATTCACATTTTATTGTTATGTGAGTGGATGAAAAAATACTTGGGGCTCAGCTGGCTCGCCTGCCGTGAAACCTGGAAAATGGCTGTTAGACTAGAATTGGTGGTGGCGGTGGGATTGTGCCATATACCAGTACTAGAAAAAGGGCCAAAAAACATTTTTAAATGGCACAGTACCAGCATTTCTGAAGCTTTTGGAAACTACAACGTTGTTTTATCATGCTTTATTTTATTTTAATTCTTAATAGTTACTCTTTCATATTACTGTTGTTTTTATAATTTGTAAGGTGACCTTGAGTAGTGCTGGGAGGTATACCGGTTCATACCGAAAAACGTTTTTTATTTTTGTTATGATATGGATTTTTCTTATACCGCAATACCGGTTTAAATAGCCTAAACAACATTCGGAACGTGGTGCAGTGGGAAACTGTTTAAGGGGGGACCTTTTTCACTGCTACACTGCTAAACACACATGCAGCGGAGTACATGTGTTAGTGGAGGTATTGAGTGGTGAAAATGGACAGAGAACATTCTGAAACTGAAGCTGTTGCAGACGATAAAGTTGAATGTGATGACACAGAAGAATTTTTGCAGAAAAAAGGAGCCGTGTCTGTTGTCTGGAGATTTTGGTTTTAAAAGGTCGGATGTGGACCAAACAACTATTTACTGCAAATGCTGTGGAGCTATAGTTGTCGCCGGAGGCGGTAACACGAGCAATTTGCTGCACTCACCACCTCAGCCGCAAACATGCTTTGGAGTGCCATGAATGAATGGAACTAAGATTGGCACCCTTCACGTCCTCAGGTAAAACTGAAAAAGCGAGAGGACACTAGAGTCGGACGTCACTTGTAGATGTGTTTTCTAGAGGTACTGCCTACGACAAAAAGAGAGAGCCAACGCCATTACAATCCAGAAAGCTAACGTGTCAGTGGACAGAGATTGTTAACATTAACGGAAAGTGTAGTTGGTTAACAAAACATATTTACTATTTATTCCTTTTCTAAGACATGTTCAGTGCAATACAACTTTTGACAAGCACCTCTGGATATTTTGCTAAGTCTAAATGCCTCTTTGGATGGTTGAAAATATGTTGTCAAAATTATAGTTTAAGTTGTTTGCAAAATTTGTTCAATAAAAAGGTTCTATATTTTGACTACAACTGTCATGCAATGTGATTCCTTCTCTTCATTAGTGCCACCCCCTTGAAAACTATCACTTTATGGGGCCATGCAAACCTGTATTAATATTTGTGTGCACATTAAAATGTGTTTTTGTACAATGTACAATTCTCGTGACAGTGGGATAGGTCATTCTTAGCCAGTCTATTGCAGTAATTGCAGTGGAAAATGTGGTTAACATCCACTCATGCATGGGGAAAAAAATACTGTTGAATACCATGAACCTGGTATAATTTTGAAAACTACCATGATATAGAATTTTGGTCATACTGCCCAGCCCTAACCTTGAGTCCCAAGGAAGGTGCCATCAAGTAAAATGTTTTATTTTGTGCCCCTAAGAATTACTTTTACAGTAAACAGTATGAAATCTGTATTATTTTTTTTGGTCAGGTGCCTCCAGAATTATGTGAAAACCCGTTATGCGAAAACCCCTACCTATGATATACCATTTAACTTTACTTATTGTCTAGTTAGACAAGACATTAAGCTTTTTGGGGTCACTCTCTCCCCCATCCAATTTTTGACCTTCTTGACCTGAATTTGCGGATGACACGACGGTGGTCGAACACAGGAGGCTGAGCTGGCATACAGGGACGAGGTGGAGCGGCTGTCAGAGGGGTGCAGAGTCAATAACCTGCCTCCTCAACACTACAGAAAACAAAGGAGCTTGTTATTGACTTTAGAAAAAACAAAACTGACATCCAGCCACTCATCATTGGCGGGGCCTGTGTGGAACGGGTCCCGGTGTTCAGGTTTCTGGGCATTGAGCTAGAGCAGTGAAAGGCAACCTTTTTCGAGTTGCGGCGCAATAAGTCCAAAAATTTTCTTTCGCGGCGCACCTGAGGGACTGCCCATAAATAAAGTCGTGACGACACAATCTATGGACAATCGCCAATAAAAACAGTTAATTTTACAAGTTTGAAAGACATTTTATTAATAAAGGAATCAAAGGATAAATCTTAAATTTAATTAATGTGAACGTTGAGATTGTTTTTCAGCACATATGAGATTGATGCGAGGATCAATTTTCAAAAGACAGACGCACATTTCCTTGTCGATCATTTCAAGTCTCTCGCGTTTCTTAGACTTCGTTTCCATAATCAACCAAAAGTTCAAAAACACTAGCAATTTTCAATATTTTACAAAAGTTTTCGCGGCGCCCCTAGAAAATTCCGCGGTGCACTGCACCGGTTGCCCGACAGTGAGCTAGAGGATGACCTGACCTGGAGCGCCAACACCAAGGAGCTGCTGAAGAAGGCGCAGCAGAGACTGGATTTTATGAGAATCCTCAGAAAGAACCATCTCCCCAAAAATCTGCTCCTTGCCTTTTATCATCACTGTTCCATCGAGAGTGTGCTCACGTACGGACTTGTGTGTGTGGTACGGTAGCTGCACCTCCTCAGAAAGGAAAGAGCTCCACAGGGTCGTCAGGACAGCGGAGAGAACAACTGGTTGTACCCTCCCCAATCTGGAACAAATCTACACCTCCCGATGCCACAAAAAAGCAACAGACATTCCACAGGATTCTTCACATCCCGGTCATTGCCTCTTACAGCTTTTGCCATCGGGCAAGAGATACACAGCAATGAAAACCAGGAGAAAGCGCCTTAAAAACAGTTTTTATCCAAAAGCAATCATGAACTCAGAATAAAACAAGTGCAATTCATATATTTTGTAAAGTACTTTTATTACTATTCGGTTTGTTATTATTTTCTCTCTTCTTGTCTTTTTAACTCTTATGGCTCACACTGAGTCGACTGCACCTTTAGTTCCGTTGTTCCTTTGTAAAAGTGCCAATGATGATAAAGATCTATCTATCTAAAAACTCTTTTTTAGGTCAATTTTAAGACCATATTTTATGCAGAGTGTAAAGAATAAACCGATAGGCGTCTCCTTCAAAAATGATCAGAAGGACTTGAAGTTGTGTGTGCCACATCAAGAGATCCCAGGGGATTTGAAACAAACTTTGAAAAATGGGAACTGGTAATATAGCCGTGAGGAGTGTCATTTTATGTTATGTCAAGGTTTGCTGATCACAAATATGATCATCTTTTTAAACATCTGATTCTTTACCGGTGGTCTTAGCCCTCTAAGAGTCACTCCCAGAAGGTTAAAAATGACAAATTTCAAACATAAGTATGTTGGGTATTATTCTAGACTATTTCAAGGTCAGTGATCACACATATGTTATTTTTGATCCTTTACTAGGGTCCTAGCCCTCCATGGACCTATCAGAGTTTGAAAAATGGCAGATTTCTATTACAATTGAGAATATTTAGACTTTGAAACAGTTACAAAGAAGCATGTTATAATATCTTCTTATATAATACGCTACCGTGGCTGTTCGTTTGTCTCTCCGGGATTTTAAATCACCTGTAGATCGCAAACTGTTTGACCTATTGACCTGAAATTTGGTCCTCATATACTACTTGACCTCTACTGTCCGCTTTTGGGGTGATGATTGACCTCCAAGGTTAGTCCTCTTTTTATTTCATTTTATTGTAGAATCAACTCTCAGCAGTGGGCAGCAGGGCGGGCGTGCGGCGCATGTGTATGGGTGCCGTTCTCATTCACTACCTCTACCTCTTTATATCTTAAATCATTCTTGAGGCAGATTGAAGACTTGAGTGCCAACTTAAGTGAAAAATTAAAGAAAACATACTAGGTAATTGTAACACAAACACTGGACTTAATCAGTTTTAATGCGAAAAGATGCTGACGGAAGAACAGAAGCAGTGGGCCGCTATGGTGGAGAAAAGAAGAGCTGCTCAGGAAGCAGCAAGCGCATCAACCTCTGAGCAAAACGAATGGTAAATGTACAGAGAAAGAGAGAGGATGAGAACTAGGAAAGCTCAAGTCAAGTGTACTCACTGCATGTTATCATGCAGTGCACTGTTACTGGTATCAAATATTTTACATGACTCTTCTTGTTCCTTCTTACAGCTTACACCAATTCAGGCTTTTCCACTTGTAATGTCAATGTGACCCTGGACATGTGCTCTACCAGTAAGAGATGCTGTCAGTGGCAGTAATATTTATCTCTTGTACATTCTTTCTTTTTTGTTTTTAGATTAAGACTTGAACACTGCTTTCTGTTGTAGATTTGCCTTCTATAATAATAATACTAGGTTACATTTATTGAGCGCCTTTCACAAACCCAAGGTCGCTTTACATACAGAGTAAAAAAAAATTACACAGATGACTAAAGTTCATAGAAGAGGAAAGTTTTGAGTCTCCCCAATTGCCACACTCCAAAAGTTAACCAATCTCCACCAATCTGTTAAAAGGAATTGGTTCAAGCCGCCTGTCAGCTTACACACAGAGTAGGTGGAGGACAGGACACGTGTTCTTTCACGTAATACAAACTGAGGCCTTCGGCATCCCCAAACTTCCATAAACGTCTTGCTTACCTTTAGCATCTGCTCATTCTCAGCAGCAAACAGGGAGACCGAGCCAAAAACAAGCTTGAAGAGCTTCAAGTAGAGATTGGACAGTTCAATATTGGAGCCCATCTCTGGCAATCTCTCCAGCAGATATTCCACCAAAATGGTAGCAAAAAGTGCAGAAGTGGACGGGTTGGCCAAGAATGAATTTGCAACAATCTGCCAAAAAAAGGAGCAGAGAAAAAGGGAGTAAGAGCCATTGGACACCCTAACAAATGTACCCTCCGATCACTACAAGTATCAACACTGGAGACATCCCGAAGATAAGCAGCTCCGGTAAACATCTGCAAGATTTGGGCGTACACCGTTTCATTGCCCTTTACATCTCCGCAGCTCACCTGCAGGGCATAGTTCTTGGAAATCCTCTCCACCATGTATGGAACCGTGGTCTGGAAAATCTCCTTGAAGGTCAGGGGATTCATCATCGTGAAAACGCCTGCAAAGTGCTCGAGAACCTCCTTCTCCTCCTTCATTCGAACCGTTTGGCAGTTTGCCACCCGGATGTACGTCTGTCCATTGCCCGCGATCTGGACCTGTGAAGCCAAGATTGGTGTTGGACATAAGGGGGTATGGAGTGCACGCAATGCCATACTGCCAGCACCCCACCTTCAAGGCAAGTCTGAAGATGCTTTGCTGCAATGTCTAAAGTCAAAAGGAGGTAAGCAAAGCCTACCTGGTAAATATCCAAGGCCTGCATGGCATACTTGACAAGTTTGATGTAGATCTGGGTCTCCTTGGGTTGTAGCTGCTTATTGGGGACAAACTGTGCTTCTGGAAATAAGGAAAAGAGAAACTCATAAGGTCTGACAGCTTCTCAGGCAAGTCACACTGGTTTTCTCTAACTAAACACACAAAAACTTAAAAAAAAAAAAAAAACATTAAATGAAATCGAACAGAGACAGTGAATTTGATTACAATCTCTGGATTCAACATGGTATTAGTTCACGCTTTTGTTTTCGGTCGACTAGATTACTGTAACACACTCCTCTCAGGACTACACAAAAAAAGACATAAATCGACTGCAACGAGTGCAGAATGCAGCTGCTAGAATCCTAACTAGGAAAAGAAAATCCGAACACATCTCTACAGTTTTGATGTCACTACACTGGTTACCTGTGTCATTCAGAATTGACTTTAAAATACTGCTTATGGCAGTGGGTAGCGCTGCTGCCTCGCAGTTAGGAGACCCGGGTTCGCTTCCCGGGTCCTCCCTGCGTGGAGTTTGAATGTTCTCCCCGTGTCTGCGTGGGTTTCCACCCACAGTCCAAAGACATGCAGGTTAGGTGCATTGGTGATTCTGAATTGTCCCTAGTGAGTGCTTCGTGTGTGTGTGTGTGTGTATATGCCCTGCCCGGGGTTTGTTTCCTGCCTTGCGCCCCGTGTTGGCTGGGATTGGCTCCAGCAGAGCCCCGTGACCCTGTAGTTAGGATATAGCGGGTTGGATCATTGATGGATGGATGGATGGGTACTGCTTATGGTTTACAAAGTCTTAAATAAATTTGTTCCATCTTATATATCGGAGTGTCTGACATCTTATATTCCAAATCGTAACCTTAGATCTTCAAATGATTGTCTGCTTAGAATTCCAAGAGCTAAACTTAAAAGAAGTGGTGAGGCGGCCTTCTGCTGTTATGCACATCAAATCTGGAATAGCCTGCCAGTAGGAATTTGCCAGGCTGATAGGTGGAACACTTTAAAAAACTGACAAAAACACATTACTTAAACATGGCTTTCTCATAACTTCATTTTAATTTAATCCTGATGCTCTGCATATTCAATTAATTATCATTACTATTCATGGGGGCTCCAAAATCCGTACTAAGCCCTACTTTCTCTTCTGTTCTTTTTCCGGTTTTCTATAGTGGCGACCTGCGCCACCACCACCTAATCAAAGCACCATGATGTCCCCACATTGATGGATTAAAGGCCATGTGACCGTCGTCATCAAGTACTTCCATGAAAACCCTGAATACCATGAGGACTGATTGAGGTCATTGATGTTAGGTAAAATGCCCAGAGGGGGCTCGTGGCCTCAGAAACCCTGCAGATTTTTTTTTTCTCCAGCCGTCTGGAGTTTTTTGTTTTTTCTGTCCTCCCTGGCCATCAGACCTTACTCTTATTCTATGTTAGTGTTCTCTTATTTTAATTTTTACTTTGTCTTTTTTCATCATATAAAGCACTTTGAGCTACATTATTTGTATGAAAATGTGCTATAGAAATAAATGTTGTTGTTGTATCTGTCTCATTGGCCTCACATCCAAACACTTGCATTTCACCCAGTAACACGAGGCCTCAACCTGCTGTGTTTAAAAATTCTTACCCCCAGGAGCCTTGCAGGACGTTATGCCCCATGTGATGGTCTTAACCCCACACACCAGCGTTTTCACAAGGCTGCGACAGTCCGACACCTGGAATGTCTGCTTGTCTTCCTTTTCTTTATCCCCTGGCTTTTCAAAAGAGTTGGCTGCCGGTGAAGCCACAACTGGCGGTGCAGGAGTTGGTAGAGGAACTGGTGCTGTAGGGGTGGCTGGCACTCCTGGCAGTGCCCCAGCATCTACAACCCCAAGCTCCGACTGGGGCTTACATTTCTTGAAGATGGTGACAAGCTGATAACGAGCTATAGTGTGGAATTTGAGCACAAAAACCTGAAACAAAAGACAGGGAGGGGGCGAGTTAAGATATGCGGAAAGACAATTTAAGCAGCTGCCACTAACCCCCTCCAACGCCAGGGAAAAGGTCCAGTTAAGGGCCTATCAGGTCAGTTCCTACCTCCAGCATCCTCATCAGAACATCTCTTCCGTTTCCATTCTCCTGCTCACTCTTGGAGCGAATGCAGTCCACTAGGTTGAGAAGCAGCTTGCATGACATGGTCTGGATGCTGCTAGGAAGAGACTCGTCGTCTATGTTCTTGGCAAAAAGCTGCACTGCCAGGGAGAGGTCATTAAGGGGCAAATTCTGGCGGACATGGTGTACAAGGTCAGCCAAGGTGCTGTATGCCAGTGGTCTGCAAGGAGAAGAAGGAGGGCAACAATCACTCTTTGAAGCATTAAAAAAAATCTTTTTATTTTTAAAATACAGTACAACACAACTTTGAGAAACACGGGAGAGCTTTATCCAAGACTGTAAAGGTCGCACAGATCAAAAGGAAGACAACCTGGCAGATCAAAACTTTTTTGTTTTACTAATATTCCAATTCATCTTTAAAATTTTTGATTCCAACCTTTAAGTTATTTACAAGTCTAAAACCACGTAATTAACTGCTGCTCGCCTTTAGAAAGTGGTCAACACAAGACATTCAACTAGAACGACTATTGCATGGCAATTTGTAAGGGAACAAGAGAATCAGCCAAGTTGCTCAAATATTTAATCAGCAGTGGTGAGAGGCCATTGCTAAATATCGAAATACAGTGGAACCTCGTTTTGTGAGCATAATTCGTTCCGGAAACGTGCTCGCAGTCCAAAGCACTCGTATAATAAAAGTGAATTTCCCCATAAGAAATAATGGAAACTCAGGTGATTCATTCCACAACCCAAAACTATTCATATAAAAATGATTAATACAAAATAGAAAGTAAAAATACATAAAACAAATTAACTTGCACTTTACCTTTGAAAAGAATCATGGCTGTTGTGAGTGAGTTTCTAAACTCTTGTGAGATTCCACCCAACGGGACAACACGCGGAAGAGCGTCCCAAAGCAATCACAGTCTCCCAGCGCTGTAGCAGTTCGCCGTAAAAGAGAATCCGAAAAGATCGCGGACATGCTATAAGCGCCTGCCATCGAAGGGTGATACAAGAAACAAGGAACATTATAAATACGCAGGGCATAGTACTACTTGGCCACGGCCCTGCCTCACTGCTGTGTCTGTTTATAGGAGAGTGGCAGATCCCGCTACAATAAATAACCACGCTGTTGCTGTTTCAAGCTGAATAAAGCTGGCGTCGCTAAAGTACTGAGACTCAGCTTCGTGTTTTGGGGTGCAAGACGGGGACTCGCACGTCACAGCACACACACACACACAGTCACAATGCTGTAGTAAACAGTATACGCTCGTACGGATGTTGACTATATGAGTGAGGCATGCCGACTCAGACGGAGAATAGGAGACGATTGCCCACAATCCTGCAGCGAGAGAGAGAGAGAGAAGAACCATCAGCTCAGTTGTGATCACATGACGCCCAGCAGACAAAGCGCATACGGACTACTCGTATTGCAAGACCTCGCTCGTTTATCAAAATTTATTAAAAGTTTAGCTTGTCTTGCAAAACACTCGTAAACCAAGTTACTCGCAAACCGAGGTTCCACCGTATTGCCTACCATTCTATCCTGTTATGCCAAGAGGTAAGACCCTTTAGTAAGTGAATTTCCTGGAGGATCAGGATCCTTGGGTTTTTGTATTTGTATCCATACTTAAACACCCTTTAGATGCAAAGTGCTGAGGGAGGGGGGCAGTTCAGAAAAACTGATCAACCATCTGCTAGAAACATTTTCAACTTAGAACAAAGCTGGTTTTAGCCAAGAACTGAAGTAACGGAAAGATTACAGTTAAAACACTGAAAAGTTAATAACCCCTCGTGTAAGATATATCGGGCACAAGGTGAAAGCAAGGAGGGCCGTCTTACCTTAAAGTCTCCCGGGCTGTGTACCCCTGGCCTATGAGAATGGACTCATCAAACAGCTTATCCATGCATGGAATAAATTCTGTAATAGAAATTACCAGTGTTACCAACACTTTAAATAAATGCATAGAAAACATCAAAATAACATTATTTACACTCAGGGGTGTCGAACTCCAGGCCTGGAGGGCCGCAGTGCCTGCAGGTTTTCATTCTAACCAGTGACCAGGTTTCACTGATAATTAACTTCCTTTTCCTTCGTTTTAATAGCCCTGTTTGTAAGGGTTCAGTCCTCTGTATTAATTCTTTTCTTCATTAAATGACTGCCAAACAGAAATGAAACGTCAAACGAGCCAACAGATGACCAGCTAAATTGGAATTTCAAACTCCAACTAATCTCTTAATGAGAAACTGATTCTTGCTGTTAATTAAAGCCGTTATTTAATTCCATGGCTTGTTGCTGCTCTCATTCTCACACAGCAGACAATTCCAAAACTGTTGACTGTCAAAATATTTTGGTGACCTGTGAGATTAACCTTACTGAGACCTTCACCATTCTTTATTTTCAGATATTGTGTGATGGGCACAGGTGAGCTGATCATGAGGCGGCTTGTTTTGTGTCTCATTATTGTTTGGCTGCTAATTAAGGAGAAAGAAACAACTATGGGGCTCGAGTCAAGTGAATTAAAACTAAGGCAAAGGAAGTTAATTAGCAACAAAAACTGGTCACTAATGAAGAAGATGGTTAGAATGAAAACCTGCAGCCACTGCGGCCCTCCAGGACTGGAGTTCGACGCCCGTGCGTCTACTCTGTTCAAAAGCAAAACACTTACAGGCCACATCCACACTACCAGATTCAGTGTCCGTTGTAGGCTTTCACCCACACATCCCCAGCATTTTCAATCCCCTTTTGAAAACGCTCGGACGAATCGGCTCAGTGTGGCAGTGAGGACAGTTGAAAACGTCAAGGTGTGAAAAAGCAGGCTCTACTCGCGCTCTATGATTGGCTTTTGCTGATCGTGTAGCCCTTACCTGATTGGATTCTGCTCAGTACAACATCTCATTCCCTGAATGGCCACCCTCCACAGGTGAAAACCATATTCGAATATAGGGGACACAGAGGAGTTGCTTTCCATGGCGCTTGTTGTGTTGCTCACCCGTTTGTATCTTGTAAAGTCTGAATGATGCGTGCATACATATTGTACATACGTAACATAAAAAGGCAAATAATTTAACGGTCATTACAGTCTGGTGGTAAATCACATGCCTGATAGTGTAACCATCCTTTCAAGATTTTTTTTCTGCTGACGTGAACTTGCACAGTGTAGTCGAAGGTTTATGTCATAGCGTTTTTGGTCAATTAGTGTGGATGGAGAAACTTACATTAAAACATTAGAACACTCTAGACGAGAACAGGCCATTCAGCCCAACAAAGCTCGCCACTCCTATCCACTTATTTCTTCCAAAAAAACATCAAGTCGAGTTTTGAAAGTCCCTAAAGTCTTAGGCCGGAGTTATACTTCACGCAACAAGACGCATGTTGCAGCAGACGCTCCAGCTACGCAAGCGTTGAAGTGTTTATACTTGCGCGCGTACTTTACGTAAATCTGGAGGAATCCGCCAGGTAGCAGTGCGAGATATTATCATGGTGAGAACATGTTCGGGTTCTCTGTGTTGTGAATGGCCTATAACACCCATTAAATTCCGATGACACCATAACGCAATATCTCTGAAAAGGATGTTTATTGATTAAATCCAGGGATGTGTCCATTCCAGCAAGCATTGGGCACGAGTGAGAAACAATCCCTGGACGATGCCTCGGCTCATCGCGAGGTGAATACAAGCACACATATACATGGGTGTCATTTTAGCGGCACCAAATCCCCAAATCTGCATATCTTTGGAAGGAAACTGGAGCACACTGAGGAAACCCAGCAGGAAAACATGTGAACTCCAGGCAGGGAATATCAGCGACGTGACTCCCTGCAAGACAGCAGCGCTACCGCTCCGCCACTGTGTCACCCCATGTGTGTAATTATTAACAGTATTCATTATTTAAATGAAATTACTGATTTATCTGTAAAATGTAATATACATACTTCAATGCTTTTCATTATGAAAGTGATATCAAGTATAAATCTAAGGATTCTAAATGTGCAGAGAGTTGGAATATCATACATTTAATGTGCGCAGTGTGGCGATCTATTGCGAGCGATTCGCTGTTGTCAGGAGCAGAGGAAGCCCTAGGAAAAAAGATAGCACAGAAGACGGTATGTGAGAATTTTAAAACATATCGTGTCATTACGATCGGGAATATGCGACTCATGAATATAAAAGCACCGTGAATACATCTGTATGTCGGCATTTTGCTTCACCACATCGAACCATTTATAAAATATCGAAGCGCACACACCGATCTCGTAGGATCCGCAAAGCGGCTTTCTGTCACATGTAGATAGTAAACAGAGATTCTGACGTCACATTCCAACTTTTAGCACACTGTGCCCCCCCCGACTTTTTGCTGGTACTGCAACTCGCGCACGCGTCGCGTTAATTTCTGAGGACCTGCTCAGTGGACGCATCAAATGAACGCTCAGAACGCGTGGCGGCCATGATGCGGGCGCGTACGCATTCTGAGCGTGAAGTATAAAAGAGCCCTTACTGTCTACCACACGACTTGGTACCTTATTCCAAGTGTCTATTGTTCTTTGTGTAAAGAAAAACTTCCTAATGTTTGTGCAAAATTTACCCTTAATAAATTTCCAACTGTCTCCCCGTTACATAAATGATGTGAAGATGACTGTGTGGACAAAGATTTTTTTATTTTTTTTTAAACACTAAAAACATAGTAGTGTGGACAGATCCTAAGACGCATTTTGTTACAGTCTTGGTGTTTACATGGTGGTGCTGACATGCAAACGTCACTAAAATGAAAGAATAGAAATACTCAGCATTGTCACTGATTTGTTAGGCATAGAACTTCTGGTTATTTGCAGGGAATTTCCCACATAAAACTAAATTAACTGCCACTAATGATACCTTTATTAAAGATTTCGAAATGCAATTTCTCAAATTTGTATTGATAAAACTTCATATATAAATCAGCATCAATCATAGGTCCGATATTGGCAACACTAATATCATAGTACACTGTAAAATCAGTCACATGCAGATTACATTTTATCAAAATACAGCAAAAAAAAAAAAAAACTGGCATCATTATCACACAAGGATTTCACTAATAAGGCGGCACGGTGGCGCAATGGGTAGCGCTGCTGCCTCGCAGTTAGGAGACCCGGGTTCGCTTCTTGGGTCCTCCCTGCGTGGAGTTTGCATGTTGTCCCCGTGTCTGCGTGGGTTTCCTCCCACAGTCCAAAGACATGCAGGATAGGTGCATTGGTGATCCTAAATTGTTCCTAGTGTGTGTGGGTGTGTGTGCCCTTCAGTGGGCTGGCACCCTGCCCAGGGTTTGTTTCCTGCCTTGCGCCCTGTGTTGGCTGGGATTGGCTCCAGCAGACCCCCGTGACCCTGTAGTTAGGATATGGTGGGTTGGATAATGGATGGATGGACTTCACTAATAAGTACCAACATCCCACTTTACATCATTTGTGTACAACTCTGAGCCCGTCCAGGGGACTTGATGAACAGGCAAACACACAAAGCAGTTAAGTCAAGGCAGCTACTCTTTAAAAAGGCAGTTTTTTTTTTTTTTGCTGGGCACTTATTAATTTTTTTTTTAATGTGGCACGGTCCAAAGACATGCAGGTTAGGTGCATTGGCGATCCTAAATTGTCCCTAGTGTATGCTTGGTGGGTGGGATTGGCTCCAGCAGACCCCCGTGACCCTGTGTTAGGATACAGCGGGTTGGAGAATGACTGACTGACAGTCTGACATGGTGTGTACGCAAATTCAAAATTATGTGTGATCACTGCCAATGATGGCAATGCTTAAGAAAGAGATAAAAACGCACGTTTTCAGAAAACATACCACCACATGTATTGAGCATTCAGATGTCAGCCACTTCTTTGATGGTGAACTTTATATTCTGTAGTGCACTTAGAAATGTCCCATTATGTCAAATCTTAACAGTCCTGGACCACTTCTGTCCCAATCGTGTGAAATGAATTTTAGAATATATTAGCACATGAAAGGATACTTAAAGGAGGTTTGAAAGCTAACATAATATTTACTCATTGCAGAAGCATTAAGCCTTAAGTGGCACTTTCACATAAATGGATGCAGGATAAATGTCTTAACAATGCCGTTGCAAAGCTCAAGTGTTATTTGACCACACGGCCCGCTCTCAAAAACATAAGGCGCAGATCATACAGGCCGATTTTGTACTTCTGTGCCAGGCTGTGCTATAGCTATACGCTTAGGCTACACTGTCAAAAACGGTTTACGCTTTTGTGTCGCACCTCACAGCACCGCAGCCACATGCCTAAACACTTGTTGCCGGTGTTTTTAGCAAGCAAGAACAGCAAATGATCCATAAAAACGCAGGCAGTTTTTGCCCTCCATAATCATCGCTTCCCTTGCTGCACATTTGCTACTGTAAATGAATGTATTTGTCCTTGACGTTTTTTCCCCAAACTGGAAGATGAGCAGGAACACGCTTCAGGAAATATGTAGTTACCAGACTGGCCAATCAGAGTCGTAGGGGGTCGGCATAAGTTTTGCATTGACGCGAGGCGTAGTCACATTTTGAGGAGGTGCGCATCAGGTTACGCTGTAGGCTCGACGTAGAAGTGGATATCAGTCTTAAGTGAAGTGGTGACCCAATTATTCTTTTTCTAAAAGGAACAGATTAACGGACTACTCAAGCACAGCAAATGCACAGGCACGTGAGGCCTATTAGCTACTGCACAACAAAATGAGTGCAATAAAGAATGTGATATCATCACTTCAAGAGAGGTCCACCAAATCAACAAGCTACTAAAGAAGGCAGGCCCCATTATTGGATGCAGCAGCAAAGGAGGATAAAGACAAAACTGATGGCCGTTATGAACAACGTTGCACATACCTCTCTGACACAGCAGCATGGAGGACTTGCAGGCAACAAATCATTTAAAAGAAGCATGTCAAGAAAGCTACTGGGGTTCCTTCATACTTGTGGTGGTACGTCTTTACAGTGACTCACTGGGACTGTTCTCTTATCTTTAGCCAAGTCAGACATTTTTCTTCTGCTATGTAATTTGTGTGTGTGTGTTTGAGAGGGGTCGTTGTTGTTTGTTTCAACACTTCTTGAGGTTCTGCCAAAAGCGAAACTGCCCTCTTGAAACAAATAAAGTACTATACGGTCTACCCATCCATTCACCTATATATAACCAGGGCTACCAACCATGTATCTCTGAGGCAGAACTGTCCAATCCCACCCTCAAATGCCCTCAATAAAACAGCAGTTGAGATAATCGGTTACGTACGGCTGCGCAGGTCGGTGGTCAGGATGTGCTTGGCTGCGATGAGGAGTTCCTTCCGCAAGTGGGCAGTCTCCGAGGGGCAGTTTGACAACAGCTGCAGCATTCCCTTCACCATCTGCTGTGAGTATTTTGCCACCAAGTCCTGCGGAGACGAGGGAGAGTACCCGGACATGGTAACCCTTAACACACACATTTTAAAGGCCTGGGTGGGCCTGAAACATTGCACTTGAATAAGAAGAGAAGGATGAGAATATGTCATTTGCAAGACAACGTGTGGCACTGCTGAGCAGATCTTCACACTCCCCAAGACAAGAAACCTGCAGTCTAATATGTCCACTCACAACATCTAAAACCAAATTATCCATAGAGTGGGGTTTCTTTTCCAAAACTAATACAAATGAGAAACTCACTTGATAAATCCTGATTATGTATGCAAGGAAGGATAGCGTTTTAATCTGTGCTGCAATGAAGTCGGCATACAGCTCCTTGTTGTATAATTTATGCTGCCTGAAAGAAATAAAAAATTAAAAACAATAAATTAGACAGGTTCTGGCATAATGAGCCTGATAAAAACGCAACACAAATATAGCACTGGTTAAGCAATGTTTTATTTTGGAAATCCTCTGTTCTCACATCTCAGCTAAAGGAGCTTAAAAGTCTTTTTACGTTCTCATATACAAAGTATGGGGAAAGTATTGTAATCGTCCAGAGATTCGATGTCAATATTTTGATAAATAGATATTTTAGACCTCCCTGATTTTATCATATATAAAGTATAGGGAAAGTATTGAGGTGGAGATGTGCTTTAGAGAGGACAGGAGTGAAGGTCAGTAAGACCACCACGACAGAATACATGTGTGTGAATGAGAGGAAGGTCAGTGGAATGGTGAGGATGCAGGGAGTAGACTTGGCGAAGCTGGAGGAGTTTAAATACTTGGGATCAGCAGTACAGAGTAATGGGGATTGTGGAAGAGAGGTGAAGAAGAGAGTGCAGGCAGGGTGGAGTGTTTGAAGAAGAGTGTCAGGAGTGATCTGTGACAGACGGGTATCAGAAAGAGTGAAAGGGAAGGTCTACGGGACCATAGTGAGACCAGCTATGTTATACGGGCTGGAGACGGTGGCACTGACCAGAAAGCAGGACACAGAGCTAGAGGTAGCAGAGTTAAAGATGCTAAGATTTGCATTGGGTGTGACGAGGATGGACAGGATTAGAAATGAGGATATCAGAGGGTCGGCTCAGGTTGGATGGTAGAGAGACAAAGTCAGAGAGGTGAGATTGTGTTGGTGTGGACATGTGCAGAGGAGAGATGCTGGGTATATTGGGAGAAGGATGCTAAGGATAGAGCTGCCAGGGAAGAGGAGAAGAGGAAGGTCTAAGAGAAGGTTTATGGATGTGTGGTGAGAGAGGACATGCAGGTGATGGGTATAACAGAACAAGATATAGAGCACAGGAAGATATGGAAGAAGATGATCCGCTGTGGCAACTCCTAACAGGAGCAGTCGAAAGAAGAAGGAGAAGAAGATTGGAATCCTCCAAAAATTCCATTTCGAGATTTTGATGGATCTTGATGTTTTAGACCTCCCTGAATCCGAAAATACCATTTCTGGAATTATGTCGTTGTATGTATATGTAAACATAGTAACTTGAGTACGCTTTCATTTAGGTCAACCAAATTTTGCATACAAGTACCGTATTTACTCGTGTACCACGCGCCCTCGTGTAAGACGCGTACCCTAATTTTTACAAAGAAAATCACAAAAAAAATTTGCCCCGCATACGACGCGCGTTTTGATTGTATAGGAAGCGTTTAGGGCATGTTTTCCGCGAAATGCACTTTTGTTTTTGTTGCATGACGAGCGAGAGAGAAAGAGAGAGAGAGCACACGAGCGAACGAGCGAGCCCAAGCAGAAGAAGTATACATTACAGAAAAAAATTTCCTCGTGTATAACGCACACCTGATTTTCTAATGCTAATTTTTGGGAAAAAATGTGCACGTGGTACACGCGTAAATACGGTATTAGGTACAAAACGTCGATTTCTATCAACTTTTGGGCTATTTCTACTAACCAGAAATGGAACTTTACCTTTTATTCATGCAGTTGCAGAGTCCAATTTTGAACTTTACTTTTATATTAATTGTTCAATATGTTATTAATTTGATTTGTTGTTGATGGTTCTTTAATGTACATAATATAAAAATATAATCATTATCTTGTGGTTTACTCCTCAAATATCCATCCCCATATCTGAGTATAGGAGAAAGTCTAAGGGAGACCACTCCCGATTTTTTATTGTCACTGCAGTGACCTCTGGTGGTAGGGGGTCCTTACCGTGCCTGTGAGGACACTTGCAGCATTATAGTGTTCATGATCAGAGGCACAAACTCTGCGACAACATTGTGGATGTTTAATTTGTAGAGCTAGAGAAGAGAAAAAAATAAGTAATTCAGATACAGAAGTTACTTCTCAGGCCATCCCCAAAGTACCTCACATTTGAAGTGACATCTCTAATGCCATGATATTAAACATCTCGTCTGCTTTCTTTCGGAGGATGTGTGTAAACAAAGTCTTAACAGATGGGTGGAAGCCCCTTCAACAAAAATGCAACGTGCAATTTGAAAAGCACTTACCTGATACATCAAAACAACTATGATGGGAAGTTCAGCCAACACTTTCAGGGACAATGAGCCTCTTGGAATTATTGTATGCTGAAAAGGGAAGGTAAAATTTTACTGAAATCTCTGAGGAAAAGGAAAAAAATATTGGGCATTAAACTGAGGCATATGCATCATTTTGTGATTTTTTTAAATTCCTACAGTGGTGTGAAAAACTATTTGCCCCCTTCCTGATTTCTTATTCTTTTGCATGTTTGTCACACAAAATGTTTCTGATCATCAAACACATTTAACAATTAGTCAAATATACCACAAGTAAACACAAAATGCAGTTTGTAAATGGTGGTTTTTATTATTTAGGGAGAAAAAAAAATCCAAACCTACATGGCCCTGTGTGAAAAAGTAATTGCCCCCTGAACCTAATAACTGGTTGGGCCACCCTTAGCAGCAATAACTGCAATCAAGCGTTTGCGATAACTTGTAATGAGTCTTTTACAGCGCTCTGGAGGAATTTTGGCCCACTCATCTTTGCAAAATTGTTGTAATTCAGCTTTATTTGAGGGTTTTCTAGCATGCCATAGCATCTCAATTGGATTCAGGTCAGGACTTTGACTAGGCCACTCCAAAGTCTTCATTTTGTTTTTCTTCAGCCATTCAGAGGTGGATTTGCTGGTGTGTTTTGGGTCATTGTCCTGTTGCAGCACCCAAGATCGCTTCAGCTTGAGTTGACGAACAGATGGCCGGACATTCTCCTTCAGGATTTTTTGGTAGACAGTAGAATTCATGGTTCCATCTATCACAGCAAGCCTTCCAGGTCCTGAAGCAGCAAAACAACCCCAGACCATCACACTACCACCACCATATTTTACTGTTGGTATGATGTTCTTTTTCTGAAATGCTGTGTTCCTTTTACGCCAGATGTAATGGGACATTTGCCTTCCAAAAAGTTCAACTTTTGTCTCATCAGTCCACAAGGTATTTTCCCAAAAGTCTTGGCAATCATTGAGATGTTTCTTAGCAAAATTGAGACGAGCCCTAATGTTCTTTTTGCTTAACAGTGGTTTGCGTCTTGGAAATCTGCCATGCAGGCCGTTTTTGCCCAGTCTCTTTCTTATGGTGGAGTCGTGAACACTGACCTTAATTGAGGCAAGTGAGGCCTGCAGTTCCTTAGACGTTGTCCTGGGGTCTTTTGTGACCTCTCGGATGAGTCGTCTCTGCGCTCTTGGGGTAATTTTGGTCGGCCGGCCACTCCTGGGAAGGTTCACCACTGTTCCATGTTTTTGCCATTTGTGGATAATGGCTCTCACTGTGGTTCGCTGGAGTCCCAAAGCTTTAGAAATGGCTTTATAACCTTTACCAGACTGATAGATCTCAATTACTTCTGTTCTCATTTGTTCCTGAATTTCTTTGGATCTTGGCATGATGTCTAGCTTTTGAGGTGCTTTTGGTCTACTTCTCTGTGTCAGGCAGCTCCTATTTAAGTGATTTCTTGATTGAAACAGGTGTGGCAGTAATCAGGCCTGGGGGTGGCTACGGAAATTGAACTCAGGTGTGATACACCACAGTTAGGTTATTTTTTAACAAGGGGGCAATTACTTTTTCACACAGGGCCATGTAGGTTTGGATTTTTTTTCTCCCTAAATAATAAACACCATCATTTAAAAACTGCATTTTGTGTTTACTTGTGTTATATTTGACTAATGGTTAAATGTGTTTGATGATCAGAAACATTTTGTGTGACAAACATGCAAAAGAATAAGAAATTAGGAAGGGGGCAAATAGTTTTTCACACCACTGTATTTGCACAGTTTCCTTGACTTAAAAAAGCCTGATGATTAAGACAACAGTAAAAAAAATTCGGACGCGAACATCGGTAGGCTTTGTGCCCCCGGAACCAAACTGTAACATTTCAGTAATTATTTACCGCTCTGAGGCCAATCCTTCTGATCATAAAATAGGTCATTACAATAGCAATTGACAAGAAGAATCACTTAAATGCAAAATTACAGTATCGGAGGGTTCCTCTTTGTCTTGCATAACTTGGTTCAAAAACTAATCAGCACATCGTCATCTCATAACAGGCTTACGTTTCGAGTTTGGTATTTTTCTGTCCAACCGTTTTAGCTCCAGACCGTCCTCAAGAAGCAGTGATACAAAAACACACATATCCATCATCGAGATAACGATGTTTTCAGTATCAGGAGGACCCTAAAACATCGAGATCCATCAAAAACCGGAGATCGAAGTTTTTTGACAAATCTAAAGCTTTCACTATTCCCCCCAAAGACGATTGGTGATGCTGGGGGAGGTCTAAAGCAATATAATGCAAACAAATATGCAATAAAGAGTTTAACAGCAACACATTCTCAATAGAGTCATGAAATGACGAAATGAAACGTAGTAGTAGTCATCGTCATGTTGTCGGGTGCACAGAATGGAATGAAATTCTTGCTTGCATGTCTGCCCAACATGTCACCACTCTCCAGCTCCAGGATACACAGACAAGACAGAACTTTATTTGTGCCCAAGGGGAAATCTGGCTTTTTACCAAAGATCTTTAAATAAATACGTTTAAGTTGGACTTGATTTTACTGTATAATTTCTGGTAATTTATAATGTCTGTCGTACAAGTGGAATGTGGAAAACTTGCGCTATTGGTCCAAGAAACTATGATATGCTAACGCCGCCATCCCTGAGAGAGTAACCACGGAGTACACAATCTTTTTTTTCTATGTATTGTGCCTACGTGACCACACGGTAATACCCCAAAAGCGATGTTTGCACCGATTTGTGTTTTTTGTATCTCACACCCTCATTCACCTTCATCGAAAGAGCGTCCCTTATCTACGATGGAGTGTTCGATCAGAAGAAAATGTGAAGCTGGTTTTAAATTAAAAGTCGTTGAAGTAACAAAAGAAATTGGTAATTGCGCTGCTGCAACAAAATTCGATGTGTCTGAGAAACTGGTGCGAGATTGGAGGAGGCAAGAAGATGTGAAAAAAAATAAATGTAAGTGTATTTTCAAACGGGCGTATAGTCGGGGTCTTTCAGCTTCATATTCAAGAAGAAAAACACCTCCTCACGTTAAAAAGCAGGTCCCCAAATTTAGAATATTACAAAAGGTGAACTGAAGTGTCATAATAGTAGAGCGTACAATACCGAAATTCAACAAAAAACAAATGGCATGAGGCCTGGCAGGGTACGGAATGGGTCAGTTTCAAGAACAAAATGTCACAAAATGTCAACTGAAGATAAGTGAGTAATGAACAGAAGACGACAGTTTGGCCACAGTGGGAAGCACAAAAAGCATCACTCAGCATGGCCTCTGCTGTGTCAGAGCAGCAGGGTGTTCTTTTGCTTACTGTGCGTGTCTCACTGTCCTCACGCTCGGGGTTTGTCTTCACCACCACTGATGTGATCATCCCGACCATTTCCGGTGACGGCACGGTGTTCTCAGGTATGACTTGCGGGTTCTCAAAATACCGGTTCTAAATTAAAAAGAGAGAGTTAAAAGCACCATTTTAGTATGCTGGTACAACTCAACACATTATGGATAACTTTGTACAAGAAATTAATAAATTGAATTTAGGCCATCAATAGAAGAATGTTGTAAATTTTCCCATTTATGTGTGACAATAATAGTCAACAGAAGCAATCAGATCTTATCAGTTTTGCTTTCATTGCCCACTTGTGAGGGATGCACTTAAAATGCAACTAGACATTCACACATACCTACCTGAATCAAGCACGCCACACATACACACACACCCCTTCGGTGGGACTAAAGTTAGCCATTTTCATCATTTTGCTTCCGTTTAATATTCCCTCTATATGCCATATGTCCAAGGAGGCAAGGCTTTCTGAAAAGTTGATGCACACTTAGCAAAAATCTGATTGTTCCAACCTAAAATACACTTACAATAAAGTCTCACAATGGTGACAGTTTATCTGTCAGTGTCACACTTGTATACAGCACAGTCTAGGATGACTTCAACAGGCTCATCCATCAAGCACACCAACAGAAGATGGTGGATGCATAAAGTGTTTGTAAATTTACATGACGGGTGCCAAAAACGAGGTACATACCACAACTTTGGGCAGCTCCTTGTAAATCTGTTTCACAAATTCCAGGAAATGATGAATCTGTTAAATAAAGAAAAATCCAGTTGAGGCATGATGTGGAAAAAAAAAAGCAAAGCGCAGTTCAAAAATCTAAAACCTGATGCCACGTCCCCCAGGTAGTAATTGCACAGTTGTTTGGGTATTGTGTAGGCTTCTTTACTCTCCTTAAATGTAGCTGTGGGGCTTTTTGTGAAGTCTGACTGCAGTTGTGAAAGTTTAGAAACAACCCCTTTGAGTACAACGGGATCTCCAAGGTCTTAATGAGACCCATTACAGGCAGGATCTAAAAGGTGCATTCTGTGGGCGTAATTTTCCGGATGGCAGCAGGAATACTTTAAGCCTCTTTTGAGCTTCTGTAAAGTTTTAATTCCTCCCCCAGGGAACAAATAAAGTATCTATTGTAGGAGGAGAATGGACATCCTGGCTGGAAGGGAGAATAAGTCGTTACCAGGACAGGAGGCCAGGACGATGACACAAGCAAAGTGGCCAGCGGGGCACAGAAATAGTTTTGTGCCCAGCCGGAATGATATAAAAGGTGGGCCAGCGGGAATCGGAATGGGGAGGCAACAGGCAACACTCAATGGTGGTCGTAAGGAGGAAGATTTATTGGTTGACTGTTTTAATTGGGGGAATTCATTGTGCTTGTGCAACTGGTTTATGAAGAGGTGAATTTGGAAAAGCGCATTGTGTGAATAAAACCCTTTATGTTATTCCTGTAAACGTGTGCTGTATTACTGTGTCTGTGGTTTGATGCTCACTGGTGCCCCCTTGTGGTCACACTACCTATATACCTACATTAAATGAGAGCAATCTATATACAATAATCCCTCGCTATATCGCGCTTCACCTTTCGCTGCTTCACTCCATCGCGGATTTTATATGTAAGCATATTTAAATATATATCGCAGATTTTTTGCTGGTTCGCGGATTTCTGCGGACAATGGGTCTTTTAATTTCTGGTACATGCTTCCTCAGTTGGTTTGCCCAGTTCATTTCATACAAGGGACGCTATTGGCAGATGGCTGAGAAGCTACCCAGCTTACTTTTCTCTTTCTACAGCACTTTGGTCAGCGGCTGTTGTATGTAAAGTGCTTTATAAATAAAGTTGACTTGACTTGACTTCTCTTGCGCTGACTTTCTCTGATCCTGACGTAGGGGGATTGAGCAGGGGGGCTGTTCGCACACCTAGACGATACGGACGCTCGTCTAAAAATGCTGAAAGATTATCTTCACGTTGCTATCTTTTGTGCAGCTGCTTCCTGAAACGACATGCTGCACGGTGCTTCGCATACTTAAAAGCTCGAAGGGCACGTATTGATTTTTGATTGTTTGTTTTTCTCTCTCTCTCTTCTCTGCTCCTGACGGAGGGGGTGTGAGCTGCCGCCTTCAACAGCTTTGTGCCACGGTGCTTCGCATACTTAAAAGCCAAACAGCCCTATTGATTTGTTTGCTTTTCTCTCTCTCTCTGTGACAGTCACTGCTCCTGACACGCACTCCTTTGAAGAGGAAGATATGTTTGCATTCTTTTAATTGTGAGACGGAACTGTCATCTCTGTCTTGTCATGGAGCACAGTTTAAACTTTTGAAAAAGAGACAAATGTTTGTTTGCAGTGTTTGAATAACGTTCCTGTCTCTCTACAACCCTCCTGTGTTTCTGTGCAAATCTGTGACCCAAGCATGACAATATAAAAATAACCATATAAACATATGGTTTCTACTTTGCAGATTTTCTTATTTCGCGGGTGGCTCTGGAACGCAACCCCCGCGATGGAGGAGGGATTACTGTACAGTATATAAAAGCCAAAAACCACTGACTCACGCATCACGAAATCTCCCAAACCATGAGGACTTGGGACTTGAAATTTGGAATGTAGGTTACCCTTGGCCCATAGGTGCTCGCTAAGAAACGGTTTTAAAAATTTCATAGTCCAAGCACGAAATTTCATATAGTTTTTTTAGACCCGTTTGTATGTCTGTTCGCTTTTCACGAGAGAACTACTTAACGGACTTAGATCAGGTTTGTTTCTATAATTTGCTTGAACACTCAGTTGATTTTGCGACTTCTCTCATTGCACTAAGTATCATAGTTCACTTGCATTACCGATTTATTAGCGCGAATCCAAGAGAGACTCGTCGGACTGCAGGTAGGGGGGTGGGGCCTTCCTCACTCACACGTCTGTCTCGGGGCGTAACCTCAACTCCGCTTAGTTATCAAACGAGGGAACTACTTAACAGATTTAGATTTTAATTTTCCATAATTTGCTTGAACATTCTGGTTGATTTTGCGACTTCTCTCATTGCGCTAAGAATCATAGTTCGCTTGCAGGAGTGATTTATTCGCACTAATCCAAGACAGAGGCTGCGGGCCGAGGGGAGGGGGAAGAGTAACGTCAGGAGTAGAGAGCTGGACAGGACTCTCCTCACTGTGCTGTTTCACTAATACGCAGGTGAAGCCGTGGGGGATGGCTAGTCATATATATATATATATAAATATATTTAATACGCTACCATGGCTGTTCATTTGTCTGTCCAGGATTTTAAACCACCTGTACCTCACAAACTGTTTGACCTATTGACCTGAAATTTGGTACACATATACTACGTGACATCTACTATCCGCTTTCGGGGTGATGATTGACCTCCAAGGTTATTCCTCTTTTTATTTTTATTTTATTGTAGAATCAACTCTCGGCAGTGGCCAGCAGGGCAGCCGTGCGGCACATGTGTACGGGCGCCGTTCTCATCACTACCACCTTCGCCGTCACTTCCCCTACCTCTTCATATCTTAAATCATTCTTGAGGCAGATTGAAGACTTAAGTGCCAGCTTAAGTGAAAAATTAAAGAAAACGTACTAAGTAATTGCAACACAAACACTGACTTAATCAGTTGTAACGCGAAAAGATGCTGACGGAAGAAGAAATGAAGCAGGCCGCTAGGGTGGAGAAAAGAAGAGTCGCTCAGGAAGCAGCAAGCACATCAACCTCTGAGCAAAAGAATGCTAAACGTACAGAGAGAGAGGAGGAAAACTAGGAATGCTCAAGTCAAAGGTATTCACTGCACGTTATCATGCAGTGTGACGTTACTGGTATATATAATATAAAAGCCAAATAACACTGACTCACTCATCACAAAATCTCCCGAACCATAAGGTCTTGGGACTTGAAATTTGGAATGTAGGTTACCTTTGGCCCATAGGTGCTCGCTAAGAAACAGTTGTAAAAATTTTTGTGGTCCAAGCGCGTTGTGTCTGTATGTCTGTCCACTTTTCACGAGAGAATTACTTAACGGATTTATATCTGGTTATTTTCTATAATTTGCTTGAACTTTCTGGTTGATTTTGCGACTTCTCTCATCACGCTAAATACCAGAGTTCGCTTGCAGTACCGATTTATTTATGCAAATCCAACAGAGTGGCTGTAGGCCTAAAGCAGGGGGGGCGGGGCCTTCTTCATTCACTCGCCAACCTCTGTTCGAGTTGGTCTACGTCTCGCCACGTGTTGGCGTGCACCTCGCCTCCACTTAGCTAGCAATACCTGTTTGTTTAGCAGACATTATCATCACATTTATTGATTTTTGAAGTTTGTCCTGTTTCGTTACAATGTGGGCGCAGCCACGGGGTACAGCTAGTTCACAATAAAAGGGGCAACAGAGTCAAAACTATAAAGCAGGAAAATTGAAAAACAGACGATTACTACCATAATATAATGTTTTATAGTTAGGCTGTTCAATTCTTTCACTTGCTAAACTACAGGATCATAACTCAAAGTACAAGCACACAACTCGTGGCTTTAAAGCACGTCACTGGATCCTACTTTAAGTGTAGGTGCCAACAGTGTGACTGAAGTTACAACTCACTTTAGAGTAAGTAAAACACAGCACAATCAAAACACAACATTTCAGGCAAGAACATGTAAAATTCATACACATTACATTGAGTTTAGCGTATAACAGCCCACTCCTACATAGTACAGAAAGCCATGTAAACCCAGAATGCATTATGAGGTGTTTTAATTGTCATAAGGGAACTACCAAAAGTAAGAGACAGCAGAGGCAGAGGCCTGTCAGGCTTATCTTAGGAGAGGCTTAAGGAATTCTTGCCAATTTATGAAGCAGCATTGCCCCATTCACTGTTTCTAGTTGTAGACACTACATGGCATCACTTTTGACTTCTGGAGGATGCCTTAGGATTCTTTCAGCTCAGCAACATATGTTGATGTGAGGAACAGACAATATGAGATCACAAGAGGTTTTTTGCTGCTTTATCTTATGCCATCTGGTGTTATTTCACATAGTGCTACAGACAGATGTAACATTACAGCAATCTGAGGTTTGATCACAAGAGAAAAAGGTTCTGAACTTGAACATTTTGCTCAAAAGCAGATTGTGAAAAAGACAGCACCAGATTCATCTGCTTTGGTAATTCCAAATGGCTATTTCCTTTATGATCTGATCCTTTACAACTCACCTCTTGGGTTATTGGTGGTCGAAACTGCTTGTGTAGCTCAATGATGATACGAAGACAAATTAAGACATTCTCCTCACTTTCAGTCTGCAAAGAAGAGAAGGAAGGAGCTTAATACACATTCTTCACCATGGTAGTGGCCACAATGACTTCAAACTAATTCTTGGGTATTTTACCATAATTTGTTATTAAGCTGTCCATTAGGATTCTCTTTTGTAACTGTTTAGTTGCTATTATTATTGTAAAGCGCATTTCAGCTATTTTCATCTGTGATAATGTGCAGCAGATTGAAATGGTGGTGGTCCTGATGCTGCTGTACAAGCTATAAAAGAAAAGGGCCCGTAGCCTTTATTAACAGACACCCACCTCCAGGAAGCGGAACATGACTGACAGAATATTCTTGGTGTGAGGACGAAGATGCTCATTCGTTGGGATGCGGTGAATTATTTCAAGAACCAGTTTTCTTAATTGCTGCAACAGAAAAGTAGGTTAGTGTTAACTTACAGTGCTTACCTATTTGAAATGCACTCCCTTACTCTGCAGGACTTTAATAGAGTCTTATAACAGCTTTTTATTAATCGGGCAAAAATTTAACTTCCTAAAAGACCAAAAGATTGTTGCGTCTTCTATGCACTAAGAAGAACAGTACTGAAAAATCAGTGAAACTAGAGCAGATTCAGTAAGAATGTGAGCAGCAGGCCACTACTCAAACTTTTAAGGCAGTGGATTGGGCAGCAGCTACTGAGGGAGTCCAGTCTGGACACTATACCAAAATGACCCTGCTCTTGAATAGGACATCTCCAGCTTGATAGTCTATGATGGCTCAAGGGCAAACAGGAGATCAACACCTTAACGGAGGTTTCAGATTGGAGCATACTGGTAGGTGAAAAGATCAAAAGTGAGAAACAACATCCTGAAGTGAACAACCTGACTGCTCCGACATTGTGACTTTGAGTCTGTCCCAGGTGCCACTGTATTGGGCAGCCTTCTGTACCCAAAGCCATTTGTCATTGAGTTGATGTGACGATGCGGGTTTGCTGCATGCTCCTGTCTGCTGTCCGGGAGCCCTTAACCCGACACCGTCGGTAATGTTACCGATGAGCTAAGCAGTGAGGCAACAACATAGCAAGGGGATGGTGCAAAAGTGTCAAGTGCTTTTATTTAAAAACAACAACAAAACAATGTCCAAATAAATAAGTGCAGTGCTTCAAAACAAAGTCATTAAATAAATAATCCATTAAAACAAAATGTGGAGGTAAAAAATTAATAAATAGAAAAAAAAAACACAATCCTTTAAAAATCGAGGTTAAAACACAATGCAAGAAGCAGTCCTTTAAAACATTTCAAAGCCCGGTGCCTTATTACCTGGTGGCTCCCCTACTTCTCCCGTCAATAGGGGAGTCTCCCTTCCTGCAGCTGGCCTTCTCTTCACTCTGCCGTTTGGATTGCCTCACCGATCCCTGGCTCCGGTAGGCACCACCGAACAGCGACTTGGCATTCCCCAAAGACCAGGGCTCTCACGCTGGGGACACCACATCCCAAGTCCCGACTCCCGCGGCCTTACGCGGAGAGTCATCCGCCCTTCATCACTGGTCACTCCCGCTACATGATCACTCAGCGGAAGCGATCACTACTACTACACCCGGGTGTCGGCCCAACACCCAGGCTTCCTGCACAGCTGCAGCGCTAGCCTGCACTCGCTCGCTCTCCCGCACCGACTCTCTCTCTCCCCTGCGTCCTGCTTTCTCCTACAACCTCCGTTCGTTCTCGTTCTCTCTTTTCTTTCTTCTTAGCCGACTCACGCTTCTATATATCAAGAGGGCATGGCAGCTGTAGCAAATTAGCAGCCCCAGGAATAATCACGGATGCAGGCGGTCTCTCACCTGTGCACTTAGGTGAGAAACGGCCACATCGCGAATCGCCCTGAGAACCGCTTCAGCCACATAACCACCACGCTCCCTCGCTAAGCCGTGAGCGTGGTGATTATTTATTTAAAACTGGCCTTTGATGGGAGCTGGGGACCCGCTATACCACAGTTGATACTAGGGAATCCATTCCCGGATGGGTTTATCCATTCCCGGGAATTCGGGAATCCCGCATGTCATTCCACGGGAATTCGGGAATGACACAGTGCACGGGCATCTCACATGTGAAGGGTTTTAGAACGAGCAACACTTATTTTTAATTAAACTACTGCGATATATTGACACCAATAAAAGACTAACCTTAACTACAAGCAGTTCATGTTGTCATACAAGTACATGTATCTAGTTAGTTGCGTTAATAAGAGCGTAGAAAGCACAACGTGTTCAGCGTGCGGTAGTCCAGGCGAGGGCGCACCTTCGTGCAGAGTACACCAGCCGCTGAGAAAGCACGCTCTGCCTCCACTGAAGTAGGCGGCACAGTCATCAGATACTGATACACTTGTTCTAAACAACGCCTGTGCTTGCCGTTGCTCTGAAACACCGCCATTTCAGCTTTTACTGATGCATCCAGTTTCTTGTCATCATTCTGTGATGGCAAGTTTCTTGGCACAGATAATGTGGATGCAACAGACTGACGCATTGCAATTTCAAGTTGCTGTTCAAAGCTGTCAACAGCACAGACGTCAATGAACTCTGCCCCGTCCCGGCATTCATGAGCTGCAGAGTGCAGACACCTCCCAGTCCACTGTGTTTAGTCTTAGTGGGAGCCGGGAGACTGACTGCTGCTGGTCTGTTGACGACTGAATTAATGAGCAACACACTACACTGTGGGCCAAAAAACCGTGCCACTTCATTATTTTCAACTATAACTCTGTTATTTCTTGATCAATTTTTACACTTTTACACGCTATATATGCGAGCTTGGCCATTCCCGTTCAGCCGGGAATTCTAGCAGTTTCATTCCTGGGAATGGGAAACGTCCGGGAATCCAGGAGCCCGGGAATAGATTCCCTAGTTGATACTGTCTCTTCTGAACAACTAGGATGTTATACCGTGTTAACCATTATGGATGTAGTGAGAAGTTACGCAAAATGACACCTTTTGTTGGCTAACTAGAAAGATTACAATATGCAGGCTTTCTGAAGCAACTCAGGCCCCTTTTCTTCAGGCAAGATGTCATCATGAGTTGTCTTGAAAGTCTGCATTTTGTAATCTTTCTAGTTAGCCAATAAAAGGTGTCATTTTGCTTAACCTCTTCTGAACAACAAGCAGGGAATCAACTAAAGGGGTCCCAACCATCTTTGCTTTGAATCCGATTCATCCATTGCAACAAGCAGATGGTTGATCATCACAATCACTCAACCAAAGGAGATACCTGATGTGACATGGCCTTACCTGCGCCGGCTTCTCCTGCAAAAACTGCACTTCTCCATCCTGCAGGAAAGTGAGGAACCGTGGGATAATGTGCTCCAGGAAGGTAGAGTACTGTGGCGAAGAAGTCACATTCTGATGGGAGAGAATAAAAACATACTGGGAGAAACAGTCAAAAGACAGGGGCTGCAACCTGAGTCGGCGTTCAAAGCTGTGGGCTTTTCAAACTTTCTGCCAACAACAACATGGCGAAGCTTTGAGAGAATGCTGAACAGAACCAAATGCCAATTATGTTTAATTGTCTCCATTATGACAGCTTCCTGCCCAGGGGAACCATTCATATAAGTTTGTGAAAAAAATAACCGAGATAGGAGAACATCTGAAGTCCTAGCATGGTATTCAGTGCTCCGCAAGACCCATCCAGTGTGGGTTACTGCCTTGAACCTGATGCAGGCAGAATGCTCTACTGATTGTATATTCACCTTCCTACTAGTTAACATCCTTGTTGAAAATGTAGTGTAACGGACAGCCGGTATGCCTCCATGACAGAAGGTAAGGAGCTAGGACGGAGCAATACCTCCCGCGGGACGACAGAGGGCAGCCCCCCTGGCATGTTACAGTGCCTTAAAGCCGGGAAGCTCAACCCTGCTGGGGCTGTGGCAACCACCAGGGGGATTAAGAAGAACGGCTGAGCCCTCCTCTGCCCACCCGGAAGTGTCGTAGGAAGGAGATAGTGGAACATCTGGAGCACTTCCAGTTACTCTATAAAAGGGGCCAGCCGCCACCACTCAAGAAGTCAGAGTCGGGAGGAGGCAGACAAAGAGGAGTGGAGGCAGAAAGAAAGAAAGAGAGAGAGGCAGAGAGAAGGACTGTGCTTGGTGCTATGCTGTCCTGTCCTACTGTGGGGAACGAGAGAAAAGCGTTTCCCACAGCTCAATAAAGGTGTTGTGTGCCATTCATGCTTTCATTAAACAAACCCTGAGCCACAGGCAAGTTATACTGTGAGGGCTTTCAAAACATATACCTGTCGTACAAACACTGAACAAAAAATGGACATCTGCTATTTGTTAACACAAAATAAATAACTTCTTCTTCTACTTTCAGCTGCTCCCGTTAGGGGATGCCACAGCGGATCATCTTGTTCCATATCTTTGTCCTCGTCATCTTGTTCTGTTACACCCATCACCTGCATGTTCTCTCTCACCACATCCATAAACCTTTGCTTAGGCCTTCCTCTTTTTCTCTTGGCTGGCTGCTCTATCCTTAGCACCCTTTTCCCAATATACCCAGCATCTCTTCTCTGCACATGTCCAAACCAGCACAATCTCGCCTCTCTGACTTTGTCTCCCAAATGTCCAACTTGAGCTGACCCTCTGATGTCCTCATTTCTAATCCTGTCCATCCTCGTCACACTCAATGCAAATCTTAGCATCTTTAACTCTGCCACCTCCAGCTCTGTCTCCTGTGCCACCGTCTCCAACCCATATAACACAGCTGGTCTCACTATCGTCCTATAGACCTACCCTTTCACTCTTGCTGATACCCGCCTGTCACAGATCACTCCTGACACTCTTCCTCACCCACTCCACCCTGCCTACACTCTCTTCTTCACTCCCCATTACTCTGTACTGTTGATCCCAAGTATTTAAACTCATCCACCTTCACCAATTCTACTCCCTGCATCCTCACCATTCCACTGACCTTCTTCTCATTCACACACATGTATTCTTTTGTGGTGGTCCTACTGACCTTCATTCCTTTCCTCTCTAGAGCACATCTCCACCTCGATACTTTCCCTATACTTTGTATATGAGAAAATCAAGGAGGTCTAAAATATCGATATTTGTCAAAATCTCGACTGACCTTCATTCTTCTACTCTCTAGAGCATATCTTCACCTCTCCAGGGTCTCCTCAACCTGCTCCCTACTATCGCTACAGATCACAATGTCATCAGCAAACATCATAGTCCACGGGGACTCCTGTCTAATCTCGTCTGTCAACCTGTCCATCACCAAAATAAACAACAAATAAGACAAAATCCTGGCAATTTTTGGGATTTTATAGAAAGAAAAAAAAAAAACAGTTTTAGGTCTCAAAGTAGGCCACATTTAGTCTTTATAACCTCAAAAATTCAGCTTTATTGTGGACGAGGCATTAAGAGAGCAAATTCATACACCAGAATTTTTGAAAAAAGCAATTGTTCATTATTCAGGGTTTGTGGAGACCAAGACATGCATGGCAAATGTAAATGGAAAAACACGGGAATCAGTCCGGGACAGGACAAAACAGTGCACATCATCAGCACAGTCACCCACTTAGGGCTCAGGCCAAGCTTAAGATGCCACCGTCACACGGGTTGCCAGATCAAACGTCGCTATTGGAATATAATTAAGAGTTACTTCAAAACTGTCTTCTTCAAAGTCAAAACCTGACATTCGATTGTAAAAGGAAGGTTTGTTTGTTTTACCTGCACTGATTATGCCATTGTGTTACTACACACTTCAGCATTTTACTGAATGGTTTTCCTCCTTCACTTTCACAATCAGCCTTTTCATTATTTTGAATGGTTAGCTGGTTATCTTAATTGGTAAAACTTACAGGCAGAGCCCTTCTTACTGCCACCTACAACACAGCTCTTCAGCACTCAAGTCAGAAGTTCTTATGTGTGTTTGGGGAGTTGTTGCTTGCTTTTATATATGGTTGAAATAGTTTTACTGTCAAATAATGCAGAGTACGCGACACTTGTTTCACCCTAATTCTGGGCTCATCAGGCGTACACACTCACTGCACCTCCTCTCGGGGAATCGAACCACAGACATCAGCGCTACAGGCAAAGCCTCTAACGTTGCGCCACGGTGTGTGGTTCGTTCATTTGACAGCATGTAGATCCGACTTGCTGACCAACCACAAGCATTACCTGGAAGGTAACCACCCATACAATCAGATTGTGATTTAGACTACGAAAGCCATGAATGTAATTACCCCGATTTACATGCTGTCAAATGAATGAAACACACGCTGACGTCTGAGGTTCGATTCCCGAGAGGGGGTGCAGTGAGTGTGTACGCCTGATGAGCCCAGAAATTGGGCGAAACACGTGTCGCGTACTCTCTGCATTATTTGACAGTAAAATTATTTCAACCATTTTATGATCTGCTTCTCGCAACTGGAAGAGGGCACCGCGGCAGATGTAAGCCAACTTGCTGACCAACCACAAGCATTACCTGATAGGTAACCACCCATACAATCAGATTGTGATTCAGACTACGAATGCCATGAATATATATTTTTTTTTTTTGTTCTTTATTTTGCCTTATACAATTTCTTGTATTAGGAATTTTTTACTTTTCACATACCTCTTGGGGTCAGAGCGCAGAGTCAGCCATTGTACAGCACCCCTGGAGCAATTACAGGTTAAGGGTCTTGCTCAAGAGCCCAGCAGAGTAGGATCTCTTTTAGACAGTGATGGGTATTCGAACCTAAAACCTTTGGGATACCAACGCAGATCCTTAGCCTCAGAGCCACCACTCCGCCCTTATACTGCACATACAGTGCATCCGGAAAGTATTCACAGCGCATCACTTTTTCCACATTTTGTTATGTTACAGCCTTATTCCAAAATGGATTAAATTCATTTTTTTCCTCAGAATTCTACACACAACACCCCATGACAACGTGAAAAAAGTTTGAGGTTTTTGCAAATTTATTAAAAATTTAAAAACTGAGAAATCCCATGTACATAAGTATTCACAGCCTTTGCTCAATACTTTGTCGATGCACCTTTGGCAGCAATTCCAGCCTCCAGTCTTGTTGAATATGATGCCACAAGCTTGGCACACCTATCCTTGGCCAGTTTCGCCCATTCCTCTTTGCAGCACCTCTCAAGCTCCATCAGGTTGGATGGGAAGCGTCGGTGCACAGCCATTTTAAGATCTCTCCAGAGATGTTCAATCAGATTCAAGTCTGGGCCACTCAAGGACATTCACAGAGTTGTCCTGAAGCCACTCCTTTGATATCTTGGCTGTGTGCTTAGGGTCGTTGTCCTGCTGAAAGATGAACTGTCGCCCCAGTCTGAGGTCAAGAGCGCTCTGGAGCAGGTTTTCATCCAGGATGTCTCTGTACATTGCTGCAGTCATCTTTCCCTTTATCCTGACTAGTCTCCCAGTTCCTGCCACTGAAAAACATCCCCACAGCATGATGCTGCCACCACCATGCTTCACTGTAGCGATGGTATTGGCCTGGTGATGAGCAGTGCCTGGTTTCCTCTAAACGTGATGCCTGGCATTCACACCAAAGAGTTCAATCTTTGTCTCATCAGACCAGACAATTTTCTTGCTCATGGTCTGAGAGTCTTTCAGGTGCCTTTTGTCAAACTCCAGGCGGGCTGCCATGTGCCTTTTACTAAGGAGTGGCTTCCGTCTGGCCACTCTACCGTACAGGCCTGATTGGTGGATTGCTGCAGAGATGGTTGTCCTTCTGGAAGGTTCTCCTCTCTCCACAGAGGACCTCTGGAGCTCTGACACAGTGACCATCGGGTTCTTGATCACCTCCCTGACTAAGGCCCTTCTCCCCCGATCACTCAGTTTAGATGGCCGGCCAGCTCTAGGAAGAGTCCTGGTGGTTTCGAACTTCCACTTATGGATGATAGAGGCCACTGTGCTCATTGGGACCTTCAAAGCAGCAGAAATTTTTCTGTAACCTTCCCCAGATTTGTGCCTCGAGACAATCCTGTCTCGGAGGTCTACAGACAATTCCTTTGACTTCATGCTTGGTTTGTGTTCCGACATGAACTGTCAACTGTGGGACCTTATATAGACAGGTGTGTGCCTTTCCAAATCTTGTCCAGTCAACTGAATTTACCACAGGTGGACTCCAATGAAGCTGCAGAAACATCTCAAGGATGATCAGGGGAAACAGGATGCACCTGAGCTCAATTTCGAGCTTCATGACAAAGGCTGTGAATACTTACGTACATGAGCTTTCTCAATTTTTTTATTTTTAATAAATTTGCAAAAATCTCAACTAAACTTTTTTCACTACTACAAGGGTGCAGCTGCGGGGTGACGGCTAATATACTGTATATATTATATAGCGTGTCTTCATGGTGCGAGCCTCGTGTAAGCAATGTCAGAATCAACTGGATGATCGTGACTTAACGGAAGGTTACTTCCAGCAAGATGGAGCAACGTGTCACACATTGGCAAGGAGCACGGCAGGATTGGAGTCCTTCTTCAGCAACAGGGTCATTTCAAAGACACCACCAGACGTTTTTGGGGTCTGCTCAAAGGAAAAATCTATTGGAACAAGTCTCACACTGTGGAAGATCTGATGGAAAACATCCAAGATGAAATTGCTGCTATTCTATCCCCCCCCACCCCCCCAAGACGCTTGCCTATATGTTCTTGAACATGGAGAGCTATTTCGAAAAGTGTCTAGCAGAAAACGGAAACTACTTCCAGCATCGCATGTAATGCAATCAATTACACATACATCAAGGTATAGAGCTTATTTTTTTGGTTCAGATTGCTTCATCCTAACAAAAGTTACAAAAGAATATTCAGGGCCTCTTTCAAGTGAATCTCCCTGTATATTTGAATGTTTTTAATTCAAATATTTAAACCTTATTTGATGGTTAATGTAACAGCCATTTTTCTAGTTCTATAAAATTTATGAATATTTTATTAGATGACAATGCATAATCTATGGGAGGTTCCTATAACTCCCATAAGTAGAATTGAATTGGTATATGCTTGCCATTTCTAACAGCTTGGAGTAAACATTTTTCAGTTAGTTAGTGACAGCCTTGCCATGAGTAAGGTGTGGAAGGCATAAGGTTTTTAACCGTGCCCGGGCACACGCCTATATGCCAACCGGCTTATGGGCCTTTTGAGTGTGTGAAGTAAATATGTAAGAAAACAGCACTTAATTTATGTGTTGTGCCGTACGTTTAAAGCGTACAGAAGAAGAAGCTAAGAACCTTTAAGTACAGAAGTAACTAAAGTTTCTCAAGAAAAGCTAAGTTTAGAGAAGATACATTTTTCCCTTTTTTGCCTTTTATTCTACGTGTGTAACTACTTTTTCTTATATTCTTATGTGGATTATTTGCTTTTAACTTACACTAAATATTTTAAAATGAACTTTTGGACTGAGAGATTTCTTTTCCGCACTTATTTCGGCAGCTACAGTTAATGTGACAGCCTTAACATGAACGCTCCAAATTAAACAACACAAAATTGTTCAAAAACAGGACAGAATGAAATTCTCTTAAATTCTTACTTCAAAATTTTCACTGACTTCCTGCATCATCTTCAGTTTGGTTTCATCAGCTATGAAGAAGAAAAAGAACATTATTTTCACTTTGGGAAGGCCAGTTCCACGCCCAAGCCATAGACAGGACTTTCAAGAGCACGGACTCCTGACTTTTCCCAGCAGATGCACGAGTTCTTACAACTACTACCCTGTTTACATCCTCAAGTATCCAAAGCTATTAAAAAAATTAAAGCAAGTTTATGTATAGATTACATTTCATACCATTAAGCAATTCAAAGTGTTTTACATCATAAAATTAAAATTAAAAATTTTTTTTAGAAAGATGGCAAAATGACAGAAAGCTAAAACAATTCATAAAATTAAGAAAATAATGACACTGCGGTGTTACAATTCAGTAACACAGTCCATCGAAGGCACCAAACATAATCAATTAAATGCACAGGTAAATCAAAATGTTTTTAATTTTGATTTGAACACTTCTACCCCAAATCTAATGTGTTATTATTTACATTTGAATTCATTTTGGGAAACTGGAAACTTGAAAATGCGGCTTGTTTGAGAAAGTACACAACAAGTTTAACAAAACACTCCATGACGTATGTTGCAAGTGTTTAAATGGAAGCACGTTAGCCGGAGAGCTGGTGCCTCCTTCGTCATTTGCACCTCATTACTAATTGATGGCAATAATTAAAACCAAAATAGAGAAGTTTAAAACTAAAATAGGCAATGAAGGGTCCTCGTCTCTCGGCTGCTCCCGTTAGGGGTCGCCACAGCGGATTATCTTTCTTCATATCTTCCTCTCCTCGTCATCTTGCTCTGTCACACCCATCACCTGCATGTCCTCTCTCACTACATCCATAAAACTTTGCTTAGGCCTTCCTCTTTTCCTCTTACCTGTCAGTTCTATCCTTAGCACCCTTCTCCCAATATACTCAGCGTCTCTCCTCTGCACATGTCCAAACCAACGCAATCTCACCTCTTTGACTTTGTCTCCCTACCGTCCAACTTGAGCTGACCCTCTAATGTCCTCATTTCTAAAGGTCCTGAATTGCAACAAACGAAACAAATGGTCAAAAAAAACGAAAAAAAAAAAAAACAATTGTAGCTTTAGTAGTAAATAAATTGGTTCTAACTTAAAATTTGGTTAAAACAAAAACCTGCAGCCACTGCAGACCTCCATGAGCAGAGCAGAGTTGAGTAAGGCTAAGTTTTGGTTTTCAGGCTCCACATAAAGACATAGCAGCACTAGGAAAAAGTCCAGAAAAGTTCAACCAGGCTCATTCCAGGACTGGATGGCATGAGTTATGGGGAATGACTGAAGGAGTTGAACGTTGGAATGACTGAAAGAGTTGAACATTTTCAGTTTAAGCAAATGGAAACCTGAGGGATGACATGACGGAAGAGTTTTTGATTATGAAAGGAAATGAGAACAATGGATGCCGACTGTTACTTTAATTCAGGGGGCACAGAGAGAGACTTGGGGTAGCATGATGGCACAGTGCTAGCACTGTGGGGTCCTCCCTGCGTGGAGTCTGCATGTTCTTACCATGTCGGAGTGGGTTTCCTCCCCCTGTCTAAAGACATGCAGATTAGGTGAATTGGTGATGCTAAACTGGCCCTAGCATACAGGTATGTGTGTGCGTGTGTGTTTGGCCTGCAACTGGACTGGCACCCTGTCCAGGGTTTGTTCCTGTGTTGCGTTCTATGATAGCTGGGATAGACTCCAGGCCCACCCCCCATGTCTCTGCTCTGGATTAAGTGGGCTTGAAAATGATATGAAATGAGACAGAAACTTGTGAAAAACACATTTTGCAGGATTGGTACAAACTACAAACACATGAAATGAGTGACTAGTTGGTGTAGTAGGGATCTTCAAAACTTGACTTAAGGTTCTTCTGGAGAAAATGGAAGGCTAGGACTAATGAGCTTTGTTGGCCTGAATGGCCGGTTCTTGGCCAAGTTGTCCTAATACGCCAACATTATTAGAGGTATGGCACGAATGTGACACACGGCACTTTTTTTTCTTCTTAGCTGATCACTTGCTCAAGCAGCAAAATAAATAACCCTGGTTGAATCAATGAAGCACATCCATAAGCACTCAAGGTGTCAATCCCAAGTTCTCTGAAGGACAGCTTTATGTACCAAAATTACTCGCATGACCTTGTATAAACTGCCAAGTTACTCACGAGTGTTGTTGTCTGTCAGGGCTGCCACAAACTGTAGGTACTTCTTCATCAAGGTGGTCTGGTCGACCACGGTGGGGCTTGGTGTTGGTACAAACGCCATGGCTTTAACAGCAAGATCCCAAGTGATGGTAAAGATGAGGGTGTTAGAAATTCTTCAACAGCAGCACCTTCCCAACTGCAAAAACAAACAAAACGGTAGAAGACAGTCACGTCAGCTTGAAGTACAAACCATTACAAATAAAAATGATGCATTTGGGCGCAATGGGTAGCGCTGCTGCCTCGCAGTTAGGAGACCTGAGGTTCGCTTCCCTGGTCCTCCCTGCGTGGAGTTTGCATGTTCTCCCCGTGTCTGCATGGGTTTACTCCCACAGCCCAAAGACATGCAGGTTAGGTGCATTGGCGATCATAAATTGTCCCTAGTGTGTGCTTGGTGTGTGTGTGTGTGTGTGTGTGTGTGTGCCCTGCCCGGGGTTTGTTTCCTGCTTTGCGCCCTGTGTTGGCTGGGATTGGCTCCAGCAGACCCCCCCGTTACCCTGTAGTTAGGATATAGCAGGTTGGACGATGGATGGATGGATGGATTATGCATTTGACGTCAGCAAAAACAGAAAAAAATATATGTATCCACAAGAAAAAATATATGTATCCACCTTAATATAAGAATCTGTGCATCTGTCTGGTTGCTATGTGTCTGTCATTCCAATAGATGGCCAATCACAAACATTAAGACTGCTTTTATGAATCCCAAATCAAATATCATAAAACAGAAATATACACATTGCATGTAGCACTGCAAGGACTACGTTGAATACTTAACATTTCAGCCCATTTTAGAAAAAAAAAACGCGTGTGATGCGCCATCTGTTGGAATTACTAGTGCAAGGCATTGCAAACTACATTTCAATTGATGGTACACTGCAAACATTAATGCTCGTTAAATTTCAACTAGTCTTAGACAGGGAGCACAGCTAGTCCACCTTAATAAAAAAGGTGTTTGTGTGTGTGTGTCTGTCCAGTTACTATGTCTCAGTCATTCCAAACGACGGCACATCACAAATATTTTTTGTAATACTAGGGGACTCTGCCCCCTGCTCGCTTCACTCGCCAACCCCAGGGTTCGGTTACCCGGATAAACAATTTAAAGAGATTGTTTTTTTCATTTCATTCATTTTTTATTTCTTGATATTTGCCAGCAATAAAGCTGTAGTGAACAAGTTAGGTCTTTTAAGCCAGCTGTGCCTGCATTTAAAAGTATGTACAGCAGCTGTCCTTCAGTCTCACTTCCTTGTCTCTCAGGATGTTAAAGTGTCTCCGAGAAATTGTAAGTAGGGCGTGACGTGCAAGTAATCTCGCGGGACTTCAAAGTGTCTTTAGAGAAGATCAAGTCTTGACCCAAGGTTTTTTTTTTTTTATTATTATTATATTTATATATATATATATATATATATATATATATATATATATATACATACACACACACACACACACATACAGTGGAACCTCGGTTTGCGAGCATAATTTGTTCCGGAAACGTGCTCACAGTCCAAAGCACTCGTATATCAAAGTGAATTTCCCCATAAGAAATAATGGAAACTCAGATGATTTGTTCCACAACCCAAAACTATTCATATTAAAATGATTAATACAAAATAGAAAGTAAAAATACATAAAACAAATGTACCTGCACTTTACCTTTGAAAAGAATCATGGCTGGTGTGAGTGAGTTTCTAAACTCTTGTGGGATTCCACCCATTGGGACGACACGTGGAAGAGCGTCCCAAAGCAATCGCAGTCTCCCAGCGCTGTAGCAGTTTGCCGTAAAAGCGAATCCAAAAAGATTGCGGACTATAAGCGCCTGCCGTCGAAGGGTGATACAAGGAACATTATAAATGTGCAGGGCACAGTACTACTTGAGCACGGCCCTGCCTGACTGCTGTGTCTGTGTATAGGAGAGCGGCAGATCCCGCTACAATAAATAACCGCACTGTTGCTGTTTCAAGCTGGATAAAGCTGGTGTTGCTAAAGTACTGAGACTCAGCTTCGTGTTTTGGGGTGCAAGAAGGGGACTCGCACGTCACAGCACACACACACAGTCACAATGCTGTAGTAAACAGTATACACTCGTATGGATGTTGACTATATGAGTGAGGCACGCCGACTCAGACGGAGAATAGGAGATGATTACCCACAATCCCGCAGCGAGAGAGAGAGAGAGAACCATCAGCACAGTTGTGATCACATGACGCTCAGCAGACAAAGCGTATACGGACTACTCATACTGCAAGACCTTGCCAACTTATTAAGTCAAAATTTATTAATTGTGAATTTCCCATTGGGATTAATAAAGTATCTATCTATCTATCTATTAGAAATTTTAGCTCGTCTTGCAAAACACTCTTAAACCAAGTTACTCGCAAAACGAGGTTCCACTGTGTGTGTGTGTGTGTATATATATATATATATATATATATATATATATATATATATATATATATATATATAAAAGAGAGAGAGAGATAATACTTTTTAAAAACCACGCTTATATTAAATTAAAAAGTGTACTAAAAAGTAAAAAATAAGTCTCTCATACAACACTCATAAAATAAAAGGTGGACAAAACACTTCTTAAAATCTTAGCAAAAGCGGCCACTTAGCCCACTCTCGTGAGCCTTCTTCTGTGTGTACCACATATTTAAATATATTATGCCTTTGAAAAAAATTCTCATTCAAAAATTTTGCTAATCAATAGGCCTGGTCCTATGACTAAAGGAGAAGGCTGCTAAAATCCCGGATACATTAAAGAATTTCCACAGCAGTTATCACTGGACAGCAGTCAAACTGTTTTTGAACAGAATACTAGGGGGCTCTGCCCCTTACTCGCTCACACGCTCGCCCACCCCTGGGTTTGGCGAACGGTATATACAGTTTTCATGGGAATTGTTACATATGCATTATTTTCACTTTTACTTTAAAACTTTAGTAAAAACAATATTTGGAATTAACTTTTCTTCAACTGCGGTGGGCTGGTGCCCTGCCCGGGGATCTGTTCCTGCCTTGCGCTGGCTGGGATTGGCTCCAGCAGACCCCCAGTGACCCTGTTTTAGGATATGGCAGGTTGGAAAATGACTGACTGACTGACTGTTTTTCAAGATCGCACTGAATTTTGATTCCGTGTTTGGACGTTCATCGCGACAACGCAACATATAACTGCCCGTGAGTGAATATCATTTCTTTCTCCTCAAATAAAACGACTTTCTCAAACGTTTGTCCATGCTCCTTCCTCTTCGCTTAGTCATTGACGTGCCATCTAGAAGGTATACAATTATTGTCCTGATGAAAAAAAGAGCTGAGAGCGCAGGAAGCGTGTCTGACAAAAGCATTCACGCCAGTGAGAGGTTAGATGGCCATGGTCTTGTTTGAAAATAGTTGAAAGTAGGGCGTGACTTGAAAGAATCTCACGTTAAAAGTCTCCATCTCATGTGACTTCATACCGTACCAACGTTTTTGGAATCTTTTAATTCTCGCTGGCAACACGAATTAGACCATGGGTGTCAAACTCTGGTCCTGGAGGGCCACAGTGGCTGCACATTTTCATTCTAGCCACATTTCCTACTTAGTGATCAGTTTTCACTGCTAATTAACTCATTTTCCCTTCATTTTAATAGCCCTGTTTTTAAGGATTCAGTCATCCGAGTTGATTCATTTCTTCATTAAGTGAGAGCCAAACAGAAATGAGACATGAAACGAGCCGACAGAGCTCGTTCAGCTAAGTTGGGGCGTGAAACTCCAACCAGTTTCTTAATGAGAAGCCAATTCTTGCCGTTAATTAAACCCGTTATTTAATTCCTTGGCTTGTTGCTGCTCTCATTCTGCCACAGCAGACATTTCCAAAACTGTTGCTTTTCACAGCATCAACATGTTCTGATTACCTGAAAGATCAGCCTTACTGAGACCACCACCTTTCTTTATTTTCAGATATTGTGTGATGGGCACAGGTGAGCAGGTCATGTGGCACCTTGTTTTGTGTCTCATTGCTTGGCAGCTAATTAAAGAAAAAGAAACAACTAAAGGGCGTGAATCAAGTTAATTAAAACTAACGCAAAAGAAGTTAAATAGCAGTAAAAACTGGTCACTAATGAAGAAGATGGTTAGAACGAAAACCTGCAGCCACTGCAGTCATCCAGGACCGGAGTTTGACATCCAAGAATTAGACGATCTATAAGTCTCCGACTTAAAGTTTAATTCCGAACAATATATTCAATCTCTTTTTGCTGTTTGTGCTAATGTGATCTTTACTATCAGTTCTTTGAGAAGTTCGAATTTTCGTACTTTCATTATCTCTAAGCTGCTCTAGATGTGCATCACACCAACGTTTTTGAATTCTTTACGATGTTCTACTTTGTCATGTAGTCTTTGCCCCTTATTTCCGGCCCCGGGTGTGGACTCGTCTTGCAGGGGACGTACAAGGGTCTCTCTGAGAAAATCACATCTTGTCTCCTTTCAATATTTTTTATTTTTTTTAATAATAGAGAGATTGTGGCAGTAGGGTATTGTACTGTGTTAGTTAGCCATTATGGATGAGGAGTCAAGCAAGAGGACACCTTTTATTGGCTAACTGGACTGATTACAATGTTCCCAGCTTTCGAGGCAACCATTAACTATCAAGAAGCTGCCTCAGTTGCCTCAAAAGCACTGCACATTGTAACTGAATCAGTTAGCCAATAAAAGGGTCAATTTGCTTGATTTGTCATCACAGAATATTGAAATAAGTAACTGAACAAAAACAATGAGCCTGGAAAAAAACAAACACAATGCAACTTGTTTGAAAAAGAAACTTCCAAAAAAAATGGACATTATAATTGGACAAAGGCTTCCACACACACACACACACACAAACAACACATCTTAGAATCCGAATCTGAAGAAAGATAGATAAGAGTGAACGGCACGATAGATAGATATGAAAGGCACTATATAATAGATAGATAATACATTTTATTTATATAGCGCCTTTCCCATGCTGATAGATAGATAGATAGATAGATAGATAGATAGATAGATAGATAGATAGATAGATAGATAGATAGATATACTACAGTTACGTCCATAAATATTTGGACAGAGACAACTTTTTTCTAATTTTGGTTCTGTACATTACCATAATGAATTTTAAATGAAACAACTCAGACGTAGTTGAAGTGCAGACTTTCAGCTTTAATTCAGTGGGGTGAACAAAACAATTGCATAAAAATATGAGGCAACTAAAGTATTTTTTGAACACAATCCCTTCATGTCAGGAGCTCAAAAGTAATTGGACAATTGACTCAAAGGCTATTTCATGGGCAGGTGTGGTCAAGTCCGTCATTATGTCATTATCAATTAAGCAGATAAAAGGCCTGGAGTTGATTTGAGGTGTGGTGCTTGCATGTGGAAGATTTTGCTGTGAACAGACAACATGCGGTCAAAGGAGCTCTCCACGCAGGTGACAGAAGCCATCCTTAAGCTGCGAAAACAGAAAAAACCCATCCAAGAAATTGCTACTATATTACAAGTGGCAAAATCTACAGTTTGGTACATCCTGAGAAAGAAAGCAAGCACTGGTGAACTCAGCAATGCAAAAAGACCTGGACGTCCACGGAAGACAACAGTGGTGGATGATCGCAGAATCATTTCCATGGTGAAGAGAAACCCCTTCACAACAGCCAGCCAAGTGAACAACACTCTCCAGGGGGTAGGCGGGCATATCGATATCCAAGTCTACCATAAAGAGAAGACTGCATGAAAGTAAATACAGAGGGTGCACTGCAAGGTGCAAGACACTCATAAGCCTCAAGAACAGAAAGACTAGATTGGACTTTGCTAAAGAACATCTAAAAAAGCCAGCACAGTTCTGGAAAAACATTCTTTGGACAGATGAAACCAAGATCAACCTCTACCAGAATGATGGCAAGAAAAAAGTATGGAGAAGGCGTGGAACAGCTCATTATCCAAAGCATTCCACATCATCTGTAAAACACAGTGGAGGGAGGCAGTGTGATGGCTTGGGCATGCATGGCTGCCAGTGGCACTGGGACACTAGTGTTTATTGATGATGTGACACAGGACAGAAGCAGCCGAATGAATTCTGAGGTGTTCAGAGACATACTGTCTGCTCAAATCCAGCTAAATACAGCAGTCAAATTGATTCATGATACAGATGGACAATGAGCCAAAACATACAGCCAAAGCAACCCAGGAGTTTATTAAAGCAAAGAAGTGGAAAATTCTTGAATGGCCAAGTCAGTCACCTGATCTTAACCCAACTGAGCATGCATTTCACTTGTTGAAGACTAAACTTCAGACAGAAAGGCCCACAAACAAACAGCAACTGAAAGTCGCTGCAGTAAAGGCCTGGCAGAGCATTAAAAAGGAGGAAACCCAGCATCTGGTGATGTCCAGGAGTTCAAGACTTCAGGCTGTCATTGCCAGCAAATGGTTTTCAACCAAGTATTAGAAGTGAACATTTGATTTCCAGTTATTTAATTTGTCCAATTACTTTTGAGCCCCTGAAATGAAGGGATTGTGTTCAAAAAATGCTTTAGTTGCCTCACATTTTTATGCAATCGTTTTGTTCACCCCACTGAATTAAAGCTGAAAGTCTGCACTTCAACTGCATCTGAGTTGTTTCATTTCAAATTCATTGTGGTCACGTACAGAAACAAAATTAGAAAAAAGTTGTCTCTGTCCAAATATTTATGGACCTAACTGTATGTGAAAGGCACTATAAGACAGATAGATAGATACTTTATTAATCTCAAGGTGAAATTCACATACTCCAGAAAGTATAAAGAGCGTATTTTTGAGCGTATCACCAAACTTCATTTTACATGGAAGTAGAAATGCGCACATCATCTCAGCAACAGACACACTGGAGACTCTGAAGTCAACCAGAAGGTTCTGTGGTCTTCTAAGACCAAACTTGAGCTTTTTTTTTTTTGGGCCATCAGACTACACTGCCCAATGTCAAAAAGACTCCACGCCGACCACAAAGCATAGTGTTGGCAGCATTCGGCTGTGCAGAGGCTTCTCTGCACCAAACCCTGAAAAGGCATTTTGAGGGTAACAGCAACGAAAGGCAAATTTGGAAAAATCCAGGAGGAAAACCTGATGGGGTCTGCAAGAAAGCGGCACCTTAGGAGGAGGAGATTTGTTTTCCAGCAAGACGACAACTCTAAGCAGAAAGCCAAAGCTCCACAGGAATGGTGTGGACTCTGATATCGATGCCAACATTCAGATGGGCACCCAAAATGGTTCTGAAGCAATAAAAGATAACTTTAACTTCAGCCCCCACCATCTTACTCCAGCCTCTGTGATGCACCAGCCCATCATGCTGCACTATACACCAGTTCCCACTTGAAGCAATAAGTCGGGTGGGGTAGGGTCAATGGGGTGCCCCCCCGTGAACTAATGAAGTCCCAATCACATGGAAGCAATAAGAGGGCACATGCGGAGCACATCGTGTCAAAGAAACACTCCACCGTGATGTCCCAATTACTCAGCAGCAATCTGGGGTGGGGCAGGGGGTGACAGGTGTCCCCAATGAAGTCCCGATCAAGTTGGAGGGCATAGCGATGGTCGAGGGTGGGGGGTTTAGTGGGACTGAGAGTAAACCTAATGTTTAGTTCCAGTATCAAAAAAATCCTGAAAGGCTGGCATTGGAGAGCTTTCATTTTTGTTTTTTTCTTCAGTACCAGCATAGCAGGTTGCTGTTGCTTCAAAGCCTGCAGCGATACAGTGAGGTGCCACACCCACCACATGACGAACCACCTCAGGATCCCAAATAAGGACCCAAGCGCAGCCAAGCAATGAATGACACCTCAGCACCACACAAGTTTGAATGGAGTGTCCAGAGTGCCAAGCCTGACACTATAAGCCCCGAGTTTTCCATCAAATTTGGAGGAGCTGCTTGCCGTATCCCACACAACACCACACTGGAATGGCTTAAAAACAACAACGTGAATGTCCTGGAGTGGCTGAGTTAGAGTCCAGAGCTCAATCCAATTCTGAATTTGGGGCTCAACTTGACAAAGTCTGATCACTCACCGTCAACATGACATCTGACAGCACTGGGGCCATTTTCAAGGGGGGGGGGGGGACGAAGAGTGTGGAGATGTGCAAAGTGGATAGAGAAAGAGACCAGAGCACAGAGTGACAAGGCTGTCATGGCTGCCCATCTATGGAAAGGTTGAATTCAATTACAGTAATCCCTCCTCCATCGCGGGGGTTGCATTCCAGAACCCCCCCACGAAAGGTGAAAATCCGCGAAGTAGAAACCATATGTTTTTATGGTTATTTTTATATTGCCATGCTTGGGTCACAGATTTGCACAGAAACACAGGAGGTTGTAGAGAGACAGGAACGTTGTTCAAACACTGCAAACAAACATTTGTCTCTTTTCAAAAGTTTAAACTGTGCTCCATGACAAGACAGAGATGACAGTTCCATCTCACAATTAAAAGAATGCAAACATATCTTCTCTTCAAAGGAGGTGCGCGTCAGGAGCAGAGACTGTCAGAAAGAGAGAGGAAAGCAAACAAATCAATAGGGCTGTTTGGCTTTTAAGTATGCGAAAGCACCGCGGCACAAAGCTGTTACAATGAAGGCAGCAGCTCACACCCCCTCTGTCAGGAGCAGAAAGAGAGAGAGACAGAGAAAAACAAACAATCAAAAATCAATACGTGCCCTTCGAGCTTTTAAGTATACGAAGCACCGTGCAGCATGTCGCTTCAGGAAGCAGCTGCACAGAAGGTAGCAACGTGAAGATAATCTTTCAGCATTTTTAGACGAGCATCCGTATAGTCTAGGTGTGCGAACAGCCCCCCCTGCTCAATCCCCCTATGTCAGGATCAGAGAATGTCAGTGCAAGAGAGAGAGAGAGAGAGAGAGAGAGAGAAAAGTAAGTTGGGTAGCTTCTCAGCCATCTGCCAATAGCGTCCCTTGTATGAAATCAACTGGGCAAACCAACTGAGGAAGCATGTACCAGAAATTAAAAGACCCATTGTCCGCAGAAATCCGCGAACCAGAAAAAAAATCTGCAATATATATTTAAATATGCTTACATATAAAATCCGCGATGGAGTGAAGCCGCGAAAGGCGAAGCGCGATATAGCAAGGGATTACTGTATTTACATTTTAGACCACTTGTCTTGATGTTGACCATCATATTTTCTGCTGAACAGGGTCAGTAAAGCCTAATCAAATCCTCTGGGAGTCAAAGCTTTGTAACAAGAAAATAGAAAAACTCCCAAGTGGGTGAATGAATACGTTTCTAACAGTCTATTTCACGCGTCAACAACATCATCACACCACCACTTCCAGTCTAAGAGCCATTTTGCAGGCTTTCCCAGGTTAGCCAGCTCAGCTACCCCTCCAAATCTTTTTCTGCCAATCCCCAGGATGTTGGATATCCCTCGGGGTTCCTTCTCACGACATTGGGCACCAATTCTGGCCACATCACTTCCACCTCCACCTTAGTCATCCTCTGCATTTTGCTCCTTATGCCCAAGCCCCCCCTCAGCACAACACTGTCCTCAACATTGCACATTATTGCCAAATTTTTCCTCAGGAGACAAATAAAGTTCTGTCTATCTATCCATCTGATCATTCATGAATTCATTCGTTCCTGCTTTACTTCATACTACTCTATTGAAAGATTTTATAAAGTAGGACAGAGGGTGACACGAGATCCCTTTGCACCGAGCCCCCCATCCCGTGTCTTTGCAGCAGGCTGTCCGACAATCCAGTTACATTTATTGATTTCGGTGCAGCCTTTTAGTCAAGGCTCGATTTGACATACAATTGGTTTCCATTTCTCTTGTTTTTCCAATTGGAGCACAGACAGGTGAAGTGACTTGCTCAGGGTCACACTGTGTCTGTAATGGGATCTGAACCCACAGCCTCGCTCAAGGTTTGAAGTCCAAAGCCTTAAATCTCTACGCTACTTTTCCTTCTCTAGCCCAACCTTTTTTTTCATCCTTAAGCAGCAGAGACCACACATGGGCATCAGATTTCCTTTACAGCGACTTTATGCAGACACGACCCCTTCATGATCACCTGTCTTAACTTTTGCTCCTCTCGCGTTTGTGCCCAGAAACCTGCGGATTCAATTGCGGGGCTTGTTCTTACAACGGGGTGTCCTCATCACGCCCATCTGTCCCCTAGTTCATCTTTACTGCATAAGTTTCTCCGTGCAAAAAACACACACACACACACACACACACACACACACACAGAGAGAGAGAGAGAGAGACAGAGTCCCATTGTACCCTGCAGTACACATCGCCAGAATTCTCAACTTTTTGAGCGCCACAATCTGGCATTTTTCACGCCACTCTCTGCAGTACGCAGGTACGGGTCCCATCGCCCCAGCTGCACGTTATTACAGAATTAAGAGTTTTCTTAGCCTCCACAGAAATGCATTCCTCCAAAAAGTTCATGCACGCTTCCCCAGGCTCCTACGCCCTCCCTTTATCTCCATCTCTCGTTGTTTCTCTTGTGGCCACAGCATTGAGATCTACAGGCCCATCTCGATTCCAGCTCCACTCGGACAACGGACGAATGCACCAAAGTACACAACATCGTCAGAGAAAAACGGCCCATCGGTCTCGGAGTCTGAAGCTCTCGTACGGGCCAGAAACCGCGAATAGAAAGACAAATATCGACTTAAGAAACCGCGTGCAGAAGAAAAACTCACCGGTGCCGACCATCCTGAAAAAAACTTCCGCGCGAATGCCGCTCAGTGTTATCTTACTCGCGTATCAATACGCCGAGCAACATCTGAAAGGGGAACTCAAAAATCACACATGTTCACATGACAAAGTGAAAGGAATTCTCTGAAGACATACTCGGCTAGCATGCAGGTTTAAGATGACCGAGAAAAGAAGCCATTTGGGAGGGTTCTATATCCTGCGGCGGAAGCTGACGATAGCAGTGCAGTGCGCTAAGACCATCAAATTCGATGGTCTTCGGTGCGTGTGTCGTCATCACGGAGCGACGGCTAACGTCACTCCTTCGTCCATCTGTAAATGCTTTATTTAAATAATTAAAGGTACCACAGTACCTGAGTACATTTTGAGGAACGAAATATACTTTTGTATATGACATATTACTGAAACTGTGTGATTATAATGCATTCTAGCAAAAAAAATGCAAAAAGTAAGAAAAAGAGAAAAGACAAAGAAGTAAAAAGTATGAGGGGAAAGATAATAGATTTAAGTGAATACTCCAACGGCTGAACACACGTCCATTGTTTTAAGTGCCTAGTAGTAATATCAGACAGAAACTGTTAAATGGATGATTGATGACCTTAAACCCTGCCACAAATTATGTTTTATGAAATATGATGTGTGAAAATATGAATTCGCCCTGCCCGGGATTTGTTTCCTGCTTTGCGCCCTGTGTTGGCTGGGATTGGCTGCAGCACACCCCCGTGAACCTGTAGTTAGGATATAGCGGGTTGGATAATGGATGGATGGAAAATATGAATTCTGGAAATATGAATTATGAAATATGATGCATGACATTTAGTCCCATCCCAAAAATATGAATTAGGAAATTCACCTCCACCCCGAATTATAAATTATGAAATGTATACCCTCACCCCCAAATTATGAATTATGATATTTATGCCCCCGTCCTGACATGTAATGAGGCGTTAACGTCATTTAATCTTTTTATTAACTTTTTATTACGTTTTACTTTCTTACTTCTACTTTTTACTTTTACTTTTTACTACGTTTTATTATTCATTGGTATTTAAAATAGACAGTTGTAGTGAAATACTCAAGTAACTGAATCTATGATAACTAAGGATCAAACCGTCTTCCTCCCGAACCCCACATACTCTTCTATATGCCATCTTTTTAAATGCAATCGCATTCTGTGTAACAGAGGAGCGCCCCGACACCCTTCGAGAGGCTTAGCCACCACATGGCCACCCGCCTGGGCTGGCAAGCAAAGTGAACAGAGGGCAGAACCTCCTAGTTTCTTAAAAGAATAAATGGAGTCGGCCAATCTAATTAATTTAATGAAGTTGTTCCAAAGTCTCAGAGCTATAGAGCTTAATGCTCTGTCACCCCGTAGAGCCCAAGTTAGTTTGAGGCTCAATGAGATGGCCAGAATCAGTGGACCTACTGAGGTAGTCCGGTTCAGGGCACTGCCATGTGAAGCTTTATTGGTTATTAGTAGAGTTTTAGACTCAATCCTGTAAGGCACAGGGAGGCAGTAAAGGTGGAGCAGTGATGTGTTTGCGGCTGAGGGTCTGTGTAAAGACCCTTACTGGAGAGATCTGAACCAGCTGGAGTTCCGATAAAAGATTGGACAGGACACATGCCAGTAGGGAGTTCAGGTAGTCAGTGCGGGATGTGATAAAAGTATGGACGAGAAAATGAGAGGAACGAGCGAACACAGGATGTGTTATGGAGGTGGAATTAAGAATGTGTCTTAATGTGATTTATGTGGGTACACTCTTAAAAAATAAATGGATCACAGCAGTTCTTCAGAACCATACTGTACGTGAACTGTTTTTGGTTTCCAAAAGAACTTTGCACATGATGTTTACAGAAAGTGCCTTTAATTCAGATCTGTAACAGATTTAATAAATAACCGTGAACAGATGGTAACAGATTTGTGAAATACCAATGGGCTCCTGATTTAAAAGGACTGCTGCCACATGTGATAACACAGGCCAAATCCAAGTTTTCTTGATCTGTCGTATCCTGCGCTGTCCTTTTTAAATTCCGAAGATCCAGCTTCATATGCACAGAACCGTTCCTTGTGATAAAAAATGGTTCTTGGTCAAGCAATGGCTGCATGAGGAACCACAAAACCCAGTAAAGTGGCATTATAGGACCAGGATATTTAAGAGTGTAGTGTGTGTGTGTGTGTGTGTGTGTGTGTGTATGGGCAATACTATGTACTCGAGAGTCCCAAAGCACGTAAGTCCGGAACAGTTCCAAAAATGCCCACTAGAGGGGGAAACACCATCAAAAATGTTTAAAGATAAAAAGATTTAATAATACAAAAAAGCTCTTTAATAAAAAAAAAAGTTCCGTAAAGCATAATGGATGAAAGTATTTGGCCGTAAGAAAGACAATCCGAGTGCAAACAAAGTCCCAATGCAGAAAGTCAGAAAAAATAGAACAGATGGTCAAAAATCCAGTAATCGCAATAAGCACACGCAAACAACACAAAAAACACTCACCAGGGGCCTCATGCATAACGGCGTGCGTAGAACTCACACTATAACATGACGTAAGAAAAAAATCGGAAATGTGCGTATGCACAAAAAAATGTAGATGCATAATCTGTGCGAACACCAACTTCCACGTTCTTTCGCTCCATAAATCCCGGTCAGCGTGAAAAGTAACGCACGTGCACGCGCCTGCTGTCCCGCCCCAACTCCTCCCAGAATTACGCCTCTTTGAATATGCAAATCAATATAAATAGCCCTTAAGCTCAGCGTTCTGTGAAAAGGCAATGGCAAAAGCAAGAGGGAAAATAGAAGAATTTCAGCGAATACCTAGTGGAGGCAAAGAAAAACGTACTATTTGTTGGTTTAAACAGCGGGATAAACCGCGCAGTAATTGTTCATGTCTCACGCAAGATGCTTGCTGCGACATGCGCGACCCTCGATGAAATACTTTATTGCAGCAGTACTGTCTCTTTCAAACGTACTAACCACCAATTCCTGTCCTTCCTTTTCTTTCTCCAAGTAACCAAGCACCACACAATCAGCTCTGTAACAGACGTGAAGCCATCTGTAAGCTGAGAACGCCAATTCTTCAAAACTTTTAAGGAACATCGAAATATCTTCGTAGTACATGTTTAATTATTCTATCCATCTATCCTTCCAGTGTCGCGTCAGCACCAGCAAGAATACAGCGCAAGGCTTGCACAATCCGTGAACTAGCTAGCGCTGCGGCACCGTGTAGTTAAAGTTAAAGTTTTATCTGTATAATATAATCAACATATTTTGCTGCATTTCATCTTAAAAATGATATCATCATCATATGTAAATACACGCTTTATAAAGTGGCTCAGGTTGTGCAATATTATAACTGTATCGCAAGTTTACAGTGAGGTAATTGTACTTATAAGTACAAACAGTTCTACAAGGAGCACTTGATGGATTGATTGAGTGCGTTTAGAGTTCTTGGGTTGAAACTGTTTCTGAACTGAGAGGTCCGTACAGGAAAGGCTGTGAAGCGTTTGTCATATGAGAGCAGTTCAATAGACAGCATGGCTGAGGCAGCGTGTGCTTGATGCTGTATCTCTTTCCGATCAGCTGCTGTACAGCTGTGATTCACACTCAGATACAGTGATATAAATACTCTGAGTGGTGCAGTGACAGTAATATGGAAAAAGATGATCTGATGTGGCAACCCCTAACGGGAGCAGCTGAAAGAAGAAGAAGGTGCAGCGAGAGTAACAACGCTAAAGTAGTTATGGTATTTGGAATAGTTTGACCATTCTGTGGACCATTATATTGTTACAGGTTAATTACAATCAGATGCATTAAACTATTAAACAATATGTGATTAATTTCAGTGTATTTATAAAGCTGCGTAAGGGATGTAGATCTAAAAAAGAAAGGGAAACCGCACAGGAACAAAAGCACTGCTTTGACGCTGGGTGCCGCCAGACTGCAAAACCGAGAACTTGCATATGCCAGTGTATGAGCTATCGTGGAAATGTGCGTGGCTTTATGCCAAGTTTAGGTTTTATACATCGCGATTTGAACGTGGAAACGTTCTTACGCAACATGTTTGTGCATACGGACCATTTATAAATGAGGCCCCAGGTCCCTAGTGCATTCGAAATGCACTGCAAGGAACTGTGGATTGCCACCACCTTTGTAGGGCTGAGGGCAGTCCATGGCTGTGATGGGCAGATGGCCACGCCCTCTTGGGGGACCACACAAAAACCAGGCCGAATTCTACAGAACATACATGAACAGAAAGAAATGAAATAATCAGGACTATGAACATAAACCATGAACAGAATAGACATAAAATCAGCATTTTTAACCCTAGCCAGAGGAGGAACCCTGGCTGAAACATATCAGGTAACCATTCGTTATTTTTCCTTTTACGTTTCTTTTTTCATTTTTTTCTAAAGTTCTGGTTACATAATGAGCACACATGTGGTTAACACTGAAAAAGCGGGTCCTTTCAGAGTCCTTCACGCTCATTTCTGCTCTGCTCATCCTTATTCAGATACATTTAATAAGCAAACTCCCCAAAAAAGTGAACTAAAAAAATAAGAAAACAAAAATAAGCATTTAGAAATGCAGTATATATGTATGTATATGTACTAGCCGCCCCCGTAGCTCCGCCCACGTAGTAGTGAAACAGGATGGCTCCCCACTACTGATGTCACGCTTCCTCCTCCCATCTGTCTCGGATTAGTGTGAGTGTATCGCTCCTGCAAGCGAACTATGATTCTTAGTGCAATGAGAGAAGTCGCAAAATCGATCTAAATCCGTTAAGTTGTTCTCTCATTTGCTAGCTAAGCGGAGGTAAGGTACACGCCCTGAGGCTGGCGTGTGAGTGAGGAGGGCCTTGCCCCCCTCCCCTCACCCCACTGGTGTCTCTCGGATTCACGCAAAAAAATCTGAACCGCAAGCTAACTATAATACATAGCGCAATGAGAGAAGTCGCAAAATCAAACGGAATGTTCAAGCAAATTATAGAAAAATCCCAATCTAAATCCGTTAAGTAGTTCTCTCCTGAAAAGCGGACAGACAGACATTGGATTTGATTTATATAGATGTATATAAACATGTCTCATTGTCCTATAAGTTTAAATCTGTCAGTACTGCACTTTTCTAAATGTCAAATAAAAAGCAAGACACGGTCAGCTACTCAAACAATCAAATCATTTAAAGGAAACAATGACTGGGCGGCACGGTGGCGCAGTGGGTAGCGCTGCTGCCTCGCAGTTGAGAGATCTGGGGACCTGGGTTTGCTTCCCGGGTCCTCCCTGTGTGGAGTTTGCATGTTCTCCCCGTGTCTGCGTGGGTTTGCTCCGGTTTCCTCCCACAGTCCAAAGACATGCAGGTTAGGTGGACTGGCAATTCTAAATTGGCCCTAGTGTGTGTTTGGTGTGTGGGTGTGTTTGTGTGTGTCCTGCGGTGGGTTGGCACCCTGCCCGGGATTGTTTCCTGCCTTGTGCCCTGTGTTGGCTGGGATTGGCTCCAGCAGACCCCCGTGACCCTGTGTTCGGATTCAGCGGGTTGGAAAATGGATGGATGGATGGAAACAATGACTGACTGATCAAGAAACTGGTTGGAATGAAAACCTGAAGCCAGGGCCATTTCTGGGCATATAGGCAGCTTAGAAAAATTCGGAAAACCGGACCAGAACACAGAGATATATTTTGTGCACCACAGCAGTACTCCGCACAGCACAGCACGGCCCTGGGCGACGCAACATTTTTTTAAACAATAGACCTATGAACAGTCGGACTGCAAGCAATTGTCCGAATATATTATTTTCGCGTATTAGCAATTTTCTGTCTTAAAGTCTGACTACCACAGTCCAACAATCACATGCACAACAACAACAACGATGATGATGATGATGATGATGCCAATAATAATAATCCTCACACTGTAGCATGGAAAAGACAGAAGTAGCGAAATAAAACTAAACGATCAAAACGGCAACAGGACTGTATAGCTCTTGACTGAATTGCTAAAAGCTGATTTAACCCAAACTATGAGCGTCTCCCAGATGGACATACATTAAAACGTGTGTAAAACCTTAGCAAATATCGTTCTCTGTTGCTCACCAGCATTTATGAGATTCGTCCTGGACTTGCTAAAGCAGTTGTTCATTTTGTTGGATGGGTAGATTGCATTATTTGCATACACGAGCGTACGGTGAATAGGAATTGTGGGTAAATACTCCTAATTAAAGATAATCGTTACATTCTCAGTTTCACTGAATGATGTCATTATCTTAAGCTTTCAGTTTATTTTATTAATTTAAACGACGTATATATATTAAAATAATGTTTTACCTAAAAAAGTATATATATATATACATATAGACTATCACCATCATCATTAGATAGATAGATAGATAGATAGATAGATAGATAGATAGATAGATAGATAGATAGATAGATAGATAGATAGATAGATAGATAGATAGATAGATAGATAGATAGATACTTTATTAATCCTTAAGGGAAATTCACAGTATACGTTTAGTATACATTAAGTATACGTTTAGTAGTTTAATAGCTAACTATAAAACACTTAATTTCGGAGATAACTTAAAGTAGGTTAGTTTTCTTCCCCCAAACGTTAAAAGCAATAAAATAAAAAAAAAAAAAAACCCGGCTATTTGTTCATATTTTCTAAATTGGCACCTTTCAAGAGTGTGTCTTTCTGGGACAATCTTGTAAACGTATATGTTTCTATAACGCGACATTCTCAGATATCGAATTCGAGGTCCGGAACGCTTTGCTGTCTCCAGGTCTCAATGTACAAGTCTGGCAGTGACGATTCCTCTTAAAGCTAAAGGGGTGGCGGGGCACCATTTACAACTTTTGCCCAGGGCAGCAAAAATCTTAGAACAGCCACAGGGGTCCTCCAGGGCTTAACATGGAGAAACAATGCCAAAGAGCGGAGTGAGTCTGTGTTAGCAGACATCTGCTGGTCACTCTACCGTTAAACATCTTCAGAGGATAAGAGGGAAAAAAAATACTTTTTGCAAGTAACAGTTATATTTAAAAACAAATTATATGTATTTAAATGATGTAATTTTAAAGATCTGTTACTTTTTTCTTTACAATTTTTTTCATTTGCACTTGTTCTACATTTATTTATATGCTTCACTGTATTCCTAGAGAACATTATTTGGTGCCACTGTATGCTGCAATACTGTGTATCAATGGAATGACAATAAAGCAACTTGACTTGTCATGTCACCTTCTAATCCACTTAATGCAGACCAGGGTCCCCAGGGGTAGGAGGTTTCTGAGTCCAGAGCCTATTCCAGCTGTCATGGGGTGCAAAGCAAGAACAAACTGGACTGGGCACCAGTCCATCACAGGGTGAACACACACACTCACACCAAAACTAACTGACTAATTCACCTAACCTACATGTTTTTAAACAGTGCGTAGAAGCCGAGCTGTTTCGTCATACAGTGGCAGTGCAAGTTTCCCAGCCTGACCTGACCTGGTAGAAGCCGGAGCAAAAACTAACACAGACATGGGGAGAATATGCCAACCCTGGTCTCCCAAGTGTGAGGCAGCAACTCTGCAACTGCGTAAGTCTTCATTTGACTTTTCATTAACTGAATGTTGTGGAGCAATTATGTTGCCAGATGTGGATTGGAATTTATGAGGAACCCCAACATTTTTTGACAGAAGCGCCTTTTTTATTTCCGTCATGTTCTTGGATGAAGCGCAGCCAGTGGAAGCGAATTTCGCCGCGCGCGCGTCTTGTGCGCATGCGCAAATCTCGACGTAGGGGAGGAGCGCGTTCACAGTTTGGCGGCCTCCCATTCGCCTAAGCCAACCGGCGGAGGCGGGCGGTTCTAAAGCAAAAGACTCCCGAGCCGCCGAACGAACATGCCAGGGACTCCCTTTGGGTAAAATAGGGCAGTCTGAAGCGCCACTCTCCTATGGGGATTCATGTCACAACGAGCGCGGCTCCACCATGAACTCCATAGTCATCCTGTCCGTTATTCTGTGCCTGAAGGCCGCGGCACTGGACGTCGTCCCTGAGCCTGAACTTGACCTGACAGGTAAGCCGTGCGCCTCACAGAAGGTGAGAATGTAAACAATGGATACACCCGGAATTAGGAGTCCGTCCTCCTGTGAAGAGCGCATAGCTGTCACTAACAGCTCGCCATCTGCAATGTTGCGTATAGCGCGGTGTCACTTCATAAAGTCGAGTGGTCCTCCGCCAGCCGTGATTTTTTAACTGGGGCTCCCGAAATAACTGCACGTGCTTCGCTTCTCACGACATCGTATTGTGTAGCGTGCAGATAATAGGCAAAAATCGAGCCTAAGTAAATTGTGGAATGACCAAATTGGGAGAGACGTAGTACTGTACTCGGAGTGTGTCCGTTCTTTGAGCTGTGTTAGAATTTCTGAAGAGAGCAGAAGTTTGTGGTACCCAGAAAACAGACCATGAGTGTGCCACATTATGAAGGGACTTGTGAACGTCGTGCAACATTTCGTAACGAGTCAGGTGGTTGGCTTGGGGTTGAACTTTATGAAGAGGGCACTGACTTGGTGTGTCGTGTCGTGTCATCCAGAAACAGCCCACCAGTGTACAGTCTTGTGAAGGTTTATTTAGCGTACGGCGTGGTGTTCAGCAAAAATTGCGGCAAAGCCCACCGTTTCACTGTCGTAGAGGGATCAGCACGTTATAACGAGCACGCTGCCTGGCAACATTGTAGGGCATTTTTGGTTCAATTCCAAAAACGGCTCACCCTTCATTTCTCCAGGCTTCACCTATTTGCGACTTAATTCAGAATTCTGTAAGGGTGTGATAGTTTAAAGTAAATTCTACAACAAGAACATACTCTTTAATGTAAGGTGTCAAAGTACAGTGGTCCTACGTCAGAGGTTCCGTTTCTGGTTCCCTAAAGGGCCAACCACACAAAATTTCAGGAAAAAAAACTCCATTTATTTAGATCTGTTAGCAGATTCCATTAATTCCATTAATCCAGACTGGGACACTGCCACCTACAATGCTGGGGGAATGAATGGCACCCCTGCTGCTTCCTGACATCTTTGGGACTCCTAAACAGGACGGGAATTATAAGGTGTCCCAACCAGGAATTGCCCCCACTTATTCCATCCTTCCACCATGGCATCCTGGCTGGGTAAGGAATTCGCCTCCATCCTGGGCGGGATGCCTACTCATCCTCTGGGGCATCTGTGAATAGATAATAAGAGATTTGTGACATGCCAAAGGGCTCGTGATTTTTAAAAGGACCCCGCTGCATACAACAATGCAGGCTCAGCTCAGGTTTTCTTATCTGTTCATCTCCTGTCATGCAGCCAACGGTACAGTAAAGATTCCTGTTTTGCCCACACATTTTTTTCAAAGCCCAAAGTACCACATTTATATGCAGAGGACCTTCACAGAATGAAATGCTTCTTTGCCAAGCAACGGTTCAACGAGGACCCACCCAACCCTCTAAAGTGTCGTTACCCAACCAGTATGATGGAAACGCCATCCATCCATCCATTTTCCAACCCGCTGAATCCAAACACAGGGTCACGGGGGTCTGCTGGAGCCAATCCCAGCCAACACAGGGCACAAGGCAGGAACCAATCCTGGGCAGGGTGCCAACCCACCACAGGATGATGGAAACTTAAGTGCAGGTTTCTTGCAGATGTTCAGAGTTTTTCTTCATGCAAAGAAGCCCACTTACGTGGAATAAGCGACTAAGAATTGTGGACTTTAGGGACCTTCAAATCTCGACTTGATGCTGTTTTGGGTGGTCTCGGTGAGTACGATGGACAAGCTTGTCGGGCCATTCATGTCACAGTTGTTCTAACGAAGCTGCATACGCAACATCCTGGAAACGAAGGATCACTTCAGGTCATTGTTCAAAAAAAAAAAAAAAAGTGTGTGAGGGTCCTCAAAGAGCCATAGTGACTGGGTGGGCACCTTTTACCTTTACTGCACTGTGCAGCATTTTTCAGTGTGCTAACATTCTGGAGGGAGTTGTAAGGAGATCAGTTTTAATTTCAAATGTGTTCATTTACTATTTGTTAGGAAACTGTGCCACCTTGTGTAGCATTTTGTAGGGAACAGTTGGCGTGTTGTGTGATGTGTCGCCACCTGCAGCACGATGAGGTCTTCTGTATAACAAAGGTGGGCCACTTTACCAAACGTTCGGACACTTTGTGAAGAGTGCACTCCTCTGGAACTTTGTGTTGCATCTTGGGCACTGTGTGCCAATTTTGACCTGGCTGCAAAACTGAAAAAATGATAGCACTGAGGTGCACGAGTCAAAATGGAACTGAGAGAATAGATAGATTGATATGAAAGGCACTATATAATAGATGGATAGATAGATACTTTATTAATCCCAAGGGGAAATTCACATACTCCAGCAGCAGCATACTGATAAATAAACAATATTAAAATAAAGAGTAATAATAATGCAGGTAATAACAGACAATAACTTTGAATAATATTATCGTTTACCCCCCCTGGTGGAATTGAAGAGTCGCATAGTGTGGGGGAGGAGCAATCTTCTCAGTCTGTCGGCTTTTAAAGGCCAATATAGGAAATGACATCAGGGGGGTCGGAACTGGAAGGGTCTTCATTCATAGGCTCGGGCTCGGAAATTACATCAGTGGGGTCGGAAGCAGACTTGACGTCCTCAGGACCAGGCAGAATTTCCCATGAACGGTCTGTAGAAAAGCGAGAAAAAGAGTCCGTGCACTCCACCACCCCCCGTTCTGGCTCGGAATTACCCTCATTCATGCCCTTTAGCTGCTTCCCATGTGCACGTGTGTGACAATGGCTTTAGTGTGTACTCATTTATACATATGTGTCACTTATATAATATATATGGGTCTAGTATGTACTCATTTATTTATACGCGTCACTTATATACCATGTATATGGCTTTAGTGTGTACTTATTTATTCATATTTGTCACTTATATAACGTATATGGGTCTAGTATGTACTCATTTATTTATACGCGTCACTTATATAACATGTATATGGCTTTAGTGTGTACTTATTTATTAATTTTTGTCACTTATATAATGTATATGGGTCTAGTATGTACTCATTTATTAATATTTGTCACTTATATAACGTATATGGGTCTAGTGTGTACTCATTTATTAATTTTTGTCACTTATATAATGTATATGGGTCTAGTATGTACTCATTTATTTATATGCATCACTTATATAACATGTATATGGCTTTAGTGTGTACTCATTTATTTATACGCGTCACTTATATAACATGTATATGGCTTTAGTCTGTACTTATTTATTCATATGTGTCACTTATATAATGTATATGGGTCTAGTGTGTACTCATTTATTAATATTTGTCACTTATATAACGTATATGGGTCTAGTATGTACTCATTTATACATACACGTCACTTATATAATGTATATGGCTTTAGTGTGTACTTATTTATTCATATTTGTCACTTATATAACGTATATGGGTCTAGTGTGTACTCATTTATTCAATATTGTCACTTATATAATGTATATGGGTCTAGTATGTACTCATTTATATATACACATCACTTATATAATATGTATATGGCTTTAGTGTGTACTCATTTATTCATATTTGTCACTTATATAACGTATATGGGTCTAGTGTGTACTCATTTATGCCTACACCTCACATACTGTATATAACGTACTATATATGGCTTTAGTGTGTACTCATTTACACGTATGCCCCACGTATTTAACACGTATGTATACGGGTTCCCGTCCCCAGTTCTCCTGTGCTGCCCCTTCTCCCAGTTTCTTCCCAAATGCCCAAGCCGGCCTCTGTGCTGCTCTTCCGTTTTTTTTTCTTGACAGCTGTGCTTCTCATTTGCAGGCGAGTTGGCCGGGACCCTGGCTTTCTACCAGACGGAGGGAAACCAGACGTACCTGCGCAGCAATGGAGAGCTGGCCAGTGACCTCCCCACCGAGGCGGTCTTTGAGTTGCAGGACCCTCAGAATCACTTCCGTCAAGCATCCTTCACTTACACCTGGGACCTGAGAGATGGGTGAGTGCGTTCAGGGGGTGCGTGACTGGGACCAGGCTGTAATGGTCAGTCACTCCTGGGGGTGGCTACAGGTCAAGACTATTTGTAAGCTCCACCACAATAAGAAGGAGATGAAGAACTCTTTATCATGTCTGTCACAGAAAGTGCAGTCGATCGATTTACTCCTTAGTCAGTATGGTGCCTTTCACAGACAGCTTTGTGCCAAATTTGCTTTTCCAAACTGGCGATGACGTAATGTTCAAAGGACAATAAACATCTGGGCCGCACTATCAGTCATGTGATAACTCACTCAGTTTGGGTGAAAGGCGCAATATAAAATATGATGTTTTAAAGGCTGCGTTTCAGAATGGTGTACCAGAGGAGACGAGCAACAGCATGCAGGTTTGCTGCCAGTCAGTCAGTCAGTCAGTCAGTGAGTGTTTCTTTTACACCAGAGGGACATTGCAAAGTGGAGTCAAATAGAGAAAGAAGATGTTCAAATAATTAGGCTTTTTCACAATTATAGAATGAATAGTTTGTTTTTTTTGCGAAAGGTGTCTTATAAAATAAATGGCATTGCAAAGTGAAACTGAGAGGGGAGGTGGGCAACAAAACCACAGGCACGGTGGCCTTCTGCCCATCACACCTTGAATCTTTTCAAAGAGCTGCAGTATAAAATAAGAATGTCATCAAGTGCAGAAGAAGGCCTTGTGGTGGACGGCCGGGGCCACAATGGGAGGTCCGAGGGAGGAAGTGTGGCCGGAGCGCTAGGTGGCAGCCCCCCTGGGTTTGCTGGGGTGCCTCGGACTCCCGCAGGGCTCCCTTGGAGTTGGAGTTGGAGTTGGATACATCCCTGTTGCGATTCAGGGGGTCCTACAGCCGCTGCCGAGCCCGTATGGGCGGTTCTTCCGCCACACCCAGAAGCAGGTCATCGAGCACCTGGAGCACCTCTGGGTGCCTTTATAAAAGGGGCCAGCAGCCACTACTCGGGGAGCCGGAGTTGGGAGGAGGAAGAAAGAGAGAGAGAGAGACACAAAAGAAGAAAAGAATTGTTAATTGTGCTGTGCTTGGGGTCTTTGTCTGTCTCGTGGGAAGCGGAGAAGAAAATAAAAGTCCTGTGTGCTTGCATTTGTGTCGAGGTTGACAAAGAAGGATCGGGTCAGGTCCGGTTGGGGCGCTGGCACTGGTACAGCATGTTGCCGCACCCACCACACGACGGAACAGCTTGGGGTCCTGTTTGAAAGAAGGAGGGCCTTACTTCATTTTATACAGCGCCTTTTACAGAGCACTCTTTATGGTGGGCTTCAATTTACTACTTAATAATAATTGTTTGAATTTATATAGCGCTTTTCTCACTACTCAAAGCACTCAGCAATTGCAGGTTAAGGGCCTCGCTCGAGGCCAACAGAGCAGAGTCCCTATTGGCATTTACGGGATTCGAACCGCCAGCCTTCAGTCCACAGAGCACCTTTTGCGGAGAACATGATGAAGTTCTCAAAAGTAGAAACTGTTTGGCTGTCATTTCGTCTGAACGATTACAGTTACAGTAAAAGGCGCTATATAAGATTAAGCCACATCCCAAGGTTTGTACTTGCACATTGTGTTATGTGTGTGTAGTGTGGGCTCAAGGGGGCGCCAGAGAGTCCCAAACCCCAGACACAATTCCCAGTTTAAATAAAGTTTTGTAATTTTATAACAATACCTTGGCAGTTTTTCAGGTCGGTCCACCCAGTGTAGTAAACATGATGTCTTCCCGTCTCCTTCCACTCCTCAGTCAGTGTTGTCTTCTTCATCCTGACTGAGACCTGGGATTTCTTCAGATGCCACAACATTGCACTTCCGGGCCAGGCAGAAGCCCCCCAAATGTGGGGCTGACATTACCCTACAGCTCTCCCTGGTGGCACCCAAGTACCCCCAACAGAGCTGTCCATCAGGACTACAACTCCCAAGGTGCCTGGCGGGGGTACAAATGGGTGCTCCACCAGAAGGATGGTGGCATGCAGGGTTGGTGCCACCATTAAGTTGAATTAGGCATTCACTAAGGGGGGGGGGGGGGGGTTACACAACCACACAAGTTAGCTGGCTTGGCCTAGGGCACCGGCACTGCTGGCACCATATGTATAGGGGGGAATACACGACCCCCTATGTCCTTTTACATTATAGCCTCCTGAACGGGAAAGGTACCAGCAACCATCCTGGCTGGGGTGCCTGTCCAATTTTGGCCTCAATCGCCCACAATTCCAGTTGGGATGCCAGTCCATCCTTTATGGCGCTTACCTGGCCTGTCCATCAGGTGAAACTTATGGGGTGCAGTGGGCAGTCCTGCGGGGGAACAGATGAGGGGAACGGTCCACATGACCTTCCTGAAAAAACGTAAGAGTTAATCGCAGTCACACTTACAAAATGGATGTAATACCCACCGAGTGGATTCAGGACCCCCTCACTTTCTGCTCACTACTTACTATTTCATTTAAAATGGAGAGAGTGCCATTTTTGACCCTCAGTCTACACTCAATAACCCCTAATGACAAAGTGACACAGGGACAAAAGTCTCTGAGTGGCCCACCCAAAGCCCAGACTTGCAGAACAGGTGTGGAGAGACCCGAAGGGGACACTTCGCCAACGCTTCCCATCCAAACTACCGGAGCTTAAGAGGATCTGCCAGGATGAATAAGGTCAACTGCTCAGATCCAGGGGTGCAAAGCTTGTAGAGACTCGCCCAAGAGGACTCAGAACTGGAAATGCCCACAAAGTACTGACTGAGGGGTCTGAATGCATCTATGAGGGAGAGACTTCAGTTCTGGATTTTGAATAAATTTGCAAACCTTGACCTAAACGTGTCAGTTTGTCATTCCGGGTTATTGAGTGGCTAAAATGGCACCTTTTGTGTCATTTACAGTGAAATCAACGACACAGCAAAGTAAGCAGAAAGTGAAGGGGTCTGAACGGTTTCTGAATCCCCTGCCTATCATTGGCATCCAAACGTCTGGTGCGTTTTGGTCCGCGGGCAGGCGCTCGCCTTCTCCTGTTTTTGTTCTGCTGACTCAGCAGCCTCATAATTTTTTTTTTTCCAGACATGTGTCACCTGTTGCACCACATTTTTTCTGTCTCGTTGGCTCAAAACTGCCGGTGGGCATGGAGGGGCGTAACGGTGAGTCATGCAGCATGTGCCGAAGCTCCAGTCACATGCTTGTCTGTCACATGCCTGTCCTGACCGTACTGCGGGTTGAAAAAGTATTCGACCCCCCCCTGGAAAGCCACCGTATTCTATATCTATTTCCATCTCACATCATTACAACCTATAAGAATCACAAATGCACTTTGATTTCTCTGTGTGCACATTTAGAGCTCGGTGAACTAAACAAATGCAAATTGACAGTCATGTTGTGAAAAATGCTGTTGAAAAAGTAATGGACCCCTTCACATGACACCCAGTCAATACGTGGCAGCAGCACCAATAACTGCTTGCCATCGCTTTGGTTGGCCATCTTCAAGCTTAGCACACCTGGATGGAGGCCATTTTTCCCATTCTCCCTTACAGAACTGCTCCAGCTGGGTAAAGTGTGAAGGCTTTCATTTGTGAACTGCAATTTTGAGATCACGCCACAAATTTTCAACCGGACTCTGGCTAGGCCACTGCGAAACCTGGATCTTCGTTTTGTCAAACCATGCTTTGGTTCCTTTTGCCCAGTGTTTCGGGTCCTTGTCCTGCTGAAAGTGGTAGCGTCGTTTGAGTCCCAATTTCATGGCTGACGTTTGAAGGTTTTCTTCTAAAATCAGGATATACTTCTTACTGTCCATTTTTCCTTCAATACGGACAAGGGACCCAGTGCCTGCCCTGAGAGAAGCAGCCCCCCCAAGCACGATGCTCCCTCCCTCCCCCCACCATGCTTGATGGTAGGTCTGGTGTTTACCGGATCATTGGAAGTCCCTTCTATCCACCAGACAAACGCCTTTGTGTTGAGGCCAAAGAGTTCAATTGTGGTCTCATCAGACCAAAGTACATGACTACTCCAGAATGCAGGACTCTTGTCAAGATGTCTGTTAGCGAATTCTAATTGAACTTTCAGATGACATTTTTTTAGTGGTGGCTTTTTTCTGCCAACTCTCTGCACAAAACCTTCAATATCGTAGTCTGGTGCACATCCACTCCAGCTGCAGGTCACTGAGAGTCACCTTCGGATTTGCTCTTACGTCTCTGACTGGTTTTCTTGACATTTTCTTTGTTATTTGAACAGGGTAGCCTGATGTTGGCCGCTTCACTGTGCTTCCAGTTGTCTTCCACTTCGCTATGATGGCCTTCACAGTGGACACACTGAGGCTAAGGAGCTTGGCAGTCTTCTTGGGACCATTGCCATCTTTAAACTTCATAATCACAGTGCGTCTCAAGTTATTCGAAAGTTCCCTGGTCTTCATTTCTGAGGTTTCACCACATAAGCCACTTGTACTGATTTCTCAGTTTTGTGTTCCTAAGAACTGACCTAAGGAATCACTCAGAGACCAGTCGACACACTAGAGGGTTCAGGGCTTGATTGTTTACACCCTTATTATTGCATTGTTAACAATCTCACAGCCTCTGAGCTATCAGGGGTCGATTACTTACAGTATGCAACAGCAGATTTCACTGATACGTTCTTTATCATTGCAGCATCATTTGATTTTCAGGATTTTTTAGTGAAAATGTATTGTCCTCATTTATATGTAAGAGTATGGAACTAAAGATGTATTTTCAAAGAAAAATGAAAAATCAGAGAGCGTGACAGGACTGTCCCCCGGTGGCAGTGCTGGCACTACATGGCTCAAAGCGTCATACAGCTGAAGTGATTCATGCCTTTTATTCTATCATCCACAGAACGCCCATTCAGACCAGCGAGCCCCGCATTGCCATGAACTTCACGCTTCCTGGCAGCTACTCCCTCAGCGTGGACGTGGTGGCCTACTGGGAGCATAGCAGCCATGGATGGGCCTTTCCTACCCAAAGCAACACATTCAAGGCAGACCTGACAGTGCTGGGTAAGGACAACAACAACATTTATTTATTTCTATAGCACATTTTCATACAAAAAGTAGCTCAAAGTGCTTTACATAATGAAGAAAAGAAAAATAAAAGACAAAATAAGAAATTAAAATAAGACAACATTAGTTAACATAGAAAAAGAGTAAGGTCCGATGGCCAGGGTGGACAGAAAAAACAAAAAAAAACTCCAGAAGGCTGGAGAAAAAAATAAAATCTGCAGGGGTTCCAGGCCACGAGACCACCCAGTCCCCTTTGGGCATTCTACCTCACATAAATGAAATAGTCCTCTTTGTAGTTCGGGTTCTCACGGAGTCACTTGATGCTGATGGTCATACAGACTTCTGGCTTTTAATCCATCCATCCATCATTGTTGGAACATCACGGTGCTTTGAGTAGATGGTGGTGGCCACCACCAAAAGGACACCGGCAAAGGAAACAGAAGAGAGAGTAGGAGTTAGTACAGATTTTAGAGCCACCATGAATAGTTATTATAATGAATTGGATATACAGAGTATTAGGATTTAAATTACAGTGAAGTCATGAGAAGGCCATGTTAAAGTAATGTGTTTTCAGCAGTTTTATAAAGTGTTCCACTGTATTAGCCTGGTGAATTCCTACTGGCAGGCTATTCCAGATTTTAGGTGCATAACAGCAGAAGGCCGCCCGCCTCACCACTTCTTTTAAGTTTTGCTCTTGGAATTCTAAGGGGCCACTCATTTGAGGATCTGAGCTTACGATTTGGAATATAAGGTGTCAGACATTACGATATATAAGATAGAGTGAGATTATTTAAGGCTTTATAAACCATAAGCAGAATTTTAAAGTCAAAGGACGATGCCCGCCATTATCTTTCATATCCGGGTACCACTTTTCACTTTGGGCATCGCCTCCTGTGGTGCCACTCTTAAGTGTACTGACGTACACAGTGGTGTATAAGAGTCGAGGAGGTGAAGTGTACCAGGAATAGCAAAGGGAGAATTAAAAGATACAGACAGTGAAATTGCAGATGCTCTAAACTTGCATTTTTCTGAGGTCTTCATAAGTGAGGAAGAGGATAACCTCAGGCAGTAACAGGGACTACTAAGGAGGTCCTGAGGGATTTAGAAATTGTAGAGGGAGACGTGCTGCTCAGATTAAATAGGCTGAAATGAAACAAATCACCAGAACCACATAATATTTACCCTCGAAGTTCTTGAGGAGACTAGTGAGGACATAAATAAACCTTTGACCCTTTAGGGCAGCGGTTCTCAATCTGTGGGGCGGGCGTGAATGTTGCCATATGTGGCGTAATTTCGCTATTTGTAGGGAAATTTTAAACTTGTAGCGGTGTATCGGCAGCAACAAATATAGGAATAAATTTTATTAGGTTTTCAAAAAAATGTTAGGGGGGCGCGATTAAAACTGTTAGGAAAACTCGGGTTGCAAATACTTAAAGGTTGAGAAATGCTGCTTTAGGGAGTCAATGTGCACTGCAGAGATTCCCAAGGACTGGAAAATGGCAATTATTATTATCCTGTTATATAACCAGGCAGATCCAAGCAACTATAGGCAAGTAAGCTTAACATGCATGACAGGAAAATTAATGGAAGGAATTATTAAGGATAAGACTGAGCAACATCTGGCAAGGACAGGAGTTTAACTGAGTAGTCCACTTGGGGTCAGAAGAGGGAGGTCGTGTTTGACTAACATGCTGTAATTCTATGAGGAGGCAACAAAAGGATCAAAATGGAGCAGATGAGATTATTAATCTGGGCTTTCACAAAGTATTTGATAAGGTGCCACATGAGAGGTGGGCGTCAAACTAAAAGAAGTGGGAGTTCAGGGTGTGCTGTGTAGATGGATGCAGAATTGGCTCAGACACAGCAAGCAGAGGGTGAAGGTGTGAGGAACCTCATCAGAATTGAGTGAAGTTAAGAGTGGTGAGCAGCAGGGGGCAGTGCAGGGGCCGCTGCTATTTTTAATAAATATAAATGATTTAGATAGGGATATACAGTAAGTAACAAGCTGGTTAAATTTGCAGATGATACCAAGATAGGTGGATTAGCAGATAATCTGGAATCTGTTATATCATCACAGAAGGACTTGGACAGCAGACAGGCTTGGGCAGATGAAATTTAATGTCAGTAAATGTAAAGAATTACACATAGGAAGTAAAAATGCGAGGTTTGAATACACAACAGGCGGTCAGAAAATCGAGAGTACACCTTATGAGAAGGATTTAGGAGTCACAGTATCGACTTCCATACAGTGTTCAGAAGCCATTAAGAAGGCTAACAGAATGGCAGGTTATATAGCGCCTTGTGGAGTTCAAGACCAAGGAGGTACAAAAAGAACATAGCAGCACTAGAGAAGGTCCAGAGAAGAGCGACGCGGCCAATTCCAGGGCTACAGGGGATGAGTTATGATGAAAGATTAAAAGAGCTGAGCTTTAATGAGATGAAGAGGAGACCTGACTGAAATCTTTAAAATGATGAAGGGAATTAGTCCATTGGATTGAGACGGTGACTTTCAAATGAGTTCATCAAGAACATGGGGATACAGTTGGAGGATTGTTAAGGGGAAATTCCACACAAACATTAGAAAGTTTTTCTTTACACAAAGAACGACAGACACTTGGAATAAGCGACCAAGTAGTGTGGTAGACAGTAAGACTTTAGGGACCCTCAAAACTCGACTTGATGTTACTTTAGAAGAATGAAGTGGACAGGACTGGCGAGCTCTGCTGGGCTGAATGGCCTCCTCTCATCCAGATTGTTCTGATGTTCCCTCCATTCCATCTGGTTTGGGTCTCAGGTGCCCTCCTCCTCCTCCTCCCCCCCCCCCCCCCTTTAACTGCTGTGCTGAAGATCATGTGGGTTGGCAGCCCCCCTTCACTGAAAGATGAGCCATGTTTTTCCATCATGCTCATTGTGCTAGTAAGGTGGGAGTCCCCCTGAACGCCTCCATCAGTGGGGTCACTTGCACACGCTGATGTTTATCTCTGCTCTGTCCAGTCATTGGTGTCCCCTATGTGGTCACGTGACGTCAGTGAAGTCGCTGTTCTCTGCCCTGTCCAGTTGCTCCTGTCACTCTCATGTGGTCACTTGCCTACGATGAGGATACTCCTCTGTGCTCTGTCCAGTCATTGATGTCCCCTTGAGGACCATCCCCTTTGTTGTTACTTGCCGACAATTAAGATGTTCTTCTCCACTCTGTCCAGTCCAAAGACTTGATGCAGGCGTCCATCGTTCGTTTATTGGCATCCCCATCATGTGGTCACCAGCAGTCAAGGTAGAACCTCCGCCCCTCCGCACTGTTCAGCCGCAGATGTCACACTGTCACTTGTCAGCCTCCTTCATTCCAGTCCAGTGAGTGAGGTGACCCCCTGACAACCCTGTCCTCACTCACCACTGATGGCGATTCCCACTTTGGCCAGCACAGTGGTGGCTGTTGGGCAATTTGGCTTCACAGTGGAGGTCTGATCAATGCTCTTTTAGCTGACCAGGCCAGTCGTGTGACCCGCGTTTGAGTGGCTTTAGTTTTGGGGGTGTGGGTTCCCCGTTTGCAGAGTGGCCACATGATGGACCTCCTTCAGTAACTAAAGGGCAACCACATGACCAAGATGTCCTTTTTATAGTTCCTGTGACAGCTGCCACTTGGACCCTCGTAAACCACTGGTAAGGTGGAGTTAACTATCTTCAGATGGGCTACCAGAGCGCATTATGTGGTCTTGCTCTGGTGACCACCAGTAACTGAGGAAGATCAAATGACCTCACCAGCATGGAATGGCTGTCTGACCGCATGGCTCACAGGCCCCCCCCCAAAACCCCGTCCTTCCTCCTAGCTGACCCCTTCACTGGTTATGATGGCTGTCAGTGTAACCCACAAGGCCCAGAATTAGTGACGTGGAGGCTGAGCACAGGTCAGGGGTGGTCTGGGTACTGGACACACAGCAGAGGCTCCCGTGGCTGTGCAGGTGACCCCAGCCTTTTGCTTTGTTCATTGCAGATGCAGTAAGAAGCATTGAGGTCAGCGGTCCAAGCAGCATCCTCGTGGACCAGAGTGTAGCACTCACCCTGGCGGTCAATGGCAGGTATGTGCGTCCGTCTGTCCGTAGGCTTGAGACTCGGCAGTTGAAAAATGTCCAGAGCCCAAAGAAGCCCCCCTGCTAGAATCTACAACTCCTGGTATAATACAATTAATTTTTGTACAGTATAGCCCAAAATCACACAAGGAGTGCTGCAATGGGCTTTAACAGGCCCTGCCTTTTGACAGCCCCCCCCCCCCCAACCATGACTCTCTAAGAAGACAACTCCCCCCCCCCCCAAAAAAAAAAAAACACTTGTAGGGGAAAAAAAACTGATGAGTCGGGGGGTACTTTGGGGTTTTGAGGACCCCACAATTTTATTTTTGATCTTTTCTTTAATGTCATTTAACTGCTTCTCTTTGCTTCCCCCACTGGTCAGTAGTGGTACTGCAGTTGAGTATTGTGTGTGAAGTTCAAGTGGAGTTTTATACGGAAGCCAAGAGAGGACATACAATATTGTTTCCTCGAGATAACGGACTAATGTTATCGAGATCTTGATTAAACAAAAGATCTTGTTTTCTCGAAATTATGAAATAATTGTATCTAACGTTTAATGTTTAGCGTATTGAAGCCACGTCCTGTTTGAAATGGCAGAAGAGCAGAACTATGTTATCAGCACGTCACATTTTTGTTCAATCAAGGGCTGGCGCAGGCTGAAATATGTTTATGTCTTAGTTTAGAAAATAGTAACGTTAGTGTCCGTCATTTAAGAAGAGGCTTCAGCTGTATAGGCGTCGCAATCTAAGCGAGCCTGATGCCAGGAGCAAACGTCAAGTTTCGTTCGTTTCTTGATTCACGATAAAGTTAGTCTGTTATCTCGAGGAGACAATTTAAAAAAATAACGATATTGCACGTCCTCTCTCGGGTTTGTGGTTTTATTCTGTTTTCTTCTTCTTCTTCTGATTCAGTCCTCCAATGACCGTCTGTTGGTCCATTACATCCGACTGCCAAGTGGCGTCCCTCAAGCACTGCCATGTGCTGAAGATGAATGGTAAGCGGTGCATCCTGAACTACACGTTCCCCAACTCCGGCCATTACTGTCTGGGGGTCAAAGTCAAGAATGACATCAGCGCCATGCAGGCTTTCCAGGACCTGACCGTGCAGCAGGACGGTAAGTGACAAGGCGGTCACCCGCGTACCCGATGGCTATAGACGGCTTTTGGAACAGAGTGTTGGCCTCACTGTAGGGCAGCAGGAGGCTCCAAGTGACACCCCACCTGTTAATGTTCTTAGGTTCTTCTCAGTGGTCTTCAGAGTTTTAGTTTTAAATAAAAATGACCAGCTAAGATAAAAAAAATGTAAAAAAAACCAACAAAAATTGCAGGAGATCTCCGAATGAGGAGTGTGTACAGCGTGTATATGTGCTCTTCTTTTTAGACTATGACCAAATTGTCCTGAAAAGCCATGCACATTGCATGTAATGAAAAACTCTTCTATGATAGGAACTGCAATTATTACCTTAGTTAATAAAACTATTAATCCACAATGCACCCCCCCCCCCCACACCCATGCCTGTATGTACTTCCCAATTAAGCACAATGAGCCACTAAATGACCTTGCTGTAATATACAGGCAGAGAGGGCGGTGCTTCAGTGGTGACATCACATTGGCCACACCCTCTGGGTGGTTCCATCCACAAAACACAAAAAACAACGGAGAACCACATAAAGTACATAGAAGCTAAATGATAAATAAACAGACCACTATTAGTAAAAATTTACATAATTCAAGGAAACGCAAAGAAAAGAAGACTTGAGAATGAATAACAAAGGCAAAATAAAATAATAAAAAAAAAAAAAATACACAGAAGCCAGAGAGCAGACCCTGTCTGAAACCCAGCAGTGGGGTCCCCCGCCTCGGCTCTTCTAACAGATTTCTGTGGGTTTTTCTTGTGATTTTGGTTTCTGTAGCTTTGACCCTCCTGCTACCATTCAGGGTTCTGTCTTTGGTTCCTCTATTGAATTTGTTTGCTTTATTTATTGATTTATTCATTTTGGTCTTTTTAGGCTTCATGTTTTGTTAATTGCTCATTATTAAAAGAATTTTAGCTTTGGTTTCTTTGCGACTGGAAATTTTACAGTTTTTTCCTTTTATCCATTTTGAACTTTAATAGCCTGAGTGGCATTTCTGGGCCTGCTGTTTTAGTTAGGGGTCTAGCCTAGACATGAAGTATAAGGACCTGCTTCACTTTTGTGTGCTTCATTGTGGCCACTGATGAGGGGGCAAAGTGTGTGTATGGGGGGGGGGGAGGGGGTACATGTGTACTACATGTACAGGGTGAGTCAAAATTATGTTAACACTAATGGATTATTTTTATCTTGAAAACACCATTCCAGGTCGATGGATCAGCCGTGGTGGACTATTGCCATGGCCTCCACACTCCCCTGATTTGACACCCTGTGATTTCTGGTTATGGGGTATGGTGAAGGAGCGAGTGCATGTATAGCAGGAACGTTTATAATATCAATGACCTGAAGGACCAAATATGGTTTATCTATCTATCTACAGTCATATGAAAAACTTTGGTAGCCCCTCTTAATTCTTTGGATTTTTGTTTCTCATTGGCTGAACTTCCTTTTAATATCTGACATGCCTTATGGAAACAGTGGTATTTCAGCAGTGACATTAAGTTTATTGGATTAACAGAAAATATGCAATATGCATCATAACAAAATTAGACAGGTGCATAAATGTGGGCACCCCAACAGAGATATGACATCAATACTTAGTGGAGCCTCCTTTTCAAATCTAACAGCCTCTAGACGCTGTCCTCCTGTAGCCTTTGATGAGTGTCTGATTCTGGATGGAGGTATTGTTCACCATTCTTCATACAAAATCTCTCCAGTTCAATTCAATTTGATGGACAGCCTGCTTCAAATCATCCCATAGATTTTCGATGATATTCAAGTCAAGGGACAGTGACGGCCATTCCAAAACATTGTACTTCTCCCTCTGCATGAATGCCTTTGTAGATTTCCAACTGTGTTTTGGGTCATTGTCTTGTTGGAATATCCAACCCCTGCGTAACTTCAACTTTGTGACTGATGCTTGAACATTATCCTGAAGAATTTGTTGATATTTTGGTTGAATTCATCCGACCCTCGACTTTAACAAGGGCCCCAGTCCCTGAACTAGCCACACAACCACACAGCATGATGGAACCTCCACCAAATTTGACAGGAGGTAGCAGGTGTTTTTCTTGGAATGTGGTGTTCTTCTTCCACCATGCAAAGCGCTTTTTGTTCTGACCAAATAACTCCATTTTTGTGTCATCAGTCCAAAGCACTTTGTTCCAAAATGAATCTGTCTTGTCTAGATGAGCATTGGCATATAACAAGCGACTCTGTTTGTGGCGTGAGTGCAGAAAGGGCTTTTTTCTCATCACCCTGCCATACAGATGTGCGCTGAAGTGTAGAACGATGTACAGATACAACATCTGCAGCAAGATGTTCTTGCAGGTCTTTGGAGGTGATCTGTGGGTTGTCTGTCACCATTCTCACAATCCTGCTCATATGCCACTCCTGGGTTTTTCTTGGCCTGCCAGACCTGCTGGGTTTAACAGCAACTGTGCCTGTGGCCTTCCATTTCCTGATTCCATTCCTTACAGTTGAAACTGACAGTTTAAACCTCTGAGATAGCTTTTTGTAGCCTTCCCCTAAACCATGAGACTCAACAGTCTTTGTTTTCAGATCTTTGGAGAGTTGCTTTGTGGATCCCATGCTGTCACTCTTCAGAGGAGAGTCAAAGGGAAGGAAGCCCAACTTACAATTGACCACCTTAAATACATTTATATCTCATGATTGGACACACCTGTCTATGAAGTTCAAGGCGTAACGAGCTCATCACACCAATTTGGTCTTGTCAGTAATCAGCATTGAGCAGTGACAGGCATTCAAATCAGCACAATGACAAGGGGACCCACATTTGCGCACAGCCAGTTTTTCACATTTCATTTAATTTCATACAACTAAATACTGCGTCACTAAAAATCTTTGTTTGGAAAACACCGCAGTACTCAGATGTTCCTAGGAAATGAAAGACAGACCACTGTTATCTTTACTGTTGAAAGCAGAGTCAATTATTATGTAGGCTAAGGGTGGTTCCCAAACTTATTCATAGGAATCTATCTATCTATCTATCTATCTATCTATCTATCTATCTATCTATCTATCTATCTATCTATCTATCTATCTATCTATCTATCTATCTATCTATCTATCTATCTATCTATCTATCTATCTGTCTGTCTGTCTGTCTGTCTGTCTGTCTGTCTGTCTGTCTGTCTTATAGTGCCTTTCATATCTATCTATCTATCTAGGAAAGTTCATGATATCAATGACCTGAAGGACCGAATACGGACTGTGCTATCATCTTTTCCCCAAGAAATGTGTGTCAAGACTTTTAAATGTTACTGTTGCTTGTTGGTTTTTGGGTGTTGAACGTGATGGCGAACAGGTTGACACATTCCTGCAAATCATTTTGCACATATGAAGTATGTTTTGTGAATAAATTGTTTCTGCCATTGAAATGTTAACGCAATTTTGACTCCCCCCGTATATGTACGGTACACCCGCGCCTTTGGGTATGTGCTTTTGTTTATGGGCATATAAGTGTATACAGGATTTTGTGCACACAGGTGTGTAATGTATGTGTGTATCAAGTGTACACAGCTGTGTGTGTGTGTGTGTGTGTGTGTGTGTGTGTGTGTGACAGCTGGTCTTGCATGTAGGCAGTTTGCCATTATGAGTGTGCCCATTGTGTGGCGAGTGCACACATCAGTGTATACGAGTGTTGTGTGCGTTGCACTAGTGCATCTGTGCACACCTGCTGTGTACCTGACAGTGATCCGAGTGTGTGCCGCCGCATACGTGTGCCAGCTGTCTGGCTCCAGAGATACACGTCTGACTACGTTGATAATCCGCAGAATTGGGTGGCAGTGAAATGAGACGGCAGGTGGACTTATTCTTATTCTTATTCTTGAGGGTGCTGTTCAGGCTCACTGGGGTGCCCTTCATATGTGTTGCCCACCTTTGTTTGCACATTTTTGTGCAGTTTGCTCTGTGTGTGTGTGTGTGTGTATGGAGTTGTAGTTGGTTGTGTATGTTTAATGCTTGTGCTTGTCTGTGATGTTTGCTTGTGTGCCAGCATTTACATACCAAGTCGGTCCACACCAGTGACAGTGAGCTAATAAGACCCCTATAGAGCTGCAATGACCCCCTAATTCAAAGCAAGTTCTATGTATCCATCTGTCTGTCAGTATAGTGCCCTTCCTAACTCTGTTTATCTGTCTGTACTTTGTAGTATGAGGGTGTTGTACTGTGTTAGCCGTTATGAATGTAGTGAGAAGTCCAGCAAAATTACCCTTTTTATTGACTCACTGAAGAGATTACAATATGCAGGCTTTCAAGGCGATTCAGGATCCTTCTTCAGGCAAAGATGTCAGCATAAGATGCCTCAAAAAAATCTTTTTGCCAATTAAAAGTGTCATTTTGCTCAATTTTTCACTACATCTATAATGGCTAACATGTACAACACCCCTCCCTGTTTGAACTTTGGAAAGTAATATGAAAAGAAACTGCAATTTTTTTCTCTAACCAGCAGAGGGTGCTACAAGTCAACAGATTATCTTAAGTGAGATAACAATTAAAAGAAACACACGTGGGTACCTGGTCACTAGAAACAATGACAAGGACCTCCACACAATGGCTTTTTGGGGGAACTGCTGTGCAGAGGTCAGCTAGTCCATAAATTCGTCCTCACTGGGACTGTCAGCTGACAGAAGCCAAGTTGGGAGGGTTTTTGTGTGCAATTCCTGTGTGTGAGGCTGTTGTTGGTTTAGAAAATTTCTGATCTTCTTGAGCTTCTGCAGAAAGCTAAATTTTACCCTTGGGACAAGTTAAGTCCAAGCAAGGAGAGAATGATGACAAAGCTGACAGCCGTCACCAACAATGCTGCACATCCTCTGTGACACACTGGGACTGAGGACTTTCAGTGTGAAGCAGCACGACGGGGGGGGGGGGGGGGGCTTGCAGACCTGCAGAAATGCTCCTTTACAGCGCCTTACTGGGACTGTTCTCTGATCTTTAGACAACTTAGAAGGTGTTTCTTGTAATTTGTGTGTATGTATTCGTATTATATAGTGCCTTTCACAACTATCTGTCTGTCTGTCTATCTGTTATATAGTGCCTTTCACAGAGATAGAGTCACATCTTTCTATCTATCTATCTATTGTGAATTTCCCATTGGGATTAATAAAGTATCTATCTATCTATCTATCTATCTATCTATCTATCTATCTATCTATCTATCTATCTATCTATCTATCTATCTATCTATCTATCTATCTATCTATCTATCTATCTATGGTGCCTTTCACTCTATCTATCTATCTATCTGTCTGTCTCTGTCTGTCCGTCCGTCCGTCGTGCCTTTCATGCTCTGTCTGTCTGTCTGTCTAGTGAATACAGCACCTTTCATGCCCGTCTATCTATCGCTCTATCTGTCTTTTAAGAATATGTACACACCAAACATATAGCATCGATTTCATTGAAACTGGACTCGCTTATTCTGCAAGGGTGTTTGTTGGGAAAGTCATTGTGGCAGCTCAGGTGGCGTACACTGTACCCATTTTTGAAATCTGGTAAAGACCCATTTGAAGAAGTGAGTTTCCAAGATTGTCTTATGACAGAAGGCCATCAATTAATAGTCAAATAGGTGTCAAAGGCACTATATAAGAAATGGATATGAAAAGGAGGATGTAATAAATAGATCTACAGTGCCATTCACACCAGTCTCGCATATAGACAGGTAGCTGAACACTACCACTGTTTTGCCCCCAAATGCCATCGTGTGGATCGTTGTTGTCATTTTTTAGTAATCAGGTGCCCACATGGAGAAGGTCCTCAATGCAACATGCAGAATGGGGCCGGCCTAAAAGTGGGCGGGGTCGCACGTTTAGCTCCACCTTTGATTCATAGGCGTCACACTTTTGGGTCCTGCGGAGCTCCATGTGGTGTGACAGGCGTGACGTGACCTTCCCTCAGATGATGAAAATGGCACTTTGCTGTCATTTGGTTTTCTTGACAGTTGTCGGTGCAGTCGTGTGACTCTCCCATAACCCTAATCCTGACCGTAACATTCGTGCTGTGCTTATATAGAAGAGTCGCAGCGAGCAGGCAGGCGGTTTGAAGCATGACACCAGCGGATTATGTGTGGAGTTAAACGTTTCACCTGATCCATGTCAGGTACGCCCCGTTCTGCTGTGGGGGGTGTTTGCCGGTGTGTGTTTCTCTTTTTTAACTTAACAGTTGACTCGTAACACCCTCCGCTAGCTAAACGAAGCATGCAGTGAATAGAATTACAGGACCATTCCAGGTTTCTAGGGCCCTTATTGTCCCACATCCAAAGTCCAGCATAATTGTTACTTGCATGCATTAATTTACACGCACCACCTGGAATCGTCCGTCTGCCATACCTGAAATAGCCTTACTTTGCCTACACTGCCCTCTAGTGACTGAACTCTGTCCTGGAGCCCTCACTGTCCCGTGTCCAGACTGCAGTGTGTTAACCGACATGCTCTCTGGCGTCGTGATTACTGTGTTGAACTTTCTGACCTCGTAACGTCCGCCTGACGTTGGCTTTGATTGCCGTCCACAGGCAGGTTCCTTTAAATATACCGGAATGTTTCTGTACGTATTTTTCGCAAGGAATCTGCAATCTCTAAAAAGTGGTGCCATGTTGTACGGTACCCGATACTCTTTTGGTGATATCTGTTAAGTGACACCTGTTTCAGCTCGAAGGCTAGACAGTAATATTTTTTTACGAAAGAAATCCTGAAGATGAAACTTCTCTCATAAAATAACGGGCCAAAATCATAAACCAGTCAGTTAGACCAAATTATCAAACTAAAAGTCGCAGTCAATCAGAAGCACAGGATCTTTAATGGAAGGCCAACACCCAGAAGCACACTTGCAGGGCTTTTTAGAAGAACACGTGTCTCCAATAAGGAAGAAATGCACGCCGCCGAAGCTTTATACAAACTGACCGTGCAATGTCGGCCTAGTAAAGGCCCATTTCATCATGAATTGGGAGTCTCAAAAAAAGGCAGAAATGGGTGCCAAGAAGTAGGCCAGGATCTTCACAAGCCTGTCCAGAACTTGGGAAGGTCCCAAATACGACCTGCTGGCATCCACTGGAGCAAACTCCAAAAACAGGAACCTGGCAAAACACTGAAAGTCGCCAAATCTATCAAAAAGCTCCTTAAGAGCAAGGATCACCCTCAACCCCCGGCTTATGAACACTTAGGGCAAAAATGTATTCTTTAGACATCGAAGATTTGCTTAAAAAGAGAGCAGTAATCCAGACGGGACAAGACCAAAGCCTGGTCCATCAGATACTATCTGATCTTCGATTGAATCTGCAAGACCGCGCGACTGTTGCAGCATCGTCAGTGAAGGACTGCTGGTCGTCAATCGCCACCCCAAGGTTGCACACAGACAAGGTGGGTGTTATAATAGCGAGCCGAGGTGAACTGAGATGGGGGTGCTGAATCAATTGATGGGTTGGTATAACAAGAAGGTATCCATCTTTGTAGTAGTCCATCTTTGGTAGTCCATCTTTGCCAGGCTGAGCTGGTGATGGTGCTCCTTCCTTCAAGTTTGCAAAATAAGTTAGACGTGTGGAGATTGTCGGTGATACGCTGTGTTCCTCTGGTACAGCTGTGTGCCATCATCATAATAGCACTGATAGGACTAGATGATGGGGCCCAACACCGATCTCTGGGACACTCCCATGCTTCGTGCCAGGACACGTGATAGGATCTCCCTAAGAGGTACAACTCGAACAACTTAATGGGCTGTCCTAGTGATGCCAAGGTCAGGGAGGGTGGCAAGGAGAATATGGTGGTTGAAAACCAGAGGAAAGATCTAGAAGGATGAGGACAGATGACATGTTGGTAATGCCAAGTGATGCCAAGGTCATGGAGGGTAGCAAGGAGGATATGGTGGCTGAAAACCAGAGGAAGGATGAAGACAGATGACATGTTGGTAATGCCAAGTGATGCCAAGGTCATGGAGGGTGGCAAGGAGGATATGGTGGTTGAAAACTAGAGGAAGGATCTAGAAGGATGAGGACAGATGACATGTTGGTAATGCCAAGTGATGCCAAGGTCATGGAGGGTAGCAAGGAGAATATGGTGGTTGAAAACTAGAGGAAGGATCTAGAAGGATGAAGAGAGATGACATGTTGATAATGCCAAGTGATGCCAAGGTCATGGAGGGTGGCAAGGAGAATATGGTGGTTGAAAACTAGAGGAAAGATCTAGAAGGATGAAGACATGACATGTTGGTAATGCCAAGTGATGCCAAGGTCACAGAGGGTGACAAGGAGGATATATGGTGGTTGAAATCTAGAGGAAGGATCTAGAAGGATGAGGACAGATGACATGTTGGTAATGCCAAGTGATGCCAAGGTCATGGAGGGTGGCAAGGAGGATATGGTGGTTGAAAACCAGAGGAAAGATCTAGAAGGATGAGGACAGATGACATGATGGTAACGCTAGCTTGCCATAAGCTGGCGACAGCAGTGAGCAGAGCCACCCCACCTGAACCCTGCGTGATTATCGTCAAGCAGTCTGTTCTAGAAAAAGAAGTAAGAAAGAGACCTGGTTAGAGATGGCACGTTCCACTAGTCAGCAAAACATGAATGCGTTTGAAGAGAAGCTCTGCCCAGAGCCACACACACACCGTTACACTATAAAGAGAACAGGGTGTGCTTCTCCTCTCCATTACCGTGTCCAGGTTTGGAGAATAAACATTCTTTAATACTTCGGCCACACAAGTCAAAACTGTCTCACACTAGCAGTGCCTATGGAAAACCGACCATGGCATCGGGACTAGACATAATTTATTTGAACTATTTTAAAATGAAGCTTCATCCAGAAACGAATGCCAGGACCAAATTCAGCCCCCCCGAAACCTGGTAAAGGAAATGACAATGACGGAAGACGAATCTGTTCAGAACTCGGGAAGGTCCCAAGTACGACTTGCCGGCATCAGCTGGAGCAAACACCGAAAACACTGAGCTGGTAAAACACTGAAAGTCGACAAATCTATCAAAAAGCTCCTCAAGAGGGAGGATAACCCTCAACCGCCGGCTTATGAACACATAGGGCAAAACTGATCTTCACACATTAAAGATTTGCTTAGAAAGAGAGCAGTAATCCAGATATGACAAGACCAACGCCTGGACCAGGTGTTGTGCCACACACTCCATCAGGTCCAGTCTGATCTTTGATTGAATCTACAAGGCCACTTGACAGTTGCCACTTGGTCATCAATCACCACCCCAAGGTTGCGCACAGACTAGGTAGGTGTTCGCAATAGCGACCCGAGGTGAACCGAAATGGGGATGCTGAATTAGTGGACGGGTTGGTATAACAAGAATGTCCATCTTTGCCAGGCAGAGCTGGTGATGGTGCTCCTTCCTTCAAGTTTGCAAAATAAGTGAGGCTACCAGGAACAAATTCAGCAACACAGAAAACCTGTTAAAAGAAATGGCGCAACAGAAGACGAAGCTGTGATGACCTCGCCGCTGAGAGGGAATGAGAAGGTTAGGTTGGGAGCAGGCCCTGATTACGGCACCCACCACACGACGAACCACCCGGATCAGGATTCGAGTGCATGACAATGACAGGTCGCTCATTTTATTTAAGCTCGAGTTCTGTTGTGTTAGACACCTCATGCTTTTTCTGTCCCAAAGGGCAACTCCATAAACATAAAGTCCAAGCGCAAATAGCTGAAATAAGAAGCCACAAGTTATGAACCTCGTTTTGGTAGTCGAGGGAAATCCTTAACTTGAATGTCTGATGAACACACAACACATCGTCACTCTCGGGCACCAGGACAGTAGGGCTATTCACTCCCAAATGGCATCCCTAGCTACATGCATGAATACATTGGTAAGGGTGCCCTCTTCAGACCATGTTGGACCGCGGGTCACGCTGTTTACTCCAAATTCATCTTATGGCCCGTCAATATGGCTGTGTCATTTCAAATCCAAGCTGAAAGGGGGGGGGGTGGGGGTAAATGATAAATGATCAGTAAGGCTGTCGTGAGAAAGACAAAAACACACACACAGAAGCTTGTGCATGGAGCGTCGCAGATAACGATCGAGAATAAATGAGAGCAGACGGAGCCCGCTGTGCCAGTGCGGCGTGATTCTAAAAACTCCGATCAGCTTCCAATTACGCACGGCAGGTGAGCCCAATAATGGCACCGGGCAAATCTGTCATTCGTCCGCTCCTCTGGAAGGAAGGCGGCACGGTGACAAAACCAAACACCACACTCGTGCATTTCAGTCACCGATGCAAAGCGATGTGACGCAGCTAACCAGCTTCTTGATTTTTCCCCCCCATTTCTTTGCAGTCACACACTTGTTCCTGTTCATCCTCCCCTGTGCTGCGCTCCTGCTGGTGACCATCGGGTTTATCGGGTTCTCGGCTTTCAGGCAGCCCACACCACAGATGAAGAGTCTGCTGGAGGTGAGTGATGGGACTACAGTGGAGGAGGAGGTGATGGTGGGATCACTTTTACTGTCACTGGTCACTCCGTCTGAGTGCAGTCGGCTCGGGAGTCCGGGGCTTGGATTTACGTTTTGTTATTTTAGTCCTGTTGCTTTGTTTTCTTTCTGTTTCCAAGTGCTGCAGTTTTGCCATAAATATTAATTTTGGAATGTATTCTTACAATTTTGATTAATTCTGTACATTATTCATTTATTGCTTTACCCCACCCCCCACCCCCCCCCCCCCCACCCCACCACTCCCCATAACCTATCGTTTATGGAAGTGGAGTGAAAGTTTTACATTAGTCAAAAATGACGATTTCCGGTTTCTAATGGATCTCGATGTTTTAGGCTCCCCGATACCAAAAACATCGATATCTCAGTGATGGGTGTGTATGTGTCTGTGTGTCACAGTTTCTTGGGAACGGTCCACGGCTGGACATAACAATACCAAACTCGAAACTTCAGCCTGTTATGAGATGACGATGTGCTGATTAGTTTTTGAGCCAAATCATGCGAGAGAAAAAAAAATGCTCTAGAGGAGCCCTCGAATACCGGAATTCTGCAATTAATGAGGAATTCTTCCCGTCAATTGCTATCGTAATGACCTATTTTATGATCAGAAAGATCAGAGCTGTAAATAATTACTGAACTGTTAGAGAAAAGTTCAGGTAACTTGGTTCTTATGGCACAAAGCCTACTGACGCTCACAATTTTTTTTTCTTATTGCTCCTTTATTTTGACATCCTTATGCCTCCATTTTAATTTAAATTTTTACCCCTTTAGCCACCATTTTGTTTTCAGTTTTCCTGATGCTGATGTTCCACCTGGCTCCATAAACTCAGAATCCAAAAATGCAGTGAGGCCTAGCAAAAAAAAAAAAAAAAAGGCCTAGTCCCAAACTCAAAGAGCAAGGCTTCGGCCTACACAGGCCCAACAAAAAAAGGCTAAAATGTCAGAACTGAGAAAGCGAGGAATGTGAAACTCTGCCCCAATTAACAAAAATAATGTTTTGTATACTTAAAGGTTTATTGTTAAGAGAATGCAAATACAAAAGCATAAAAAAGACATTACTGTACGTCTAATTGGCAAACCAAGCAAAACAAAACCGGTCCGCAATTCCAAAGCTTAATCCTAAACCAAACCTCACAGAGGAGGATACCAGGGGTTAAAGAGCTGGCCGGGCGAGGCGAGCAGAGAACTGAAACAAGAAATGCTGTCCAGCCGAGTCACATCATTAAGCCAGAACCGTAGTGAAGAAAATCAAAGCTAAAGTCGAGAACCAGGAAATCGAAATAGCAAATCTAATACACCCATACGGGTTGTTTATAACTGGAGTCTCCGCAGACTCGAGTAAGACGACCTTTTAACGTGTCAATTCAAAATCAATAATGAGTATCAAGCGTAATCACAATGTCTAGTGCTCTGAACATTAACCCTTAAACCGCCACATACATGGGGGGTTAATGCACTCCCCCGGAGGGCAAATACTTTTTAAGGAAATGTCACAATTCACCAAGAAGAAGTGAAATTTTAATGGAACACATGCAAACAGCATCACAATTACTGCAACACTGAGCATTTTACACACTGCCAATATAAAAAAAGACTACTGCAACAATCTATTATTCTATGTGCAAGGTGCAAGTGACGCCATTGATGAAACTCCGCAAATCAATTGCGCTTGAACTGACTGTATGCAAGAACACACAGAGGCCAACGCTAATGCCTGCAGGCATGTCTAGTGTGGCGGCTCAATCCCAGGGACAGTTAGGGGGCGCCAGTGGTCATGAGCTGGCTGCTCAACGAATGGACGTCGCCAAAGATACTCGGCCCTGGCGTGCTGGCAAATTGCACTGGCAACCGACTATAGCCGGTTCCGGCGGTTTCAGGGTTAATAAGGGTCTGATCACTGATAGATGTTCGCAGTAAGCCCAGAGTTAGAAGAAATGTGAAATTTAAGAGATTAATTAAAGTGGGACTCAAGTTCAGGTGCTTCATGGTGCATTAAATCAAACACACAGCCACGCAGGCTCCACAGACAGTCAAATGGGTCGCCCTTGTAGAGCTCAGCAACTTTAAATGAGGCGCTGCCACCTTTGGATGCCCTTTGCCACAAGTCAGTAAGTGAAGTTTCTGCCCCTACTCAACTGTAAGGGCTGTCATGGTGACGTGGATGCGTCAAGAAGCAACAACAGCAGCTCAGACCACACAGACTCGCAGAGAGGGGCTGCCGAGAGCTGAAGCGCATAAGAACGGCCCGTCCTCGGTGGCATCACTCGCAACAGAGTCCCCCAAAAACAGCCTCTGGAAGCCACATCAGCACAAGAGCTGTGCATCAGGAGCTTCATAAAATGAGCCTCCATGGTGGAGCGTAAACCCATTACGTGCAGTGCCAAGCGTCGGCTGGGGTGGTAGACTCTGGAATGGTGGAAATGTCTTCTCTGGAATTGGTGAATCACACTTCACTATCTGGCAAGCTGATGGACCGGTCTGGATTTGCTGGATTCCAGGAAAACTCTACCATCTAGATGGCATACTGCCTACTGTGAAGTTTGGTGGTGGAGGAGTCCGCTCAAGTTGGGGAGCAGGCACTGGTACAGCACGTTGCCACCCACCACATGATGAAACAGCTCAGGATCCTGGTTTGGCAACTCCCCAGGCAGTCCCACCCTCCTGAAATGACCCTCTGTCTGCCAGGTGTTACGTGAGCGTCCCCTTGTCCTGGTCCAGTCACTCGGATCCTCAACAATGAGGGTCCTGTGAGTCGGTTCACCCTCTGGGAATCACGCCACATGGCCATAGTGCCGTAACTGACGCTCCCTCACAACGCAGGTCTTGTGCCTCATTCGGGACTCCATGAGCAACACAAAGTCAAACCAGCCGACTCGGGGAGGTCTAAAACACTGAGATTCATCAAAATCTCGAAATCGAATTTTTGTACGATACTAATTCTTTCCCTATGAGAAAGTAAAACAGACTCAGGGAGGTCGAAAAAGTCAAGATTCATGAAAATCTCGAAATTGAATTTTTGGACGATTACAATTCTTTTCCCTATGAGAAAGTAAATCGGATTCTGGGAGGTCTAAAACATCAAGATTCATCAAAATCTCGAAATTGAATTTTCCGACGATTACAAATCTTTTCCTATGAGAAAGTAAATCGGACTCAGGGAGGTCGAAAAAGTCGAGATTCATTAAAATCTCGAAATCAAATTTTTGGACGATACCAATTCTTTCCCTATACTTTGTAAACAAGAAAGAAAAAAGGAAGAAGTGTTTCATGGGGTGTCCTTACTTTTTCACAAGGTGACGCCCTTCCTGCCATGTATTATATAACCCTGGCATCCCATTCAAGGGTGGGGGTCCTGCCATGCGCCTGACAGACCCCAGCTACCTGTAACCCTGAATTGGCAAACGTGTGCTGTATCTTCTACATGTATTTAAATATAAAAAGACCTTTTTAATTCAGAAATGGCGAGGCTTTCAGTGCTGTGCCACGTGGTGGACTAATTGGCGCGCCTGAATTTTTCCCCTGTCGTCCGTAAATGAGGTCTCCCATGTCGTTTTTGTTTTATTCGATTTATTTAATTCCAAATCTCGCACGGTATCCTCATTCTCAGACTTTTCATGAATTTTTAAAAATCCCTCGTCCTTTTGGAGGCTGCTGCTGTTTGAACCTCACATAAATGAGGCCCACTGATCTGGTGGCTGAGGCCGCTCGCACGTACGACCGCCGATGGATCGTGCTGTCAAAATTCTAAGCGGGAGGCTTTTTTTAATGTTATTTATTTTTTAATTTATATTTTCTTTTTATTATTTCTGAAGCCCAGTTCTCCCCTCTCAGTGGGATCATTCTTACCGGAAGGCAAAAAAAAAAAAAAAAAAGTGCTGCAACTCTCTGCTCTGCCCAGCATTTCCACCAGAGGGGAGTAAAGAGCCTGCTCTGTTTTCATTCACTGCTGGCGCTTCTTCTCTTTTTTTTATTTATTTATCTATTTATTTATTTATTTATTTTCTTTTTACTCCGTAATTAGATGTGATGTCTGTCGTAAGAGCGACGTGCTGCACCCTAAGGGACGCTGAGTTCTAAAGCTCCATAATTCATCTTTAATTAAATTATCAACTCGGCTCCTGGCCTGTTCCTGCTTTCTCCTGCCATATCTAAGTGGAGTCGCTCCACCCCGTGTTTCTCTTGCTTTCCCCTCCATGTTGCTGATGATGATGATATGATATGATATTATTTATGAATTTAGAAGAACTCGAGCCCACCGTTGCCGTGCACTCTAGAGGCCTGGTGATGTCAGGACAAAGCAGACGAGTGTCTTATCTGAAATTCCCATCTCGGAAACAGCCTGTAGGAGCCATCGGATACGTGCAAATAATGCAATAAAAACGACATCAAAATTGCATGGGAGTAAGCACAGGGGACATCCAGTATTAATGCTGGACTCGGCGCCGTGAAGCTCGCGCTCATTAAAATGGTTCTTGGGCTGACGTCCTCATGTTAAGCCAGTCTCCCCCGTGTGTGTGTGCGCGCTTGACCAGTAGCAGTCCAGATTGTAGCCACTGGTGCTCCCAGTTTGGACTCCACTGACCTTCCAATATTCCAAGATTTGCTGTCAGGCTGAATGGCTACTGTGAGACTTTGCTACCGTTGTTATATTTCAACCAGGGTGCCTCCCTTGGTTGGGGTTGAAATGCCTTTTTTTTTTTTTTTGCCCTTCCCCCACCACAATAACCTTACATCTACGGGGGAGGAGCAAAAGCTTTAGACTCGTCAAAAATTTCGATCTCCGGTTTTCGACGGATCTTGACATTTTAGGGTCCCCCAATACTGAAAACATCGATATCTCGATGACGGGTGTGTGTCTGTCTGTGTGTCACAGTTTCTTGAGGATGAAGCCCAAGATGCCCCAATTAAGCGTGTTGAACAAGAACATGGAGACACGGTTAGAAACTTGTTACGGGTAAATTATTAAATTACAGTTCCTCCCTGTGTGGATAGCGCTTTGAGTACTGAGAAAAGCGCTATATAAATTATAAATTCTTCTTCACTCAGAGAAACACAAAACCAAGTAATGTGGTGGAGCGCAGGCACAATGGGGACCTTTGGTCGAATCTCGTCGACTTGTCCTAATCGATCTTCAGATATGAGCATCCCGTCAGGAGTACCGTGAGCTTTGCGAGGGCTTTTATTTTGATACACTCACACTGGAATTAGTGCCGGAAGGACTTTTTCTGTGACACTTTTTTTTGTTTTGTGCCCTCCCCCACTATAACCTTTTGTCTATGGGGCAGGAGCAGAAGCTTCAGATTCGTCAAAAATTTCGATCTCCAGTTTTCGATCATCTTCTGTTTGGCTTACGTTATGTGAAATATTCTGGTGGCTACTGACTCTCCTGGCTATGGTTCTCGGTCTACAGCTTGCTCTCATGTCACAGCTGTTATTGCTTTGCGCTTTCCTCTACCATAACTTATCGTCAATGGGGGAAGAGGGAAAGCTTCAGATTCGTCAAAAATTTCGATCTCCGGTTTTCGACGGATCTCAACGTTTTAGGGTCCTCCAATACATCGATATCTCAATGATGGGTGTGTGTGTCTGTGTGTCACAGTTTCTTGAGGATGAAGCCCAAGATGCCCGAATTAAGCGTGTTGAACAAGAACATGGAGACACGGTTAGAAACTCGTTACGAGTAAATTCTTCTTCACTCAAAGAAGCACAAAACCAAGTAGTGTGGTGGAGCGCAGACACAATGTGGACCTTCAGTCGGATCTCGTGAAGATCTTGTTCTCGTCGACTTGTTCCTAATGGATCTTCAGATATGAGCATCCCATCAGGAGTACCGCGAGCTTCACGAGGGCTTTTATTTTGGCACATTCACACTGGAATTAGTGCTGGAAGGACTTTTTTTGTGACACTTTTTTTTCGTGCCCTCCCCCACCATAACCTATCGTTTATGGGGGTGAATCAAAACCTTTAGATTCATCCAAAATTTCGATCTCCAGTTTTCGATGATCTTCTGTCTGGTTACTGACTCTCTTGGCTATGGTTCTCGGTCTACAGCTTGCTCTCATGTCACAGCTTTTATTGCTGTGTGCCCACCCCTACCATAACCCATCATCTATGGGGGAAGAGGGAAAGCTTTAGATTCGTCAAAAAATTTCGATCTCCGGTTTTTGACAGATCTCGATGTTTTAGGATCCCCGATACAGAAAACATCGCTATCTCAATGATTGGGTGTATGTGTGTGTGTGTGTCACAGTTTCTAGAGCTAAAACAGCTGGATGGAAAAATACCAACGTCAAAAGTTAAGCCTGTCATGAGATGTCGGTGTGCTGATTAGTTTTTGAGTCAAATCGTGCGAAGAGAAAGAGGCGCTCGAGAGGAACCTTCAAATACCGTAATTCTGCGATTAAAGATGAATTCTTCTCATCCGTTGCTATCGTCATGACCTATTTTATGATCTGAAAGATCATCAGAGCGGAAAATGATTTCTGAAATGTTCAAGAAGAGTTCAGGTAACTCAGTTCCTGGGGTGCAAAGCCGACTGACGCTCTCGTCCAGCTTTTATTGTTTTTTTTTTTTTGTCTGTCTTGTTCATTTTTGATCCCTTTGTTTAGGTTGAGAGTGTTGGTCATTTGCTTTCTCCGTACCTCTGTATCTTTATGTTCCTTGGGTTTTGAGGTGGGGTCTCCTGCTCATCACCGTCAAGCGACTGCCCTCAGACCTCAACTGAAGAAAAGCAGCAGTCCTTTGCGGTTCATTGTGATTGTGCTTTGTGATGTGCTGAGTTTCTCTCGTTTTTTTTTTATTTCTCTGCTTTGGTAATCTGCGGTGGGTTGGCACCCTGCCCGGGATTGGTTCCTACCTTGTGCCCTGTGTTGGCTGGGATTGGCTCCAGCAGACCCCCGTGACCCTGTAGTTAGGAATATAGCGGGTTGGAAAATGAATGGATGGATGGATGCTTTGGTAATTTTTTTTTTTTTTAATTTTATTTTTTAGATTGTTTGAACCTGTGCTCTGTTTTTCAATTCTTCTCTTTTGGATTGTGCTTAGGACTTGAATTGCTTCTGCCATTTTAGGTGTCCCCCCTCTGTGCCTTTTGTGCTCTTCAGAGCTTCATTGTTTCACAGAGCATTTTATCCAAGTAAATCTTTTTTTTTTTATTTTTATAAAGATTCTTCATTGCCCTTTGTGTGAGTAGCCGGGTTCTCGATGTGGGCATTTTGAGTATTGGCAGGACTTTGTGTGCTTGGCAACCCTTTAGATCCTAACAGCCATGCCCTACGATGAATGGGCACCTGGTCCACAGTCCCGCCGCTTGGGCTCCTTACAAATGGATCTTGTTGGTCTGATGCCAATCCTTTTATACCCGTCTACTCTGCAAATCCTCTGCTAGGCTGGGTGGAGACCCCCCAGTGGACGGTTATTTTCAGGTCTCACCAGGGATGCTCAATTGGTTTGTGGGAGCCTCTGGCAGTTTACCGTTTAGGGTTGTTCACTGCATTTGAACTTCTTACATTTCAATAGGAAATGGAAATATGGAGGTGCTGTAAACCTTTTGAGTCGTGATGTGTTTGTGTGTGTGTGACACATACGTGCGTTTGTGTGTGTGTGACACATACGTGCGTTTGTGTGTGTGTGACACATACGTGCGTTTGTGTGTGTGTGACACATACGTGCGTTTGTGTGCAGAAGTAGGAATGCCCACTCCGACTCTGAGCCACAGCATTAACCGCTGAGAGGCGACATGAATAAAACTGATGGCCCGAGCCTGATGTTACTCGATACTCTTTTGTAAGTCGCTTTGGATAAAAGCGTCTGCCAAGCAAATAAATGCAACTGATGATCTCGCCCCGGTGGCACCAGTCCGGTGCTGGTAGATGTTACACAGCAGTTCTTGAAGGCGAGGCGTTGGAAACGGGTAGAAATGGGCCAGAGTGGAGACCTGAGTGACTCCCAAAAAAAATAGCTGGTCAGGTGGCGTGGTTGGTACCCACCATAAAGTGGTCCAAGTAGGGACGGCTGGGCAACTGGCGACAGGGTCATGGGTGCTCTCTACATTGGGCAGTGAAGGTCCAGCCTGTGTGGTCCAATCCCACTGAAGAGCCACCGCAGTGCAAACTGCTGAAAAACTTCATGCTGGCCATGAGAGAAAAGAGTCAGAACACACAGGACATCGCAGCTTGGTATGTAGCCACACTATCAGTCAGAGTGCTCGTGCAGACCCCTGTGGTAACAATGGGCACATAGGCATCAGAACTGGACCATGGAGCAACAGAAGAAGAAGGCCCAGTCACTGAATCACGTTTTCATTTGGATGATGTGGACAGCCGGGTGTGAGCGTGTTTGCCACTCACCCTGGCAAGAGATGGCAGCAGGATGCACTATGGGGAAAAAAGGCAAGCCAGCAGAGGCCATGTGATCTTCTGGGCAAAATTCTGCTGGAAAACATGGCATTCGTGTGAATGTAAATTGGACACCATGTACCACCTGCCTAAAGACTGTTGCAGACCACGTACACCCCCACAACGGTAATCCATCATGGCAGCGGCCTCTTCCAGCAGGATCACGCGCCCGCGTCAGACTGCAGACAGCGTTCAGGAACACGACAAAGAGTTGGTTTACATTTTAGTCAGCCGACTGGATCAGCAGGCACCCTTTGTGTCCCGCTTAGTCACCCAGTGTGGCCAAGTCCATCCCTGGCTGACACGAGAACATAAGGAATTTGGCAAATGACAGGAGACCCTTCAGTCCTGTTTGTTTAGTTCATAGCTCAGCCGTCCCAACATCTCATCCTGATTCTTCTTAAAAGTTCTCAGCGTTTCTCCTTCAACTCCATGTCGCGGTAGTTTGTTTGTGTAAAGAAGGGCTTCCTGGCTTCAGTCCTCCATGCACTTCCGCTCAGTTACCACCAGGTGTCCTCTAATATGCAATTTATTTTGCAGGATCTGCTTTCTGAATGCCTTTGGGGGGGGTAGTGAAGACCTGGATGAGACCCCCACACACAGTCTCCTCTGCTCAGACTGAGCGGGTTGAATGCTCAGAGTCTGTCAAGTCCCATGATGCACTTGGCCGCTCTGTTCTGCACAGCTTCAAGTGCGTCTTCCTTAGAACATAAGAAATGTGACAAACAAGAGGAGACCATTCAGTCCATTAGTCCCACTAAGAGCTCAGCTGTCCCAAGTATCCCATCCTGATTCTTCTTAAAGGTTGTCAAAGGTTTCTGCTTCGACTCCATGACTCTGTAGTTTTGTTTCAGATTCTCACAACTTTTTGCGTAAAGAAGGGCTCCCTGGCTTCAGTCCTCGATTCACTTCCCTTTAATCTCCACTCCTGTCCTCGAGTTCGTGACTCCCACTTAAGTTAAAAGCGTTCTGCTTTATCGATGCCTTTGAGGATAATGAAGACCTGGACGAGACCCCCACGCAGTCTCCTCTACTCAGACTGAACGGGTTTAATTCTCCTAGTCTGTTACAGGAGGACATGTCCTCAAGTCCCATGATGCACTTGGCCACACTGTTCTGCACAGCTCTTCCTCAGAACATAAGAAATGTGACAAATAAGAGGAGACCATTCAGTCCAGTAGTCCCGCTAAAAGCGAAGCTGTTCCAAGTATTGCATCCTGATTCTTCTTAAAAGTTCTCAGCGTTTTTCTGCTTCAACTCCATGACTGTGTAGTTTGTTTCGGATTCTCACAACTCTTTACGTAATGAAGCACTTCTTGGCTTCAGTCCTCAATTCCATCCTTTATCCAACCCGCTATATCCTAACACAGGGTCACGGGGGTCTGCTGGAGCCAATCCCAGCCAGCACAGGGCGGAAGGCAGGAACAAACCCCGGGCAGGCTGCCAGCCCACCGCAGTGCACACACCCACACACCAAGCACACACACGGGACAATTTAGGATTGCCAATGCACCTAACCTGCATGTCTTTGGACTGTGGGAGGAAACTGGAGCACCTGGAGGAGAACATCCAAACTCCACGCAGGGAGGACCCAGGAAGCAAACCCGGGTCTCCTTACTGTGAGGCAGCAGCGCTACCCACTGCGCCACCGTGCCACCCTGTCCTCGATTCCCTTCCCTTTAATTTCCACTCCTGTCCTCGAGTTTGTGACTCCCCCTTAAACTGAAAGAGCCCTTCGTTATCAATGCCTTTGAGAATAATGATGGATCAGCAGGCACCCTTTGTGTCCCGCTTAGTCACCCAGTGTGGCCAAGTCCACCCCTGGCTGACACGAGAACATAAGGAATTTGGCAAATGGCAGGAGACCCTTCAGTCCCGTTTGTTTAGCTCATAGCTCGGCCATCCCAACACCTCATCCTGATTCTTCTTAAAGGTTCTCGGCGTTTCTCCTCCAACTCCATGTCTCGGTAGTTCCTGGCTTCAGTCCTCCATGCACTTCCGCTCAGTTACCACCAGGTGTCCTCTAATATGCCATTTATTTTGCAGGATCTGCTTTCTCAATGCCTTTGGGGGGATAGTGAAGACCCCCACACAGTCTCCTCCGCTCAGACTGAACGGGTTGAATTCTCCGAGTCTGTCACAGAAGGACATGTCCTCAAGTCCCATGATGCACTTGGCTGCCCTCCTCCGCTCAGCTCCGAGTGCTGCTATGTCTTTCTTGTCGCCCATGGCCTTGTGGGTAAAGCGGACGTTGGGAGGCAGCATCCCCCGTACCACCTGCCCCCCCAACTCAGCACGGACTTCCTGTTTAATTTCCTCCCTCGCTGCTCTCTAGCGCCCCCTTTCTGGTTGACCCCCCACACCACTCTCCTTCTTTTTGAAGCATACGTGTAACCCCTTCCTCTGAGTCTAGGATGCCAGCTATGGCTCTGTGGGTTACTGATGGACAGGTCTGTGCCTATGTGGGTGGTGATGGGGATTATAGTGGGCTTCTGACTGGAGAAGCCCCTTAGAGACAATCTCTTGCTTGTTTTATTGTTATTTTTTATTCAGTTGTAGCCCCCGTTTAGCTCCGTGTGCTGCAAAGCTGAATCCTTAATTATTATCCATCCGCAGGGCTCCTCTGGACAGATGGGAGACTCAAAATTTTGGGCACAGCCAAAGCGTCTCCATAGCAACCATCCTGCTTTTTTATTTTATCTTATTGTATAATTTGTCTGAGGCAAAAAGAGAGCAAGAGAAAGAATCGAGGATGAGTTCAGAGGCCCCTGCACTCTGGGGGGCGCTGCAGCTGTCGATACATGACTGGCGAGGAGGGTTTGTGAAGCGTGGTGCCCCCCCCCCCCCGCCCGTTCACTTTTACAAACGTAGACTTTTCTCATTTCTTGTCTCGTCTTGTCATGGTATCCCATTCCATCTTCTTTTCCATTCTCGTTACAGGTCACCGATTTTCATTTTTCCAGCCCCTCCAGCAAGAACCTCTCTGGGGATCATCCATTGGAGGTCACCAAGATGGGGCCGTGCTGTGCAGGCTGCTCTCCGCACTCGGCGACTGAAGGGGGCACCGAGGGCTCTCCTCTGCTCCCCAGCGGCTCTCCGTCTGTCCGCTCCTACCTGGCCTAGTGGAGGGCCGCGTTTGGAAATATTAGGGTGATGGTGGTGGTCTCCCCTTTATTGTTATTGTTATTTTTTTTTTTTTTTTGGTCCTTGCCAAATGGAACTGTTCCAGCCAGCCAAGTGAAGCACTAAGGATGTGACTTTGAGGCCTACCAGGAGGACAAGGGGTACATCTGCCACCGTCAATAGTGCCCACTCCACATTTTGTCCTGTAGTTTTGAAGTTCTTGGCTTCCCCTTAACACTCGGCTTCATCTTTAGTCCATTTGCCATACTTGAGTGTTCCTCTGCTCCCATTCACTGCGGGCTTTTGCACTTGAACCCTTAGCACTTCCTCACTGTACGTTTATCCCTCCTCTCTGTCTGAGCAGCAGCTTCAGTTCATCCCTCTGATCTCGTGCCCTCCATACTTGTTGCACTAGAACTCTAACTTGCTCCCCCCCCTCCCTCTTTGTAACATGGCCCCCCCAATCACCTTTTTCTCGTAGTTAAACTTCAATTCCCTTACCTTCTGAACCTCCACCCCCCCTTCTTCTAATCCCACCCCTCCACCTCCTTGTCCTCTGCTCCTTGCACTTGATTGGATAGCCATGCCCCATACCTGGGACCACCGTCCGCTCTCTCTCCTTTCAGACAACACCCCAACATACTCACACAGGGGTCCCCCAGACTACTGGGGCTCACCTTCAGCTTTGTCTCTCAGAACCCCCCCCCCCCCCCAAATAGCTGGGCTCTGCTAAGCTCCACACTCCCCTTTGACAGAACCCCATAAGGGGAATTGCATTCAGCACTCCCAATATTAGACATAGCCCCCCCCCGACACTCCTGTTGCCTTAGTCCCCCCCCCTCATCTTAAATGGCTTCTCAGTTCTGTCCCCCAATACATGTCCCCCTACTACAGTATGTTCCTGGCCCCTCTTGTGGTCTTCAGTTCTTATAGAGAGCCCAAAAACAGCCCCCCCCCCCCCTGGTTACTCCCCATTTTAGGAAAGTCCAACTATGGGCTGGGCTGTCTGAGCTCCCCACCCCTCTTAGGCAGGCCCCCTCAAACTAATCCCCCTACTCTTTCTCTTCTTGGATAACCCCCCCCCCTTTTCCTGACCATTCTTAATTACCCCCCCCCCCCCGCCCAATAATTCACCTCCTCAGAATTTTGGACTTTCCTGATATCCCCACCCCTGTTAAACAGGACCCCCTCAATCAAATCCACCTACACTTTCTCTTCTTGGATAACCCCCCCCCCTTTCCTGTCTGGCCCTTCTTAATTACCCCCCCCCCCCCCCATTGCCCAATAATTCACCTCCCCAGAATTTTGGACTTTCCTGAGCTCCCTAACCCGTTTAGGCAGCCCCCCCCCCAGCTCCTGTAGTCCTCAGGCCCCTTAGACAGCTCTCTCTAACAACACTCCCCCCACCTGAGCCCCCCCTTGGCTCTTTGATTGCCCCCCCCCCCCACCTCATCCTCTGACGCACGATGAAATGGCATTCTTCTGTCCCCCTTCGTCAGTCACAGTGGGGGAGGGGGGGTTACTATTAAGCTCATCAGGAGGTGATGCCCAATGGAGAGGAGCTCATCCAGCTAGCGGTGGTGTCTCCAGTTGTCCATCTCACTCGGGTGCATCTTGGCAGCGTCCACCCAGAGGACTTTTGGACAAGTGGCCAGCAGATCATCAGACCATACCAGCACACTCCCATTGGCCCCCGTGACAAACCACCGGGCACTGCTGCGGCCTGTCCAGCCGAACCGGAAGCCTTGGCCTAGAAGCTCCGCCCCCGATCTTTCCCCCTGCCCTTCTGATTGGACGTTCCGGGATGAGTGGCGTCTGCTCCCTGACGTTGCTCTTTCTACTTTGTTCTCTTCTTCGCGCTTTGTTCTTCAAAATGAAATGAATAAATGATAGCATTGTTGCTTTTCCAGGAACAAATGCAAGGAATGAAAACGCTTGTTCCGAGACGCCCCCACCGGTGCCGCTGTGTTCTCCGCCCGCTGGATCAGCCTGCCAGCCTCATAAATATTTTACGCTTGATTTGCCGGCTGTTTGGAGTTCTGTTATTGACAGAGGCTCGCCTTCCACCTCTCAGCCTTTTGCGTGTTTGCATACGAGTCGCATTCTGATGGCTGACCTACTTTCTTCTTTTTCTTTATTTTTTATTGTCTGCAAACTTGAGGCTGCAGCCCAAAGTCCCCTCGGGATTTTATGACCAACTGGATGTTCACACTTGAAGATTTTCTCCGCTCCACTCTCACCCCAGTTTAGGTGCCACGCCGAGGAGCTCCTTTAGGGTGTCATGGTGTCTCGTGCCCAGAATTGACAACTGAATCACTTTGACCATGTGTGCCCACTTGGGTTGTAGTAGGTGTGGTCACATTGGGCATCTGAACATCACCCCTGGCAGCCGTTCACACTTCTTGGGAGGGGGTGGCATGGAATGTTGGAGGGGAGCACAATTTGGCCATGAATGTGGAAGAAAGTTTCTGCTCAGGGTGGTGCCCTCCTCTTAGTTGCTCGTCCTTCCTGAGATGGCACAAACTTCAATTCGAGAACAACCCCAAAACTCTGTCCCCTTCTACATAGCAGCAGGCAGTTACAAAAAGCGGCACGACGGATAAGTTTTCGGTATATCACATCAGCTTGTCACCCTTGGGGTGCTACCAGGGCAAAACATCTGTCTTTCCTCAGGGTGGATGGCACAATACCTGACAATTAACTGACTGCCATTAGTGGTGCCAATTGGGTATTCTCAGTTACCATGTGTGAAAGTGGGCACCACATCAGGTGCCAACCGACTGCCTTTGACAGGTGATCCATTAGCTGCCCTTGGTGGCAGCAAGATGGCACATCTTAAACTGATTGCTCGTCCTTTTAGGGATGACTTTTAGCGGACATTTCCTGTTCTTAATGGAGCAGCAGGGGGGCATGACAGCTGGCAGTGATTGATTCTGCTGAGCGAGGAGAGGCACAACATCTGGCAGGAACTGCCTACCCGTAGTGAGGGTTTAAAGGACCATGTGTGGCAGGGGTCTTTGTGGAATGAGCTGCTACATGTGACAGCACAGGGGCTGACTGTATATGGAAGATGGGCACACAGAGAAGGGACTGCCAATGCTGGATGGTTAGGGGGTCCAAAATTGGTGATTATGGCATTAATTATCTGAACTGGATGTAGAAGCAGGATGACTGATAGAGCACTGATTGTTTGCCATGTGTGAAAAGTGGTCACGATGCCTGGCAGGCCCAGGTGAATGAGCAGGATGCCAAATCTGACAATGATTTGTCGGTTCCCTGTGGGCATAATCTAGTAGTGATTGGCAATTGTCAGGGATGGGGATGAGTTCTATCTTTGGAAATCATCAACCATCTTTGTTGGATGGAGCACGACTGGCATTGACAGGCGGGTACAGGAAGGCTGGAAATGCGATTAAGAAATGGTGTCACCTGTGTATGAGTCGTTCATCTTGGGTTTGTGTGGCACCTTTCATGGGCAAACAGCTTAATGCTGCTTCATAGAATCCCAGGCTTCTTCTCACTGCCTGCTGTGGTGACATCTCATAGTGGGCATGACGTAGCCCTCAATTGTGCTTTTCTTGGGGTCTTAAGATATAATCGGGCAAGTGGACTGGTATGTTAACTGGACTGTGATCTGCAGACAGGCATTGGTCATCACCTCTGATATTTGAAAGAAGTGGCAGTGGGCAACCATCCCAGTCCAAAGCAGCCTTCCGGTCAGTTGATGTTGATATAGCGCCTTTCATGCTATGGCTCCAGACATATATTTTATAAAATGTATAAAGAAAGTTGGGGCACTGATGCCTCTTGATCACACCTAGGCACAGATTGACCCACTTGCATGCTGAGTGCCCCCCGCTTTGTTGGGACATTCGGCGCCCTTGTCTGTTAACAAAGTGGGGAGGATTACAGGGAGACTGGCGTCATTAGTCTGCTGGCATGCATGGAAATTAAATCAGTAAACCCAACACTAAACATTAGGTGTCGCTATGTGCCCCTCCTTCTGCCCTCTTCAGGGTCCCGACTGCTCAGCTAGTCAAAGAAACGGGCTGCCCCCATACTGGCAGATTAAATTGAGCTCAGAGTTGTCATTTAGTTCTGGTCATGTGCCTTCCTGGGTTTCAAAAATTCCCCTGACACCACCCAAAAATATGTTGCCCCCGGACTGTATGCAAATGCCTAGCAGTGCCACCACGTCAGAGCCACCCAAGTTGGCTGACATCAAGGGCAGAGCTGGTGAATCAGCAGCACCACCTGAATTATCCATGACTCGACAGAGCGTGACTCGGCCTCTCCTGCTTGGTGTCTCCTCGTGTTAGCTTTGGGCTGTGCCAGGACCTCTCAGCGGGTCTAATGCACAGGGTGCCATCACCCATCAAGTCAAGCTGGACATGGACTGCCAAACTACAGCTAGGTAAGGAGAAACCTTCATTAGTGCAGGGGCTCAATGTGCTGAGTGTGGGCACCTGGAGTGGCATCAAAATTACACTGTAGTCTGATTGGTGGCAGGGCCAATGTTGCGAGTTCCTGTGCCCAGAAGTCATCAAAGAGGCATTAGGGATCCAGGTTTCTTCAGAAAGCTGGCATCAGGGGTGGTATCTTATTTCTGTAATGACCTGGATGAAGAGGCTCTCTGGTGCTGGATTGTGGTGTGATGAGGTCAATTATTCTTACACTGGCATTAGTGATGGCACCAGGATGTGGCATTTTGGGAGTAACTGAATTTTTTCTGCTGTTACTCTGCAGCACTTTGATGGTATTTTAGTGTGCCACTCAGTATAGTTGTGGCTGGATTGGTGGCATCAGGAGGTTATTCTTCACCACGGGCACCAGGAGATGTTTCCACTGTGCAGTGGCCTGGTTGGTGGCATTCGGAATGCCATGACTAACATATGGACCCCTTCACTTTTCTCATGATTTTAGGAATTGTTACAAATTCATTAAAAATAAAAATCTCAGATATCCCATTGGCACAAATACTCAGATGCATCTGTCCTGTTGATCGTCATCGAGATATTTGGTACCCACCTGTGGTCAGTTCACTACACTGGCCACATTTGGAATGGCACACAGCTGGCTAGAAAAGGTGGCACACAGGTGCCCAAAAACCAAACAGTGAGGTTAAAGGTCATTGAGGTCGCCCAGAGCTCCAGGATTGCATGTGCAGCATTGAAGGTCCTCAAGAGCACCGTGGCCTCCATAACTCTTCAATGGAAGACGTTTGGAACAACCAGGACTCCACCTGGCGAAAGTGAGCAACTGGAGGGCCTTAGTAAAACTGGTGACTAAGACCCCAATGGCCACTCTGACCTGTATGGAGATGAGAGAAACTTCCAGAAGGACACCCACCACTGCAACACTCCACTAATCTGGGAGTTATGGCAGACAGAAGCCTCTCCTCAGGAAAAGACAATTGGAAGCCCACCTGAGATTTGCAGAAAAGCCCCCGAAAGGACATTTAAGACTGTGAGAAACACGAGTCTTTGATTAGTGGCTTGTGTCACCGCTCATCACCTCTACTATGCCATTCCAACGGTGAAACATGGAGAAAGAGCAGAAAGATGGCCAGCTTCACCTGGAGAACTGCACTGAAGACCACCCTACACTGGTGACATCCTGTGCAGGCCTTATGCACCACTGGGCACGAAGATGATAAGTAATTAAGTACGTAAGAGAAGTGACCAAGAACCTGATGGTGACACTGGCCATGCAGCAGAGAGCTTGGGTGGGAATGGAAGGACAACCATCACTATGACTTAATGGCTGAGTCACCACATGGAAGCCTCGTCCCAGTAAAAGAAGCTTAGGATGTGCAGAAAGACACCTAAAGATCTCTTAGACTGCGAAAAACGAGACTCACTGGTCTGACAGAACCAAGACTGGGCTGTCAAGTCCTAAGTACCATGTCTGGAGGAAACAATGCATGCTGATCATCTGAACGGAGCAAAGCCCAGAGATATCCTTAATGAGGACCTGCTCAGGCCTGGCGCTGAGGACCTCAGAATGAGTCAGAGGACAAAGCAGAGACAGCACAGGGGTGACCAATAGGGACGATTCTGGGCATGGGCTTGAGTGGCCCAGTCGGAGCACAGACTTGAACCCAACTGAACTTCTCTGCAGAGACCTGAACATAGTTGTCCCCTGCAGGGTCGTCTTAACACATGGGCACGCTGGGCAGTTGTTAGGGGGCTCCATGCTAATCTGTGTGTGGTGTGACTTGCTGAGTGGTTGTGTAAAGAAGGGACCCCAGTGCACTGCTTTTCTCGGGGGCCTATAATGCTGTTATAAGACGGCCCTGGTCCCCTGATGGTCTCCATCCAGCCCCACAAAGCTGGAGAAGATCTGCAGAGAGGAACAGCAGGAAACCTCCAAAGGCAGGGAGGGGATGTGAAGCTTATCACGTCAGACCCGAGAATGGCGGCCAAAGGGGCATCAACAAAGTGTGGAGTGAGGGGGCTGAAGAGTTTTTTTTTTTTAAATTAATTTGGACCCCCAAAACCCATCGTCTATGGGGGGGGGCGGCAAATTTTGCTTTAGATTCGACAAAAATGTCGATCTTCAGTTTTATGGATGGATCTCGACATTTTAGGGTCCCCTGATACCGAAGACATCGATATCTCGATGACGATCTGTGCGTCTGTCTGTCTCTGTGTGTCACCGTTTCTTGAGGACGGTGTGGAACTAAAACGACTGGACGGAAAAAAACACCAAACTGGAAACGTAAGCCGGTTAGGAGATGAAGATGTGCGGAGTAGTTTTTGAGTCAAGTCGTGCGAGAGAAAGAGGCGCACTAGAGCAGGGGTCTCCAACACGTCTGCTCGCCACCCCTTTCCAAGTAACTCGCCAAAGGGTTAATGAATCCTGCATAAATTTTGAAAACTTGATTAGTTAAATTAGGGGTGGGCAATCTTTCCAAAAAAATCACATCACGATCCTTTTAACAGAAAATCACGATCCGCAATCTGAATTGCAATCTCTCTTTTCAATGACTTGAGAGAATATCTGGACTCAAACTCATCAAGACCTAAGTAACATTTTATTTTAAATATCAGACAAAGTTGAATTCAATTGTTCTCTCGTTCGCTAGCTAAGCAGAGTTAAGGGACACGCCCCGAAGCTGGCGCGTGAGTGGAGAAGGCCCCGCCCCTCGGCCTCAAATAAATCGGTACCTCAAGCGCACTATGATACTTAGCGCGATGAGAGAAGTCGCAAAATCAACCGGAATGTTCTGGCAAATTCTAGAAAAAAAAATAACCCGATCTAAATCCGTGAAGTAGTTCTCTCGTGAAAAGCAGACATAGACAGAGACAGACATTGGATTTTATATATTATATATTAGTAAACCTTCAAAATAATGCGCAGTTAAAGCCTCAACAGTACTATCAGTATTTCTGGAGCTTAGTAGAGCGAGATAACTATAAGAATCTTCACCAAGGACTTTGAACATGTCTGCTTTGTTTGGGTCTCCATACCTCTGTGAGTCTGACATGAATGTCATGAAGTCAAAGTTCAGAACAAGACGGACAGACGAACATTGAAATGACTCCAGAAGAGTGAATATGAGGGGCTCCACTCCACCAGACACCTCAGTGCCAGTCACCTGACGAACTCAAAAACACATCACACATGAAACTGGACATGTGAATAAAGTGACACAGTGACATGTGACAAAATGACAAATGAAGAAGTCATATCTCTATTTGGAATTGCATTGTTTTGTTTTGACACCATTCATGTTTTAATTCAATAGTGTGAGATACGCTCGAAAATTCATACAGAATGCACTTGCAGGTGAACTCAATATTTTCTGTGATGTTTTAAAGCAAAATGTGAGTTGTGGACACCAACATTTTGTAAATGTTTGGGCAAAACAAGCTTATTCAGTTTGTCTGGGTTGCAATAAGCTATGAGAAGAAACGTTAGAAAACATGAGGAACTCTCGGCCATTTTCATTTTGTAAAAGCAGCACTTGGGGGGGAAAACAAGGATGGAGACCCCTGCACTAGAGGGACCCTCAAATGCCATAAGATCTTAAAAATAAATGTTTATTGGAATGTTTTTCAAATGAAAGAAGCCTTATTTGTTTTCATTTAAATTCATCTTAGTCAGTAAAAATAAATTGCAATATAATGTTACTATCAGGGCGGCACGGTGGCGCAGTGGGTAGCGCAGCTGCCTCGTAATTAGGAGAGTTGGCATGTTCTCCCAGTGCCTGCGTGGGTTTCTTCCGGGTACTCCGGTTTCCTCCCATAGTCCAAAGACATGCAGGTTTGGTGCATTGGCAATCCTAAATTGTCCCTAGTGTGTGCTTGGTGTCTGTGTGCGCGTGCCCTGTGGTGGGCTGGCGCCCTGACCAGGGTTTGTTTCCTGCCTTGTGCCCTGGGATTGGCTCCAGCAGACCCCCGTGACCCTGTAGTTAGGATATAGCGGGTTGGATGATGGATGGATGTTACTATCAATGCTGTAGTGACAATCTATGCGACTAGAGTATGACCACTGTAAAAATTCAAACATTTGCGCCAGCCACTTACTGTAGATATACAGCGATGCTACTGTAATTGATGTTTGCAGTATTACACTGTAATTTCATAATACAGTATCCATCCATCCATCCAACCTGCTGAATCCGAACACAGGGTCACGGGGGTCTGCTGGAGCCAATCCCAGGGCACAAGGCAGGAACCAATCCCGGGCAGGGTGCCAACCCACCGCAGGACACACACAAACACACCAAGCACACACTAGGGCCAGTTTTTGAATCGCCAATCCACCTAACCTGCATGTCTTTGGACTGTGGGAAGAAACCGGAGGGCCCGGAGAAAACCCACGCAGGCACAGGGAGAACATGCAAACTTCACGCATCGAAGCGAGGCAGCAGCACTACCACTGCGCCACCGTGCCGCCATAATACAGTATTATTATTATACAATACTGTATATCTACAGTAAGTGGATGGCAACTCCGCTGCCGGTATTTTACCGTAAAATCGCTTGCAAAAATTTTACCGTGGAATTCTGCAATTAATGATGAATTCTTCTCTTGACCTCTTTTATGATCCGACAGATCATCAGAGCGGTAAATAATGACTACGATATTAGAGAAGAGTTTGGGTAACTCGGTTTCTGGGGCGCAAAGCCGACTGACGCTCGCGTCCCAATTTGTTTTAAATAAATATGCAACCATTTCTAATGTCCTGCTGTCGCTTTGTCGTGCGTGTTGCTTAGTTAATGAGGGACACATATGAATTTCAAAGATTTCACCACAAGGCTGCAACTTAACAAAATGTGAAAAACGTGAAGGGTCTGAGGACATTTAGAAGGCGCTCGCTGTACATGGAATGCCATCTTTACTACACTTTGGCCTGATGGCCGCCATCTCCTCCATGATGCCCACTGAGTTGAGCTGTGAACTTGTGGCATCGGAGCTCAGCCTGATTTATGAAGCCGTGCTGAATCGTCTTGGGTGGGCTCTGACGTTACCCCAATGACTGGTGACCCCCGGATTGAGGCAGACCTCCGCGAGGTGCGCCCCACTTTGCAGATCGTCTGCTGGTCGCTGTCCGCGGTGCTGACGGAGCTCCTCATCGCGCGCGTGCACGTCCGTTCCTTCCCGTCTGTGGCTCGTGCCGTTGCCAGTTTTTTTTTTCTGTTCCCCTGCCGTTTCTCGGAGCTAATCTCTCCTCGCGCTCTTCGTGTGTGTGTGTGTCTGCTGCTCTCCGCTTTTTTGTCGTGTTTGAACATTTCGAGGGCCGCTGCTGCCATTGTTGTGTTTTCACTCAACCTTCAGACAAAGTGGCGAGGCGGCGGGAGAGAAGCAGGCGCTCGAGTGGGCCTCCCAAATTGAATTTATTCACAAAAAGCCTTTTCCGCTTTGCCCCCGGGATGTGGACGATATCAAAGGGAGACGCGAGTGACACAAAGGAGGCGACACAAGCCGGGAATGCAGGCCCTTTCACACAAAAGGTGGATGACAAGAGCGGTGACACACACGGAGAGGAACGCGCGCCCACTCACACGCACTTGACCCCGAGACGCCGCCGCGTTTACGAACACACTCGAGCAGACACGCCTGGCCTTGAGACGCACGCAGGCACACACACACACACACACACACACACGCACTCACCTGAGTCACACTCGCACGGGCTGGAAATTATTTTGAAGAAAATGGGATTAGTGAGCTCGATGGATTGATTGGCCTGTTCTCGTTAAAACTGTTTGAATGACCTGAGGCGCGCGCGCACACCTGCTAACCTTGAGATGTGCGCGCGTGCGCGCGCCCACACACACACATAGTTCGGACGGGCAAAACACGCCACTTAAATAAACAGCCCCGAATGACACACAAACATCTGGATCGGCGCTTATCACGAAAGGACCGCTGAGTGGCACACAGCCCCTTCGCTTAGGGGTGCCCAGACGGACGCAAACACCTCTGAACTTGAAACGCAAAAATATGCACGGACCCAAAACCTTGGATGGAAAAACCTTCACTTGTGCATGAGGTGAAGTGCACACACACACACACACATCCACCAACACACAATCTCGTCTGCGGGACACACAGATGGGGAGATCCACGAGGATGCGCGTCACCGGGGCTCTGAAACAGAAATAAAGAGACGCGCACGCGCTGCAGACACAAGCACAGGTGCAGACAGGGTCGGCGTGTTAAATGATGCCGCCTGAGGCAAGGCCCATTTTTGCCGTCCCCATTGGTCAAGTGAAGTTAACTTTGAAAACCGTTTTGTTAAAACACGTTCTCATTTAAAACTTCTGACTGCGCTCAAAATGTGACTTGTGCTTACGGAATGTGTCGCACGGACTTGTGGCGTATCGCGCTACTCAGCACTACCGAAAATCCAGTGACCTCAAAATGCTTGCTTGCGCTGAAAATTTGACACTCGCTGTCAAAATGGTCCAAATGTCATACACGTGCTTGTTTAACGTTTCTCTAGCGATTACATTGTGACGCTGGTGTTTAAAATGTGAAGCTCGCGGTACCAAATTTCATATGTGCGTTTGTTCAACGCATCGCTCGTATTGTTCATCCTTAAAATGTGACACAAAATACAAAATGTGTGTTCTAAATGTCCTATACACGCTCTCGGTGCAAATATCCTACTCGTGCTTGTTTAACATATCGCTGCATTCCAAATTTCTCACGCGACTTTGTTCAACGCTTCGCTCGCGAAGAAAATGTGACGCTCACGCTGAAAATGAGCTACAGTATATCCTCAGGGTCACGGGGGTCTGCTGGAGCCAATCCTAGCCAACACAGGGCGCAAGGCAGGAACAAATCCCCGGGCAGGGTGCCAACCCACTGCAGGGCACACACACCAAGCACAGACTAGGTGACGCTTGCAATTCAAATGTCCTTCACGCGCCTGTTTAACGTTCACCTACGCTCAAAATCTGTGGGCACAAATTCGTTAAACGTATAATTCTCATGCTTAAAGTGTGACACCACCCGTGCTGTAAATGTCCTACATTTGAATTTTAAACGTATCACTTGCAGTCCAAATGTCCCACGTGATCTTGTTTTACGTATCGCTCGCGATCCAAATGTCCCACGTGATCTTGTTTTACGTATCGCTCACGATCCAAATGTCCCACGTGATCTTGTTTAACGTTTCCCTCGTGACTGAAACGTGACGCTCACGCTCAATATGTCAGCTCATAGTCCAAATGTCTTACACGCACTTGTTAAACGTTGTTGTTCAAGCTTAAAATATGACACCCGTGCTCCTATACCCCCACCCAACTGTCATGGTCCAAATGTCCTATACTGTACTCGAACTTTTTTGCATTGCAATTGAAACCTGACGCTCCTAATCAAAACGTCCATCCATCCATCCACTCTCCAACCCGCTATATCCTAACACCGGGTCACGGGGGTCTGCTGGAGCCAATCCCAACCAACACAGGGTGCAAGGCAGGAATAAATCCCTGGGTAGGGCGCCAACCCACCGCAGGGCACACACACACACACACCAAGCACACACTAGGTGACGTTTGCAATTCAAATATCCTTCGCGCGCAAATATCACCTATACGCTCAAAATCTGTGGGCACAAATTTATTGGTTATTGGTATATGACTGGCATTGACTGGTGGGTGCAGATGTAGGAGTTGTGATTAATTAAAGGTGCTCCATGGTGCCATCCATTCATCAATGCGTGGCACCTTTCATGAACACACAGCTTAGTGTTGCTTCATAGAATCTCATGCTCCTTCTGGCATCCTGTTTTGGGGTCCATCACAAACTGGGTATGGCGGAGCTGGTGGTCACACAAGTGGGCACTTTCACTTGACCGTGATCTACTAATAGGCATTGGCCATTCTTTCATGATTACACACCTCAGAGTCGTCTCCGGATTTTAAGAAGCACTATAGGGAACATCACAACCCACAGTAACCTGCCAGCCAGCGGATTCAGATATAGTGCCTTTGACGCTATTGCTCCAATCAAAATTTAAAAAAATAAAAAGAAGCCTGGACCACCGATATCTTCTGATCACTTTTGAGGACTGACTGGCCCTCTTCTTTCTCAGCTGCTCGCATACTGAGTGGCGCCAGTGCAGAAGACGTTTGGCTGCCTTGTTTGTCAGAAGAAGCGGGTTACTGGCATCACTGGTTTGCATGGAATCAGGATCGGTAAAATCTGCACTAAACGTGACGCATCGCAGCACACAACTCCTCCTGTCTTCTTCCGGGGTCCCGAGTGCTCAGCCAGTCAAGGTGGGCTGTAAAGACGCACCCTCAGACAGTCAAAGGATCGTGCTGCCCTCTAGTGGCAGTTTCGGTTGCGCTCAGAGTGTCATTTCGTTCTGGTCAGATAAGCTCGAGTGTCCCTTCCTGCGCCACCAAAACGAAACTCTCGCGTTTTAAAATGTGACGCGCGCGCTCTGAATCTCCAAACAGGGGCTCGCACACGGGCTTTGGGCAGTAATCTAACCATACGCTGCTTTTGCTTTCTCAGCCCGTGCAATACCAGTTAGCAGCTGGCACAGGGCAGATCGATAAAGACAAGCCGTCGCATGTGCAGTGAGCACAAGGGGTTCATCTCCTAGCGAACCCCTCGTTGTGTACGCGCTCTTGATTCGCTTATTTAAACGTGTAAGAAGCCGAGGCCATCTTCAGGGCTGTGTTGAGAAGCTTGGATTTTGTAGAACAGCCGCGATCGCGACTCACGTGCCCGAGCTCAAGGAAGCGCGCGCACGCGCATGTGTCGAAAGAGAGGAAGGCCAGGGCGCAGTTACCCGTCAGCCCCATCGTTATGTAAGGATAATGGGGTTATTGACCGACATCTGCTTGAAATCCACTACTGTTCTCGGGCTGCCATTCGCTTGATTTTCAAAGTAGCCAGACCACCGGCAGCCCCCCGCCCACCACACTCGCTGATGTGCGTAATGCACCGTCTCGGCTGCACTTGAGCAGCTCTCCAGTGTGTCAGCGCTCCTTCTGACTAATTGTTCAAACATGCTCAAAAAATAATAAGAATCGAACTTAACAAGAACCTAGACCGAGACCCGACGGCCCCATTAGCGGTAGTTACATAAGGGCTGAAAGATCTCCTGGAAATGGCAGCCTGCCCATGATGATGCCCATCCGTATCGAGTCTCCCTTCTCTAATGGACCCACCGCCCCTGCGCTCCCCCTGACCTCGCAGACGATGTGAAGAAGATCTGACGAAAGAAGAAGTGGGATGACAGCTGCATTTCCAGACTTTGGTCATCTCGTGCATGCGCTTCTTACTTTGCTGGTAACCATTCCAAAGCCCCCAGACTTTAGGAAGTGGGCATCAGAGGTGGGCACACCCAGGAGTCCTGACTACAGAATTACACAACATGCGTGGGTTTCCTGCCACAGTCTATAGACACGCAGGTTAGGCGGATGGGCAGGGTGTGTGTGTGTGTGTGTGTGTTCATCCTGCGATAGAGTGGCGCCCTGTCCAGGGTTTGTTCCTGCCTTGCTCCCGATGCTTGCTGAGATGGGCGACCATGTTGAGGATAAAGCAGGTTTAGAAGATAGATGGATAATATGGAAAAATCTGAAAAACAAACTAACAATAAAGGCCTGCTTCTCCTTCACATCCTCATCACAAGATCTCATGTCCCCTCACATAAGTTTAGCACACCCTGACTAGAGCTGCTGACTAACTGTACAGACTGCATCTCTGTTGTTAGTCATTAGCACTAAAACATAAGTAACATGACAGTTAGAATTTGATACTAACCCTCACCTATTCTGTTTCTCTTCTCGGTACTCAAATGTGGCACTTGGTGTCGCGGCCCACCTGCCAAGTTGTTTTGCCTACCTAAGGTAAAGTCACCTCTGATGGAGGATTGCAGGAATTGTGGGGTAGAGGGGTCCTTTCATCGGATTGGCTGGTCCAGCGCTGACTCTGCTGTGGAATGGCCAATAGGGGGAGGGAGCTTAAAGGCCGAGGTCTCCAGGACTCTCAGCAAATCCAAATCATATTATGGGATATCGTCTACTGTTAAATTCTGCTCCGTACTTGTAAACTTTTTATTTTTATACTGAATTGAGGATTTGTTCTGTTCTGTGTATTATATTGTATTGACCCCCCCTTCTCTTTGACACCCACTGCACGCCCAACCTACCTGGAATGCGGTCTCTTTTTGAACTGCCCTTCCCGAGGTTTCTTCCATTTTTTCCCTACAAGGGTTTTTTTTGGGAGTTGTTCCTCATCTTCTTAGAGAGTCAAGGCTGGGGGGCTGTCAAGAGGCCGGGCCTGTTAAAGTCCATTGCAGCACTTCTTGTGTGATTTTGGGCTATAAAAAAATAAATTGTACTGTAGTGTATTGTATAAGCCATGATCGGGGGTGGGGGGGGTGGGGGGGGTACCACAAACGCTTGTCCTTCATCCATTTATTAATGAAATCATTTAATCCAATTGTTAAGGACCCTGAAGGACCCAAGCCTTTAGACCAGACCCCTAATCTCAGTTGAAGGCATGTACTGAACAATAAAGTGATGTGAGTACTGCACACTCCTCCAAAGGAAGTATAGCGCCTTACACCACAGATTGACATTCCGTACTGCAGTACATTAAAACATCCATCCATCCGTTTTCCAACTCGCTGAATCCGAACACAGGGTCACGGGGGTCTGCTGGAGCCAATCCCAGCCAACACAGGGCACAAGAAAAGAAACAATCCCAGGCAGGGTGCCAACCCACCGCAGGACACACACAAACACACCCACACACCAGGCACACACACTAGGGCCAATTTAGAATCGCCAATCCACCTAACCTGCATGTTTTTGGACATGAGAATAATAATTAAACCTGAAACAGGCCTTGTGCCATATCAAGCTCATCAATCCTTTCAAAAGATGAGGGGCTTACTGTCTACCACGAGCTTTGGTCACTTCATCCATGTGTCTGGGCAAGCTCTTTGTTTGTAAAATAAATGTGAAATAAAGACGCTATATAGATAGATAGATAATGAAAGGCACTATAAGATAGATAGATAGATAGATAGATAGATAGATAGATAGATAGATAGATAGATAGATAGATAGATAGATAGATAGATAGATAGAAGGTGCTATATAATAGATAGATAGGTACAGATACTGTACTAGAGATACTGTATTAAAGGCACTATATTAGATCTTTTCCACTTCATCTTTCCCTTTGGTCCACTTTAAGGGTGGTCTGCTGACTCAGACAGCTCCTCTGCCTCTTCATTTATTTGTCATCCTGTCCCCTGCTGACCGCCCCCCGTCCACGTGTCCACCGCGTCTCTGCTGACCTTTACATTCTTTTCATCTTTTATTTATGTGATGCTTTGGGCACCAAGCTCTGAAGCCGTCATAACTTCTTTGTGTCCAGAAAGCTCCAGGGGGCTCTGAGATGGTGGGCAGCGGCACCCCAGACACAGACGTGGAGAGTCTTCTTTTTCAGCCTTGCTGGTCTCCAATGTCTCCGTGCCCCTCCGACTAGCTGGCTGACTGTAATTACAGGTGGAGGTGGCACCTCTGGCCCATCATGTGCTGTGTACAGTAATGACTTTTCTACATGCACAAAGCCCCGCAGCGCCAGTTCCCCATATGTAAGCCGTACCTCACAGTCCCTGTTAACATCCCACTGCCGGAGTGCCAGTGGTCAGCGCATGTCCCCGCTAATTCTGTGATTAGGGCAATGGGAGCCGAAGCTGCATGAGAAGGCCTCTGGTAATCTGACCGTGTGCTCTAATGAATGGCAGTCTGACGCCAGTCTGTGTGTGAAAATCCTGGGGGCTGCAGACATGGCCCCCTGGCGCTTAGTGTCTTTTTAATGAAGCACAACAAGCTCACCAGCAGCCTGCTCGACCTCAACTGTCAGAATCCGTTTTGGAGAGACTTACTGTCAGACCCCCTTGACACCCCCCACCCCTCCCAACCTCTAGCGCCTGAGGTGCCTCTTCTGTCTGCATGAGTACCCGTGGCAAACTGGCAGAGCAGCTCAAATTGTGATAGATGGCTGTCCGTGGGCTCAGTCTACATATAGCGCCTTGTGGTCGTAAAAGAGGAAGACGCTGACAACAGTCGGAAGGAGTGTGTGACCGTGTGTGTGTGTGTGTGTGCTGATATGTCACCTCCTGTACATGTTAGAGACACAGACATGTGAACATACATGGGCCAGTGTGTGTGTGTGTGTTACTCTGTTACGCTGGTGTGTGTGCGGTGGGCAGCAAATGCGTTTACATGGGTGTGAGGGACCTTGGTCATGTGTCACATGTCACCTCTGTCTCCCTTATAATAGGGCACAAATGGCTGATGTGGTTACTTTAATCAGGGTCCTTGGGGGTGTCCACAGGGGGTGCTGTGACAGGTACTACTAAATACAATAAAATGAAATTGCTTTGAGCAGGTGGCCGTTTTCTTCATTATATTGGATGAGGGGTCCACAGGGGGCTCTGTGATACTCTGTAAGAGAAAACAAAAGTAGTGGGATACTTAACACAACGTTCTTGTGATGTCTGTAGGGGGCTCAAGGACGGGCATTATTTGAAACTAAAATGAAAGTCCAGACTGGCACTATGAGAGGCACTATATAACAGATAGATAAATATGAAAGGTGATAGATAGATAGATAGATAGATAGATAGATAGATAGATAGATAGATAGATAGATAGATAGATAGATAGATGTGAAAGGCGCTATATAGATAGATAGATAGATAGATAGATAGATAGATAGATAGATAGATAGATAGATAGATAGATAGATAGATGTGAAAGGCGCTATATAGATAGATAGATAGATAGATAGATAGATAGATAGATAGATAGATAGATAGATAGATAGAAAGATGTGAAAGGCACTATATTAGATAGATAGATAGATAGATAGATAGATAGATAGATAGATAGATAGATAGATAGATAGATAGATAGATAGATAGATAGATAGATTGATGTGAAAGGCACTATATTAGATAGATAGATAGATAGATAGATAGATAGATAGATAGATAGATGTGAAAGGCACTATATTAGATAGATAGATAGATAGATAGATAGATAGATAGATAGATAGATAGATAGATAGATAGATAGATAGATGTGAAAGGTGCTATATAGATAGATAGATAGATAGATAGATAGATAGATAGATAGATAGATAGATAGATAGATAGATAGATAGATAGATAGATAGATAGATTGATGTGAAAGGTGCTATATAGATAGATAGATAGATAGATAGATAGATAGATAGATAGATAGATAGATAGATAGATAGATAGATAGATTGATGTGAAAGGTGCTATATAGATAGATAGATAGATAGATAGATAGATAGATAGATAGATAGATAGATAGATAGATAGATAGATAGATTGATGTGAAAGGTGCTAGATAGATAGATAGATAGATAGATAGATAGATAGATAGATAGATAGATAGATAGATAGATAGATAGATAGATTGATGTGAAAGGTGCTATATAGATAGATAGATAGATAGATAGATAGATAGATAGATAGATAGATAGATAGATAGATAGATTGATGTGAAAGGTGCTATATAGATAGATAGATAGATAGATAGATAGATAGATAGATAGATAGATAGATAGATAGATAGATTGATGTGAAAGGCGCCATTTGCAAAGCCTGTCCTTCCCCACCTTTCCCTTTGGTCCACTTTAAGGGCAGCCTGGTGACTCAGTGCAGCGGTCGAGTGCCCATTTGCCCTCAGTTTCCTTGCCACGCTGGTGTAACATGAGATTCTTGGTGGTGTCTGCAGGAGGTCCAATATTGCAGATTACTTGAAATCAAATGAAAGACCTGGAGGTGACCATTTTATTCATCATACTGGAGGAGGGGGTCTATGGGGGATTTTGTGCTACACATTAAGAGAAGTCAGAGGTAGGGGGGGGGCACTGCTGTTTAACAAATGTCACCTGCAAGTATATAAAAATGCGGGGAGGGCTGGCCATTTTTGTTTGTAGTTCTGGGTGGGGGGTCTACAGGGTGAGTTGTTTCACACATTAAGAGAAACTACAACTGTTTAACACAAGTTTCTTAATAGTGTCTATAGGGGGCACCATATTAGTTATTCAGACTTTATTTGGATAGACTGTATGGGTCTTTTTACATGACCTTTGGGGGTCCGAGCACAGGGTCAGCCATAGTGCAGCACTCCTGGAGCAATTTTCACGTTAAGACGGTGGGACTAATTTGAAAATTATAGAATGCCCTGCTTACTCCTTCTCTATGGCAGTGAGTCCTCATCTTAAACTCACCTCCCAATGCTAAACTTTATAGCTTCTGAAATGGGGGACTGCCATACTTTATCCCCCCCCCCACTCAACTGAGAACCCTGGGCTTGTCAACATCCACCCCATCCTAGCTGATAAGTTTGTATGGACAAGCCAGGTGCCCTCCTTTGCCAGCACATTATTGCATAAACCCTTTAGAGTCCCCATTGCGCACAGCACCCCCTAGTGGTTCCTGATGTCTTTAATAAAGATGGGGTCCACTGGTTACTCAGTGTTACACATGCAGGCACCAGGAGATACTTTTAAAAACCCACAACCAACCATGCAAACCCCCGGCCTCCCCAAACCCCTGAAAGCCCCCCAGCCTTCAGAGATCCCGCGATGACAGGTCAAGTTCTCAGCTTCCGTCCTGTGAATTTTCTCCACCTACTGGACACTTTGTGTAAGTACACACGATTGGAGTCCAGAGGCTGAGCCTTGAGTGAATGAGGGGACTTGTGCCAGTGGATGGTAAAGCCCCAGCCAGGGTGCCCCCTTAGAGCTCTAACCCCATGGTGTGTGCCAGGGTGCTGGACTGTGGGTACTCCTTGTGCCTCAGGCACTTTCAGAGATTCCAGGATTTGGAATGCACTGTAGGAGACAAGTGCTGCCTGGTGCCCCCTGGAATTTTTAAAGTTTCATTGTCCTCTTGAAGCCACATGTGTCTTCTGTCCTGCTGTGGACCAAGCCCTTGAAGATGCTCCCACCCAGTGTATGCTGGGTCCATTTTTGGAGACAATGTGGACAAATCAGGCCTTGTGAAGCCCACGTGGAAATCAGCCTCGCTCTGGCGCACAGGCACATAATTCCTCCTGGGAATTTCTGATTACTTTGTCACACCATTAAAAGGTGTTATGGTTTGGAAATACAAAGACTTGGATATCAATGTGAGTCACTGAGCAGCCAGCCGCCGGGTCCCTGTGCCCCAGAGGTACGTGTCTCAATAGGGATTGGCACCCTTGGTAAGCCTGGTAGGGGCAGCCGCATACCTACATACCTGCAGACCCTACCATTTTGTCTTCACCCCCACCCAGGCAGAGGTTCACCTCCATAGAAGCCCCAGATTTTGCTTTTGTCCCCCGAAGCCCCCCATCTGAGTGAGACACTTTGTAAATTCGCAAGACAGATGCCACCTTATTATTCAAACACCGGGCACAAGAGACTCCAACATTCCAAAAATGATTACCCTCGGAGGGAGAAGATGTAAGACATGTGTAGCAGTTTCCACCTGGGTACTGTACATGGCAAGTCATGCCCGCTGAAACAGGTAATGTGGTACCTGGTGCCAGGTTGAGGTTTGATGCCACACAATGTGCACACCACCATCAAACTAAAAGGCAGCATGGCTTTCAGCTTGTGAGGTTGCCAGTCAGTGCTGCCTCCTGCTGGCCGCAGGCATTATTGCACCCCTATATTGCTAGGAGCCATGCCAACCTAATGTACCCACTCTGATTTGGGAGGGGTAACTGGCATATCACTGCCACCCCCACCCAAGACTTGATCACTTTCTGCTGGTCTGTCAGGCTTCATTATATAGTGCCACAGTCAGAGGCACCGGGCGCAGGTCTTATAAATAATTCATTTTTAAATCCTAATTATTTCTTCCTTTTTCGATTTTGATTGTCGGGGAAAACCTAGCGAGAAGGAGAGCCATTTACTGCAGAAATAAATTAATTGAATTGTAAGCCTTTCAGAATGTAGGTCAGACTAGACTTCCCTACCGGCTGTCTCCATGGTTTTATAGCGCCTTGTCATAAAAGATTTCTGGAACGTTCTCTTCGCAATCACAATGCCAGCCCTCCCGGCTGGCACGTCAGCAAGTGGCTCGATTTCTGTGCACTTAAGCGAGATGTGAAATGCGACTCTCACGACTCCCGTCCCTAATGGAAGGCTAACACTCGGTAATCCCTTTGGTGATGAAAAGTGCTAAATAACCGGATTAGACTTGCCATCTCATGGTAGGTGGTGGGGGGGGCAGTGAGGGGCTTTCAGGGTATACATGTGCCAGCTATGCAGCATCGCTCTGTAAGAGTGTGCGCAAAAATGATAAAAATGCAAATTGGGATTTGAAAAGCAGAAGGTAAAGTTCAAAAGAGTAAATCAACAAGGAAACAAGAATAAAAAGTGCCAGGGTGTGCCAGTGGGCACTTTAGAGGGGCTGCACTGAAAGATGCTGACAGGAGCACATTCTAGGGAATTGTACTCAGGGACCACCGTGGGATCAGTTAAGTGGCACATGGAGAGGGACACTGAATGGGAATTTCAAGATTAGTGGTACATTTAGGGGCATCTTTAGGTCCATAGTAATGGGCATGCACTCTCCAAGGGGGTGGCACCTTGAAGGTCATATCATAAGTACCATACTGGAGGGCTCTTGTCAAACACAGTGGTGGGCATTTCTGGGGGAACAAGCATAAGAAACTTTAGGAGAGACATGAAGAGGCACATTTAGGGGCAAATACAAAGGAGACCTAAAGGGGCACAAGCAGGGCACCTTTGAGGGGCTTATCTCAGGTCACTCTGTGCCAGTGAGTCCTCATCTTAAACTCACTTCCCAATGCTAGATTTATAAGCTTCTGAAATGAAGGTGACTGCCATGCTTTAACTACCCACCACCACCAAGACCCTTGGGCCTGTTAACATAGCTGCCAGGTTCATATTTACAAGGCCAGGTGCCCACCTTTGCCAGCACATCATTGCATAAACCCTTTAGAGTCCCCATTGCGCACAGCACCCCCTAGTGGTTCCTGATGTCTTTAATAAAAATGGGGCCCACTGGTTACTCAGTGTTACACATGCAGGCACCAGGAGATGCTTTTAAAAACCCACAACCAACCATGCGAACCCCCGGCCTCCCCAAACCCCTGAAAGCCCCCCAGCCTTCAGAGATCCCACGATGACAGATCAAGTTCTCAGCTTCCGTCCTGTGAATTTTCTCCACCTACTGGACACTTTGTGTAAGTACACACAATTGGAGTCCAGAGGCTGAGCCTTGAGTGAATGAGGGGATTTGTGCCAGTGGATGGTAAAGCCCCTGCCAGGGTGCCCCCTTTGAGTTCTAACCCTATGGTGTGTGCCAGGGTGCTGGACTGCAGGTACTCCTTGTGCCTCAGGCATTTTCTGAGATTCCAGGATTTGGAATGCACTGCAGGAGACAAGTGCTGCCTGGTGCCCCCTGGAATTTTTAAAGTTTCATTGTCCTCATGAAGCCACATGTGTCTTCTGTCCTGCCGTGGACCAAGCCCTTGAAGATGCTCCCACCCAAGTGTATGCTGGGTCCATTGTCAGCACCCACCCCACCCTAGCTGATAAGTTTGTATGGACAAGCCAGGTGCCCACCTTTGCCAGCACATCATTGCATAAACCCTTTAGAGTCCCCATTCCGCACAGCACCCCCTCCCACTGGTTACTCAGTGTCACACATGTGGGAACCAGGAGATGCTTTTAAAACCCCACAACCAACCAGGCAACCCCCCCAAAACTCTATCACCAATCAACCCAATCTCCCCCCACCAACACACACACTGCCCCCTTGTATCCTTCAATGATCCAGAATGTTCCCTCGATGACAGGTCAAGTTCTTAGCTTCTGTCCTGTGAATTGTCTCCACCTACTGGACACTTTGTGTAAATACACATGACTGGAGTCCAGAGGCTGAGCCTTGAGCAAGTGAGGGGATTTGTGCCAGTGGATGGTGAAGCCCCTGCCAGGGTGCCCCCTTTGAGTTCTAACCCTATGGTGTGTGTCAGGGTGCTGGACTGCAGGTACTCCTTGGGCATCAGGCATTCAAAGAGAATCCAGGATGAGGAGTGTAACGTGTTCAGTAGCCATTAGGGGGCAGTGCTGCCCGGTGCCCCCTGGAGTTTTTAAGGTTTCATTCTCCTCGTGAATCCACACTTGTCTGGTGTCCTGCCGTGGATCATGCCCTTGAAGATGCTCCCACCCAGTGCTTACTGGGTCCCTGCAGTCTCCAAGAGTGGGGGTGTGGGGGGGGGACACCTTGAAGGTCATATCATAAGGCAATTTCAGGGACACTCTGAGGCACATCGTAAGTACCATAGTGGAGGGCTCTTGGCAAACACAGTGGTGGGCACTTCTGGAGAATCAAGAATATGAAACGTTAAGACAGATATGAAGAAGCACATTTAGGGGTAAAAACAAAGGAAACCAAAAGGGGCTCAAGCAGGAGAACCTCTGAGGGGGCTTACCCCGGGTCACTTTCGGGACACGCTGAGTACCAAACTCTAGGCCGGGCACTTGTAAAACACACCAGTGGGCAACTTCTGGAGGGTACATCCATAGAAACTTGAGGGGAAAATACAAATGAGACCTATGGGGTGCAAGCAGGGGCACCTTGAGGGGCTAATCTCTGGACACTTTTTGGAGTACTGCATTTAGGGCAATTGAAAAACACACTGGTGGGCAGTTTGGAGAACATGCATAAGAAAGTTTAGGGGAGACACGGAGAGGAACATTGAGGGGCAAATACAAAGGAGACCTAAAGGGGGCTCAAGCAGGAGTAGCTCTGAGGGGCTTACCCCGGGTCACTTTCGGGACACACTGAGTACCAAACTCTAGGCCAGGCACACCTGTTGGCAACTTCTGGGGAAACATCCATAGGGGGCACAAGCAGGGGCACCTTGAGGGGCTTATTTCTGGTCACTTTTGGGAGAACCATATTTAGTGCACTTGTAAAACACACTGGTGGGCAGTTTTAGGGATTTGCATAAGAAACGTTAAGCGAGACACGAAGAGCCCAACAGGGCACAATCAGGGCATCTCTGAGGGGTTAACTTGATGATGGGCTCTTTCAGGGCCACAGAACATGGCATCTTCCGTGGCATTTTCACAAGTGTTTTTGGGAGACAATTTTGGGGGCTCATGTGAACCCTGAGTCTCAGGTTCAAGGACATGGCACTATGAAACAGCAGCCCAGTCTGAGGGGTCTGTTTAACTCCACTGCTGGGATCTACGTGAGTGGCACCTTTATGGGCACATCTGGCACATATACCTTTGCTGGAGAAACACAGCCTAGAAACAAACTTGGGGCTGTAGAATTTTCTGTTGTGTCCTATTTGGGACCCCCTTCAATAAGTCATACTGTCTTGTGGACCAAGTGATCGTTGGCCATTTGTGGGTTGGCGTTTCTAACATGAGATGTTTCAAACCTGCCATCTGTTGGTGACCAGATTTAAGGGCATGATCAGGGTGGCACCCTGGCACTGAAGGCACACAGCATATCGAGATAAAGAGCTGTGACTTCCGTGTTATAATTAGAACACGAGAGCCGAGACGGCAGCTGCGTCTTGGGCTTTTACCACCAAGTGCACTCAACTTTGTTCATGTTGAATTACTAATTAAAGTCAAAATAATAAAAAAACAAAACGTAAAGCACACCCGGGGGAGCTCAGGGCCTCCGCGCCTCGTTCATCAGTTAAAGGACAAGGAGAACAAGAAACACATCAGCAGTTAGGGCGACACTCCACGGGGGAGCTCCAATAGGATGGTGGCTGGGTGGGCAGCAGGGCGGATGGGCGCGGGTCCCACTCTGAGACACCCTGAGTACCACTTTGACAGGCCTTTGGGACTTTGGTGGCTCTCCTTAGAGAGAGACGTGACAGACAGGAGGAGGAGAAAGCCAGAAAGAGGGGAGACATCAGGTGAGGCCACGAGCAGGACATGAGGAAGGACCACCAAAGACCCCTGACCTCGGCCTCCTCTTCATCTTACTGTAGTGCTGGGCTTAGGCCTGGGCTGCTGAGGGCTGGAGTAAAGGGGGCATACAAAAATGATAGTAACAGCAATAATAATAATAATAATAGTAATAATAGAAATAATGATAATAAAAACACAAGACAACAGCAATAATAATAATAATAATAACAGAAATAATAGTAATCATTATAATAAATACACATGACAGCAACAATAATTATAATAATAAAATAATAATGAAGAGAATAATAAATAAATACAATAATAACAATAAAAATAAAAACAAACAAACAATAATAATAATAGTAATAATAATAAAAATAGTAATAATAACAATAAAAACACATAAAAATTATAACAATAAAATAACAACAATAATAATAATAGTAATAGTAATAGTAGAAATAATAATACAAACACATGACAACGATAACAATAATAATAATAATAATAGTAATCATAATAATAAAAACACATGACAGCAACAATAATAATAATAATAATAATAAAATAATAATGATGAGAAAAATAAATAAATACAATAATAACAATAAAAATAATAATAATAGTAATAATAATAATTAATAATAATAACAATAAAAACACATGATAACAATGATAACAATAAAATAACAACAATAATAGTAATAGCAATAGTAGAAATAATAATACAAACACACGACAACAATAACAATAAAAATAACAACAATAATAATAATAATAGCAATAATAATAATAATAATAATAATAGAAATAGAAATAATAGTAATCATAATAATAAAAACTCATGATAAAAATTATAACAATAAAAAACAACAATAATAATAATAATAGTAATAGGAATAATAGTAATAGTAGAAATAATAATACAAACACATGACAACAACAATACAAAATAACAACAATAATAATAATAGCAATAATAGTAATAATAATAATAATAGAAATAATAGTAATCATAATAATAAAAACACATGACAGCAACAATAATAATAATAATAATAAAATAATGATGAGAATAATAAATAAATACAATAAAAACAATAAAAATAATAATAATAGTAATAATAATAATAAAAACACATGATAACAATTATAACAATAAAATAACAACAATAATAATAATAGTAATAGCAATAACAGTAATAGTAGAAATAATAATACAAACACATGACAACAATAACAAAAATAACAACAACAATAATAATAATAATAATAGAAATAGAAATAATAGAAATAATAATAGATAGATAGATGTGAAAGGTGCTATATAATACAGTAGACAGAAATAATAATAATAATACAAACAACAACAATAATAATAATAGTAATTATTGACATTTCTCTAGTACTATTCTAGTCTACACAAAGCACTTTACGTTGACAGTGGGGAGCCACTTCAGCCCTCACCACCTGGTTGATGTGGTGGCATCTATTCTTGTGCCAGTACGCCCACCACACATTGGCTATTAGGTGGTGGTTGTTTAGGGGTCCAGAATGACTTGGCCACAGTGGACAATCTCGCCAGGACATCGGGGTCCACCGTGCTCTTTATCAAGGATGCCCAGAGTTCTTTTATGACCACCAAGACTCAGGATCTCACAATGTAATGCAACACTCTTAAAGTAACAGAAACCTTTGCCTTGTGTCGTCGTAATGCCAGGGGTTTGCGGTTTCCCTCCCCCTTGCAGGGCAGGTTTGTGTATTTTTCCGTATTTATTTGAACTTTTAAAGTCTGATCCCCGTTTTTGGGCCTGCTGTTAGCGTTTAGGACCAGGCTGGGGTGAATCAGGGTTATTGACGTCTTGGTCTGGTCCATGTGAGTTTGAGGCCTCGTCTTCCCTTCCCTCCATTTTGTGCTACAGCTTCATAAGAGGGTCCCAGGATCCAGGACTCATTGTTAACCGCGGGGGCTGTGCACTGAATAGTCTGACACAGAAGATGTGCTTATTACTGTCACGGTGGGACCTCTTCCTAGGGTTGAGCCCCTTGCCATCCATGTGGAGTCTGCGTGTTCTTCCGGAGTATGTTGACATGTTGATATTTTCATGTATGTTGTCTTCTCTCCATATATAAAGTGCTAAGGGTGGTGTCCGTCTGTCACGCCATTACTCACCAACCACTGAAACTTGAACCCTCATCTTGGTCTTAATCAAAAGCTTATAAGGTGATGACATGTGCTGGTAAAGCAAGAAAGGGGGCTGGCGGCAACCTCCATTACGTTATCAGGGTTCACATCTTTCTGTTTAGTCTCAAGTAGAGGAGACCGTGTGGGGACCTCATCCAGGGCTTTCAAATCCTCAAAGGCATTAACAAAGGAGATCAGACCAGAAGAATTCATTCAGCTTAATGGAGAATCACAAACTCAAGGACACCGAGTGGAAATGAAGAGGAAGTGCATTTAGAGCTGAAGCCAGGAGGCTCTCCTTTACACAGAGAGTTGTAGGAGTCAGGAATAAACTAGAAGTAGAAACCCTGAGAACCTTCAAGAAGTGTCTGGATGAGATGCTGGGATGGCCTGGCTATATTCACTAAAAAAACAAATGACAAATTGGCAGAATGGTCTCCTCTAATTTGTCAAATTTCTTACATTCTTGTGGCAAACAAGTCGAGCAGGTGACATGGCAGAACAAAAAAGAAGTGCCAAAACATCTGCTGAGCGTGAGGCGAATTGCACACACTGTCTATGTGAGAAGAAGAAGAAGAAAAAGAAGAAGAAGAAGAAGAAGAAGAAGAAGAAGAAGAATGGCAGCTCTGGCATGCACTACATGTCAAGTACTCACAAGCTGCTGGGGCTGAACCCTCGATCTTGGGTGGGAAGCAAAGGGCCGCGTGTTTCCTGATGTAACATAAGATGGCACATTGGCGGAGTGTTCAGTGCTGCAGCCTCATTGATCTAAGAACCCAGGCGGGTCATTCCCTGTGTTGAAGTTTTTATGTTCCTGCAATGTTTTATTGGGTGTATATTCCACCCATATATGTCCAAAAGACAAGCTGGCGCTGTGGGTGCTGCACCTCCACCCACTGTCCCCTGTACAGACTTGGACCCTCACAGTCCTAAACTGGATCACGCAGGTTTTAGAGCATCCCGTTCTGTTTTCTTGTGTAATGTTGTGTTTTCTTAGTAGTATTGGGCATTCCAGCCAGGTCTGGTGCCCTCCTTATGCCCGCTGCTATTAAACGAGCCCCCCCACCCCCACCAGAAGTGGACAGAAGATGATTCCATCATATCATTGTTCTTAATCTTCAAAGACAAATAATGCCTCTGAGATTCAAACAAACAAGCAGCTGGTCCTGTCCACACAGCAGCCCACCTTTAGGTGGTCTGAAGATGACATGACATCTGTCAGGCTTTTTGATGTCAGTGTGTGTGTGTGTGTGTGTGTGTGTGTGTGTGTGTGTGTGCGCGACAGCATGCTCATATATGTGCTGTTGCCTTGGAAACCACTGTGTTCAAAAAAAAAAGAAAAAGAAATTGGAGAAGGTGGCATGTGGTGAATTAGAGAGGGGCTACAGATTGGTGCCCATCTTTGTGGAGTCTCAGTCGTCCATTCATCAGCCTGAAGGGCTGCCACCCACATGTGCACAGAAGCCTCTGGGACAGGCGGGCAGTGCTGCCGCACACCACTGTCCATCTGCCCACCCATCCAAAGTCACACCACCGATGATGCCACCGTGCCACCAGATTCCTTGGGATGGAACGCTTACAAATCCCCATATGATTTTGATAAGCCGCCAGGATTATCCTTTTAGGATTTAACTGCAGGATTGTTTTTTTTTTTTTTAAACGGGTGCCTACCTGCCCTATGGCACCACTTCCATGCCATCTCTGCCCTTTTACTTGCCTACTGTTCATTTTGAATTTTAATTCTTTGCCTTTCTCTGGTGGTGGCTAGTCCTGTGCAGGTGCAGGGGGTCTCTACCATGTAATATAAACTAGAATGGGGGGGGGGGGCAGTGAAGACCCTAATGCAGTTCATGCAGTGCCACCTCTCAATGAGCAACTTACAAATATCTGTTTAGTTGACCAGCTGTTGTGAAGTAGGCAGAAACTGTTCAGGCCAGTAGGGGGCACACTTGAGTCTACCCCAATACCCAAATAATGGCATGGGGGCCAAAATATGTTTTTATTACAATGTAATAATACATGGGGGGGCAGGTGTGGTCAAAAGTAGGGTACATTAAAGATGTCCACAAATCTGCACTCACCCTGCAGGGATTTGAGCCCATGTCTGGTGCCCACCTGCCCATCAGACTGGCACCTTTTATAGCCTCCTGCTCACTCCTTCTGCTGGCCACCGGTTTTCTAATCACTTGAACCCTTGTCTCCATACTCTCCGAGGTTGCTGATTGTGTGACTAGAAGAGACGTTTACACTTCATCCAGGAACATCACCCTCTGGATCAGCCTAAGGACCACCAGGGACCCACCATTGCTGTACCCCAATTCTACCTTAGAGCCCCAGACCACCAGTACATTAAGCTTTGTCTCTGCCTGGTGGATTCCTAATTGCCTGTCATCATCCATCAAACTCTTTACTTCTGGAGAAATTAACTCTGGGGGGCTTCATTCATATGATGGGTTCACACTGTGCCCCCCACTGGCATCTTATGGCCTTCACCAAATTCAGTTGTCAGCAGGCTGCATTGTGGAAAGAAGACAAAAACGGACCCCTTCAGGTGGAAAAGGCTGGGGTAACGGGACACAAGACCACGGGGGGCTTCGTTTCATATAACGCCTTTCAGTCTCACTTGAACGTCAAGGCAAAGTCAGCATTAAACGACTAAGAGGGGAAATGCGTAAGAGAACTTCCTGCCATGGCACACCAGCCTGTCCTCAGTGTGGGCTGAGGGTCCTGCCCTGACCCCCTGGGATGCTGAGGTGGTGTCTTCATTTGGGGGGATGTTCCTCTGTTTTTGGGATTTAGGATGGCGTTTTAGGACGGTCCCTTGGCGCTGCCCTCTGCCAGTCTCATTAAAGCGGCTTATGGCTGGGATGCCACCCCCACAGTGGGTAGACCCCCACAGGTGTTCAAAGAGTGCTGGGACCAGAGGTGTGTGTGTGTGTGTGTGTGTGTGTGTGTGTGTGTGAGAAACTTGGATGTATGAGTATGTGTGTGTGTTTGCACAAGTGTGGCCATGTGCATGTGTGTGTGAGGTGTGTGTGTGTGTGAGTGTGCAAGTCTATTAATGTGAGTGAGCGTGTGATTATGTGTGTGTATATAAGTGTGTTAATGCAGTGGTGTGCGAGTGTGTGTTGATATTGTGTGTGTGTGAGCGTGTGTGTGTGTGATTATGTGTGTGTATATAAGTGTGTTAATGCAGTGGTGTGCGAGTGTGTGTTGATATTGTGTGTGTGTGAGTGTGTGCACGTATTAGTGCAAGTGTGTGTGTGTGCGCCCTCTCTACCCAGCTGTGCCAGTGATCACCAAGACACAGATCCATCGAGATGACCCTGGTGAAAGGGGCTCCATTGCTGCTCTCATTTCAGCCCCATCATAAAGGCGCTATATGAGCGTTTTACATCAGTGATGCCCTCACCAGTTGCCCAAAGGAGGTCCTGATCCAGACCGCCAAGCCACCCCTTTTTTCAGATTCTGTCCCACCCGTTTCTTTTGGATTTATTCCTGCCAAACCCTTATATGGTGGGCACATCTTTCATCGAGCGTCACTCTTCTGTGGTCACCTTGGCAGGAGTCTTTTCATTCCCATTTCCACAGGGACAACACCAAGGAGAAGTGAGGTCATCCCAAAGTCCTTTGCCATTTATTAGGTTGTGCCCATTTTGCCCTCCACACAGCATAGAAAGAGAAAAGCTCCTTCAAAATCTAGTAGGCTGGCAGGCAGGTGGCAAACCCCTTGGCTGGAACAGGACCGAGGTGACGGTGCCCCCTATGCCAGCCTCTTACACAACATACCAGTACATGCACCAAGGTCACTTGAATAGCAACTGCAAGTGCTGTGCCAGCGCATTTGTGCCATTCTCAGATTTATTTCAGCCGCCTCACACGTCACCCACCCTGCGGGCACACAGTGTGTTAATTTTGTAATGTCCCAGAAGGCCGGTGTCATCGGCAGGATTAGGAGGTGGGGGAATGTGTGGCGTCATGCTTGGCAGATTTTCCACGTGGTTGGTGGTGGTGGTGGTGGTGCTGGTGGGGGCATGAGGGTGGGATTACTCTGACAATGAAAGTCATGACATTGAAGAGCAAATCAGAGAGCCTCCTGACCGCGGGATTAGACACACTGGCAGCCTGCGCTGTCCGGCGAGGTCACCGCGGCTATTTGTAAGTCGAGCACCGGGCACACATGCATACACACAGGGTGGCACACACGCAAACACACAGGGTGGCACACACACATGGTGGCACACATGCACACACAGACAGGGTGGCATACACACTAGGGTGGCATGCACACACACAGGGTGGCACACATGCACACACACACAGGGTAGCATACATATTAGGGTGGCACATGCACACACACACACACAGGGTGGCATACACACTAGGGTGGCATGCATACACACACAGGGTGGCACACATGCACACACACAGGGTGGCACAAATGCACACACTCACAGGGTGGCATACATATTAGGGTGGCACACGCACACACACATACACAGGGTGGCACACATGCACACACACAGGATGGAACACACGCACACAAAAACACACAAACCCAGACACCTATAAACACAGGCATTGTGGCACACACACACACTCACACATAAATGCACATGTGCCTGCCCACACGCATGATGACACACACACACACACACACACACACACACAGTATGTACCTATGATAAACACACATGTACAGATGCACACTCACGTACACACACACCCATTCACACACGGATTAACTCAAGGACACGGTGACACACAGAGCCAGGCAGTCCACCAGGTGACATGGGCAGTTGTCACTTTTGCGGTGTCAGTTATGAAAGTTAAGTGGTGTGCACTCCGGACACCGAGGGGTTATCCTTTTTTGTAACTCTAGGGGTGTGTGAAACGGACACTGAGGGGGACGGAAACCCACCCACCACCCCACACCACTGGTCATCGATGTCTAAAAATATTCCATTTATTTTATAATGTGACTGTTGTTACTAAGGGCGGCACGGTGGCGCAGTGGATAGTGCTGCTGCCTCGCAGTTGGAAGACCTGGGGACCTGGGTTCGCTTCCCGGGTCCTCCCTGTGTGGAGTTTGCATGTTCTCCCCGTGTCTGCGTGGGTTTCCTCCGGGCGCTCCGGTTTCCTCCCACAGTCCAAAGACATGCAGGTTAGGAGGATTGGCGAATCTAAATTGGCCCTGGTGTGTGCTTGGTGTGTGGGTGTGTTTGTGTGTGTCCTGCGGTGGGTTGGCATCCTGCCCGGGATTGGTTCCTGCCTTGTGCCCTGTGTTGGCTGGGATTGGCTCCAGCAGACCCCCGTGACCCTGTTCGGATTCAGCGGGTTGGAAAATGGATGGATGGATGTTGTTACTAATGTGCTCTGTAAGGTGCCCTTGTGTGCCTTGAAAGGCACCTATAAATAAAACAAATTATTATTATTATTATAAATACTGAAAGCATGATGGACACCAGGGTGGGCAACATTTATGCAAATCAAGGTGGCATGTGTTCCGGACCTTTCCATCCTTCTTACTTCACTGGTTTGTTGTATGGACTCTGGGTCGGGTGGCAGTTTGGTGACTCCGAGGCCATGTCCCCAATGTGTAAACCCATGTGCATTTGCAGAACATGGCAGCACACATACACACTTGTGCCTGCCCATAGCTGCACATATACATACCATAAACACCGGTACAAAAGCTAACACCTGAACTCGCACATACAGTATGTGTATATAAGTGTGACACAAATGCACAGACCCTCATCCGCATACTGTATACAGAAACATGAACACCTATAAGCCCACACATACACACTCACACACGTGTATGTTAGCATGTATACCCTGAGATGCACACACACACACTCACACACACTAACAGCCCACGGTCACTAAGTCCTTCCATTCGTTCCCAAACCTGCTCGATCCAGTTCAGGGGTCGTAGGGCGGGGCCTATCATGATCATTCCAAGACGGGACGCCACTCCATTTACCAAAGTGGACAACGCGAGACGAGCGCCGAAAGCACCGCAAGTGGAAAGCAACGCGAAAACGAAACACGCGAACTACAAAATCTACGGTGTGCGCCACAGTCAGCGTAGCTGCCTCACAGTTCGGGGTTCAAGTCCCTGCCGAGATCCCGCCGGCGCGATTTGTCCACCCAAAGACAGGAGGGCTAGGTACTCGAAAGTGGAGCATCTCCTGCAGCAGCGCCCCGTTTTGGAAAAATAAACGAGCCAATGAAAAGAACAAGCAATGCACGTGACTCACGTCATCACCTTTCACGCAGGCGCTCGCGGCTGCCCCCTGCAGACTGCTTGGGGCAGGGAGGGGCACTTTGTTAACTCGGCCGTCTCGCCTGGCGTGCGAACAGCAGGGGGTTGAGGGGGGCCATTACTTGCTGCAAACGGACAGCCTCCGATTCCCCAACTCCACACATCCAGGAATCAGCGGTTGTGGGCGGGGTTAAGAAAGAAGGAGGAGGAGCAGGAGGAGAAATGAAAGGCGGGAGCCACCCGGCGTGAAAATGTAAAAGCTTTATTGTGAAGTACCGAAAGAGAAAAGCGGCCGGGCAGCGTCAGCGCTGCGTGTCCAACCGCGGCTTTTAGCTCTGAAGAAAACAAATACGATACAATAAAATGAAAATAGTGCAAATACAAGGGGGGGTTCGAGGGGGGAACGATTAAGACGTTTAAAAGACAAAAAAACAAAACACCAAAAAGGGAGAGAAGTTCAAGCCGACGGACGTACAGGTAGGGGTGCTGAGAGAAAGCATGCGGCGAAAGAGTGACTACAGTGATTCTAACACAGCGGTAATAATAATAATAATATTAATAATAATAGGTTATTACAGTGTTACCATTTTTGCCCCCATTTTGTCAGCATTGGCATCATTAAGATGATGAGCCCCATCTTTATAAACAATTAGCCTTAACAGCCTCCATGCTATTATTATTATTAATATTGTCATTATTTTTATCTGCAGTAAGGGCTACAGGAGGAAAAAGAAGAAAAGCAAACAGACAGGCAGCACAATTGGGACGAAGCGACATCAAGAGAAGCGCGAGCGGGCACACTGAGCCCATCTCTCGGGTTCCTCCATTGGCAAACGCGGACAGGACGTCAGGCTTTGGCACGTTGTGCTCCAGAAAGGCCATTTCAGTTGCAGACAACCCAATAAAGAGAAGACATCAAACTCCGAGCCCACCTGTCGGAAAGCGGATGAGCACAAGCCACTTCGGATTTCAGCAGGTTATAAATATACATTTATCTTTTTGTCTTTTTATAAATCTTTTTTTTGTTGTTGTTGTTATTGTTTTTGTTTTTTTTAGTTTGTGAAAAAGGAAAAAAATACATTTTATAAAGAGTGTAATGTACATCAAGGACTGGACCCCCCCCCCCCCCACCCCAAAAAAAGTCTCTCTGGACGTGTGGGTCTCCCTGAGGTCAGGGTGGTCTGAAAAGTTAAACTCTGTGCTGGCAGGTTTCCCCAAATGAATGGACTCTTTACCCCTCTTGAAGACCCCTTGGTCACCTTTAGCGTCCTGCACCCCAAATCCTATCCCCTCAGGACCAGAGTCTGGCTGGACTGGGCACAAAGCAGCACTTGAACCCTGGTCTGGGGTCTCTTTGGTGTTTCGCTTTCCTTCTGGTCTGTTTAGTCCCCTTAATTAACGACACACTGCATGGTCAATGGAAGTTCACTGGTGGACCATCCAGGGGTCTCCTAAAACCTGCAGCACCTTCAGGTCCACACAACGGACTTCACAATGGACTGAATTTTGGTTGGGCTGTGACTTGTACATCCAGGAAGTCATGATGGTGGGGTGGGCATCAAGGTAAGACCCTTCACTGAGACCGAGACCTCCTGAAACAATGGAGGCCTGATACACACTGGGGATGGGGTGGAGATGGGTGAGGGGAGCAAGCATGTGGGTAACATCATTGGGACAAGTCGAGTTGGACAAGACCAGCAACTGGAGAGGACAGGACGATAAGCCCACCAGTATTGAGTCATATGGGGTTGACAGTACAGGGCAAATGGTGGCAAAGCTAACGAAAATGAGACAATCATGGAGTGAGGGTGGCATCAGCAGGAGAGGAGCCATGGGGAGGATTAGAGTAAAGTGGGAGTGGTGGGGGGACAGCGAATGGGGGTCAACATCCAATATGGAGTCAGTAAAAGGATGGAGGGGATGATTAAAGGGAGAACAGTAAGGAGGTGACAGCAACCAGTAAGATGTCACTGAGAGGTGACAAGGAAGCCATTAGAGGGGATTACAGCAACCAGTAAAGAATCAGAAGGGAATAACCATAAAAGGAGAGCAGAAACTGGTAAGGGGCCGGTGAGGATGACATTGGGGGGATTAAAATAAACCTGCAGTGAGAAATACCAGCACAGGGAGGTCAACGACAATCATGGAGTCAATGCGAAGGTGAGGGGAGTTTAGTAAAGGTGGGCAGCAACCAGAGAGGAGCCATTAGGGGGACATCCGTAAAGATGAGTAAAGGGGGCAACCTGTGAGCAGCAGCAGCATTGGCCCGCTAGGAGCCATTAGGGCCATCACAGAAACCAGTTGGAATATGGCAGCAACCAGTAAGGAGTTAGTAAGGGAGAACATGCAATGGATGACAGCAACCAGTAAGTAAGTGACGGCAACCATTAAAGTGCTAGCAAGTGATGGCGTTAATGGAGTGACAGCAACCAGTATGGGACAACATCAGTGAGAGGGGAGCCATTATTGTGATTACAGAAACCAGTAAGGGTTAGTAAAGCATAACTGGGAAGGGAGGTCAGCATCCATCATGGAGTCAGTAGTAAGGTGAGGGAGATCAGTAAAGGGGGAGCAGCAAGAAGGTGACAGCAACCAGTAAGGAGATCAGCGAGGATGAACATGCAATGGATGATGGCAGCCAGTAACGAGTCAGTGAGGAGAGCAACCTCAGCAGGAAAGGAACCATCAGGGTGATCAGAGTGAAGACTTAGTGAGAGATAACAGTGAATGGAGGACAAGGTCCATCATGGAGTCAGGTGAAGTAGACAAGTAAAGGGAGAGCAGTGCTGGTTTGACCAGTAGAGAGCAACATCAGTCAGTGAGAGAGCAGCCATTAGGGGGATTGCAGCAACCAGTAAAGATTAGTAAAGGAGAACAATGAAGGGATGACAGGAACCAGGAAATGACCAGTGAGCAGCAGCATTGGCCCTACTGGAAGACATTAGGACCATTACAGAAACCAATAGGGAAGGAGTTAATAAGTGATGGTTTTAAGGGACTGGCAGCAACCAGTAAGGATAAATAAATCATAACTGGGAAGGGAGGTCAGCGGCCATCATGGAGTCAGTAGTAAGGTGAGGGAGATCAGTAAAGGGGGGCACCGGGGAGGTGACAGCAACCAGCAAGAAGTCACCGAGGAGAGCAACCACAGCAGGAAAGGAACCATTAGGGTGATCAGAGTGAAGACTTAGTGAGGAATGACAGTGAATGGAGGACAAGGTCCATCATGGAGTCAGCATCAAGGTGAGGGAGATACGTAAAGGGAGAGCGTTACTGGTTTGACCAGTATGGAGTCATTGCAGAGCAAATTAGGGTGACTGCACCAACCAGTGAAGATTAATAAAGGATAAGAACGAAGTGATAACAGAAACCTGGAAATGACCAGTGAGCAGCAGCATTGGCCCACTAAGAGCCATTAGGGCCATTACAGAAACCAGTAGGAATGTAACGGAAACCATTGAGGAGTCAGCAAGGGAGAACATTCAATGGAAGATAGCAACCAGTAAAGAGTCAATGAGGAGCAACATCAATGAGAGATCAGGGGGAGGTATGGCAGCAACCAGCAAGGAATTGAGAACAACAATTAGAGAGTTGGTATGGGATGGACAGAAACCAGTAAGGAATCAGAGGAATAACATCAGGGAGAGGTGAGCCATTAGGGGGATCACAGCAACCAGTAAGGATTAGTAAAGCATAACTGGGAAGGGAGGTCAGCGTCCATCATGGATTCAGTAATAAGGTGAGAGAGATTAGTAAGGGGAGAGGTGACAGCAACCAGTAAGGAGTCACCAAGGAGAGCAACATCAGCAGGAAAGGAACCATTAGGGTGATCAGAGTGAAGACTTAGTGAGGGATAGCAGTGAATGGAGGACAAGGTCTCATAAGGTGAGGGACAGCAGTAACAGCACAAGAGTAACCAGTATGGAGTCACTGAGGAGCAGCCTTTAGGGGGATTGCTGCAACTAGTATAGAATAGTAAAGGAGAACAATGAAGGGATGAAATATGGAGACAGAGATCAGTAAAAGGAGACCATTATGGGACTGGCGAGTTTCTGAGGAACGTCATCACTGAGAGAGGAACCAATGGTGCAATTGTAGCAACCAATGAAGATTAGTAAAGGACAACAAGGATCAGACAACAGCGACCAGTAAGCAGCCAGTGAACAGCAACATGACGCAGCTAGAAGCCTTCAGGGTGATTACAGCAACCAGTAGGGAAGTGACAGCAACCATTAAAGAGTAAGTAAGAGACGTCAGCATCCAATATGGAGCCAATAATCACAAGAATGTGACTAATAGAGAGAGACCAGTAAGACAGTCACAGCCACCAGTAAGGAGCCAGTGAACAGCAACAACTCCCAGCTGGTAGCCATTTTAGTGACTACCGCAACCAGTAAGGAAATGACAATAACCATTAAAGAATTAGTCACAGCAATTAGAAAGCGGCCGCCGAGCAGCAACAACAGTGAGACAGGAACCATTAGGGTGACTGCAGGAAACAGTAAGAAACCAGGAAGAGAGGACAGCAACCAGTAAGGGGACAGTGAGCAGCAATATCACCACTATAAGAGCCATACAGAGCCAATGAGTATGTGAGGGAGAATAAGAAAGGGAGACCAGTAAGGGAGCAGCAGCAACCAGTCTGAAGCCAGCAAGCACCAACACCACCGTGCTAGGAGCCATTAAGGGGATTACAGCAACCAGTAAGAGACTGACAGCAACCAGAACGGAGTTAATGGGTAGAAATCTGCGTGTCGGAGAGGAGCCATTAATGTGATTACAGCAACCAGTAAGGAGGTGACAGCAACCACTGAAGAGTTAAGAAGAGCAACCAGAAGGGAGTTAGTGGGCAGCAACCTTAGTGAGACAGGAACCATTGGGGTAATTGCAGCAACCAGTGAAAAAAACAGGGAAGGAATGGCAGCAACCAGTAAGGAGCAACCCTGCGAGGGGCAACAAGGAGTCAGTCAGGCGATTACAGCAACTATTAGTGAAAGGAAATCAGCATCCAACATGGAGCCAGTAATTATGTGAGGGTGGTCATTAAAAGGAGACCAGTAAGGGATTTACAACAACCAGTGGGGAGCCAGTGAGCGGCAATACCAGTGAGCTAAGAGCCATTAGGTAGAGATTACTGCAACCAGTAAAAAATCTGGAAGGAATAACCACAAAGGGTTGACTGACACCAGAATCGGGTAGATGACTGGCCACTGTACCCAGCTAGGGGCCATTTGGGCGATTACAGCAACCAGTATGATAACTGACAGCAACCAGTAAAGATTACTAAAGGATAAGAGAGAGAGGGATGACAGCAACCAGAAAGGGGCCAGGCAGAAGCACCGTCAGGACAAATTAAAGTAATGATGACAGCCAGTAAGGGTGATTAACGTGATGACCCCCACCTAGTAAGGGGTCCTTAGGGGGTCTTCAGTCGGTCAGGCTGAGCTCCATCGTCTGGCATGATGGGTTAAGGCAGTAAAGACTCTTTAGGGGGGAAAGACAGAAGTCCCTAAAGACTTTGTAGGCCACTGAGCAGCCAGAAAATGGACACCAGTGGAGTGGGCAGTTGTGGGGGTACCAGTGGCCAGACCAGATAACACTGGAGTGACTGGCATTGGCCTGCTCTTCAATTAATTCATCCATTAATTAATTTATGACTCCTTTGGTTGTTTAATGTGACGCCTGAATTCTTTGGCATGAAAGCAGCTGAGACACAGCCGTCTGAGGGAGGCCTGCCAATCACCCAGCAGGGCTTGCTGCAGAGGGCCAATCAGAGAGCACAACTGGCAGGGGATTTGGCGTAGTAGGTGGGATTGGGCGCTGAGTCAAGTGGCCTCTCAATGAAAGCTGCCACATTTGGTGAGACTAGGAAGATCAAAGTGCAGATGCTGATATGCAATGAGTGCCTCCGAGCTTCTGTTCGCCCCAATTTTGAGTTCTTTCACCCCACCACCCACCCCCACCCTGTCAATACCACCCTCACTAACACACCCCTCCCCCCACCCCCTGTGCCCACAGTCATTCATTTAGGGGGAAACCCACAGGGGTCAGACTTTACACGATTGTCTTCTTTTAATGGAGAGTGTTCAGGGTTTGCAGTTAGGATTCAAAGATGCGCTCCTCGCAGGTCTCTAGTGCCCATTTGGTCGCCCCGCCAAAGACTTCGACGTTGTTGTCGATCCAGGGCACGACGTTGCCAGGCATGTTGGAGGTGCAGTTTGCCATCTTCATGATGTCCTGGGCAGACAGGACCCGGTCCCAGATATTGAACTGGCTGATCTCTCCTACAAAGGCCTGGGTGGCATCAAAGCGCCCTCCGACGGTATCCTGTGAGGATGAGAACACAACAGCATGGCATCAGCCACCCTTCTGTTACCCGCTTGAGCTACAAACAAGTGCCCAGTGTGACTGCGAAAAAAAAAAAAAAAAGCATGGAAGAAGTGCCAAAGTGCATTTGGTCTTTAGATCACGTTCATTGAATAAACAGCATTGGTAGAAACGTTCTTTTGTTCTTTTTGCCAGGGGTTTTAATGACTCCCCTCTCCCATTTTTGGAATTTACTGTGTTGGGTTTAGCAGAGAGGAGAGAGAGAGAGGAGGAAATTCAAAGTGGTGGCCACCCAATCACAGCTATCACCCTTTGTGTGCAGAACTTGTACCACGGACTGCTACTCGAGGTTCAGATTCAGCCATGGCAGGTGCTGCTCCAAAACCAGCTGACACCTCAACTGGGCACATCCATTGTCTATCTAGACCAGGGATTTTCAACGAGTGGGGCGTGGACACATGTCAACGGTGGCGCAAAGTTTGATCTCAAATTCATTGTGAAATCTTATTTAAGTCGGCGGCACAGTGGCGCAGTGGGTAGCGCTGCTGCCTCGCAGTTAGGAGACCTGGGTTCACCTCCCAGGTCCTCCCTGCGTGGAGTTTGCATGTTCTCCCCGTGCCTGCGTGGGTTTTCTCCGGGCGCTCCGGTTTCTTCCCACAGTCCAAAGACATGCAGGTTAGGTGGATTGGCGATTCTAAATTGGCCCTGGTGTGTGGGTGTGTGTGTGCCCTGCGGTGGGTTGGCACCCTGCCTGGGATTGGTTCCTGCCGTGACCCTGTGTCCGGATTCAGTGGGTTGGAAAATGGATGGATGGATCTATATATATACAGTATATATCCTGTTGTATATATTTGAGATGCTTCTAACAGTAACGGCCCCTCGTGGGGTTGGTCAGCCCTCAGCCCCGCACACCCCTAAGGCTGTCTCTGCCTTTATTATTATGATGTGTGCATCCTGATGTATTTTTTTATGAGGTTGAGGAGAAGGGGGACTCGAGTCCAAAGTACAAACAAAGCCGGGCATGGGGGGGGGTGGGGTGGGGTGGGGTGTGTTTTCAAAATGGCCGAAAACCCATGATCTAGACATACAGAGCCAAGAGAGTTAATGGCTCGTCTCTCCCATTTGCCCCATTAAATTATTATGAGCTCAGGCCACAGACCTGATTCTGGGCTTTAGGACCAGGCCTACTTGGAGTTTTCAGAATTGTTTTGGAGTTTTAGAAGCTGAACCTCCCGACACAAATTCAAGGTGCTTGTGCGCCATTATGAAGTGTACTGTTGGCAGAGACAAGGGCAAGCCCTTAGGATGTTGGAACCAGAAGATACATATGGACCTGGGAAAATGCATTTTTCATTGTAATGAAAACACAACGAACAAATATGGAAAAAACGTTTCTGGGAGAGGATCGCAATCTTGGATGATGCAAGATCGGCTTTTAAGGCGTTGCACTAGTGACATCACGATGCCCATCTTTGTGCCATGGGGCAGTGAGCAGCAATATCACCACTATAAGAGCTGTTAGGGTGAGGCGGTTAGTCAGGGAGGTCAGTGTCCAATACGGAGCCAATGACTATGTGAGGCTGACTAATAAAGGGAGACCAGTAAGGGAACAACAGCAACCAGTCTGATGGCAGCAAGCAGCAACACCACCGTGCAAGGAGCCACGAAGGGGATTACAGCAACCAGTAAGAGACCGACAGCAACCAGAATGGAGTTAGCGGGCAGCAACCTGAGTGAGACAGGAACCATTAGGGTGATTGCAGCAACCAGTGAAAAGACAGGAAAGGATAACAGGGAAGGAATGGCAGAAACCAGTAAGGAGCAACCCTGTGAGGGGCAACAAGGTGATAACAACAAGTATTAGTGAAAACAAATCAGCATCCAACATGGAGCCAGTAATTATGTGAGGCTGATTAATAAAAGGAGACCAGTAAGGGATTTACAGCAACCAGTGGGTAGCCAGTGGGCGGCAACACCAGTGAGCTAAGAGCCATTAGGGAGATTACTGCAACCAGTAAAAAATCTAGAAGGAATAACCATGAAGGGTTGACCGATACCAGAATGGGGTAGATGACTGCCACTTTACCCAGCTAGGAGCCATTTGGGTGATCCAGTATGATACTGACAGCAACCAGTAAAGACTAATAAAGGATAAGAGGGAAAGGGATGACATAATGGTGACGCAAAACATGATATTAATAAAAATCCATCTTTCTCCAACGCTTAACCGTTCAATAACCTTACCACAGTGCCCCCAAAAAACCCACTTTGGGGAAATGGATGAAAGACAGAAAGAAACGACAAAGTTATGTGACAAGGATCACCTGTGACGACAGTAATGTGTCCTGTTTTGTTCTGGCGAGTGACATGCGGCGCTTGTGCCCCGTGACGGCCTGGGCCTTTGCGTGTGACGTCTTGTTGTTTGCCCTCCTGCCACGTCTCAGCAGGCTCGGCCATCGTGAGAATTCATGTGCCGTACATGCGTGACAAGACTTTTCTCCTTCCGTCCGTCTCCAGAGGACATTCTGCTCGCTTACCTGCTCCTGACCCAGAATGATCACGCCGCCAGGCTTAATTGGGTGCCAGGGGGCCAGGTTCTCCCCTGTGCCCAGCTTCTCTCCGTCTTGGTATGCCTCCCAAAGGCCATCCCGGGTTGTCCAAGTAATGCAGATGTGGTGCCACCGGCCATCGCTGACTGTCAGGGGGAGCTGAGCCACCTGTGGACAATGTCACATGTTAGTCTTTTTTGGGACAACTAGAAAGTCAAGGACTCCAGGGTCTCCTATGACATTCTGGTCTCTGTAGGTTCACAGAAAGATGACAACACTCCTGTGGCACAAGAACAAAGTATGACATAACCTTCTCAAATCCGATTCGGGGTCACTGAGCCCACTCCTGCAACACCAGACACAAGGTAGGAACTAACTCTGGGGTCCATCAGTCCACTGTCCACTCACAAGCACTTCCACGCTCACTTACACAGGGCCAATTTAGATTTGCCCATCACATGGCATAAGACTTTAAGAATGCCCCCCTACAAAGGTGCACACACACCCTACAGGCCGATCTAAACTGAAGTTGGGAACACTTAATGGGTGGAGGAGGAGGAGGAGGATGAGGATGACCAAAAAGAGGATAAGGTTGGCAAGTCATAGAGGAGGATGAAGAATCGAAACTTCAACAGCCACAACTGAACCTACGCTACATCACGTGGTCCTAATGGCACGGCCCACCTTAATAACGTGACCTGTACGGTCAGGGACAGGCCATCTGGCTATGAACCCCACCGCCTCCCACATTTCATTTACACCCCACACGAATTTTTGTTTCCTCTCGTTTTTGCCTCATAGCCCACCCACTCGTATCTTAAGTGTATACAGGACCCTAAGTCATTTAGTCAGCACTTCTGTGCAGACTGTGCATTAGAAACTAATGTGAGTGGCGGTGCGGAGCTGGTGAAGAGACGAGGGGGTCAAAGGATGAGGTGAGTCGACTCCTGAAGAGACAGGAAGGCCAGTTCTGAAGTCAGCGAGCAGATCAACAGGTAGATGAGCAGCAAGGGTGCAAGGCAGGAGGGGGCCGAGAAAAAGTCGAGTGGGACCTGAGCAGCTCAAGAGACAGGAGTGGCAAGTCACGAGGGACACGAGGCAAGCAAACAAGTCGGGAGGCCAGGAAGCACTGCTGGGGGCACCAGAGGTCCACACAGTCAAGTCGAGTTAAATGAGTGGCTCAGGAGGTTAGCGGCTGAATGAAATGAGACAAAATGTAAGTGGGCAAGTCATGGGGTAAAGGGGCAACCAACTGATTAGTGGGATAGGGGTGAGTCAAGAAGGAGCAGTGAAGGTCCAGGGGTGAAAAGGCGATCCACACAAGGGAAACGAGAAGGTCAGGAAGTTCATGGGACAAATGAAGAGGGGAACGAGTGAAACAAAGTCTAGGTGGTCACAGGTGTGAGGCAAAGGGGTAGCCAACTAATCAATGAGATGAATGGAGAAAGTCAAGGGGTCAAGAGGGATCAACACAAGAAAAAGGAGAAGCTCAGGTGGTCCATGGCCCTATAAATGGATCAACGAGTAAAAAGAAATCTAAGTGGTCAAGCCATGGGGTAACCAACTGATGAATGAGATAACGACAAGTCAAGGGGTCTATGGAGGCAAGCACGCCAGTTGAGGGGTCACTGAATAAATCAGGGAGTCAATAAGCACTCTGAGGGTCTAGGGAGCAGGAGAAGAGGGAATCAAGTCATCTAGGAGGTCCAGGAGGCCAACGCAAGGTAAATGAGAATCTCAAGAAGACTTCGGGCAATGAGGAGGTGAATGAGTGACGAGAAATCTAAATGGTCAAATTGTGAGGTAAAGGGGTAACCAACTGATGAATGAGATAGGGGCAAGTGAGGAGTACATCAGGAGAAAAGGGGGTCAAGATGAGGGGAAAGGTCAGTGGCTGAACAAAGTGAGGCCAAATGTATGTGGGCAAGTCATAGAGTAAAAGGTTAATCAAGTAAATAGTGAGATGGGGCAAGTTGGGTGGGAATGCAATCAGTCAAGGGGGCAAGATGGGGGAAACGATGCAAGCAAAGGAGGTCAGGAAGCATTGCTTTGGAAGCAAGACGTCCACACAGTGAGTCGAGGTAAATGAGTGGCTCAGGAGCTCAGCGGCCGAATGAAATGAGACAAAATGTAAGTGGGCAAGTCATGGGGTAAAGGGGCAACCAACTAATCAGTGGGATAGGGGTGAGTCAAGAAGGAGCGGTGAAAGTCCAGGGGTCAGAGGAGGATCCACACAAGGGAAACGAGAAGCTCAGGAAGTTCATGGGACAAATGAAGAGGGGAACGAGTGAAACAAAGTCTAGGTGGTCACAGGTGTGAGGTAAAGGGGTAGCCAACTAATCAATGAGATGAATGGAGCAAGTCGGGAGAAAATGGAGCAAGTCAAGGGGTCAAGAGGGATCAACACAAGAAAAAGGAGAAGCTCAGGAGGTCCATGGCCCAATGAATGGATCAATGAGTGAAAAGAAATCTAAGTGGTCAAGCCATGGGGTTACCAGCTGATGAATGAGATAACGGCAAGTCAAGGGGTCTATGGAGGCAAGCACGCCAGTTGAGGGGTCACTGAATAAATTAGGTAGTCAATAAGCACTCTGAGGGTCTAGGGGCAAGGGAAGAGGGAATCAAGTCATCTAGGAGGTCCAGGAGGTCAATGCAAGGTAAACGAGAACCTCAAGAATTCATCGGGCAATGAGGAGGTGAATGAGTGATTAGAAATCTAAATGGTCAAGTTGTGAGGTAAATTGGTAACCAACTGATGAATGAGATAGGGGCGAGTGAGGAGTACATCAGGAGAAAAGGGGGTGAAGATGAGGGGAAAGGTCAGTGGCTGAACAAAGTGAGGCCAAATGTAAGTGGGCAAGTCATGGGGTAAAGGGTTAACAAATGAATAATGAGTTACAGCGAGTCGAGAGGGAATGGTGTATGTCAAGGGGGATCAACCCAAGGTAAACAAGAACTTCCTGAAGTCCAAATGAACAGCTGAACGAGTGAAAAGAACTCCAAGTGGTCAAATCATGAGGTAACCTGACTAATCGATGAGATGGGGGCAGGCTGAACGTTAGAGTAAGTCAACGATGGTCAAGAAAGTCAAGACGAGGGAAATGAGGCAAGGGGCCACTGAATAAATCAAGAGGTCAATGAGCACTGCGAGGGTCATTGGGACAAGTCAAGAAGGCATCAAGTTGGTCAAGACATCCAGGTGGTCAATATAAGGGAAGCGAGTGAACTGAAGAGGCCAGTGGTCAATGAACAGCAGAATCAGTGAGATAAAGTCCAAGTGGGCAAGTTGGGGGGCAAAAGAGAAACCACCTGATCAAGGAGTTTGGGTGATTCGAGTGGGAATGGTGTACGTCAAGGGGGATCAACATAAGATAAATGAGAAGTTGGGGACATCAGTGGGCAAATAAACAGGAACTGAGGGGAAACAGAATCGAGTTTGGTCAAAGTGAGATAGGGGAAAGTCACGAGGAAATGAGTAAGTCAAGAAGTAAAGATAAGTAGAATGAGGCGAGCAAACTAGGCAGGGGGGTCCGTGAGTAAATCAAGAGGTAAATAAGCACTGCAAGGGTCTACAGGGCATCATAAGAGGGAACCAAGTGGGACAAGAGGTCCAAAGAGTCACCACGAGGTAGATGAGTAACTCAATGAAGTCAGCAGGCACATGAAGAGTTGAACAAGTTAAGGTAAAGCCTAAGTGGGCAAGTCATGGGGTACCAAACTGACGAATCATTAGGGTGAGTCAAGAGGAACTGGAGTAAGTTAAGGGGCTCAAGATGAGGGAGCTGGCAGTCAGGAAGCACTGCTTTGGACAGAAGACGTTCAGAGGGTCAACACGAGGGAAATGAATGGCTCAAGTGGTCAGTGAGACATGGAAAGGGGAAAGACTGAGACAAAGCGCAAGTGGACAATCCATTAGTTAAAGGAGCACCCAATTGGTCAATGAGTTAGGGATGAATTGAGAGAGAATGGAGTCAATGAAGAGGACAACCCAGAAGCGACAAGGTAGAGGGGCTCGTTGGGAGGTAAACAGGCTCATCCGGTTGGTCAGGAGGGAGCTGAGCAAGCTAAGAGGTAAGGTGACAAGTAACGAGGTAAAGCCACAGGGTAAACGAGTAGGTGACAAGGAAAGAAGCCATTCGAGGAGCTGAGGGGCACGTCAGGAGAAAGTCAAGGGAGATGTCAAGTGGGAAATGAGCCAATCAAGGGGCAAGTGGGCAGTGATGGGGCAAAATGGTAAGCTGAGTAAGTGTAGGAGAGCTGAAATCCAAGACCTAAAGCGTCTTGTGTAAGTATGGAGGTAAGCAAACAACTTATGGAGCTTGGGTGCAAGTCAAATGGGAATTGAGATGCTCAAGAGAAACACCATCAGCTCATTAGGGAGAAGAGAAAGTGAGGAGCTGAGCAAACAAGGCAGGAGATCCAAGAATTAAGTAAGCAAAGACAAGCAAGCGTTTGAAGGATCTGGGGACAAGGCCAGCGGGAGTCGAGGGACTCGGGGTTCAACAGGAGGTAAAGGAACATCTCAAGAGTGAAATGTGCAAAGTAACAGGAGAACACGTGAGGCAAAATGGGAGCGGGCACGTCGTGAGATAGAGGGGCGACCAAACAACAAATAGCCAACTGGTCGATGAGTTAGGGGAGCGAGTCGAAGGGGGGAATGGAGTAAATCAAGGAGCCGAGGGGCTCAAGGTGAGGTATATGAGCAACTCAAGAGGTCAATGTGGGCAAAGAGAGGGGTGAATGAGTGAGAAAAAGTGGGCAAATCAGCGGGCAAGCTGGGAGCTAAAGAGGTAATGAAAGAGATGACCACTTGATCAGCGAGGTAGATAGGAGGACGTTAAGGGGGTCAACAGCAGGTAGACGCTACTCTACAAGTAAATGAGGGAAACGATGACTTGAATGAGCGAGAACAAAAGTGAGTGGGCAACTTGTGGTCAATGAGTTAGGGGGGCAAGTCGAGGGGGCATGGAAATGAAACACTGAAATGAATAACTGAAGATGCCAGTGTGCAAATTAAGTGATGAATGAGTGGGACAAGATGAAGGTGGATGAGTCGTGAGGTAAAGGAGTGACCAAGTGATCAGTGAGTTAGGGGCGAGTGGAGAAAGAGAATGGAGGTAACTCCAGAGAAAAGGGGGCTCATCACGTGACAGCAGATCAGGAGAGAAATGAGGAATACATGAAGAGGTGCTCTGACCAAAGGTCCGCTCATGAGAGGTTTAAGATCAGATTTGATTAGGACAGGGAGATGGACAAGTGAAGTCAAAAGGTAGCCTGAAGTCAAATCGTTGTGAGACGTTCGTTCCCCAAAGCATCTACAGAAACGCTGTACTTTGTAGTAAGTGAAATCTACAATCTTGGACAAAGTGCCGTCCACACCGTCCACCTGTAATATGGTCAGGCTGATGATGTCATCGCATGCGATTTTCTGTGACCACGCCCCCTAACAACAGGTCATTTTGTCATAGCAACAGGCCAATAAAATGGAGACCCCCATTAAAAAACAAAATGGCATCACAGAGTTCACGAAACATGATGTTAAATGAAATGAAAAAACCCGCAAAACAAAACATCACATACAAATCGTCCTTCCATGAAATTCCCCGACATGCAAATTCTGACAAAAATTTAGTATTCAGTCCAGAAAGCAATGACGCGGGGAGCAAGACAAGATGGAAGGAAGGAAGTCCAAAGGGAAGACAAAAAAAATCCAAAGTCAAAAACTAAGAAAGGCCGCATGAGGAGGAGAACAAAGAAACCTGAGAAGGAGATGAGGATCTCAAGAAGAAGTCAAAAAAATCAGGGGGGTCAATGAGGATGTTGAGAAACTCAAAGGGGGAATCAAACGAGTCGAGAAGATCATGAACACGGGGTCAAGAGGGAGGTGAGGGAGCTAAGAGCGAAGGGGAACAATCAAGACATGGAATGAATAGGTAAAGGGGTAACAAGCAGGCTCATGTGGAGCTTGGGGTCCGTTGAGACGTCGAGGGTTCAACAAGATGGAAATGAGCAACACACAACGTGAAAATCAGCTGGTCAACAAATTTAGAGAAGAAGATAAACAGGCAAAGCAAGAAATCAATAGGAAAGTAACGACGAGCCAGGAGGGAGCGTCAGGGGGAATGAGCAAGTCAGGAAGAAAACAGAAGGTCACGGGGTAAGCAACGAGGAAAGCAACCGTTTAAGGAGACAACGGGGCACGTCATGGGGGAAAATGACCAGGCCTTGGGTGAAAGAACTAAGAACCTCCACCGGTCAAGAGGGAGATGAGCAAGTGAAAAGGAAAAGGGGCTCATTTAGAGGGGTCTCAGAGAGTGAGGGAAAAGGGGGTCATCAGGAGGGAACTGAGCAAGTTGGGGTCTCTAGAAGGGTCTGAGTATGTCAGGGGACAAAGGGGAGGGGAGGTCACCAAGACAGAACTGAGCAATTTGGGGGCTCAAGAAGGAACTGAGCAAGTTGAGGGTCCAAGAAGGGACTCAGGAAGTCAGGAACCCAAAAAGGAACTGAATAAGTCAGGGGACAAAGGGGGGGGGGGGGTCACCAAGAGAGAACTGAGTGAGTTGAGGGTACAGGAAGGGACTGAGTAAGGTCACCAAAAGGGAAATCACCAAGTTGGGGGCTCAACAAGGGACAGAGAAAGTCAGGGAACAAAGGGGGTCATTAAGAGGGTACTGAAAAACGTCAGGAGCTCAACAATGGACCGAGTAGGTTGGGGGCTCAACACGTGGCTGTGTAGGTCAGGAGAAAATGGGGGTCACCAAGGGGAAACTGAGCAGGTCAGGAGCTGAAGAAGGGATTGTGTAAGTTGGGGGGCAAAGGGAGTCATCAAGGGGGAGCCGAGGGAGTCAGCGGCTCAAGGAGGGACTGAGTAGTGGACAGAAGGTAAAGGAGTCGGGACAGAGGGAAGCAAATGAATTATGGAGTGGGATTAAGGAATCAGGGCGGCACGGTGGCGCAGTGGTAGCACTGCTGCCTCACAGTTAGGAGACCCGGGTTCGCTTCCCGGGTCCTCCCTGCGTGAAGTTTGCATGTTCTCCCCGTGTCTGCGTGGGTTTCCTCCCACAGTCCAAAAACATGCAGGTTAGGTGCATTGGTGATTCTAAATTGGCCCTAGTGTGTGCTTGGTGTGTGGGTGGGTTTGTGTGTGTCCTGCGGTGGGTTGGCACCCTGCCCGGGATTGGTTCCCTGCCTTGTGCCCTGTGTTGGCTGGGATTGGCTCCAGCAGACCCCCGTGACCCTGTGTTCGGATTCAGCGGGTTGGAAAATGGATGGATGGATGTTTGTTATATAGTGCCTTTCATAGCTATCTCTATTATACATATAGCTATCTCTATCTGTTATAAGGTGTGTTTTCTATGTATGTGTTATATAGTGCCTTTCATATCTCTCTGTCTATTATATAGTGCCTTTCACACAAACATACTATATACTGTAGTTGCTTTTACATCACTTTACCTAATATATGGCACTTTTCACGTCTATCTATTATATAGTGCCTTTCACATTGTTCTGTCTACTATATGGTGTTTTTCCAACCCATCTTTTATACAGTATATGGTGCCTTTCACACCAATATATTATACTGTATATTGTAGCTCCTTTCACATCACTTTACCTAATGGGTGCCTTTTATGTCTATCTATTATATCGTATTTTTCACATCACTCTTTCTACTATATGATGTGTCAGTCAGTCAGTCAGTCAGTCAGTCAGTCAGTCAGTCAGTCATTATCCAACCCACTACATCCTAACACAGGGTCACGGGGGTCTGCTAAAGCTTCACACAAATATATTATATACTGTAGCTCCTTTCACATCACTTTACCTATAATATGGTGCCTTTCACATTTCTCTGTCTATTATATGGTGCTTTTCCAACTTAACTATTATATAGTGCCTTTCACACCTATCTGGCTGTCTATCAGACGTGGTATCTGAGCAGTTAAACGCCCCTGTTCACAGCCCTCTACCAAGGGGGCACACACCCAGGGGGTCCGCTTACCTTGTCATTGATTAACAGCTCAATGGGGTTGTTGCCCCATTCGATTAAGACGATCTCATTGGCCTGCCCGGGGACAGCGTACGAGAACGGGGTGCCGATCCCGGGGCTGGCGCTCGACTTGAGCCACATGCACACCGTGAAGGCGTACATCTCCGGCATGGCCTTCTTGATTTTGCCGTACAGGTAGTTCGTGCGCAGCGGGAGGGAAACCTTGAAGTCCTCGGGAGACTTGAAGCCGCTGGTCCCTGCAAGGAAGAACAGGAACAGCTCAGCCGACATTTGCCATCAATGACCCCGAAAGCCAAAGAATAAAGCTTAAAGTCGGGGGTGGTGATCAGAGTAACTGGCCGGGGTTCTGTTCACTGGTCTCACGGTCGCAGATGATGAGATCCACCACGTCCTCTGCTCATGCAGGGTTCTGAACCCGAGCCCCACTGCTTGATCACTTCGCTTTGTTTCTGCTCACGTCGGCCCCTGTAGGCTCTCGGGGCTCCGAACCCATGTGAACGTTTCCGAGTTTCTCTCTCTCTGCTCACCTTTCTCCAGTTCGGTGATCCTCTCCAGCAGCGAGTTGAGGGTGTTCTCGGTCCTCTGGCGGTGAGCGGTGGTCTCGTTGTACAGAAGGCTTTTCTCATCTTCCAGTTCGGCCACTTTACTCAACAGCTGATTCTCCAAATCGGACAGGCGCCTCTGGAGCAGATCTCTCAGTTCGTTAGGGAAGGAGGCTCCGGACGTGTTGGCTCTCAGCTGTTGTTGCTGTCAAAAAGGGAGAGACAATCGTGGATCAGAAAAGACTCTAAAAAAGCAGCCAAGTCAAAGCCGCGTTGGAATTGTCCGTGTTTTCTGTTCACATCGCATTCAGTTTAAATATCATTGGATGTGACGGCTCAGTGTGAATGGGTGTCGATCCTGTCCGGGGTTTTGTCCCACCGGGTGCTCAGTGGATCGGCGCGCGCAGTGAGGTGACGAGGCTGCGGCTCTTTCTAAGAGCGACATTTTCATGTAACGCTTCTATGTTTTAACATTACGAAATAATACAAAAAATAAGTGTGAACCTTATGAATAACACACCCAATCCAATTCCTTCTTTATATACTACCTTTAAAAAATTGTTAAAAGTTTTACGTTTTGTACCACGGAGTTCGCACCACCTCGCAGCGAGAATACCCGGAGGTGCGCGCGCCCGACAATCCAAACTGCGCATGCGTATTTGCACGTTACGAATCAGTACGAGATGTCGCCTCGTATCAGGCGGCATTATTTAACAAACTGGCCTTGATCTTGAGGTGGGTATGACGGTTAGAAAATTCACGAATGGATGGATGAACAGACTGAAGAAAGGAAATGAACAAGTGCAGCACAAAAGCAGGACGCAAGTGGGCAGTGTGGCCCCCTAGTGGCAAAAGCATTAGATTTTCCATTTAACCCCATTAGTCTCTGAGAAAGTCACTTTGCATTTCATGCGCTCAAAAAGAAAGAAATAAAGCGCCCAGTATTGGTGGTCACTATAAAAAGTTTCTATATGAAGTAAAAGCCTGCTGGTTCAAATCACCCTGCAAAGACAAACTCAGTTCCCATCGGACAATTCTTGAGTTTGCATTGTGCTCTACCTGAATAGCATCCTGAGATCCTGTTTACAATAAAAGGCGCTATAAGAAACCAGAAGGACTAACGTCACCACTGACTCCCTCTGTGACTGGTGCAAGTCCCTGAACTGAAATATGAAAATACTTCACTGCACCTGTAAAGTGTCCTAAAGTGGTGCTCAGCATGAAAGGCGCTATATACAGTCCTAAGGAATGATTTCCAGAAGTGCCTCCCATCCGAGACCCAATGCAAGTCCCTTAACTGAAATATGGAAAATACTTCACTGCAATTCTAACGTGAGCAGAGTTGTCGGGCACAAGGCAGGAGCAACACCTTGGCAAGTGCCAGTCCTTCACAGGGTGGAAATAATGGACAATACATTACTGTACTTGTAAGGGGTTCTGGAGTGATGATCATCATGAAAGGCACTATATACAATCATTAAGACTGATTTCTAGCACTGACTCCTCTCCTCTTGACCCATCATAAGCCACCCAGTATGGAAAATAAGTTACTGAACTGGTGACGTGTCCTGGAATAATGTCCATCATGAAAGGTGCTATATAAAAATCACAAGAACCAGTCTTTACCACTGACTCCATCCAAGACCCGAAGTAACTATGGAAACTGCTGTGCTGCTTTTAGCCAATGACGGGGAGTGGCGGTCATCTTGTAAACTCGTGTGTGTGTGTGTGTGTGTGTGTGAGTGTGTGTGAGTGTGTCCTGATTCTGGCCTCACCTCATATGTGTGTGTGTGTGTTTGTGTACAAGCGTGTGTGAGCATGTATGTGCGTTTGTATGTGTGTGTGTGAGCATGTATGTGCGTTTGTATGTGTGTGTGAGTGTGCGTGTGTGTGTGTGTGTGTGTGTGAGTGTGTATGCCTGATTTCGGCCTCACCTTGGCTGTGTGTGTGTGTGTGTGAGTGTGTGACTGTGTGTGTGTTCGTGTGTGTGTGTCCTGATTCTGACCTCAGCTCAGCTGTGTGTGTGTGTGTGTGTGTGTGTGTATATGTGCATATGTGTGAGTGTGTGTGTGTGTGTGTGTGTGTATATGTGCATATGTGTGAGTGTGTGTGTGTGTGTGTGTGTGACTGTGTGTGTGTTCGTGTGTGTGTGGCCTGATTCTGGTTCCACCTCAGCTGTGTGTGTGTGTGTGTGTGTATATGTGCATATGTGTGAGTGTGTGTGTGTGTGTGTTGTGTCCTGATTCTGACCTCAGCTCAGGTCTGTGTGTTTGTGTGTATGTGCATGTCTTTGAGTGTGCATTTGTGTATGAGTGTGTGTGAGCATGTATGTGTGTTTGTATGTGTGTGTGAGTGTGCGTGTGTGTGTGTGAGTGTATCCCTGATTCTGGCCTCACCTCAGCTGTGTGTGTGAGTGTGTGACTGTGTGTGTGTGCGTGTGTGTGTATATGTGCATATGTGTGTGTGTGTCCTGATTCTGACCTCAGCTCAGCTCAGCTCTGTTTGTGTGTGTGTGTGTGTGTGAATGTGTGAGTGTATGCGTGTATGTCTGTGTGTGTCTGTGTATGTCTGTGTGTGTCTGTGTGTGTTTGTGGTCCAGGAGATGCAGGTGAATGTGGAAGGCCCATCTTGAGGTGAGTCAGTATGGCAGCCTGACCTTCACAATGAAGACAAAAGAACAGCCAGGGGATGAAGACACTGAACGTCCGGGTAAATCTGTCATGAAAAAATGGAAAGAATCCGTCAGAGGGGTAACCCTACCAAAGCAGGCCGTCCACAAACATTGATGAAGACGAGGGCGGGCGGCCACCAGGAGATCTTGGAGAGCACTGAAGGAGTCACAAGCTACAGTGGTGAAGACTCGACCACTCACAGCTTTACAGGAGAGTAGCAGAGAGAAGAAGACACAGGTCATCTTGACGAGAGTTTGCCAGGGGGGGTCATGGAAGGCTTTGAAGTCCACTGGAGGAAAGTTCTATGATCTGATGAGAGGAAACTTGAGGCCATCAGCCTAAACGCGGTGCTGCACTGCAGTTTATCAGTAACACACCATCCCACCGCGGAGCCCGGAGTGGGCAGCATCAGGGTGTGGAAAAAATGAATGAACAAAACACCTGGAGGAAAACCTAATGGGGTCTCCAAGAAGCCTGTGCCTTAGGAGAAGATCTGTTGTCCAGCAAGTCAACGAGTCCAAATGTATAGACAACAATGTGGACATCCTGACACGGCCGAGTCAGAATTGACGTCTCAGTCCTGTGGAGAATCTGCAGCTGGACTTGACAAGGAGCGTTCACTCGCGGCCACCATGACACCTGACAGAGCTGACTGAGGGCTGCCATCCACTAAATACGGACCGGACGGGCAGACTGCTCATGGGATCAGTTATTATGTCTTTTATAATTGTAATGAATTTAGACCACCGTGCAGAGATCTGTCTTCAGTTTGACATTAAAGAATCTTTTTTGTTGATCGGGGGTCCAAAGAGTCAAATTAAAACCATGGTGCCTACAACTTGTATAACAATAAAATGTGGAAACATCTGCGGGGGATGAAAACTCTTTATAGGCACTGTGGATAGAAGGCAATTTAGGCATGAAAGGCGCTATATAACAAACAGACAGGGAGACAGAGAGGAGTGTGACATGACCAGCGTCGTGAAGATGGCCGTCTGTCTCCTAGGCCTGCACTCGGTGACACAACAACTCAGAGTCACCTCCTCAACACACAGGCCGCTCACTGGCACAGGCCTCATTCATTGAGCTAAAATGGAATAATTGCTTTTCGGTTTCATATCTACATCTTCATTGGCATGTAAATGAATTATTGAATGCAGATTGGATGAAAGGGAAACCTCCCGTTTTTAGGTGAAAGCTGAGTGAAACAGTTTAGCAAAAGATGAAAGGGTTCAAATATTTTGAAGACCCTGCCAGAAAGCCGATTAATATTAATATATTAATGAGGAGAAAATTAAAACAGACAGCAGCTTCTTTCTTCAAGTGAACATTTTTTTTTTCCACTTTTCAATAAGAGGGTCACAGAGAGCCGTGAGCAGTTTTCCCAATCGTACATTCAAAAATCACCCGAGACCACCACAATTTACTGGAACTGTCACAGGTGACTAGCAGAAAACGAATCTCACACAAGAGGGCTGCTTGTTCCCTTACATAATCAATTTGGGTTTTGAAATTGCTGGGTTTTTTTTTTTTTTTGCAGGTCAGGGTTTTAACACACACACACACACACACACACACACACACACACACACACACATAAATATACTGCAAAAAAAATATATACAATAAAAATCAATACAAACATATTCATATAAAGACACACCATGATTCAGTACATGTATTCAATACACACCTGCATGCAACAACTATAAACACACAAATACAGTATATATATATACACCAATAGACACATGAGTACCTAGCAATGGACATAAACTCAGTCACTGTCCTGCTTTTTTTTATCTGGGAATTTATGTTGAATAATAAACTGCTAGTCCTTGTTCTCCATTCAACTGTGCCATGAGGACTACAATCTAGGAAAACCTTTTTTTCCACATTGTGACTATAAAATACTAAACTGTACAGATAAATTTAACAAGGACATCAAAATGTGCAGGTACAGTGCTGGCAAAACACACACAATAATATCAAAAAGAGAATAAAATCCTGAATAATTATCTATCATTGAAAAATGACATACTAACAACCTCCACCTATCTCTCTGTGCACAACTGTGTATCAAATATAGAGTGCCCTTCACATCTATCTATTTGTCTATCTATCTATCCATCTATTATATAGTGCCTTTCTATCTATCTATCTATCCATCTATTATATAGTGCCTTTCTATCTATCTATCTATCTATCTATCTATCTATCTATCTATCTATCTATCTATCATACAGTGCCTTTCACATCTATCTATCTATCTAATTATATAGTGCCTTTCACATCTATCTATCTGTCTAATTATATAGTGCCTTTCACATCTATCTATCTATCTAATTATATAGTGCCTTTCACATCTATCTATCTATCTAATTATATAGTGCCTTTCACATCTATCTATCTATCTATCTAATTATATAGTGCCTTTCAGATCTATCTATCTATCTATCTAATTATATAGTGCCTTTCACATCTATCTATCTATCTAATTATATAGTGCCTTTCACATCTATCTATCTATCTAATTATATAGTGCCTTTCACATCTATCTATCTATCCCTATTTTTGAGTGGCACTATAGTTCCAGAAATATATCCTCATGCCATCAGCATAGAATGCCACCTGACCAGACTGCTGTTGTAGCCAAGGGTGACACAGCCCACTTTGAGGACTGGAAGTAACCCATTAAACCGTCAATCCTTATGTTACAGTTTTTAGTGTAGCTGGCACTGCTGCGGTGTCAACAAATAGACATAACCTCATCAGTGGACAACAAGCATGAAGTGTCAGCTGGCACATAACTAACTGAATAAGCATAGACATGGTACAGAAATTCCCATGAAGAGACACCCCCAACCTGATCCCTAAAAGGAAGAGTGTCTTTCACATCCATCAGTCTATAACATAGTGCCTTTTCTTTCTTTCTTTCTTTCTTTCTTTCTTTCTTTCTTTCTTTCTTTCTTTCTTTCTCTCTTTCTTTCTGTCGTATTCTGTCCTTCAAAAACGTGCAGCGCTCCCTAAAGAGTAAGAATATAAGAGTTCAGCACCAGGGACAGCGAAACGCGAGTGCGATTTTAAAGGCAATCTTCCTTGGAACAGACAATTGATCTGTAAAGATTTTGTTTGCGCCTATCTATCTATCTCATATAGTGCCTTTCTATCTATCTTTCTACCTGTACACTGCGTTTTGAGCTGAGCTCCAGGAGCAGGACGGACAGACCCCACCATTACTGCTAACTGCACCCTGTTACATAAATCCACACGTTTAACTGGGTCAGCGTAACGACGATGTCTTGGGGGGACGTGGTCCTGAGTGTCCATACAACAAAATGAAGCCTCTCTTGTTATCTTAAATCATCTTTTCATATGTGCACGTTTAAGGTTCACTTTGACATCATAAGATTTTTTTTTACACTTTTGACTTTTCGGTCTATTAGAAGAAGCACTTTGGATTGGTTAGTAAGACATTTTTAGCGCCCGTCTTTGCTTTCTCTCTTAATAGGTAGAATTCCCAGGTTTTTGCAGGCGCTAATCCACTTTATCTTGACGTTCATGTGAGCTTTTCTTGTTGGTTGCAGTAGTCCAAGTTGGTAGCAGACACGTCCACATTTAAATTAAAGTGTCGGGGTGACTGGAGAAGACATTTCATGTCATTTCTGTAAATCCATAACCCAGCTGATTCCCCCGCTCGGTGCGGCCACGCGCTTTGGTTTTTCAGCCTTTGTTAATTGATGAAGTGCATTTTCTCTCCTTTTACTAACAGAACACCAATGGCGTCGACACTGAATTATTGTAGTGAAAACGTGTTTATTTTTTTTTCCAACAGGAGATGTTGAAGGTGAGACATGTGAAAAAAAAAAACTCATAGGAAGAGTGAGGGCTGTCACTGAAATGAAAAATAACTGAAGAGGTGAGTGTGTTATTCACTTTAAAGAAACGTTTTGAAATTAATCAAGGGTGACATTTAACCGGAAAATAAGGGAGCATCTTTAGACGTGTTGAAGGTTTAAAAAAAGAGTTGCTTGTTAACTTGAAGGAGGTCCTAATTTGTGTTCTGTTGTTCTGCGGGAATCAGTCGTTCTTGTCTAATAATTAGCGGCCACTTGACAGTCAGAGCTTCTTTTCTTCGCTCTCTGGCTGAAAGGCACTTTGATCATTTTGGAATAAAAATAAGGCGGGTGGGAACGAGAAGATGTGGAAGCAATGCAGTAAACTGGCACAGGTGCGTGCGTGCGTGCGAGTGTGTGTGTGCGTGTGTGTATGTGTGTGTGTGTGCGTGCGTGCGGATTCATTTTAATCCTTAGCGAGAAAGATCAGGGCGGTGGGGGTTGGTCTGCCGTACAGCACACACACACACACACACACACACACACACACACATATGAAGCCCGCTTATAGACAACACCATAGCGCTCCTCTGTTTGGGATGCCCTCATGCTTACCGCTTTAATTGCTCACTTTGAGTTCAGCGGAGCTCTCGGACTGTCCTTTTCTCCAGTGGTAATGAAAGCAGGCTAAGCACCTCTTCAAGACAGTCTCACTGACTGAAGTTCAAAGGCGTGTCAGCGGGGCTGGCATGAAATATTTATAGTTTAAATCCCAGCGGGGGTTTTGTTCTTATGCAATTCCCCAGCTCGACTGAGAGACCGCGCAATTAATCCTAAAGTCGCTGCTCGGCACCTTAGCTCAGCTGCTAGAGGGACCGAGAGCTACGGTGGCCTCTGAAGCCTGACAGTAAAGTGAAAGCAATGCTGATGATTCATATAGTGGGAACTTCAAGATTTATGGTCGCGTACCCAAGTGGGGGGTCAATGGGAGTAAAACACCTATGGTGTGTCTTCGAAGTCACGTTATGTGCATCAGTGCTGAGGCCAGTGCTCTCGAGCTGCTGTTTCTTTCACTTCTTGTTTCTGCTCATCTACATAATCTCTCCCACAATCGGATTGACTTTAATAAAGCGGCTAAAACAGCAGCGAAAGAGTCTTAAAGAAAAGCGCATGGTACACCAGGCTAAAGTTCAAAAACGAGCAGCGCTCCCCGGAGAGCGCGGGCGGGGATAACGGAATTCAGCACCAGGGACAGCGCCGCGCGAGCCTGAAAATTAAGGCGCTCCATAAGTCAAAACGCTATATGGAGACCAATTGAAAACTTGTCGCTGCCTATCTATCAATCTATCTATCTATTATATACTGCCTTTCCTATCTATCTATCTATCTATCTATCTATCTATCTATCTATCTATCTATCTATCTATCTATCTATCTATTATATAGTGTCTTAAACATATTAATTACATAGCGCCTTTCAGATCTATCTATCTATCTATTATATCGTGCATTTCATATGTCTAATTCGTATAATGTTTGATATTATTATGTTTTGTTTGTTTTGTTTCGCTGCCACCTTTTTCCAAGGCGTCTTACAACATTTAAAATACAATAGGTTGCATTTCTTTTCCCATCTGAATCACAGGCAGGTGAAGTTACTTGCTCATTATCACACAGTGTTAACAGCGGAATTTAAACCTACATTCTCAGAGTCCAAAGCCTAACAAACTACACTTGCTGCTATTAGTTTGTGTTAGTTTGTACATCGTTATTAATGCCGACTTTGCTTTTATTCCCCTTGTATTCCTTTGAATATTTGCGAGGCGCTTTGAGCATGGGAAAGGAGATACACGACATAAATAAAATGTATTATATATTTATCTATCTATCTGATATAGTGCCTTTAATACTTATCTATCAATAATGTTTTTAATGTTTGATATTGGTTTGTGTCCAATGTTATTAACGTCATCTTTTCTTTTGTTCGTATTTTATTCTTTTTAATATTTGTGAAGCATTTTTAGAATATTATAAGCGCTATATAAATAAAACACATCTATCTATCTATCTATCTATCTATCTATCTATCTGATATAGTGCCTTTCATGCCCATCTATCAATAATTCATTTAATGTTTGATATTAGTTTATGTCCGATGTTATTAACGTCATATTTGCTTTTGTTCCTGTTTTATTCTTTTTAATATTTGTGAAGCATTTTTAGAATATTAAAGGCGCTATATAAATAAAACATATCTATCTAATATAGTGCCTTTCATATCAATCTATCTATCCATCTGTCTGATATTGTGCCTTTCATGCCTATCTATCCATCTATGTTAAACTTCGAGACAACTTTAAGAAGCTGTTTAGCTCTTAAAAGATGGCGCATTCGAAGTGTGAGCGAGCTTAGCGTTAAATAAAAATTCATACATAAACCGTAGTAAGCCGGGAGAGGGGCGTTACCTCGAGGTTCTCCAGTCTGTCCTTCAGGGCCTGCATGGTCCGTCCGAGCTGGTCGATGGTCTCGCTGGGGTCCCGAGGCAGGTCCCCCATGGTGTCTTTCCCAGATTTGCTGTAGTCTTTCCTTCGGGCCCCCTGGCTGCCTTTGAGATCGCCGTTCTCGCACTGGTTCAGTTTGCTCGTGAGCTCCTTGATCGTCTCCCTTTGGTTGACGATGGTTTCTTTCTGCTGCAGTATGGTTTCCCGCAGCTGGATGACGGTAGCCCTGAGGTCGTCCTCTTGCGGACTCGTGTTCTGCATGGGCATCGGAGGTAGAGGGCAGCTGGGGTCAGCTTCAATGGGGATGGAGGTGCACACGAAGCGGGCACTTTTCTCCTCCTCAGCCCGTGTCACGGAGCCTCCCCCTCCAAAAGCGAAGAAGCAGACCACTCCGGCAAGAAACGCAAGCATACCGGCGAGCAGGATAGCGATTAGGTATTTCAGGATGGACCGGGGTGACAGCCTTCGCAGCGAGACACGTTAGTTCGACAAGGGCAGGAAAGGCAAGAAGATGTGTCAACACGTTTTAATTCTTTCGCGTCCCGGAGCTTCTGATCTGTAACCGAGAACACAAGAAGCGTTGCATCTGTAGCATGGTCACGTGCTGCGGACTGGTGTAAGCCCAAAGCGACGATAAAGTTGGACTTGGGGTCTGTTCTTCGGACGAGATCGGCGGAGGCTCGCTCGCTCGCGCGCACGCGCCTCGGCTCTTTCCAATCAGCCGAACACAGTCGGGCAGGCGGCCGTACTCCAGGTGCCTCCGAGATGCGTTCACTTGTGCCGCTGGACTGTCGGCTCCGCCGGCTTTAGCAGATTAGCGCTGTTTGCGCCTGTGTCGTCGCCCGGTGATTGGCTAACCGGGACAAGTGCGTCACTCCCTCCCTCAAGAACGCAGCGCAGTTACAATTTGTTTGTGCGTGCGGCCGCCGAGTGTGAATGAACGAGTAAAGATACACTGAGCGGTGGGAGTGTGTGTGCGTAACTGTGTGTGCGGCCGGCTACGAGCGTCTAACTCGAAATGCACGCCGGCGAGGGGCTGTGAATGATGCACGTGGGGGGCTCCATCACGCTGGTCACTATCATTCCAAATCCAATCACACAGACACAAAAACAGAGCGAGCAATTGGCATCATTACGTAATGTCAGCACAGCGGTTTAGTGAGGACTCTCCACAACTTCAGGGAGCAGGAGTCAGTCCCCATGCAGCCTCGTCACCAGCGCCACCATGTCTGCGTGGATCTCCTGCGGTACTCCAGTTAAGGTGTTGGTTGGTGTGGATGTGATCTGCGCCGGGCTGGTGTGTCGTCCAGGGAGGCGCCCCCTGCTGTCAGTAAAATGAATGGACAAACCACGGCATAAAGAGAAAGGGTGGCATGATGGTCAGTTCTAAGTGTGGCACGGCCGGTCAGTCCATTAGGCGACATAGGCGGCTGTGGGGCGCCGCTTCTGTAACTGGAATCCCTCAAGGCGCACTTTTACATCGAGGGGTGCTGTTGTGGTAACTTAAGGGGGCACGTATTCCGGACATTGGAGATATAACCACCCAGACATTCGAAACACTCCCATACCTTATACCAGTCCTCGAAACCTAATCTTCTTCTTCTTCTTTCGGCTGCTCCTATTAGGGGTTGCCACAGTGGATCATCTTCTTCCATTTCTTCCTGTCCTCTTCATCTCGCTCTGTCATACCCGTCACCTGCATGTCCTCTCTCACCACATCCATTAACCTTTTCCTAGGCCTTCCTCTTCTCCTCTTACATGGCAGCTCTATCCTTAGTACCCTTCTCCCAATATACCCAGCATCCCTCCTCTGCACACGTCCAAACCAACACAACCTCTCTGACCAACCTGAGCTGACCCTCTAATGTCCTCATTTCTAATCCTGTCCATCCTCTTCACACCCAATGCAAATCTTAGCATCTTTAACTCTGCCACCTCCAGCTCTGTTTCCTGTGCCACCGTCTCCAGCCCATATAACATAGCTGGTCTCACTAACATCCTGTAGACCTTCCCTTTCAATCTTGCTGATAACCATCTGTCACAAACTACTCCTGACACTCTTCTCCACCCTGCCTGCACTCTCTTCTTCACCTCTCTTTCTTCCACAATCCCCATTACTCTGTACTGTTGATCCCAAGTATTTAAACTCATCCACCTTCGCCTCCTCTACTCCCCTCATCCTCACCATTCCACTGACCTCCCTCTCATTTACACACACATGTATTCTGTCTCTTGGTGGTCCTAGTGACCTTCATTCCTCTCCTCTCATATCTCCACCTCTCCAGGGTCCCCTCAATCTGCTCCCTACTCTCACTACAGATCACAATGTCATCAGCAAACATCACAGTCCATGGGGACTCCTGTCTAATCTCGTCTGTCAACTTGTCCATCACCATTGCAAATAAGAAAGGGCTCAGAGCCGATCCCTGATGTAATCCCACCTCCGTCACTCCTACCACAGACCTCACCACAGTCACACTTCCCTCGTACATATCCTGTACCACTCTTACGTACTTCTCTGCCACTCCCGACTTCCTCATACAATACCACAGCTCTTCTCTTGTCACTGTCTCATCTGCTTTCTGCAGGTCCACAAAGATGCAATGCAACTCCTTCTGGCCTTCTCTATACTTCTAGTAAATTTGCTAAGAAGACAAGGGCACAGTTTTCATAACTCAAGAAGCACATGCTCCAGACACTAGGAAGGCCCCTTCCGACACCACCCCCCATACACAAACCCCAACACCCCCCCCCCCCAAGCAGAAGTGACTGAACATCTGTATGCGTGTCTGTCCAGCGATGAACCGGCCTTTGGTCTGACATGCATTCCTGTCCTGCATTTGGTGTTACTGGCATCGGCCCAGAAATGGGGGGGGGGGGGGGTTCGCATGTAGTCAGGCTAACCACAGACTTCAGGAATTCTATCCATCCATCAATCTCGTCCATCAATCCATTCATCCTTCCATCTATCAATCTTCCATACTTTATCCAGAGTAGGGTCACAGGAAGGCTGACAAATATTAAAGCGAGTAGGGGCACAACAACTTGTTTCAAGTGGGCAAACTCTTATAAACAAAGGTGCCAAAATAGTTCTTCAGAGAAATACTAAAGAGGAACCGTTCACCCCCCCTAAAAAAGATCCAATAGAAGGTTCCAGAAAGAACCCGTAAGTATACAGGTAGTTAGATCTGTCACAGGCTCCATAATTAGCCGTATATTTATTTGGATAAAGGAGTCTTACCGCACGCGAGATACACCTGGTTACATTTCTTTTGTATCTGCCAGTTGGATCCCCCGGTAGGTGAAGTGACTTGTTGAGGGTCACACAGTGACAGTAGCGGGGGGTCAGGGTTTGAAGTCCAAACATTCAATCACGTACCTGCCAGTCACTAAACTACATTAGATGGGAACAGACTGACGACAGAGGGCTCTCACTACCTTGGGTGGCTTCGGGGATATTTATGGGAACCCCCCCCCCCGTTTCACGCCCCCCACCGCAGGAACAAACCTTGGACAGGGTTCCGGGACAGCGCAGTTCTTTTTAACTTTCCCGTGGATTTGCGTGTTCTGCTTTGTTTTGAGAGATTTTTCATTTTACTTAACTTTGCAGTTTGCAAATTCCAAGATGCCATTTTGTTTTTTTTTGAAAAGGGCACCGCTATGTTTGTCGAGCGTCTATTTTTATTTTAAAAAATCTAAATGCCCAGCTCTGAACAGCAGTCAGCACCCCCCAAAATGCCCCCAACACCACCCATCGGCGAGTTAGTGCGATTTAGAAAATGCAGCGTAATGTCCCAGGATTTTGTGGATTTTTCCTGAGACACACAGCGCTGCCGCTGCTTTGCTTACTCGAGTGTGCGGGTTCTTTGTTCTCTTAAATAAAACAAAACGTTAAAGAAGAAAATACGTGCACCATTTAAAAAAAATCCAGTTAAACGCACTACACTAACTGTATATTTTCACAGTAAAAACTCTGTAATACAATATCAACCGTTGAAATAATGTTATTAAATAAATGAACACGCGTACATTTACATTGAAGCAGTGTTTTAGCTGCCAGTGTAAATTAATGGTTTCAAAGTTCGGGGCTTCTATAAGAATACTTGTTGCAACGCCGTAAACGAGAAGCGTCCAACTTACGTCACCGCAGTTTCACGGCGGAGTTTAACGAGTAGCAGTTTCACGGCGGAAGTGACGTAACATTACACGCTAACCCCTTAAGTTACCCTACTCTTACTTCCCCCCAAAAATCTGCGGCTGTGCGGCTCTGCAGTTGTATGTTATTGTGCAGCATTCTACATTTGCATAAAGTCAGTATATTTGCATAAGGGAACGCCCCTTTTGTCGCAAAGCTGCAAATTCCTCCGTATATGATCCATCCATCCATCCATTTTCCAACCCGCTGAATCCGAACACAGGGTCACGGGGGTCTGCTGGAGCCAATCCCAGCCAACACAGGGCACAAGGCAGGAAACAATCCTGGGCAGGGTGCCAACCCACCGCAGGACACACACACAAACCACACACTAGGGCTAATTTAGAATCGCCAATCCACCTAACCTGCACGTCTTTGGACTGTGGGAGGAAACCCACGCAGACACGGGGAGAACATGCAAACTCCACGCAGGGAGGACCCGGGAATCGAACCCAGGTCCCCAGGTGTCCCAACTGCGAGGCAGCAGCGCTACCCACTGCGCCACCGTGCCGCTCCGTATATGATGCTTAACAAAATCATTTATTTGTGCGTTGTGAATGTTTGTTATGGTTATTTAAGCCCAATTTATTTTCGAAACACTGGTGAAATGGTAACACACACGCCATAACAGAAAAGCAACGTTTCCTTCTCCACTTGGCCACATGGTGTACGAACAGTGGTCCGCACCTAATGACCGAAAGAAGCGCCTATTGCCATTGTTTTATATCTTCGTCTTTGACAAAGTAAAGATCGATTCTGAGAAGTGGGGATTCGCAGCTACTAGAGAAAGATGGAAGGGTTTGTGGATATTGGGGAGTGGGAAACAGGACATTCGGGACCGCTAAGGAGGTCCTGAGTGATTTGGAAATTGTAGAGGGGGACGAGCTGCTCAGATTAAATAGGCCGAAGTCAAACAAATCAGCAGGAGCAGATCGCATTAATCAGAGAGTACTTGAGGAGGTTAGTGAGTGCAGACGCTAACTTTTAGGAAGCCACAGCTCACTGGTGGTATTCAATATTAATGGAAATTGGCAAATATCATCCCGTTATATAAAAATCGTGACCAGACAGATTCTGGCAACTGCAGGCCAGTAAGCTTAACGTGCATTGCAGATGGTAAATTAATGGAAGGAATTAAGGACAAGACAAAAAGCCCGTTTCGACAACGTAAGATGAAACGGGCACGAGTTTGTGTCAGCAGTGTATGAAGAACAAATGATAAGTAAGAAATAAATAAGAAAGTGATGTAAGTAATGATAATTAACTAAGAGGTTTGGGATATGTATGACTTTACCACGGCGAAAAATACTGTACACTTAAAAAGACATGCTATCTATGACATCGTTTTTTGTTTGTATACTGGAGGCCTGTCAGTATGCAACTAAAGTTGTAAAATCTCTCTGTAGACTACATTTTTTGTGAAGATACTCTCACTGTTTGGTAGTAATTTCCTTTGATGTGGCCCATCTTTAACGTGCACCTTCACATCACTCGCCCGCTGAAAGTACTTAATAATAATATGTTCTTACGTATTATTTTGAGTGTGAGGGTTGGCTGTTATCGGGGCTAATTTGGGATTTCAGAATAATAATCCCGAAATGCGTAGGTTAAACCCGACGCCTGCCGCGATGAAGCAAATTTTCTCTTTAGAGGCATTTGTATAAATTGGAAGTGAGACGAACTTTGAAATGTTTAAGTCATGAATGTACCTGTTGTCTTCTCCCTGTGTCTGCGTGGGTTTCCTCCGGGTGCTCTGGTTTCCTCCCACAGTCCAAAGACATGCAGGTTAGGTGGATTGGCGATTCTAAATTGGCCCTGGTGTGTGCTTGGTGTGTGGGTGGGTTTGTGTGTGTCTTGCGGTGGGTTTGTACCTTGCCCGGGATTGGTTCATGCCTTGTGCCCTGTGTTGGCTGGGATTGGCTCCAGCAGACCCCCGTGACCCTGTGTTCGGATTCAGCGAGTTGGAAAATGGATGGATGGATGTACCTGTTGAAGACAGTTGTATAATGTGTAGGCTAAATCCGCCGCCTGCCGCGATGTTGGGGTTGGATTTCGGTCTCACGCCTGGACAAACTGGTGAGGAAGGCAGGCTCTATTGTTGGCATGGAGCTGGACAGTTTAACATCTGTGGCAGAGCGAAGGGCGCTCAGCAGGCTCCTATCAATTATGGAGAATCCACTGCATCCACTAAATAGTATCATCTCCAGACAGAAGAGCAGCTTCAGCGACAGACTGCTGTCACTGTCCTGCTCCACTGACAGATTGAGGAGATCGTTCCTCCCCCAAACTATGCGACTCTTTAATTTCATCCGGGGGGGTAAACGTTAACATTTAACATTATACATAGTTATTGTCTGTTTTTCACCTGCATTATTATCATTCTTTAATTTAATATTATTTATTGTATCAGCATGCTGCTGCTGAAGAATGTGAATTTCCCATTGGGATTAATGAAGTATCTATCTATCTATCTATCTATCTATCTATCTATCTATCTATCTATCTATCTATCTATCTATCTATCTATCTATCTATCTATCTATCTATCTAGCTATCTATCTAGCTATCTAGCTATCTCGTAAGGTTTTTCGGGCAGCGGCGCAGAAAGCGACTGCGCATTCGGCTTCGGACGGACGTGAGTGAGTGAGGAGGCAGGCGAATTATGTATTAAGATAAGATGGAGCGGAACATGGCAAGGACAGGAGTTTAACTGAGCAGTCAGTCTGGGTTCAGATGAGGGAGGTCGTGTTTTACTAACAGGCTGGAATTCTATGAGGAGGCAGCAAAAGGATACGATAAAAGTGGAGCAGATGGTATAATTGATCTGGACTTTCAGAAAGCATTTGATAAGGTGCCACATGAGAGGATGGGCATCAAATTAAAAGAAATGAGCATTCAGGATGTGGTGTGAAGATGGGTGCAGAATTGGCACAGACACAGGAAGAAGCAGAGGATGATGGTGCGAGGACCCTCATCAGAATTGGCCGATGTTAAGAGTGGTGACCAGCAGGGGTCAGTGCTAGGGCTGCTGCTATTTTTATTAAATATAAATGATTTAGAGGGGAATATAAAGAACAAGCTGGTTAATTTTGCAGATGATACCAAGATGGGTGGATTGGCAGATAATACTTCATAATTTCTCTCCTCTCACCAGCGCACTGCTCTCCTCCAGCCGAGTGTTGCCATCCCTCCTCCCAGCTCCGACTCGCCTGGCTAAGGGAGTGCTGTTCCTTTTATTGTGGACCTCCAGTGCCAGGTCTTACAGAAGTCCAAGATAACAAAGAGCACATCTCCCTGCAGTGCCCTCTTACGGCACCCACTGACCCCAGCAGGGCTAGTCTGCTGGACTACATCTCCCAGCATGCCCTACTGCGTATCGATTTCCAGGGCTGCTGCCTTCTAGAATAAAGTGTACGAAGTGACATCTACTGATGAGCTGTCCGTCCATCCACTCTGGCCATCTCTTTGGGGTCTGGCACCTTCCTCCCTCCTGGCTGGGATGCTCATCTGCCTGGTAGGAGCATCCTGTCCAGGTAAGGAACCATCCCCTCTACTGGTCGGGATGCCCATCCAACCCATGTGGCACTTACAAAAGTGCTGTACCTTCCATGATGATAAGGATGTGTGTGCCAGGTGGGATGGAGTTGATTGTTCACTGGGGTCTCTGGGGTCTCCTATGTGAGTCTTGTCTGATGAATGTCTTTGATGTGAACAGTTAGAAGAGATAGAAAGCGTCCTTCATTCTTTTTAGTCTCCTTGGTATTACAAGGGGTGTGAACTCTGAATGGTGTCTTCATGCAGCTCCATGTATGTGATGATCGGCCATTGCTAACAAAGTGTAACATTTTATAGGCTGCAAGCAAAAATGTTAGGACTGAGTGCACAATGCAGGGGTCTGAAAATCGAGAGTACGTCTTATGAGAAGGATTTAGGAGTCATAGTGGGCTTAATGCTATCAATGGCCAGACAGAGTTCAGAAGCCATTAAGAAGGCTAACAGAATGTCAGGTTATATAGCGCCTTGATGTGTGGAGTACAAGTCACAGGAGGTTCTGCTGAAGTCTTTATAACACACTGGTGAGGCCTCATCTGGAGTACTGGCTGCAGTGTTGGTCTCCATAAAGACCCAGCAGCACTAGAGAAGGTCCAGAGAAGAGCAACGAGGCTCATTCTAGGACAACAGGGGGATGAGTTATGAGGAAAGAATAAAAGAGCTGAGCCTTTACAGGTTAAGAGGTGACCTCAGGATTCTCCAGATCTACCGAGAGAAGGAGAGGAGAGACGTCAGGAGGCAGCGCCAACCAGTGACTCGGGGTGGAATTACAAGTCACGGGCCATAAAATGTCACCAGATCTTCACCTAAGTGGCAAGCAGAGGCAAACACAACACGCTTAAGATAATAACGCACAAACAGTTCTAATCTTTTATGGCTTTATTGAACACACCAATCATCCATCCATCCATTATCCAATCTGCTATATCCTAACTACAGGGTCACGGGGGTCTGCTGGAGCCAATCCCAGCCAACACAGGGCGCAAGGCAGGAAACAAACCACACCCATCATGCTGTGAGAAAACGGAAGCTATAGGAAATTATATTCTTAAAACTGGTAATCTCTATGGATTAGAAAAGTATTATATGCACACGAGAAAAGTAGACGCTATATCTCTCTATTATAAAAGAAAATCCTGAGACGAGCGGAGACTATTTCCATGAGATTTTTTGAAATCCCGCCCTCCTCTCCACCATTTCCGGTTCACGGCCCACGCCCGCGGTCCTCTCGCCTCTCATTGGTGTGAATGCTTTTGTCAGACTCAGTTCCTGCGCTCTCAGCTCTTATAAATTTTTACATTTTCCTCACTTTAAGTTCCCAATTAAAGAAGACTTGTTATGTCCAAATCTTATTGAAGAATTTCATCACAAAGGGTTATCAAAAAAGAAGAAATGAGTATACGGGCAACCCTAGCTACCGATACCATCCATCCATCCATTTCCCAACCCGCTGAATCCAAACACAGGGTCACGGGGATCTGCTGGAACCAATCCCAGCCAACACAGGGCACAAGGCAGGAACCAATCTTGGGCAGGGTGCCAACCCACCGCAGGACACACACCCACACACCAAGCACACACTAGGGCCAATGTAGAATCGCCAATCCACCTAACCAGCATGTCTATGGACTGTGGGAGGAAACCCACACAGACACGGGGAGAACATGCAAACTCCACGCTGGGAGGACCCGGGAAGCGAACTCAGGTCCCCAGGTCTCCCAACTGCGAGGCAGCAGCGCTACCCACTGTGCCACCGTGCCGCCCCTAGCGATACCTGTTTGTTTATTTGTTTTTTTTAAGTTTGTCCTGTTTCACTACTACGCGGGCAGAGCCGCGGGGGACGGCTAGTTTCTAACTGGGGGGCCCAAAATCAAATCTTGCATATCCCCTCAAAACAGACTGTTGTGCCCTCCCCCACCCCCACCCCCCCGACTCCTTGGTTGTGTTCAAATCCTCCATGAAATGCCCACCGAGACATCAAATCCCCTACGGTCCCCGCAGTGAGTGGCTGGATTCTAAACCTGATGAATTCCTTTCTTCTCCCACCATAAGGTGTCCCCCAAATGATCAGTCGGCTCCTGTCAAACTAATCTGCCAGCTGGGCACAAGAAGCGACAGGTGGGCTTCCTTGGCGTCGCTGGCCAGAACTCACAAGTGGGCTTCACCCCTAGTCCTGTCCAGGAACACTTCTCCAAGAAGCTAACACATAAATTTCCGTTGTGAATTTTTTGCCTGGCCCTGCGGCTTTTTAAATGCGCCAAGGCAGACTGGCAGTGGGCGGGCTGGCACTACCCGAGAGGATTTAAATCATTGAGGCCTGGGGGGGTCCTCTCTGTAAAGGCAGTCAAAAAGAGAGAGAGAGAGAAGGGGGCACCTGAGGCACCATATGCAGGCTGGCAGCGGCACCAAACTACTCTGGCAAACCACAGCTGATGTCACTTTCATCCAAGGACGCGCGTTCAATTGGCAGAGCAGGCCTGCTGTCATAGCACATTATGCTGGTAGTGACAATAACAGAGTGTGGCATCGTGTCCCCTTGAAAAGCTGCACACAACTTCATTAGAAGATAAGGGGGTCTAATAGAGCCTGCAATCACCTGTGGGCAGGAGGTGATGATCAATTCTGTTTCTCATTAAACTCGTGGACATCTGTAGGACTCCAACGGCTGTCAGGGTGCAGGTCACATTGGAACTTCAGGGAGCTCAGACAACACACACACAGACCACCTTCCTCGAACACAGACACTCTGACGTTTAAGATGAGACCACTCACCAGGAGCTTTGAAGGTACCAGTCAGCGGAGGGTCACCATATCAGTGCTCAGCACAAAGCAGCCCGGTCCCAAACCCAAGAAGCAGGCCTCATGACAGGCACACATCATAAAGGACCCGACTAGACCACCAAATGAAAAAACGGGAGCCCTAAATCCCTCAATAATAATACACTGGGGAAAGTTTGGGGGTTTTTTTTCAGTTTAATAAATAAGACTTGTAATATTTAACTTGTTTTTATTTTAGGATACATTAGATGAGATGTACTTTTTGAAACTGTGTGACCATATCGTAGGGCGCTTGAGGGGAAACTTCCATTACTTGGCATTGTGAGTATGGAAGGAGGCAAATGCAGGGCACTCGAGCTGACAGGACAGCAGGGGGCAGAGGGTGCAACAGACCCCAGCTGCGGACCACTGGAGCTCCACTGCACTGAGGGGGCTGTCGTTTTATATTCTACATCAGTGACAACACCTGGATACACTGCGGTTAAGACTTCGGTTATCGGACTTGGGTTGCTGGAGTCTACCCCAAATAGCATAGGGTGCAAGGCAGGAACAAACCCTGGACAGGGTGCCAGTCCATCACAGGGCAAACACATGCACACACCAAACATACACACATGCATGCATGCACACACAAACACACACAAACACGCATGCACACACACACATGCACACGCGCACACACCAAACACACACACCAAACACACACACACAAACACACGCACACAAACATGTGCACACACATGCACACACACACACACACCAAACACACAAACACAAACATGCACACACACATGCACACGCACACACACACCAAACACACAAACACAAACATGCACACACACATGCACACGCACACGCATGCACACACACACACATAAACACAAACATGCACACACACACGCATGCACACAAACACGTGCACACACATGCACATGCACACACACGCACACACGCACACACACACCAAACACGCACACATGGACACACACACACACCAAACACACACACACAAACACGCACACACACATGCACACGCACGCACACACACACCAAACACACACACACGCACACACGTGGCCACACACACACACACATGCACATGCACACACACGCACACCAAACACACACACGCACACACATGTCCCCACACACACACACCAAACACACACACATGGACGCACACACACCAAACACACACTAGGGCCAATCCAATATCCCCAAGTCACCTGTCTTTGGATGGTGGGAGGAAACTCACTCAGACACAGAGAGGACCCGTGATGTGAAACTCAGTCTGTATATACATCGTCACACACGTGCACTTGAGAGGAGTCCGAGGGGCTTAACTGAGGGTGGGACGCGGAGTCAGGGGTTAACGATGTGCACTAATGTCTCTCCTCCCTTTCCTGCAGATCGCCAGAAGGGAAGCTCAAGCTAAATTAAAACCAGCTGCCGCACTGACCACGCCCTCCTGCTGACCTCACTTCCGCCATCTCCCTCCTGGACCCGCCTCTTCCTGCCCACCAACCTATAAAATCCAACCACCTCACCTTGCTAGTCAGTCCTGATTTGGACTCTGTGCCAGAAAGTTCTTTGGTGCTTTGTGGCATTTGAAGCAATTGTGGTTACAATATCCGGGATGGACCCCCCAAAGCTTTTCCCTGTTTGTCTCCCTTTATAAAGTCAACATAAATCAAACACACAATACTCACAGAAGGCAAGCTCGGGAGCTTGGACCCTGGCTACCCCATAACACTTTCCTTTCTCCTACATTTGCCAAACTGGGTATGTTGTGTGCTTCAGGGTGAATGCCCAGGTGTGTGCACTGGGCTGCCATCCCATCCCAGATTAATTCCTACCTTATGCTTGATGCTGCCAGGATGGGCTGTGGTGCCAACACTAGAGAACATACGGTTGGAAACTGGATGGATGAATAGATGGGTAACCGTTTTCTGAGGTAGTCCAGTGGAATCAGCAGCCTGGCCACAGAGCCCACAGCTAAAGAACATGAGAACATTCGGAGAACCATGAAGAGAGCAGGCTGCTCAGGCCAAGAGGCTCAGCCAGCCTGTTCATGGAGGTCCTCCAAGATGACATCAACTTGAGATCTGAAGGTCCCTAAAGTCCTGCCGTCTATGACACAACTTGCTTGTTGTTCTTCTATCTGCCTGTGATTCTTTGTGCATACACCTGCCCTTAACAAGCTTTCAGCTGAGTCCTTGAATTATTTTAAAGTCACAGCGTGGATCCACCGCACTCATTCCCTTCATAATTTTAAACACTTCATTCAGATATCCTGTCAAAACACAAAGGGAGAGCAGAAAACAATTTGGGGATCCACCCCATATACTGTAGCACACAATACAGAAAAAGATGGCACCCGAGCACTCCCTGGTTCCGCATCCAAACAAGGGACAAACTAAGGAGGGAAGGTGCTGGGCTCTTGTAGGGACAGGGAAAGAAGGGGACGGGGGTCCAAAAAAATCAAAGAGCAGGAAGTGACGTCGATGAGAGGTGTGGCTAGGAAAGGAAAGAGGTCCAGGAACCGGAGGAAGCTTTTTAGGCTGGTCTCTTCTTTGGTGACGTGCAGAAGAAGGAGAAGGAAGGTTAGTGTCCTTCGTCAAAGCCCACCCTCGGTTAAGCCCTTAGCCTGCCTTCCAAGCAGGTGTCTGACACTCCTCTTTATCTCCGGTCCTGGAGGGCCACGGTGGCTGCAGGTTTCCATTCTAACGTGGCAGCCACGTTGGATGGCGATGAACGCTAGCTGCCCAGTTTGCACATGCGTGCTGTAAGCGTACCCCGCTTCACCCTTTACAGCGCTGCCCGCTCTGCTTTGCGCATGTGTGGATAGTTTACGGCGTATACACGCATGCGCGATGTCACAGCCCGATCTTGTATTCGCTAAGTAACACAGATCGAATAGTCACAGGGACGTTCACCCCCCAAACCCCGAGTATATAATCCCAGCGATACCGGGTGCACGCGAGACAAACAGAGCAATAAATGACTCGGAGTATTGAGGATTCGAACGGAGGCACCGTGGCGCAGTAGTTAGCAGTGCTGCCTCACAGCTCAGGTGACATTTTTTTAGCCACAGTCTTACTTGGCAGCAGCTTCCCTGGCTCTTGCATGGACACTTAGACCACCGTACCATTACATTCCACTCAAAACTGCAGTTTAGTTTCTCCTTCCTCCCTCCCGCTGAAATTCCCGAACATGTCCGCTTTTTGGCCGAAGCGGATTCGGCAGGGTTTGCGTGCCACTAGTGGCCTCCACAGACAAGGCCGGATTAAGACCCCCAAGTGCCCCATTCGGGTGACCTTGTTCCTTAATGCAGAGTTGATTAAACTGTAGCGTCCCGGGGCTGTGACAGTCGGAAACTCTTAACGCCGATTGCAGGCGAATGGCCCTAAAAAGGACCGGTGGCATCTTCAGCGCTGCCACTTGGATGTTCAGCGGCGACACGCACTCCCGGCTGCTTTGTCCCTTCTGGTGCTCAGGGATTCCGCCCGGCTCCCCCTCACCTGGGGTCATCAGCAACACATATACCATACTATACATATAACCCGACCCTCTCAGAGTCGACCCACATGGGTCCAAGCCGAGGCTCGCCAGTTGTGACACGTCCGAATTGAGGGACTTCAGCAGCCGGGTCCCTATGAATTGCTTGGTCTTCGCCCCCTTTATCTGCAGCTCACGGGTCACTTTATAGACATCATAACCATGAATCCCCGCCTCCTCAGTCAGTCCGCCGCCACCCGAGAAGCGTGTCCGTCGGGGGTCCGGACCCTGAGTTCGTCACAGTATTTTAACAGCGGACATCGAGTCGTTCAAAGCAGCGCAGGACTTCTCGCTGTGGATGTCGACGCGAGACTTGATCGCTACTCGCTTGATTTTTTTGGGGAGGGTCCCTTTAGTAATTTCAGATTTCACGGGTACCCCATCGTTATCGGTGAAAAGCCCCCTTGCCATCACAGGACCCCTGGGCACGCACCCGTAACGCCCTCATGGTAGATCAGTCTCTGGCCCCCAAGCCCACAGCTGATGGTTGGCTTCTTTCTCCCATTCCATTGCCCACAGTAATGAGTTTTCAACAACACCATACAGACAACACACTAATTACACATTTGACTCATTACTTTCATTAAAAAAGAAAAAAAAAATCCCCCGCCCGTTCAGTAAGCTCACTCTGATTTAGTTCGAAGAGCGGACATTCGGCGTTTCTCAGATGTGTTTTCGTTTGCCAGGACTGCCCGCCGTTCCCCGAATGTCCCCCTCGAGCACATCTGTTCTCAAAAGAGCAAAGAGCGGCACTCGGCAGCAAGCATTCCGTGCGGGGCGCCGTGTCACCTGTGCAGCGAGGCTCGCTTTGTGCCCGAGGGTCCACTTTTGGCATTTCGAGACGGCGCTCGTCTCCTCCTGGAAAAGCGCGGAAGAACATTTCAGATCGTCTTGATTGCCTGACCTTTATTGTTTGTAACTGGTACTTCAAAATCCATTTGCCAACGGATATTTTTATTTTATTTATTTATTTATTTTAGGAAATATTGATTTAGTCCATTGAAAATAATGTCCTGTCTTGTCAGGCTGATCCTGTGTAGCCCGCACAGTGTTTGGGGTGCGGGCACAGGACAGTCAGGGTGAAGCTGGTCTCGTTAACGTGGGTGCCTCAAACACAATGGAATTATGAAAAAAATATTACGATAATATAATCATCAAAAGGTGGATCAGTGGTTAAAGCTGCTGACTCACATTTCCAGGAACCTGAGTTCAGTTCTGCCTGAGTGACGTTTGTCTTTATCCTCTGTGATGAATGCGATCAGCGCCCATTGGCACAACAGTAAGCTGCTCATTAACTTCTCACTTCTCAATGTGCTTAATGCCACAATCTGTGAGGCTTCACCTGTAGAATCTTAAATGATGCACAGTGGCACAACAGTTTGGCAGGGTGACAGGGGTATGAGCACTGCCAATGTGGAACCTGCACATCCTCTCCATGACTGCGTGGACTTACCAACAAGCTCGATGGGGGCCCGTGGCAAGAAAACCGTACTGATGAGTTGGAAATCAGGGGACATGCAGGGTGCAATTCTCAGTGCATTTGCTGCCTCTGTGGATTTTGAACATTTTTTTTCATGTTCTGTGTGGGTTCATCTGCAGACTATGGGGTACGGTGGCAAAATAGTAAGTCACTGATTAAGTTCTCAACATAATCACCGCCTCTGTGGGACTTACACGCTTTCCACAATCTGCGTGGCTTCACCAAGAATCCTGACTGATGCCCAGTGGCACAATAGTTTGACACAGTGACACTGTATTCTGGGGACTGGTGTGATAGATAGATAGATAGATAGATAGATAGATAGATAGATAGATAGATAGATAGATAGATAGATAGATTTGAAAGGCACTATATAATTAGATGATAGATAGATAGATTTGAAAGGCACTATATAATTAGATGATAGATAGATAGATAGATAGATAGATAGATAGATAGATAGATAGATAGATAGATAGATAGATAGATAGATAGATAGATAGATTTGAAAGCCACTATATAGATAGATAGATAGATAGATAGATAGATAGATAGATAGATAGATAGATAGATAGATAGATAGATTTGAAAGGCACTATATAATTAGATGATAGATAGATAGATAGATAGATAGATAGATAGATAGATAGATAGATTTGAAAGGCACTATATAATTAGATGATAGATAGATAGATTTGAAAGGCACTATATAATTAGATGATAATAATAATAATAATGCATTTTATTTATATAGCGCCTTTCCCATGCTCAAGGCACTTAGATAGATAGATAGATAGATAGATAGATAGATAGATAGATAGATAGATAGATAGATTTGAAAGGCACTATATAATTATATGATAGATAGATAGATAGATTTGAAAGGCACTATATAATTAGATGATAGATAGATAGATGTCAAAGGCACTAGATAGATAGATAGATAGATAGATAGATAGATAGATAGATAGATAGATAGATAGATAGATATTAAGTTATATTTAAGAATTGTTTGTTACACTAAAAAATGAAGTGTTGTTCCTTTTATTTATCTAATTTAAGTTACTATAACTTCAAAGTAATCATATTTATGTTTTATAGACCTGACTATCCCATATTTGGATAAAAATCTGCTTCTTTTGACAGTGTATCAAAAATACTGTACGTATCATAAATCAGCTTTCGCAGCCAAAATCCACGGCATTCGGTAAAAGTGAATTTATTAAAAGTCTTTAACTTTCCTTCCAACAGTACAAAGGTGTGGCGGTCCCTTGGACCACAATGCAACAAAGGGGCGGATCTTTATGCAAATATTCAGTAGTCACGTGCATAAAACTTGTCGAATCGCCTGAACTCCACGGGTGTAGTGACGATGTACATAACGGCGTTTGAAGTACTAAAAAGTGTTCATTTGGAGTGAGATTAACTTAAAATCGGCGAGTAAAGACGACGATTCCCGAGGCTGAAACGCTTCTGTTAAAACAAAACAATTCAATGGTTTTACTTCAAGACAATTACATTGTGTTAATGTGACATCTATAAGAATTATGTCGGCGTAATTGGGAAAAGATACAAAATATCAAGTTTATTTTGAGTGATGTTAATTTAAATTAGACAAATAACGTGAACAATCCGGTTGGTTTATTTTTTGAGTGATCACATTAGTTGGAGCTTTACTGCCATTTTCCACGTCTTCGCCATGTCGAGGAGAGCCTCCTCTTTAAATCCACACGGGCTGCCGAGCGCCAACAAATAAACTCCCGCAAACAAAGAGAAGCGCTGAATTCTCTAAGACAGAAGCGAAGCATATGAAATATTGAAAAGGACTCCGTTCGGCTGTCCCTGGGGATCGCGCGGCGCGGGTTGCTTGAAGCTAATTCATATTCATCAGCAGCTGTCTGTCCTTGACTTAATAATGAAATTATAAGCGCAATCAAGGGCGGGTGGAGTAAAAACAGAAAGCAGCGGAGAGCCCCGCCGGGCTTAGTTGTACCAGCAAGCCAAACCGGCTCATTTACTGCCAGTCCCGAACATGGGCCCTGCCCGTGCGCTCAGTGACGTCATCGCCTGGCTAGCCAAGTCGCAGGCTGTCACCATCCTTGGCAAGTGTGTACACCGGGGGTGCTTTTTTTTGTGGACAGAATGTTTGTGGTTAACTGGCTTGACGTTATAACTTAAACGGGACACTTCGCTCTTTATATAGCGCCTTTCACCGCACGTTGCGATAATTACAATGCGCTAAACAGGGCGCTCATTTATTCATTTTGCACACCTACACTCTTAAAAATAAGGCGGCCAAAGTCGTTATTCAGAATGATGCCTTAGGGGAACCATTTTTGGTTACCCAAAAAGTCGTCCACATGAAGGTTCTAGAAAGAACCTTTTATTTCGCTCCCTAACATGCTCCATAATTAACAATGAGCAGAAGACAACAGGTCTGTGAAACGCCAGCGGGTTTCTGGTTTTTCGCTGCATACAATAACGCAGGTGAAGTTCAGGTTTTCTTGATTTCTGGTATCCAGGTGGACTACTATGCAACAAAAGATTTCGTTTTTGTCCACATATTAGGAAGATTTTCAAAGCCCAAAGAGCCAACTTCATAGGCAAAGACCCTTTCACAGAATGAAGTGGTCTTTTGTCAAACAATGGATCTTCAAGGACCCCATAAAGTGCCATTAAAGAACCAGAGCAGTGTTACTCTGCCTTTTTGGTGTGATGACCACTTTTTCCCATGTAAGTATCTTCATAACCCAATGAGTGCAACTGATTGTCAAAGGGGGGACTCCCCTGGTAAGTCGAGGGCAACCCAAATTACAACCCACTTCATGACCCACTATCAGCATAAGCAATAGCAACTTGTGACCCACCAGTGGCAGCCCACGACCCAAAAGTGGACCCACCCTGCCTTAGAGAATCATTGGGGGGGCAAACACACTCCAGGCTACTTCAGGGTCCCCACTTGGCCTCCTCTGTATGTGATGTGTGACTGAATGAAAACCTCAGGTGCCCAGCCAGAACCTGCAAACCTGACACAGACAGGGACTGGGCTTGGGTTGTGTGGCAGCAGCTGCCCACATTTTCCCAGCCTGCTGCCCGATTCCATAACTGCGGAAAAGGTTTTTAGCTGTCTGGTGATGATGGGCATCTGGGTGGCATAAAGTGACCAAATGAAAAGAGAGGAAAGCTCAGTGATAGAGACATGAGACTGGGAAGTGGCAGAAGAAGAGGACCCCCCCCCCCCCCCCCAACAATGCCACATTGGTAGTTAAAGGCCATGTCACATTACACGACTTTTCAAGCAGATCTTTCTGTTTTATGTTTCTCAGTGTGTGGTGTGGCACTCACCGCTCCCACCAGAGGACCACACAGAATCAGCTGGAGTCTCCACATTGCAACCTGGATGAAAGGAGCACCATCTCTGGCTCAGCCTGGCAAAGATGGACCTTCTTGTTTGTCCATCAGTTTGACACCCCATTATCAGCTCATTATCGCTAACACCCACCAAGTCGGTACGTCACCTTGGGGAGGCGACCGACGACCAGCTGGTCCTTCTCTGACCAACTGCCTCTCGTACCCACAGATTCACAGAGATCAGAGCGTATCAGACGGACTGTGCAGCACAACTCCTGGTCCAGGCTTTGTCACGTCTGGACTGCTGCCACTCTCAGCTGGCATGGGACCGTTAGCATGCGTCGCCATGATGATCCAAAACACAGCGGCACGTCTGGTATCCATCCAGCCGAGGTGGGCACATGTCAGTCCTCTTTTCAGGACACTTCATTGGCACCCCGCTGCAGCACACATTAAGTTCTGATCCTTGACGCCTGCCGACAGAGAAGTCAATGGATTGCCAGCTGTGAATGGTACCAGTCAAAGGTTTGGACAAACCCAGAAATGTTCATGGTTTTGACAGAAATCGATTCCTCTCTTTACTGAGATCTCATGAAATTGATTTACAAATACAGCCAAGACATTACTGTTGTTTCTAATAACTACCACTGCTTCTTATGACTAATTTTTACTTTGCTATTCACATAGCACCATTTTCAGCAGCCATTCCTTCAGCTTCCACAAAGGAAATGTCGGAGGGCATCAACCGGGTCTCCCCTTCTAATAATTTCTCAAAATAAACAAGCGCTCGATGGCACGAATAATTACAAATGAAAGAAAGTAAATTAAATAAGACTAATCTCAGGGTGGCTCAATGTTCTGTTGATATTCAGGTATAGGACCACCGTCCTGCTGTCTCCGGAATGGGACAAACCCTGCTGGGACAGCCTCGTTTTTATAGCGGCCAGACCAGAAGAGGCGGAGTCAGTTGCCCTCATTGGGCGGTTTCTCAAGGGTGTGGGGGAAGCAAGAAATTATACTGTCAGTGACAGCGCCCCCTCGTGTCTTGGAGTGGTACTGCTGAGCCCTTAAGGTGAGCCTCAGGTGACACTGGCTTGAATTTTGTTCTGAGCTGTTCACTTGTCCTATCATACTTTGTTCTCCAAATGGTCCCTCCACTGTGGCCGCGAGTGGCGGCTCGCGTATAGGCACTGTGGAACTGCAGCACCCCCTATTTCCACTTGATATTATCGATAACATTTAATATACAGTAATGAGTCCTTTTTTCTTTTAATTCTTTCTTTATACTTGTACAATATATAATCCTTAAGCTTAATGTCAGTAGCCATCCCCCAGTTTATGAAAAAGATACAAAAATATTTGTGTGGAACTGTGCGCTTCACAATTCCAGCGGCGTGGTGTTTGGCTGTTGTGCGCATGCGGACATAGGAAGCTGCACGCGCGGCTGCGAGGGAGAGAGAGAGAGAGCGCACTGTCACTCCCGCAGTGCCGACCCTGGCGTGCTGGTGGAAGGTAGTGGGTTTTTTTTTTACTCCGCGTGTATTGTGCTTAAAAACCGTGTACCATATTCTTGAATGGGCGGCACGGTGGCGCAGTGGGTAGCGCTGCTGCCTCGCAGTTGGGAGATCTGGGGACCTGGGTTCGCTTCCCGGGTCCTCCCTGAGTGGAGTTTGCATGTTCTCCCCGTGTCTGCGTGGGTTTCCTCCGCGAGCTCCGGTTTCCTCCCACAGTCCAAAGACATGCAGGTTAGGTGGATTGGCGATTCTAAATTGGCCCTAGTGTGTGCTTGGTGTGTGGGTGTGTGTGTCCTGCGGTGGGTTGGCACCCTGCCCAGGATTGTTTCCTGCCTTGTGCCCTGGGATTGGCTCCAGCAGACCCCCGTGACCCTGTGTTTGGATTCAGCGGGTTGGATAATGGATGGATGGATATTCTTGAATGTGATAAAGTGTAGAATTAGATTATTATCCTGCTTCCAGCTAATCTGTTTGATCCATTTTTTTTCGATTTCTGAATAAATTTTCATTTTATACATGTTTGTTTCCTTTTACACAATTTTAAAATAAAGGCTAAAAAGTTTCTGGAGCAGCACCCCCACTAATTTTAGCTACGAGCCGCCACAGTCGGACTGACGTTTAACTCGACTATGTTGACTACTTTTGTAAGTCGCTTTGGATAAAAGAGTCTGCCGAAAAAGAAATGGAAATGGAAATGGTGGTGGCGTAGTAACAGCAAACAGAATGAGTGCCAGTCAAACGTCCAGTAAAGCTCTTACTGGTGCCTCCAAGTGTTGCGATGTCCAGAGCAATCCCAACAGCCCGCACCATCGCATCGGCCCAATGAAAACTCTTTGAGGGCTGAATATTTTTTCCAAAAAACTTAGTTTTCTGAAAAGCACACAATGCACTGGTTTCACCCATAAAATCAACATAAAACGTCTGTTGCTACGTGCTGTGGCTGCTGTGGGCACCTGTTCGGCATCTCTGGCAGCAGTGGCAGCAGGAATGCATGGCGGGCTGGCTACCTCTCTGTCTTCGCACAGCAGGTGGGCAACGGTGGCAGGTGTAGTGAGATGCAATATGGTTTGTACCTCTTGTCATCATAAGGGGTGTTCCTCCTATAGTGAACGCTGCTGTAGGCGCATCAGCTACACCAACGTGTTCAACACGACGATCAGCTGGGGCCTGATAGGCTGATGCTGGTACCTCACTTTAATTTTCGATATCCATCTCGGGATAACTTGCATCAAACTCAGAGCCTGATTCAGCAATAATACGTAAAACGTCCATGGAGTATTTCATCCATCCATCCATTTTCCAACCCGCTGAATCCGAACACAGGGTCACGGGGGTCTGCTGGAGCCAATCCCAGCCAACACAGGGCACAAGGCAGGAACCAATCCCGGGCAGGACACACACAAACACACACACAAACACCAAGCACACACTAGGGCCAATTTAGAATCGCCAATCCACCTAACCTGCATGTCTTTGGACTGTGGGAGGAAACCGGAGCGCCCGGAGGAAACCTACGCAGACACGGGGAGAACATGCAAACTCCACTCAGTGAGAGCCCGGGAAGCGATCCATGGAGTATTTTGCTTTGCAAATTTGCTTTAGTCACGCCGGATGTCAATGCCATTTTAATAGCTCTTTACTACTCATTCATGTGCAGGGAATCGAGGTGAAATCAACAAAGCTACATAACTTTACAGTACTTCAAGCAAAGAGAGTCGAACTAAAACGGAAGGGCGAGTTTTGTTGCAGTTTACAGCCGATTATCGTCCTCTACTTCTGAATTTTGACAAAAGTCAACATCAGCCCTGAAAAAGTTAAACTTGACGCATCCGCACTGGGCGCAAGAGCCGCGCGGAGAAAGTGACGTCAGACAAGGAGGCACGCCCACGCGCGATGCTGTCGCGCGCAGCTCACTGAGTTATATACCAGTGTTCGGTTATGGGTCGACGGGGCCGTGTATCCTAAATGATTAACTTCGAGCAAAGGTTGGTTAGGTGGGTGCCACGATGAGGTACGATGAGCTGAATGTGACGCAACAGGTAATCAAAGTGCAAGGAAGACCTGTAAAAATATGTGAAGCACGTCTCTTCATCACGTCGGTCACCCACTCACTAGAACATTATATATACTTGCCCTTCCTTCACCGCCTCTGGAAACTGCACCTCCACATCTGTTTCATTGTTTCCTTCAGTAGTGTCTCACTTCTTCAGCTGTGACATTGTTAAGTGTGTGACACTGACTAAAAATTGTCATTTTACTAACTAGGAGAATATCATCGCGCTGAACTGACGGGCCGCCACAGGTGTTTTGGTCGCTGACCACGCGCGCTTTGCGTTGTGATGTGCGCGCCAGCTTCACAACGGAAACATGCAACGCGCGCGCGCGCGCCATAAACGCGTGGGCTTTTGTTGCATTTTTCCAACCCTTCAGACGAGCTTTTTATTCTTAGCATGTACCGCCGTGCATTGTGTGTCGAAACTCTGAACACGGTTGTTCCGAACAAAGGCGCTAATGAGATCGGGATGAATAATCAGTCGGAGCGGCTGTCTGATCACAAGTACGCGCACATTCACAGACTCACACACAGGCCCGCGTACAAACGCACAGGCACACACACAAAGTCACACAATTAAGACAGAACGTCAGCGGACGTCAAAGCAGGACGGTGACATCGTGACGCATGCGCGCCCTCATGATTACCTTGGTATCGGTAAGCGCGGCGCCACCCTGCACCTCTCGAGCGCAGCATTAGGGAGTCATCTATAATGAACGCTACTGCAGGCCGTCGCCGTTGTTTTTTCTCCTTCGCAGTCTTGAAATATAATTCTGCGAAGGGCTAATTGACTGTAACGGTTCTTTTTCGAAAACATTTTTTTTAATCAGATCCACACAGTCGGGCGCTCTGTGAAATCAATGCGCTCGACTTCAAGGCCGGCGAAGAAAATAAAATATAACCGCTCGGAAAAGAATGTAACCAATATCTTATAATGGTGCTGGCAAGCAGTCTATGTGCGCACTTATAGGGAGGGTGAAGGATGGGGTCGAGAATGAGGGGAGGAACGAAGCCCAAGCGTCAATAGTTAAAATGATGGATATCCAAAAATGAAATGAAAAAAGAAAAAGTTAAGGTTTTGAATGAAGGTGGGCAGTTGGTTCCACCAGCCGGGAGCTACACATGAAAAAAAAAAAGAGGTGCCATCCTTCATTTGAACTGGGTGTTCAAGAAAGAGCACAAGACATCACAAGTGTCTCCATATTTATAGGTGCAGACCCACTGACTACTCTGTGGGCAACCATCAAGGATTTGAACTGTGTAGTGGTCTGAAGAGAGGGGTGACGTGTGCCCACCCGGGCTGGGTGAACACCAGGCTCACTGCTGCATTGAGAGTGTCAGCAGTTTGAATGGAGATGGGCAGCTCACGCCACATGAAAGGAGCCTGGATTAACATCTGGTGCCACACAGAGGTGGCAAAATAAGTTTCAGTGGTGCTATGGCAATTACCAAGGTTTCTCTAATAACCAGTTAGCATGTCAACATGAGCAATTAAGGATAAGACCATTAGGATAATGAAGGAATGGCGACTGAAATTTGGGGATCTCTAGTAATATTATTAAAAAAATTAAATATATTTGTGAATTTCCCCTTGGGATTAATAAAGTATCTATATAGTGCCTTTCTATCTATCTATCTATCTATCTATCTATCTATCTATCTATCTATCAATTATATAGTGCCTTTCTATCTATCTATCTATCTATCTATCAATTATATAGTGTCTATCTATCTATCTATCTATCTATCTATCTATCTATCTATCTATCTATCTATCTATCAATTATATAGTGCCTTTCTATCTATCTATCTATCTATCAATTATATAGTGCCTTTCTATCTATCTATCTATCTATCTATCTATCTATCTATCTATCTATCAATTATATAGTGCCTTTCTATCTATCTATCTATCTATCTATCTATCTATCAATTATATAGTGCCTTTCTATCTATCTATCTATCTATTATATAGTGCCTTTCTATCTATCTATCTATCTATCTATCTATCTATCTATCTATCTATCAATTATATAGTGCCTTTCTATCTATCTATCTATCTATTATATAGTGCCTTTCTATCTATCTATCTATCTATCTATCTATCTATCTATTATATAGTGCCTTTCTATCTATCTATCTATCTATCTATCTATCTATTATATAGTGCCTTTCTATCTATCTATCTATCTATCTATCTATCTATCAATTATATAGTGCCTTTCTATCTATCTATCTATCTATCTATCTATCTATCAATTATATAGTGCCTTTCTATCTATCTATCTATCTATCTATCTATCTATCTATCTATCTATCTATCTATTATATAGTGCCTTTCTATCTATCTATCTATCTATCTATCTATCTATCTATCTATCTATCTATCTATCTATCTATCAATTATATAGTGCCTTTCTATCTATCTATCTATCTATCTATCTATCTATCTATCTATCTATCTATCTATCTATCTATCTATCTATCTATTATATAGTGCCTTTCTATCTATCTATCTATCTATCTATCTATCTATCTATCTATCTATCTATCTATCTATTATATAGTGCCTTTCTATCTATCTATCTATCTATCTATCTATCTATCTATCTATCTATCTATCTATCTATCTATCTATTATATAGTGCCTTTCTATCTATCTATCTATCTATCTATCTATCTATCTATCTATCTATCTATCTATCTAATACTGAATGTGAATAATAAATTAAAAATCGGTCATTTCAAGCAGTAATACCCATTAGTAACACCAGTCGTGCCTTGGCTGTATTTGTAAATCACTTTAATGGTATCTTGATAAAGAGAGGTATTGATTTCTGTCAAGACCATGAACATTTCTGGGTTTGTCCAAACTTTCGCCTGGTGCCATCCACTGACTCCTCTATAGGTAGGCATCAATGACCTGAACATACTGTGTACTGCAACAGGGAGCCAATGTGGTGATCTGAAAAGAGGAGTGACATTTGCCCACCTCGGCTGGTTGAACACCAAATGTGATGTAGCATTTCGAATCATCTGCAGCCACCTGGTGACACACGTCGGCGCTCCCGGCAGCACAGAGTCGCAGTAGTCCAGCCATGACAAGACCAGAACCTGGAAGAGGAGCTGTGCCACAAACTCCGTCACATACGCTGTCATCTGTAAGCTCGAGAGACAGTTGCAACTTGACCCAGAGAAGAACATCTGGTCATCGATCACCACGCTAGGATTGAGAACTGACTTGGTGATTATTATGTTAGCAATTATGAGCTGAGGAGAATAGAAAAGGGGTGCTGAACAGAAGGGGGATAACAAGAAGGTCCGGTCCGTCTTTGGCAGGTTGGGCGGGAGGTGGTGTTCCTTCATCCAGACTGCAATACCAGTGAGACATGAAGAGATGACACGCGGTGGTCCTCTGGAAGGAATGACGGGTGGGACTGCGTATCGTCACCCACAGCACTGATAAGAGAAACCCGAGACTGGATGTGTGCGGTGAGAGCAGGAGGGGGCCAAGCACCAATCTGGGGGTCACCCCATGTGCTCGCCTTGTGTCTCTCTGTGTTAGGATACACGGCAGGATCGGCCCATGAGATGTAAATATGTATATACAGAGGGGGGCCAAGAAAATATTTACACACTTTAACAGTTTGTTATCTTGGACTGTTCCGAAGCCAGAGTGTAAGTGCGACGCTTTATCTCAGAAGATGTCGTTACTCGCATGAATGAAACCAGCTACACTGACCCGCCGCTTCGGAAGAAAATGAAACGGCATGCGCATCAGTCTCACTGTACACTTGAGCCAACATTGTTCAAGCAGTAGTTGATGTAATTAGAAGTGTCTGGATGCTCATGGTAACCATTTTGAGCACCGGTTGTAAAAGTCAAAAGCAACTTAAATTCACCCCTTCATATCTGTGTAAATTTAATATCTCAGCTTTAATACAGGCTTTTCATTTTGTTGGAGTGTGAATACATTTTTTTTGGCCCCTTCTGTATATACATATCCAACTATATAAAAGCGGTCGGGACTGTCCTTCCGTCCTGTGAGTGCTACGCAGGCGCGGAGTTTCACGCACGCCCGTCCATTTTGCAATGCACGATGGGATTTGTAGTTTCGTTTTTCCAGGTAAAAGATGATTTTCTACTCCATACTGTGCGATATATCTACTATATAAAACCGGTCGGGATTGTCCTTCCGTCCCGTGAGTGCAAAGCGTAGCGGTATTCCGCTTATCACACACTTACTACTTGTGGCTTGCGGTACGAAGCGACGCGATGTGAGCAGAGTTCTGGTGCTCCCATCGTTCCCTTGCTTTTGTGCGCGATGCGCTGGAAAAATAGACAAAATTATGTCTCTGGAAATAATTAATGTTGATGGAGTACAAATGCCTCACCGCGTAGTAAACATCAGGGGAGATGGTGCTTGCTTATTCTCACTTATAGCTTATTTAGTGCATGAAACTCCGTCTTTAGCGGTACAGATTCGGGCTGACATTGTACGACTTTGGACAGGCACTCGAGGGGATAAAAAACTTAGGTTTTTGGGAGATGTTATGAATGGGCACTTTGATGTTCTCATTCCCTACACGTACATGCCTGATGTACACATGGAGCGCACACAAATTGAGGATAAAAGTCGGTCCGCCTACTAGGTGAGCCTAAGTATATATATATATATATATATTATATATATACTATATATATATATATATATATATATATAGTGGCGGACGGCCGGCTGCTCAACCCGGCCGGGACCCCCAAAGGATAGGGGAAGGCAGCTACTGTGAGACACTGTCTCTCCCAAGACACCAGATGGCTGAGTTCCCTGCAGCATAGCGGTTGCCCCGGATTCCCGCAGGGCATCATGGAATTTGTAGTTCGGCATCACAGCCCTGCTGGGTACCTTGGTTCTGCCAGGAGATGCTGCAGGAAGATCTGGGATTTGTTGTTCCCCATATAGCCCGGAAGTACTCCCGAGTCATGGGGTTGGAAGCCCCAAAGTACTTCTGGGCTGAAGAATTCCTCAGGTCCTCCATTTGATCTGGAATTGCTGGCAAGTCACGGGGATGGAAGAACGGAAGCACTTCTGGATCAAGGACTATATGAAGGACCACTGAAGACCCAGCAAGCGAGTTGGAGTTGGGGGGTAGTAAGATAGAGTTTGCTGGGAGAAGTGGAGGAGAATTGCATTGATTTGTTGTTTATTTATTTGTGTTTGGTGGCTGTAGTGCTTAAAGGGCACGTTGAAGAGGAAAAAATAAGGAAAAATAAGGACTTTGTGCTTTTACCCCATGTCTGCGTATCTGTCTGTTGGGTTTAATGGGGCAACAGCGACCCCTGGTGTTCACGATATATTATGGACGCTGCAGGCGCTGTTGCCCCGCTAAACCCACCAGACAGATGTCCAGGACACACGTTTAAAAGCACCAAGAATAATTTCTTTAATATTCTTAAATAAAGTGCACAAAGCACCGCACACTCCACAATTCTCAGATCAATAATAATCAATAACAATAATCAATCCTCCACTCCTCCCAGCAGCTCCATCACTCAACCTCCCAACTCTGGCTCTCTTTGCTGGGTTCTGACCAGTCCTTTAAATAGTCCATGACCCGGAAGTATTCCTTCTCCAGGTCAAACACCACATCATCCTTCAAGTAGCCCGGAAGTACTGCGGGCGCCCGTCCTCATGCCTCCGAAGTACTTCCAGGTCGTAACAACAATAGGAGTCCCCAGGTTCCTTGTGAGCTCCCCCTGGAGGCACCTAACAAGGCTGAGGAAACGGACTTCATGTCCCATGATGCCCTGAGAAAAGCCAGGGAACCGTTTTCGTCCAGGGGAGCTGCCACCTAGCGTCCCGGGTGATGCAGTGCCCTGAAAAGCCTGCTCTTCCTCCTTTTTTCTGTTCAGAGACATCCCGGCCAGACTGAAATGCCAGCCGTCCATCACAATATATATATATATATATATAGAGAGAGAGAGAGAGAGAGAGAGGAAGCTGGGGCACTCCAGCTAACTCAACCCCAACACAACAGACACAAACCGAAAAGAAGCACAACACAAAGTTTTATTATTCTTCCTCATGGAAACACTCTCCCTCATTTCCCACCGTTACAGCACAGTTCTTAAAGCACAATCCCATGCACACAGTAGTTTGTCTTCCTCATTTCTCATTCCACCTTCCCACTCCCTCCACTGGCAAGCTTCGCCCTCTTCCTCCTGACTCTGGCTCCCTGAAAGGAGTAAGGCAGGTCCTGGCTGTGCTTCAGGTGGCTCATCAGCATTACCTGGAATCACTCACAGGTGTAGTGAAAGTTCACTGTAGGGCTCTGCAGCTCCCAATGGCGGAACCCAACAGAGCTGAACCAAACTCCAAATCCCAGCATGCTCTGTGGGAATCTGTGGTGCCACAGCCACCCAAGAGGGCTGCCCTCTAGTGTCCTGATGAAGGTAGTGCCCTGTGGATACTCTCTCCCCCGGTCCTCCCATCCAGCTTGCACCCGACTGTGGCCACCTGTGTCAATATATATTGTGGCAAGCGGCTAGGGGGTGGCTACCCAGCCGGGATGCCCGGAAGGAGGGATTACGCCTCCCTTCGGACCACGAGGGGGCGACCGCCCTGGTGGCTATGGGGACCACAGGAAAGGAGCATGAAAGCTCAACCCCTATAGGGGTCTGTGGTCACTGCCAGGGGGTGCCCAGATGCCTGAAGAACCCTGGTCTTCAGCAGTTCCACCCACACCGGGGAGTGCCGGGTAGAGGCTCGTTGCACCTGGAGCACATCCGGGTGGATTTTAAAGGGGCACCTCCCTCCATTGTGTTAAAAAATGCTTTAGTTGCCTCACATTTTTATACAATCGTTTTGTTCACCCCACTGAATTAAAGCTGAAAGTCTGCACTTCAACCTGCATCTGAGTTGTTTCATTTAAAATTCCATTGTGGTCACGTACAGAACCAAAATGAGAAAAAGTCTGTCTCTGTCCAAATATTTATGGACCTAACTGTATTTATATGGTGGCGGAGGGCCGGGTCCCCATGCCCAGCTAGGACGTCCCTTCCTACACCATGGGCCTGCTCAATACCTCCCCCGGGAACGCTTGGTTGGCAGCCTCCCTAACTGACGGGTGGTGCCTCAGTTTCCCGTAAGGCTCTATGGGAGCCTCCACAGCCCATGTTGGCATCTGGGGTGGCCGCCAGGGGGCGCTGCATGGGTCTCTGAGCCCAGGCTGGACGAATCTTCAGCCCCACCTGGAAGTGCAACCGGAAACAGGTGATCAAGTACACTGGAGCCCTGCCGGAGTGTGGGCGATAAAAAGGGGCCAGCAACCACCACTCAGCGGCCAGAGTCGGGAGCGAGGACGACGAAGCTTGACGGGAGGAGTGTGTGTTTTGTGCTTGTGCTACTTTGGACTGTGTTGTGCCTGTGGGGTTCACGGGGAAGATGTGCCCCCACAGGTGAAGAAAAATAAAGTCTTTGTTACATGTGCCTCTGTGTGAGTCTGTGCCAAGGTCGGGTGCAATATAGCGCCTTATTGCAATATATATTGTAACAGTAGGGGGCGCTATTGCTCACCTTGAACCCTCAGGTACCACGCCAAACACCAGGTAAAAGTACAATACTTCTTATTTTTATTATAATAACGTGCACTAAGCACCCTCCACTCCACACTACTCATAAACACTACACACACTCCAATTATTCCACTCGGGTGCTATATAGCGCCTTATTGCTATATATATTGTAGCAGTAGAAGCATGGAGCCACCTCTAACACCCTCAGGTACCACTCCAAAACACCGGATAAAAGTCCAAGACTTCTTTATTAAATGACAATAACGTGCACAAAGCACCCTCCACTCCACACTCATAAATCACAATAAACTCTTTCACTAAACCAATCCTCCTCGCCCAGACACTTCACCCTCCTACCTCCCAGCTCAGCTCAATGTCTGGGCTTTCCCACAATCCTTTTATACACCCTGACCCGGAGGTGCCTCTGTTCCATTACCCACAAGTCCGTATTCCTTCCGGGTCAGGGTAAAACAGTTCTTTTCTTCACCCCGGGAGCACGTCGTTCCTTCCTGTCACGTGACCGTGATGTACTCCCGGGTTTATAGGGCACAATAAGAGCCTCTGAGTCCCCCTGCAGCGACTCCTGGTGGCCCCCAAGGTATCCAGCAGGGCTGTGTATAAAAAACTACATAGTCCATGATGCCCTGCTGGAACTCAGGGCACGTACACACTGCTGGCCGGCAATCCATCACAATATATATATATATATATACAGTGGGTACGGAAAGTATTCAGACCCCCCTTCAATTTTTCACTCTTTGTCATATTGCAGCCATTTGCTAAAATCATTTAAATTAATTTTTTCCCCTCATTAATGTACACACAGCACCCCCATATTGACAGACAAAAAAAATAAATTTTGAAATTGTTACAGATTTATTAAAAAAGAAAAACTGAAATATCGCATGGTCCTAAGTATTCAGACCCTTTGCTCAGTATTTAGTAGAAGCACCCTTTTGAGCTAATACAGCCATGAGTCTTCTTGGGAAAGATGCAACAAGTTTTTCACACCTGGATTTGGGGATCCTCTGCCATTCCTCCTTGCAGATCATCTCCAGTTCTGCCAGGTTGGATGGTAAACGTTGGTGGACAGCCATTTTTAGGTCTCTCCAGAGATGCTCAATTGGGTTTAAGTCAGGGCTCCTGGCTGGGCCATTCAAGAACAGTCACAGAGTTGTTGTGAAGCCACTCCTTCGTTATTTTAGCTGTGTGCTGAGGGTCATTGTCTTGTTGGAAGGTAAACCTTCGGCCCAGTCTGAGGTCCCTTAGCACTCTGGAGAAGGTTTTTGTCCCAGGATATCCCTGTACTTGGCCCGCATTCATCTTTCCCTCGATTGCAACCAGTCGTCCTGTCCCCTGCAGCTGAAAAACACCCCCACAGCATGATGCTGCCACCCGCCATGCTTCACTGTGGGGACTGTATTGACAAGTGATGAGCAGTGCCTGGTTGTCTCCACACATACCGCTTAGAATTAAGGCCAAAAAGTTCTCTCTTGGTCTCATCAGACCAGAGAATCTTATTTCTCACCATCTCAGAGTCCTTCAGGTGTCCTTTTAGCAAACTCCATGCGGGCTGTCATGTGTTTTGCACTGAGATATGTGTGGAGACAATATATATATATGGGAGCTGAGTGGACTGAGTGTTTTCCATTTGTCTCTGTCCAAATATTTATGGACCTAACTGTATATACATATACTCTATATATCCCCCACCCCATGTATACCCCATCCACAATAGACTCTTTGTTCCGCTCTTACACAGGGCCTGAGCTTTGGCCTTTTGGTTTGGCCATCTGTGAAGTGCTTTCACAAATTGCGAGTGAATTTTTGGATTTTACAGCAGCCTTTGGAAGACAATAAAATCAGGAGTGAAGAAGCCTTGTGGAGGAGGCTGAACACACCCGTACTGACATTCCTTTTTTAATGATTGCTTTTTTAGATTCATGCTTGCAGCACAAATGATTTCTGTTTGTGAGAGCCAAGTGTTTCAGGAGGTGCCAGCTGTATTACCATGTATGAAGGGTTTTTGTGCTACCAAGGGACAGGTTTGTGATTGGTTTCGTCTCTGGGCATTCAACTTGCACGCTCCACGTTCACTACAGGCTGTTAACACCGAGGTAATTGGACTTGGCAAATTCTAAATCCACTTCTCTTTTGTTCTTCTCTTATTTTTGGTTAAAGACGTGTTGCTAAACTGAGAAGGAGATCCTGAAAGTCACAGAGTGACGACTTAACACAATCTATCATCTGTGAAGACACCCGGGCTCCGGGACAGTAAGGACATTTGACAAATGAGGGGAGGTCATTCAGCCCATCAGACTCGTTTGTTTAGCTAAAGGCTAAGCTGCCACAGGTTGGTGGGTGACCACAGTGGATGATGGCTCTTCTGATCGTCTTTGAGGAATGGCGGACACTACAGCAAGGGGGTCATAAACAGCAATAAAAAGGTCAAAGAGAAACTGAAAAAAGTACTAAAAAATGACAATGAAGCCAACACAAACAGCAACAGGAAAAGACGACAAAAGAGAATCTGAGAAACCTCAGGGACACAAAGGAGAAGTCATTGAAAGAGAGAAGGAAACAGCAAATGAACAGAACAAATATTACACCCGAGTATTCGGAAAAGGAAGAAACAAAAGGAAAGCCCCATGAGAAAGTTAAATCAACCTCCGAGTTTAACGATGTTAAAACAGAAGATGTGCTTGAAGAACCTCGATACGCTGAAGGCTAATCAGACCCCCGGATCCTGATGGGCTTTCCCACTTACCTTAAAATTAATGAAATATACTAAAAAGAACCCCTCATTAGTCAGACTTGAGCAGTCACTTGACAAAGGAGAAGTGCAGGAGGACCGGAAAGCTGAAAATGTCACTCCAGTCTTCAAGAAGCCAGACAAAATGGATCCTTTTAATTACAGACCAATGGGTCTTACCGCTGTTCCCTGCAAAATTATGGAAAGTGCTGCAAGCTGAGGTAGCTGTCTTAAGAGGGGCTGAAGCCTAAAGATTCAAAGTAGGCCTCAGCGGTAACGTTGGCAGTGCACCATCTTTGTGATACGTGTAGTAATAAAATGCATTGCATTTTTGCATTCCAACAGATGGCGCATCACAAACATTCACACTGTATAAGAGTAAGACATTGGGGTCAAGTCAACATAATGAAGAATATAAAGGGAATGCTCCTTCCCACGGTGGCACAGTGGGTAGCGCTGCTGCCTCGCAGTTGGGAGACCTGGGGATCTGGGTTTGCTTCCCGGGTCCTCCCTGCATGGAGTTTGCATGTTCTCCCCGTGTCTGCGTGGGTTTCCTCCGGGCGCTCCGGTTTCCTCCCACAGTCCAAAGACATGCAGGTTAGGTGGATTGGCGATTCTAAATTGGCCCTAGTGTGTGCTTGGTGTGTGGGTGTGTTTTGTGTGTGTCCTGCGGTGGGTTGGCACCCTGCCCGGGATTGGTTCCTGCCTTGTGCCCTGTGTTGGCTGGGATTGGCTCCAGCAGACCCCGTGACCCTGTGTTCGGATTCAGCGGGTTGGGAAATGGATGAATGGATGCTCTTTCCTCATTGGCACTTTATGGTGCTTTGCTGGTTTGTGTGGTTCCTCGTAGAACTATTGCTTGACAAAGCACCATTCCATTCTGGGACAAGTTCTTTGCATATGAAGTTGGTTCTTCGTGGGATGAGAGAGGTTCATAGAATTGCATGTTTTAAGTAAATAATTGGGAGTCCTGGAGTGTGCAGGCTGCAGACGGGTGGAGGTGCACATACAGTGCATCTGGAAAGTATTCCCAGCGCATCACTTTTTCCACATTTTGTTATGTTACAGCCCTTATTCCAAAATGGATTAAATTCATTTTTTTCCTCTGAATTCTACACACAACCACCCCATAATGACAACGTGAAAAAAGTTTACTTGAGGTTTTTGCAAAATTTATTAAAATTTAAAAACTGAGAAATCCCATGTCCATAAGTATTCACAGCCTTTGCTCAATACTTTGTCGATGCCCCTTTGGCAGCAATTCCAGCCTCAAGTCTTGTTGAATATGATGCCCACAAGCTTGGCACACCTATCCTTGGCCAGTTTCGCCCATTCCTCTTTGCAGCACCTCTCAAGCTCCATCAGGTTGGATGGGAAGCGTCGGTGCACAGCCATTTTTAAGATCTCTCCCAGAGATGTTCAATCAGATTCAAGTCTGGGCTCTGGCTGGGCCACTCAAGGACATTCACAGAGTTGTCCTGAAGCCACTCCTTTGATATCTTGGCTGTGTGCTTAGGGTCGTTGTCCTGCTGAAAGATGAACTGTTGCCCCAGTCTGAGGTCAAGAGCGCTCTGGAGCAGGTTTTCATCCAGGATGTCTCTGTACATTGCTGCAGTCATCTTTCCCTTTATCCTGACTAGTCTCCCAGTCCCTGCCGCTGAAAAACATCCCCACAGTATGATGCTGCCACCACCATGCTTCACTGTAGGGATGGTATTGGCCTGGTGATAAGCAGTGCCCGGTTTCCTCCAAACATGACGCCTGGCATTCACACCAAAGAGTTCAATCTTTGTCTCATCAGACCAGAGAATTTTCCTTCTCATGGTCTGAGAGTCCTTCAGGTGCCTTTTGGCAAACTCCAGGTGGGCTGCCATGTGCCTTTTACTAAGGAGTGGCTTACGTCTGGCAACTCTACCGTACAGGCCTGATTGGTGGATTGCTACAGAGATGGTTGTCCTTCTGGAAGGTTCTCCTCTCTCCACAGAGGACCTCTGGAGCTCTGACAGAGTGACTATCGGGTTCTTGATCACCTCCCTGACTAAGGCCCTTCTCCCCCGATCGCTCAGTTTACATGGCCGGCCAGCTCTAGGAAGAGTTATGGTGGTTTCGGACTTCTTCCACTTACAGATGATGGAGGCCACTGTGCTCATTGGGACCTTCAAAGCAGCAGAAATTTTTCTGTAACCTTCCCCAGATTTGTGCCTCGAGACAATCCTGTCTCGGAGGTCTACAGACAATTCATTTGACTTCATGCTTGGTTTGTGCTCTGACATGAACTGTCAACTGTGGGACCTTCTATAGACAGGTGTGTGCCTTTCCAAATCATGTCCAGTCAACTGAATTTACCACAGGTGGACTCTAATGAAGCTGCAGAAACATCTCAAGGATGATCAGGGGAAACAGTATGGACCTGAGCTCAATTTTGAGCTTCATGGCAAAGGCTGTGAATACTTATGTACATGGGATTTCTCAGTTTTGTTATTTTTAATAAATTTGCAAAAACCTCAAGTAAACTTTTTTCACGTTGTCATTATGGGGTGTTGTGTGTAGAATTCTGAGGAAAAAAAATGAATTTAATCCATTTTGGAATAAGGCTGTGACATAACAAAATGTGGAAAAAGTGATGCGCTGTGAATACTTTCCGGATGCACTGTAGGGACCTGAATGCGCCACTCGGAGGTCGATTGGGGTGCTTGGCTGATTGCGCGAGCAGATTGGCCAAGTGCTTCATTCACACCTCAGAGCAGGTGATGACAGCAGCACAACCCAATCGGTGCCATCAAAGGAGCCAGCATAGTGAAATCCGGGGGCCGAGGGAATGGAAAGAGACAAAAGAACAAAGTCGTGAAGAAGCCAGACGGTGGCGGCGTGGAATGAGACGAGACAAGGCGACCGGGCCACATGAGCAGAGCAAAGCGAATGGCGTGCTGAGGGGTTTCGACATTGAACAGTGTAGGGATGGGGACATGAAACAAACCTCCAGGGGATCCAAGTGGTGTTGTGCTGGTGTATGGGATGACGGAGGTCTGGCTGGATGCGTCCCAGAGGATGTGGGTGGGATGGGAGTCAGGGGAGGTTATCATAGCTGTTGGCATCGCCACCAGTCGGAAGACCCACTCACATGCCATTATTACTGGAAGTTACAACTTTCTACAGAGACATATTGTCCATGTAGGACTTCAGAGGGTGTCCTGACACAGTGTGTTCCAACTCTGCTTTAAGACACACAGAGGGTTTATAAGTAATCACCAGAAGTTGGGACACCTGTGCAAATTCAACTTGCAGGGCTTACTTGAATTGTTCTAGAACAATTGATACTTGATGAAGGTTCATTTGTAATATTATGAAATTTCTTTTCTTTTTCCATTTTTGCTAACCTAAACTTTAAACTTAAACCTTTGGCAGTTTACTGCTTACCTTTTCACCATTTCAGGTCATCCATTGCATTTCAACTGACTGAATTTGAAGAGAAACTGGAAACGCAGAGAAGTTCTAAAAACTTTGACCGTCAGTCTGTCTTCGCTAACAGTTTCTTAAGAGTGCCATTCACTTCGCTCTGCTCGTGTGGCCCGGTCGCCTTGAAGTCAGTAGACGGATTGGGAGAGCATGGGGGGGGTCATGAGGTCACTGGAAAGGGGTGTGTGGCGCTCTGGATAATAATAATAATAATAATAATAATAATAATAATAATAATAATAATTCATTACATTTATATAGCGCTTTTCTCAGTACTCAAAGCGCTATCCACACAGGGAGGAACCGGGAAGCGAACCCACAGTCTCTGACACCTGTGTGTGGGGTCACTTTTGGACCCCCACAGATTTGGAGCAGGCTCCATAAATAATCACAGTTCCACTCTCACAGCCACATCCGCGCACACACACACACGCACACTGAGTTCAGGGTTTCTTGTTGTGTTGTCCCCCTCTCTACACATCAAACATTTCTGTCCCGTCCACATTTCTGGGACCTTTTCAGAGCCCAAAGATCCAAACTTCATATGCAGAGAATCCTCCCCGGAATAATAAAAAAAAAGGTTCTTTGCCAAGCAGGGGTTCCACCACACACCCCAGTAATGTGCCGCTTTCAGAAGCGTCACTTTTAACTGTCCTGTCAGCACCAGTTTAGAGTGTCATCCAGCGGGCTTTGGGTCACGTGGCGATTCAGGGTTCAAGCACCACTCGGGGACCCTCACCGTGATGAACACACCGCACCGTGCCATGCAGCGGAAAACATGCGAACTTCTCTTCTTGACGCTCGGGCGCTCGCCTTTCTCTTCCATGCCTAGAGTGATATTTGCCGGAAATTTCTCGCATCTCCATGGTGATATATATTTTTTTTCTTCTTCCATAATATAAGTGTTTGTTTTTTTTTCTTTTTTTTTTTATCCAGACGGAATGTTTCATAATGTAATTTCTCATTTGAGAGATAAATAAGTCCAGCGGCAGGTGATGTATTATCCGGCTCCTTAACCGCTCCTAATAAGAGACTCTCGAGCGTAGCCCGCCTCATTAATCAGACGCTTCGCTAAAACTACTTAACACCGAGGCAGGAGCAACTGGAGATAGAAAAGCGATCCGACTCGCAGCCGGTGGGACGTGACGTGCTAGAGACGGGCCGCGAGTCCCGTGGACTCGGCAAGGAGATGTTGAGAAGCTGACTAAGCCCCCCCACCACCACCACCGCCCAATCCGCTGTAATTTCCACACTTGGTCTGAACAATTGATCACTGAGCTTGGAGGGGGGTGGGGGGGTGGTGGTCCTTGTGTAAAAGCTCAGGCTTATAATTGAATCCTGCTAATTGGGACATAAAAGAAGGGATTTGAAGAGAAAAGACGTTTTAATGTGACAATCGATGCGTCTTCATTAAGAGGAGCAAACGCTGCTGTGACTGCGGGATACAAAGGCTCGGGTGCAGTGGATGATGGGGGAGTGGAGAGAGCAAGAGGAAGAGACAGTGGGATACAGGGGGCATTGGGGCAGGTGGGGCGGTATGGGGGGGGGCGTTTGGTGCCACTTAGCCGTTTATCGTAAGGCACGGCCGGATTAAGACCTTTAGGGGCTCTAAGCATTTAAAAGGTTTTGGTGCCCCCCTTATATGTGAGCTACACTCCCTCTCAGTGGACGACTGAACGGAACAGCGGACATGACCAAGACGAGAGCGATCACGTGATCCTCGGTGGACCCTGTGGCAGTTACCAGATTCTAATTTTGTTCCATCCATCCATCCATTATCCAACCCGCTGAATCCTAACACACTGCTGGAGCCAATCCCAGCCAACACAGGGCACAAGGCAGGAACCAATCCCGGGCAGGGTGCCAACCCACCGCAGGACACACACAAACACACCCACACACTAGGGCTAATTTAGAATTGCCAATCCACCTAACCTGCACCTAACCTGCATGGAAACCGGATGTGCCTGGAGGAAACCCACGGGGAGAACATGCAAACTCCACGCAGGGAGGACCCGGGAAGTGAACCCAGGTCCTCAGATCTCCCAACTGCGAGGCAGCAGCGCTACCCACTGCGCCACCGTGCCACCCTCTAATTTTGTTGCATTCCCAAAATTAAAATACATATATCATTAGGGGCGGCACGGTTGGCGCAGTGGGTAGCGCTGCTGCCTCGCAGTTAGGAGACCTGGGTTTGCTTCTCGGGTCCTCCCTGCGTGGAGTTTGCATGTTCTCCCCGTGTTTGCGTGGGTTTCCTCCCACAATCCAAAGACATGCAGGTTAGGTGCATTGGCGATTCTAAATTGTCCCTAGTATGTGTGCTTGGTGTGTTTGTGTGTGTCCTGCAGTGGGTTGGCACCCTGCCCGGGATTGGTTCCTGCCTTGTGCCCTGTGTTGGCTGGGATTGGCTCCAGCAGACCCCCGTGACCCTGTGTTCGGATTCAGCGGGTTGGAAAATGGATGGATGGATGGATATATCATTAGCCACTATTAATACTATTTTACTGTTATACATATTGTCACACATGTGCGATTAGGAGACAACTAAAGGGTCTGAATAATGGTAATTCCATGCCTGACCAGGGGGTGGCAGGGTGCACTAATTCTCTCTCTCAATTTCTTACAGACCATTCTTGGAAAATCCCGCCCGGTTCTGGGGCAGCACACAGCTTACTGATAAGAGCTAAGCTGCTGGAGCTGGAAGCAGGCGAGAGGCCTTGAGTCAGCAAGCACAGTGCTAAAGCCATTATTGATGAACCCTTACATTTTTATATTGCTCAAAGCCGGCTGATATGGTACGTGTTGCTTTACCTTGATTAATTAAGATATTGCTTCATGAGGAAGCAATGACATAGGAACGTAAATGCTATCTAGAATGTATGTATACAGGACAATGTTACAGCCTGTGAGCAAAGGCAGCTGCGCCATCACTCACATACGGTCCCACTTACCAATACAGGGGCTAACCTTGACAATCAATTCTTAAACCTTCTGTATAATTCAACCAAACTAACACAATACAGCTTGCTTTTAATCTGATCATCTGAAATGTTCCATCCATCCATCCATTATCCAACCCGCTATATCCTAACTACAGGGTCACGGGGGTCTGCTGGAGCCAATCCCAGGCCAACACAGGGCGCAAGGCAGGAACCAACACAATACAATACAATACAATACAATACAGTTTATTTTTGTATAGCCCAAAATCACACAGGAAGTGCCGCAATGGGCTTTAACAGGCCCTGCCTTTTGACAGCCCCCCAGCTTTGACTCTCTAAGAAGACAAGGAAGAACTCCTAAAATAAAACCTAGTAGGGAAAAAATGGAAGAAACCTTGGGAAAGGCAGTTCAAAGAGAGACCCCTTTCCAGGTAGGTTGGGCGTGCAGTGGGTGTCAAAAGAAGGGGGTCAATACAATACAATACAATACAATACAATACACAGAACAGAACAAATCCTCAATAAAAAATTAAAAAAATTTTTAGAAGTACGGAGCAGAATTTAAAAGTAGATGATATCACATAATAAGATTTAGATAATTTTAGACTCCTGGAGACCTCCTCCATCAAGCTGCCTCCCCCATTTGGCCATTCCATGGCTGAAACAGTGTTGGGCCAGCCAATCCGATGAAAGGACCCCCTCTTTCTCACGATTCCTGCGATCCTCCATCAGGGATGACTTTACCTTAGGTAGGCAAAACAACTTGGCAGGTGGGCCGTGGCACCAAGTGCCACATTTGAGTACCGAGAAGAGAAACAGAACAGGTGAGGGTTAGTAACAAATTCTAACTGTCATGTTACTGTAGAAGGGTACAGCCCAGACACAGACATGCAGACACGTTGGAGTCCATCACCACCCGTTTATTTACACTAATCACTATGTACAAAAGTCCTTACTGTGCACCTCAACAAATCCCCACAGTCACCCAAAGTCCTGGCTTCTCTCCCAGCCGTCTCTTCACTGCACACACAATATTCAGGGCCTCTCCTTGCCGCCTCCTTCTGACCTCGTCCACCTCCTCACCCCACTCCAGCCTTGATTGCAGGGCGGCGGCTCGTTATAATGGCGGCTGATTGAGGGCCACACCCGGCCACCTGCCACATTACTTATGTTTTAGTGCTAATGACTAACAACAGAGATGTAGTCTGTACAGTTAATCAGCAGCTCTAGTCAGGGTGTGCTAAACTGAAGTCGTGAGTCTTCAGCCGGGATTTGAAAGTTGAGACCGAAGGTTTAGGTTTAGGTTTAGGTTTCTTTATTTAGTCATGTTTACACAAGAAAACATGAAATTTGCCTTCTCAGTTGCGCCTAATAACAGGTAACAGACAGAATGAAATAAAACAGACAAATAGAAATAAGAAAGGTTAAGGTAAGGCAGTTAGATAAAACATATTTACACAAAAAAATAAATAAATAAAAAAATTTAAAAAAACAGGTAACAGGATATATATCAAAACCTTAAACATTATCTCTGATATTTCTTATTTAAAAGTCATGTTTTCAAAGCAACTATCCTTCCTGATTTACTGAAGTTTAGTTCTACATGTAATGGATGTCTGTCATCAGTTGAGATGATTTCCAGTTTCTTTAGCATTGCCCTCTGACACACACTAGTCAAATCATCTACATCAGCCCCAATAACTTTAGCTGCTTACTTCGTAATCTGCTGGAGCTTTTTTGAGTTTTGGTTTGTCAGACTATTAAACCAGGCAATGAAACTGAAAGTGATCGCAGACTGGATCATACTACGATAGAAGGACAACATGAGGTCCTTGTCTACTTTAAATAGTTTGAGTTTATGGAGGAGAAATAAGCGCTGGTTGCATTTAGGAAATATTTTTTTTGTATTTGTAGTAATCTCATAGTAGCAGGCAGACCAGTCCACAGTTTAGGGGCCCTGTAACTAAAAGCTCGACCTCCCACTGTTATTTTATTAATCCTTGGAACCATAAGCAGGCCGGCATCTTGAGATCTTAATGTGCGCTCTGGTTTGTAAGTCATGATAAGTTCAGACAAGTAAACCGGACCTCGACCATTTAATGCTTTATATGTTAAAAGAAGGATTTTGAAATCTGCCCTAAACTTAACCGGGAGCCAGTGTAAGGATTTAAGAACTGGAGTTATGTGTTTGTATTTTCTAGTTCTTGTAATAATTCTTGCAGCCGCATTTTGGATTAACTGGAGGCTGTATAAAGAACAGTTTGAACATCCAGTGAACACCGCATTGCAGTAGTCAATCCTACTAGAAATAAATGCATGAATTAATTTCTCAGAATCCTGTTTATGTAGAAAACGCCTTAATTTCCTAACATTTTTAAGATGGAAGAAATATGTTTTGGACAACTTTGTAATATGTGCTTTAAATGACATGCTAGAGTTAAAGATAACTCCTAGATTGCGGGCTGATTCAGTAAAATTAATTGGGATTCCAACTGAGTTAAAAGATGACAAAATATTGTTATGATCAGCGTCATTCCCTCCAACAATTAACATCTCTGTTTTATCTGTATTTAAAGACAAGCAATTCTCATTCAGCCACTCCTTTAATTCGCTAACACAACTAATTAAAGACAACATTGGAGAAACTTCATCTGATTTAAATGAAAGGTATAACTGGGTGTCATCTGCATACGAGTGAAAATTAACATTATGTTTCCTAATGAGAGATCCCAGTGGAAGCCTGTAAAGTGAAAACAGTAAAGGTCCCAGTACTGAGCCCTGCGGGACACCATATTGAACTTCTGTGTATAATGATGGAGTCCTGTCAGCACATTTCTGTACATATTGGAATCGATTTGATAAGTAAGAACTAAACCAAGCGAGAACAGTGCCTGTAAGCCCAACATCATTTTCTAGCCTGTGCAGTAAAATAGAATGGTCGATGGTGTCAAACGCTGCACTTAAGTCCAACAACATAATTACAGTGGAAACAAACCCCAGGCAGGGCGTCAGCCCAGTGTAGGGCACACACACACACACACACACACACACACACACACACACACACACACACACACACACACACACACGCACATACGCACGCACACACACACACACACACACACACACACACCAAGCACACACTAGGGACAATTTAGGATCGCCAATGCACGGAACCTGCATGTCTTTGGACCGTGGGAGGAAACCCACGCAGGGAAGACCCAGAAAGCGTTATCCACTGCACCACCGTGCCACCTCTGAAATGTTCATAAGCCTTAATATATAAATTAAATGCTAAAATGCTTATATGTTTAAAGTGTTTATATGCGAGCGTGCAAGTTTACTTAGTTTCCGTTAAGTTTGGGGGCTGTAAGATGCTAGGGGTCGCTGTTGCCCCTTTCAACCAAACAGACAGACACACCAAACAGAGGGTAAAATCACATGGGCGGTGCATCATGTGGTGGATGCAGAACACGCTATCAGGACTTGCTCCCGACCCAAAATCAAATTAAATACAGCTTTGTTTCTGGTGGCAAGTATGACAGATGGCCAAGGCCAGTACCCGGCTAGATGGGTGAAAGGACCGAGGGAGAGACCATGTTGGAGTCACTATTTTCCCCAAGACACTAGAGTGCAGCCCCCCCCCCCCGGGTTGCTGTAGCAACACAGATCCCCACAGGGCATGTTGGGAGTTGTAGTTGGGAGCAGCCCTGTTGGGTATCTGCGGGCACCGCCAGGGGGTGAAGCAGGTGCAGCTGAGTCATTGGAGGAACCTCTTCCACCACACCTGGAAATGCAGAAGGGCGAGAAACACCTGGGGTGCGTTTTAAAAGGAGTCACCTCACCATCAGTCAGCCAGCCAGCGTCGGGAGGAGGAGGAGGAGTGGAGACTGAAAGAAAGAAAGAAAGAAAGAAAGAAAGAAAGAAAGAAAGAAAGAAAGAAAGAAAGAAAGAAAGAATGGTGTTGTGTTTGGTGCTTTGTGTGCTGTGCTATGAAGTGGTCGGGGGGGGGGGGGGGGGGTACTCAAGAGAAAAACGCTTCCCCACTTAGATAAAAGGTGTGCTCTTTGGCATGACTTGTGTCTCAGCCTATCTGTGTCGGAGTTTGGGGAGCAGTACGCCCCCTGGTGGTCCACACAAGGTAAGAGTGGGAATGGTGGTGTTTGTTACCTGGTGAAATATTTAGAACAGAAGACTAAAACTCAGTAATGTGGCAAGGACTGTCGTGTGCCCGGGGTGCCTTGGAGGGGGCCAGAGGATCTGATCCAACCATTTTAATGAAAGGAAAGCCCAACACACACACGGCTTTTAAACGACAAGGCTAAATCTGAAAACGCTAATCCACACGAAGTGGCGCTTGCTGGTCTCCTAAAACGTCTTTACACACTCCACACCCGCCATTATCAGGAGACGACTTGTTATCAACTGTATGTAGGACAGTAAATCAGAAGGGGCCACAGAATTGGCACAAGCACCTGGGGGGGGGGGGGGTAACTTCATATTGAAAAGCACCATCAGCTGCCGTGTAATAAGCCCATTATCAGCTACCTGTGTGCTCTCCAGGCCACGGCAGGCGGAGATGAGCATCTTCGGCTCAGACTAATTAGATTGAAGTCCTAATGCCTTTCTCAGGTTTTACGAAAGGGGGGCCAGGGGGGTGGGGGGGGGGGGGGGGTTGTTGGATGTGGCCAAGCATCTGTTAATCCGCTAACCTGGACTGTGCTTTTAATTGAACCAAATGCTCACAATCACACTACTGAAACGGGGAACATCAAATGGCATTAAGTTGGCGTACAAGTCCAATTCTCTCTCTCTCTCTCTCTTTGTGCCCATATGTACCACCCTACCATCCTCCTCTTCTAACGAGGGTGTATTGGTCAAGACAGGGTTCCTCTGTGGCTCCTGGTTCAAGTGTTTCTAGTCGTTGTCTTTCTTCAGTTTTCATTACTCTTCATTGTTTTCCATTATTTTTTATGATAATGCTCTGTTGATTTATTATTTGTCTCATTTCTGTTAATTGCATTCTATTTAGTTATTATGCACTAGCCACACAAACCTGTCAAAGACAAGCAATAAAATCATTTAAAAGCATTTGCCATCTCTTGCCCTACGTGTACCTTCAGTGCCTTTCCTCAGTATTCACGCGTATCTGAACCTCTCTTGACCGGTGGTCCATTCCTTGTGCACATTCCCGTAAAGCCAGCTTCTTAGACTCTGTCGTTATTTTCGTGTCACCTTTCTCACCTCCTGTCTTCTTTTACACTTCCTGTCTTTGAAGGCGACTCTCTAAGTGTGCAGCCCATGCATTTTCTCCTCCACGTGCATCTTACACTCACACCTTCTCTTTCAATTGCAACGCCAAAGGCAGACTGGCCAATCATATTAAAGGCAGACTGACCAATCACACCAAAGGCAAACCAACCAATCATATTAAAGGCAAACTGACCAATCACACCAAAGGCAAACTGACCAATCACACCAAAATAAACTGACCAATCACATTGCTCTAAGGGTGAGGACACACACACACACACACACACACACACACACTCCATACTGTTTTATTATATTTTAGATTACCTGTGTGTGTTTTGTGGTTGTCTTCTGTTGTTTGTATTTTGCGGGTGGCTTCCCGAAGAGGCGGGGCCTAACCATCAATCATCGTCAATGGACCGCCCCCATCCTTAAAAATAGAACCCCCCCCCCACCACCACCTCACCTCCTAATACTGTACTGTTGACCTCAAGCCTTACCAATAACATACAGGCAATTATTTAATACATTGCAGACAGTTCAGAACAATTATATATAAAACACCCAAAAATAAATAAAAAACAACATTTAATTACTGTACCCTCTACTACCAGTAACGCAGAGTCCTCACTTCCGCTGGTGTAGCTGCAGCAACAGCTCCACCGATTTCCTACTCTTTTTTCCTTTATATACTTTATTGTCGACTCGTTAATGGAAAACTCTGCCCAAAAATTTTATATATATTTTTTGTATATTTTATATATATATTTATTTGTACTTTAGCACGTCTCCCCACCTTCCCTTCTGCATCCATAACCTGTAAGAAAAGGCGCTATATTGTGCCCGACCCGACATAGATTCACATGGGAGGCATGGATAAGATAAAATAAACTATTTATTTGTCTTCAGCTGGAGGGCACGTCTTCCCCGTAATCCCTCCAGCCACAACGCAGTCCCAAGCACAGTAACCCACACAAAATAACCACAGCTTCTCTTCCTCCGCCACTCCTCCCTGGCAACCTCGTCCTCTTCTTCCCGATTCTGGCCGCTGAGTGGTGGTCGCTGGCTTCCTTTATTGGGTACCTGGAAGTGCTCCAGGTGCTTGATTGCCGATACCCAGCTGCACGTCCGGGTGTGGTGAGCCCAGTGCCCAAAAGGGGCGAGCAGCTCCTGCTGCAGCACCCCCTGGCCGCGCCAGCGGAACCCAACAGGGCTGCACAGAACTCCAACCCCCATGAAGCCCTGGGGGAGTCTGAAGGCTCTGCTACAACCCAGGGAGGCTGCCATCTAGAGTCCAGGGGGAGATACTGGGCTTCCCACCCTTGTCCCCCTGGTATATGTGGTGAAAGGGCATCCCGGCCAGGCATCCATCACAAACCTCAGGGCATTACACAGAATAAAAGACAAGCAGGAGTTCAGTTTCATCTTTAAATAATGTATAAATAAGGTAGAATTAATAAAATAATAATAATAAGTAAAGTACAAGTGAATATTGCCAACCATACAACCTGATAAGTGCTGATGTTTAGTTTCAGGAGGCACAAAGACTTGTCAGTTACTATAAATGTCTCCAGTTAAGTCATTGATTCTAGACGGCTTTCTTCAGGACAGGCTGCATGCCCGTCTCAATATGGCTGCTGAGCTGCGCTCCTCATTGTGTTCTCTTCATAGCCATGCTGTGAATGAGAGAGAGGACTGGGTAAAGCAACCAAATGTATATAGTCTCTGTTCAAACCCTACGATGTAGAGGTACTGAATGGCTACTAATTCAAAACCAAACTTTAGACCAATAGAAACCTGGGTGCGACACATTACCACAGTCACTGGCACCTATGAAAAGAAACAGCTGGACACCACAAAGAGGTTTGGGGCGGCAACCCCGTGCACTTGAAGTTTCAGCTTTTCTTTAAATGTCCGTGGGCCGCCTTTCTTCTCTCCACGGGAGCCTCGTCCTGCTCCCACTCCCGACTTTAGCTCCCCGATTGTAGGGAGGCGGCCCCTTTTATTGCTCCAGGTGCCTGATGACACTCTTTCGGCAGCACTTCCTGGTGTGGCGGAAGTGCTGCCCTTGCACCTGGAAGCACTCCGGGCGTCCCTGGAAGGCTCCTCATCCATCTTCCTGGGTGTGGCAGAAGTGAATGCCTCCCAGACTCTCTGAGGCTCGGGGTGCCCACCTGGCAGTGGCCACGGGCTCCAACGGGCTTGAGCCTCCTTGCTCCTCTCCCATGATCCTCTCCCGATCCAGCGCAGTTGCCCCCCTGGTGGCCCGGAGGACAAACATGCCACCTCCTGGTCCTTGCAGGTGTCCCGGCTGGGTCTGTACCCCAGCCGCTTGTGACAGTATATAGCGCCTTTCCACACTGGACAGCCTTAACAATTTTTGTTTTGCACCTCTCTATAACAGGGTGGCGCAGTGGGTAGCGCTGCTGCCTCACAGTAAGGAGACCTGGGTTCACTTCCCGGGTTCTCCCTGCGTGAAGTTTGCATGTTCTCCCTGTGCCTGCGTGGGTTTCCTCCCACAGTCCAAAGACATGCTGGTTAGGTGCATTGGCGATCCTAAATTGTGTGTGTGTGCCCTGCCTGGGATTTGTTCCTGCCTTGCACCCTGTGCTGGCTGGGATTGGCACCAGCAGACCCCCGTGACCCTGTGTTAGGATATAGCGAGCCAGTAATTTGGCATTCCACAGTTAATGCCACCTAAGGTGCTATTTTTCTCCCTTATTTCTTGCACACTGAGAGATAATGCTGGTGATCCCATTCGTCTCTTTCTCATTCAGCTCCACCAGTAGGGGGCGACACTTCCATCTGGGTGAGGCTGCAAACTGCTTTGTTCCCCACTTTGTTCCTCACTATATGCAGAAAAGAAAGCTACAGTCTGGCCATTGTGCAGTCCTGACCTGGCATGTGGGTAACTTAACAAAGAGAGTAAATGTGGGCAAGCAGACGGATGGCAACCACATGTGAGGGCGCTACGAATGGAGCTGCTGAGTCTGCAACATGGGAGTAAAAATAAAACTCTGCTGAAGAGAGAAATTAAAAAGAAAAAAAAAAAAAACAGCTTTGGAGGCCGCGACATTGACGCTGCAATGACGACGGAAATGTAAAACTGGGCTTGTACCCGTGAAACACGTCAGCGCATTGCTTTCTCTCTGCTAATATGCTAAGGTTTTATTTTAAGCATGTCAGCATGGAGAAAGAGCGACGGTGCCACCAGCGTCCAGCGCATAGCGCCTGGCTACCCAGCATAGAGGTCACGTGTAACTGCCATTTTTTTAAATAAAGAAAAAGAAGAAATCGACTTTAATGTGCAAAAGAGAGCTGAACACACTAAATGAAAACTGAAAGGACAGTACACAGTATAATCAGTGCGCCATCTTTGTACGATTTAATGATTAATGAGCACTTTGATGAGGCTGCAACTCTTAAAAACCCTTACAACTGGGGAGGGGTCTTCCACCATACTGGGGGTCTTACAGCACTCCCCGAGTTTGGAGGTGCCACTGAGGTCATATGTCCTCTCCCAGGTGGGTGTGGTCACTAAGCCCACCTGCTTTCTACTAGGAGTAGGAGTCACCAGTAGTCCTATATGCTATTCTCCATTATGGGAGGAGTCACTGAGCCCTTATGCCCTCCTCCTCCTCCTCCTCCATGTGGGAGGAGTCACGGAGACCATAAGCCCTGCCACCATTTGGGATGAGTGACTGAGACCATATGCCCTACTCCATGTGGGAGGAGCCAAGGAGTCCACACACTCCCCTGCTCTTCAGCTGAGAGGAGTCTCTGAAAATAAAGCAGTTTGGGGGTTTCAGGTAGTGATTAAGGACCACTTTGATGAAGTAGCAGCTCTTGGACACCCCTACATGTAGGAGGAGCTCCTTATGTCACTGAGAGGCGTCACAGCTGCTCTACACGCCTCCTGTGGGAGGAGTCACTGAGGAATGTTTCTTCCTGAAGGTGGGAGGAGTCACCAAACACTTATGCTATCCTCCAAGTAGAAGGAGTCAAGGAGTCCACACACTTCCGTGTTCTTCAATTGAAAGGAGTCACAGAAATCAAAGCAGCGAGCACGTTTCAGGTAATGATTAGTGACCACTTTGATGAGGTAGCAGCTCTGAGACACTCCTACAAGCGGGGAGAGGTCCTCCACCATATTGAGAGGTCTTACAGCACCCACACACACCCTCCCCCCAATTGGAGGTGCCACCAAGGGCATATGTCCTCCCTCACATGGGCATGGTCACTATGCCCACATGCTTTCTACCAGGGGTAGGAGTCACCAAGCCTATATACCCTCCTCCATGTGGGAGGAGTCACTGTGTCCATATGCCCTCCTCCTCCACGTGGGTGGCATCACCCAGACCATAGGCTCTGCCCCAGTTTGGGAGGGGTGACAGAGACCATATGCCCTACTCCATGTAGGAGGAGTCACCAAGCACATATGCCCTTTTCTGGGTGGAGAAGTCACTGAGCCCATGTGCCCTCCTCCAAGTGGGAGGAGTCACCCAGCCCATATGCTGTCCTCCAAAAAGGAGGAGCCAAGGAGCCCACACAATGCCCTGTTCTTTAACTGAGAGGAGTCACAGAAACCAAAGCAGATTGTGTGTTTCAGGTAGTGATTGATGAGCACTTTGACGAAGTAGCAGCTCTTAGACACCCTTACAAGATGGAGGAGCTCCTTATGCATCTGAGAGGTGTCACAGCACCCAAACAAGCCCACAGTGGGAGGAGTCAATAAGCAAAGTGCCCTCCTCTGAGTGGGGTGGGTCACCAAACCCATATGCATTTCTTCTTGGGGGTGGAATGGACGACTCACCGAACCCATGTATTGTCTTCCAAGTAGGAGGAGTCACTGAGCCCATAGACCCAACTCTGGGTGGGAGGAGTCAAGAAGTCCACACGCTTACTCCTGCTGAGAAGTCACCAAGGTCACATTCTGACATCCAAGTAGGAGGAGTCACTGAGCCCATAGGCGAACTGTGGGTGGGAGGAGTCAAGAAGTCCACACACTTACCTCCTTCTGAGGAGTCACCAAGGTCACATTCTGACATCCAAGTAGGAGGAGTCACTGAGTCCATAGGCCCAACTGTGGGTGGGAGGAGTCAAAAAGTCCACACACCTCCTTCTGAGGAGTCACCAAGGTCACATTCTGACATCCAAGTAGGAGGAGTCACTGAGCCCATAGGCTCAACTGTGGGTGGGAGGAGTCAAGAAGTCCACACACTTACCTCCTGCTGAGGAGTCACCAAGGTCACATTCTGACATCCAAGTAGGAGGAGTCACTGAGCCCATAGGCCCAACTGTGGGTGGGAGGAGTCAAAAAGTCCACACACTTACCTCCTGCTGAGGAGTCACCAAGGTCACATTCTGACATCCAAGTAGGAGGAGTCACTGAGCCCATAGGCCCAACTGTGGGTGGAAGGAGTCAAAAAGTCCACACACTTACCTCCTGCTGAGGAGTCACCAAGGTCACATTCTGACATCCAAGTAGGAGGAGTCACTGAGCCCATAGGCGAACTGTGGGTGGGAGGAGTCAAGAAGTCCACACACTTACCTTCTGCTGAGGAGTCACCAAGGTCACATTCTGACATCCAAGTAGGAGGAGTCACTGAGCCCATAGGCTCAACTGTGGGTGGGAGGAGTCAAGAAGTCCACACACTTACCTCCTGCTGAGGAGTCACCAAGGTCACATTCTGACATCCAAGTAGGAGGAGTCACTGAGCCCATAGGCGAACTGTGGGTGGGAGGAGTCAAGAAGTCCACACACTTAACATCATGTTGAACTGACAGGAGTCAGAGTACTCAAAACAGCTTGTGTTTTTTGTTAGGTCCTACACTCCCCCATAGGGGCACCTTGAGGGGCTTACAATGCCCATGTGCATGCCCAGGTGGAAGGAGTTGGGATGTCCACATATCTTCCAATGATAGAGTCTGAATGTCCAGACAGATATACAAGATCTCAAAACTCACTCATCTCTCATGGTAAGGGGGTCTCTACAGTACACTCTAATGACCCCATAAGCAGGCTGGCCTACAGCTCCTGTACACACTCAGCAAATTTAAAGTGGGCAGAGATACGCCACGTATGCGCTCCCCCTTCCTTCCCCAAGCAAAACGGTTCTTTGTCAATGAATGGTACTTCGAGGAACCCAACCAGTGAGTAAAGTGCTATTGAGGAACCATTCAGAAAGAATGGCACTGCACCCACACTCGCCCGATTCATAGTCATCTATTAATCTAACATGAGATTCCTTGGGTACAAAACTGGCATGAAATCCACACAGACATGAAGAAGATGCAAAGCCTTCACCATCAGGACTGATCTGTCACTCCTGAATATTCTGCTTCTTTACTGTAGTGGCACTTTACTGGGTTGCGTGGTTCCATTGTTGGACAATTCTTTGCATAATGAAGATGAAGAAAAAGATGAAGGAGGGCTTTGAAATGGTTCAGTCGCCATTCTCTCATTGCAAGAGCTTTGTTGTCATTGAAGCATCGAGTTTCCTGTGTGATGTAAAGCCCTGGGCCACCTTGTTTAGGAGGGGCTTACAACATTCATGTGTTGCGTTCCCACCACACAACAAAAACAGTAATCTTTATGCAGAATACGTGATGTGCAAAGAAGATTGTGGCAGTGCCAAGGAAGGTGCATTTTACTACAACAATAACTTAACAACATGATCACAACTTCATGGGGGGGGGGGGGGGGGGTGCACCAGGGAGGAGGAGGAAGATATGAAGAGTAGTGTGGTGCCTCCATCTTCATCAATCCATCCATCCATTATCCAACCCGCTATATCCTAACTACAGGGTCACTGGGGTCTGCTGGAACCAATCCCAGCCAACACAGGGAGCAAGGCAAGAAACAAACCCTGGGCAGGGTGCCAGCCCACCACAGGACACACACCAAGCACACACTAGGGACAATTTAGAACCACCAATGCACCTAACCTGCATGTCTTTGGACTGTGAGAGGAAATTCACTCAGACACGGAGAGAACATGCAAACTCCGTGCAGGGAGGACCCGGGAAGCGAACCCATGTTTCCTAACTGTGAGGCAGAACTCACCCGCTGCAAGAATAACTGACGTCGAAAACCTGAAGGGAGCGCTCTTGAGCAGGTGGGCTACTCATTATACGGGGGGTCCAGCGAAGGAAGCTTTTTTTTTTTGTGTGTCTTTTTCTTTTCCATGCTCCCGATGTTGCAACGGCTGCTGCTTTGTGAGTCAATGGCTGAGCTTTGAAAGGATCTCGTCTCTTTAGGATTGTGATGCAAATGTAACCTTTTTCGTCTATCATGTCGGCGAGGCTGCCTATCTCTCCTGAGTGGGGAGAGCGCTCAGATGTTTCAAAAAAGCCTTGAATGTCATCCCTCCTGAAAGCAAGCAGGAGTCGATTATTCTCTGGAATTAAAGGAAACCTTTCCCACCGCGGATGATTCTTTCACTTCATTTGTGGGATGCGGGCATTTAGGGGTTTTATGTCGGATAAGAAAGAAAGAAAGAAAGAAAGAAAGAAAGAAAGAAAGAAAGAAAGAAAGCTGCCTGTACGCCAGCGTTTCTCAACCTTTAAGTATCTGCGACCCGAGTTTTCATAACAGTTTTAATCGCGCCCCCCTAACGTTTTTTTGAAAGGAGCCCACTAATACCAATTAGTTCTTTTTTAATTAATGATATATCATAGACGCATATTTTATTATACCTACTTAACTTTTATCGACATGTTTCTAACTCTAGATTTATTTTTCCAGTATCAGAATGTAGTTTAAGTTAATTTATTTTGGTTTCAATAGATGTATTTTTCATATTTCCGATTCTTGTTTTCTTTTTTTCACATCTTCGCGCCCCCCTTTTTTGTTACTTCGCGCCCCCCCCCCCCCCGGCCCCCCCATGGGGGGCCCGCCCCACAGGTTGAGAACCACTGCTACGCAAAGGGGAAGACGCAGTGAAAAGTCTCACCAAGCGGCGTTAAATCCTCACATCCGGGGTACTTTGGAGGTGGTCTGTGCCGCGGCCCTATAAGTTCAAAAACTCAGACGCGAGTGTCGGTAGGCTTTTTCGCTCAAGGAACCGAATTACCTGAACTGTTCTCTCGGTAAATATTTACAGCTCTGATGCTAATCTTTCTGATCATAAAATGGCTCCTTACGATAGCAATTGACGAGAAGAATTCCTCATGAATTGCACAATTACAGTATTTGAGGGTTCTTCTAGAGCAGGGGTGTCGAACTCCGGGCCTGGAGGGTGGCTGCAGGTGATCATTCTAACCCTTTTCCTAATCAGTGACCAGTTTTCACTGCTAATTAACTTCTTTTTCCTTCATTTTACTAGCCCTGTTTTTAAGGATTCAGTTCTCTGAATTGATTCTTTTTTCATCAAATGACAGCCAAACAGAAATGAGACGTGAAACGAGCTAAAGAATGAGCAGCTAAACTGTGATGTCAAACTCCAACCAATTTCACTCCAAGCAGTTTTTTAATGAGAAGCTGATTCTTGCTGTTAATTAAACCCGTTATTTAATTCCATGGCTTACCCAGACCTTCATCTTTCTTTATTTTCAGATATTGTGTGATGGGCCCAGGTGAGCTGGTCATGTGGATTCTTGTTTTGTGTCTCGTTATTATTTGGATGCTAATTAAGGAAAAAGAAACAACAAAGGGGCCTGAGTCGAGTTAATTAAAACTGAGGCAAAAGAAGTTAATTAGCAGCAAAAACTGGTCACTAATGAAGGAGATGGTTAGAATGAAAACCTGCAGCCACTGCAGCCCTCCAGGACCAGAGTTCGACACCCGTGTTCTAGAGCGCCTCTTTCTCTTGTACAATTTGGCTCAAAAATCAGCACATCGTCACCTCATGACAGGCTTATGTTTCGAGTTTGGGATTCTTCTGTCCAGCCATTTTAGCTCTTGACCATCCTCGAGAAACTGTGACACACAGACAGATGCACAGCCATCATTCGGGATGTCGATGTTTTCAGTATTGGGGGACCCTAAAACGTCGAGATCCGTCGAAAACCGGAGATCTAAATTTTTTGACGAATCTTAAGCTTTCTCTCCTCCCCCATAGACGGTAGGTTAAGGTGGGAGAGGGGGCAAAGCAAAAATATCCATCCATCCATCCAATTTCCAACCCACTGAATCCGAACACAGGGTCACGGGGGTCTGCTGGAGCCAATCCCAGCCAACACAGGGCACAAGGCAGGAACCAAACCCGGGCAGGGTGCCAACCCACCGCAGAAAGCAAAAATATATATATGCATATACAGGGTGGCCCCTATTTATGAATATGACGCTTCACAAGCTGTAGCGAAAAGTATTGAAAATGGCATCACTATGTAGCCTGAGAATGGGAGTAATGATGACTGGACATTGATGATCTGCGGTGGCAGCAAGATGGGGCACCGCCACACTAAGCCGTACCAGTGGTTGAACGAAACATTCCGGCAACGCCGGATCGGCCAACATGGGCCTGTGGAATGGCCAGCTTGGTCTTCCGATTTGAACCCACCAGACTTTTTCCTGTGGGGTTACCTAAAGCTTAAGGTGTATCAACATCGCATCCACAATGTGGCTGATGTGCAACGTGCAGCTATCACCGAAGAATTTCAGAGGATATGAGTACAGATGTGCCAATCCACTCTTCGTCTTCAGGCGTCTATCGATCTGGATGGCACATTGGTGGACAGGGGATGAAAAAACATTTCAGGTTCTTAATGTTCATGTTCCATTATGTTACTTGATAATAACATTGGTAGCTTCCTGACAATAACGCCTTTTCAATCAAATACATAAATATGGGCCTCCCTATACATAAATGTAGCGTGAAATGTGACAATAAATTACATTTTATTTAATTGATATTTTCAAGAAATATGTTACTTGTCGCATTTTTGTTTGTGTTTCTTTAATTGTGCCTTTATAGTGACACTACACACAAGTCCCGCCCCTTCCGGTTTACCTGCTATAGAAACGACCAAAACAGCATTCAACATTAGAACCCTCTGGACGAGAGGAGGCCACACAGCCCAATAAAGCTCGCCAGTCCTCTCCACTTATTTCTTCCTATAAAATATCAAGTCGAGTTTTGAGGGTCCCTAAAGTCTTACTGTCTACCACACTACTTGGTCGCTTATTCCAAGTGTCTGTCGTTCTTTGTGTAAAGAAAAACTTCCTAATGTTTGTGTGAAATTTACCCTTCACAAGTTACAACTGTGTCCCCATGTTCTTGATGAACTCATTTGAAAGTCACTGTCTCAATCCACTGGACTTCATCATTTTAAACACTTCAGTCAGGTCTCCTCTTCATCTCTTTAAAGCTCAGCTCTTTTAATCTTTCTTCATAACTCATCCCCTGTAGCCCTGAATCAGCCTAGTCGCTCTTCTCTGGACCTTCTCTAGTGCTGCTATGTCCTTTTTGTACCCTGGAGACCAAAACTGCACCCAGAACTCCAGATGAGGCCTCACCAGTGTGTTATAAAGCTTGAGCGTCACCTCCTGTGACTTGTACTCCACACATCAAAGCGCTATATAACCTGACATTCTGTTAGCCTTCTTAATGGCTTCTGAACTCTGTATGGAAGTCGATACTGTGACTCCTAAATCCTTCTCATAAGGTGGACTCTCGATTTTCTGACCGCCCATTGTGTGTTCAGACCTCACATTTTTATTTCCTAACCCTAAGGTTAAGGTTAAGAGGTTAAGAATTCCAACCCTAGGGAATTAGAGGATCAACCAACCCTCCCCAACCCTAATCTTAAAAACTTGGGGTGGGTCGGTGGTTCTCCGGATCAGAGGGTGGGGAGAGAGGGACTGGATCATGCCCGGGTGGATGTTCCGCGGGTGGGGTGCTTGCTGAATCAGGATCCCAGACATATTATTCCGGTATTCATGACATATTCTCACCACACTAGGACTGTTATGGGTATCCTGCGCTCAAATTTCATTGGGGTACAGGATACTCATCCACCATTACAATCATATCAGATCATAGCGGCATACAAAAGAAATAAAAATCTCAAAGACATTCTGGTTCACGCCAAATGTCCCACAAAACGACAAAAAAAAAAACAAAACTGCATGGAAAATCCCCTTTGCCAGAAAGAAAAATGTTTATAACAAACTGGCAAAGGTGGATAAACCAATTTACCAAACTTTTCACATGAATTGCAAAAACTGTATTTATGGGATCCAGTGCTCCACCTGCGGCCTCATCTATTTCGGAGAGACCAAGAATGCGGTGAGGGACTGGTTTGTGCAGCATCTCAGAACCATCAAAGATCAGAAAAAGGACACTGCACTGTACCGACACTTTCGAGTGGAGGGGCATAAACCAGTAATGTTTGGTCTGGAGCAGCATGGTCAATGGAACAAAACAACGAGGTTAAAGGCCGAAAGAATTGAATACCTGGGTCCCTTTTGGATTAAATGAAAAATAGGGATCAGGAACAGATTGTAAGACTTTTAGATTTTTAGCTATTTATTATCGAATATGAAATATTTATGTATTTATTTATTTATTTATCTATTGATTTAATATTTTATTTATTTATTTATTTATTTTTAGATTTATTCAATTTTTTTAGGGATTAGGGTTATTTAATGGAGTGTTAGAAGGGGACAAATTTTGGGGAGGGAATTTGGGGAGGAGTATTAAGATAGGGGGATTTTGGTGAAGGGGGTTTTTTAGATACTGTATATGAAATTTTAAGAAAACTATTAATTTTATTGATATTGATTTTATTGACTGCGGTGGGTTGGCACCCTGCCCGGGATTGGTTCCTGCCTTGTGCCCTGTGTTGGCTGGGATTGGCTCCAGCAGACCCCCGTGACCCTGTGTTCGGATTCAGCGGGTTGGAAAATGGATGGATGGATGATTTTATTGATATGAATATTATTAATAGTTTTAGGGCACATAGTTTTAGTTTTTAAATTTAAGGAATTATTAATTTTTTTTTAAAGGATTATTTAATTATTTATTGAATTAGTATTTATTTATTTAGGTATTGATAGATTTGGGGATTTTGTATATTAAAGTGAAAGGTAGACTAAAACAAAAATAGGATGAATTAAAATCTTAAATCGGGAATTGTTGTACCAGAGCGTGCCTTTTAAGGCCTTATCCCCTACCCTAAGCCTAACCCTATGTGTAATTGTTTACATTTACTGACATTAAATTTCATCTGTCACAAATCTGCCCAAGCCTGTCTGCTGTCCAAGACTTTCAGTAATGATATAACACATTCCAGATCATCTGCTAATCCACCTATCTTGGTATCATCTGCAAACTTAACCAGCTTGTTACTTACTGTATATTCCTATCTAAATCATTTATATTTATTAAAAATAGCAGCAGCCCCTGCACTGCCCCCTGCTGGTCACCACTCTTAACATCAACCAGTTCTGATGAGGCTCCTCACACCTTCACCTTCTGCTTCCTGTGTCTGAGCCAATTCTGCACCCATCAACAAACATCACCCTGAACTCCCACTTCTTTTACTTTGATGCCCACCCTCTCATGTGGCACCTCATCAAATGCTTTCTGAAAGTCAAGATAAATAATATCATATGCTTCACTCTGGTTGTATCTTTTTGTTGCCTCCTCATAGAATTCCAGCCTGTTAATAAAATACGACCTCCATCTTCTGAGCCCATGCTGACTCTGGGAGGTTATCCACTTGCTCACTTGTGAACACCTCAGAAAAAATATAAGTTTCATTTAAACACCAGCCTTGCTCTTTGTATCTGAAGCATTTCTTCTGGGTTGATGAAACTAGCAAGGACTCTAACTGCATTCTTTTGATTCTCCTGCAGATACTGCATCTGTTCGGAATCTTCAGAATCTGTTTTCACATCTACATTGCATCCGGAAAGTATTCCCAGCGCATCACTTTTTCCACATTTCGTTATGTCACAGCCTTATCTTATTCCAAAATGGATTAAATTCATTTTTTTCCTCAGAATTCTACACACAACACCCCATAATGACAACGTGAAAAAAGTTTACTTGAGGTTTTTGAAAATTTATTAAAAATAAAAAAACCGAGAAAGCACATGTACATAAGTATTCACAGCCTTTGCCATGAAAATCAAAATTGAGCTCAGGTGCCTCCTGTTTCCCCTGATCATCCTTAAGATGTTTCTGCAGCTTAATTGGAGTCCACCTGTGGTAAATTCAGTTGACTGGACATGATTTGGAAAGGCACACACCTGTCTATAGAAGGTCCCACAGTTGACAGTTCATGTCAGAGCACAAACCAAGCATGAAGTCAAAGGAATTGTCTGTAGACCTCCGAGACAGGATTGTCTCGAGGCACAAATCTGGAGAAGGTTACAGAAAAATTTCTGCTGCTTTGAAGGTCCCAATGAGCACAGTGGCCTCCATCATCTGTAAGTGGAAGAAGTTCGAAACCACCAGGACTCTTCCTAGTGCTGGCCGGCCATCTAAACTGAGTGATCGGGGGAGAAGGGCCTTAGTCAGGGAGGTGACCAAGAACCCGATGGTCACTCTGTCAGAGCTCCAGAGGTCCTCTGTGGAGAGAGGAGAACCTTCCAGATGGACAACCATCTCTGCAGCAATCCACCAATCAGGCCTGTATGGTAGAGTGGCCAGACGGAAGCCACTCCTTAGTAAAAGGCACATGGCAGCCCGCCTGGAGTTTGACAAAAGGAACCTGAAGGACTCTCAGACCATGAGAAAGAAAAGTCTCTGGTCTGATGAGACAAAGATTGAACTCTTTGGTGTGAATGTCAGGCATCACGTTTGGAGGAAACCAGGCACTGCTCATCACCAGGCCAATACCATCCCTACAGTGAAGCATGGGGGTGGCAGCATCATGCTGTGGGGATGTTCTTCAGTGGCAGGGACTAGGAGACTAGTCAGGATAAAGGGAAAGATGACTGCAGCAATGTACAGAGACATCCTGGATGAAAACCTGCTCCAGAGCGCTCTTGACCTCAGACTGGGGCGACGGTTCATCTTTCAGCAGGACAACGACCCTAAGCACACAGCCAAGATATCAAAGGAGTGGCTTCAGGACAACTCTGTGAATGTCCTTGAGTGGCCCAGCCAGAGCCCAGACTTGAATCCGATTGAACATCTCTGGAGAGATCTTAAAATGGCTGTGCACCGACGCTTCCCATCCAACCTGAGTGCTTCTGGGTGCTCATGCGGCACTTCCGCCACACTAGGAAGTGCCGCAGGAAGCTCATCAGGAGGCACCTGGAGCACGTCCGGGTGGGCATAAAAGAGGCCTCCACCCTCCAGTCATCAGCTAGAGTCAGGTGGAAGAGGATGAAGCTCGGAGGAGAGGAGTGGAGGCAGTGAAGGAAGGCTGGATATTGAAGAGGCCCAGACTGAGAGTGATTGGTGCAGGGGCACTGGGTTGTGTGCGGGACTTTTGTAAATAGTACTGTAAAATAAACATGTGTGGTGTTTGAACCATCGGTGTCTGCCTGTCTGTGCCAGGGCTGGTTGTCCACACTTTATATCTATATATATAATTCACTAAGCCGACAGAACAGGCAAGACAACCATGGGATACGCCTGCCAACTCACAGAGACACGCCCACCAACGCTAAGACGATGGGATACGCTGACAACTCACAGAGCCACGCCCGCCGACAACACAGAGCCACGCCCACCAACTCTAAGACCATGGGATGAGAACGCCTGCCCGCCCGCTCACCCGCCTGACTGTTACGAGCATGTAAAACCATCGCAGCTTTTAACTCACAAACTGCAACAACTCACCAAACAAGGACGCCCTGTCTCTCGAGGCATTCACACTGCTGGAAGACAACCATCCATCCATCCATTTTCCAACCCGCTGAATCCGAACACAGGGTCATGGGGGTCTGCTGGAGCCAATCCCAGCCAACACAGGGCATAAGGCAGGAACCAATCCCGGGCAGGGTGCCAGCCCACCGCAGGACACACACCCACACACCAAGCACACACACTAGGGCCAATTTAGAATCGCCAATCCACCTAACCTGCATGTCTTTGGACTGTGGGAGGACACCCACGCAGACACGGGGAGAACATGCAAACTCCACGCAGGGAGGACCCGGGAAGCGAACCCAGGTCCCCAGGTCAAGACAACCATGGGATATGTAAAAAATAGCCATGTCAGTCAACTCACAACTCACGTCCACCCACGTGCTCAAGTGCCCGGACACAACAACTCACCAACTCACTTTCGTCTCTGCTACAGTACTCATGCACCACTGAGCCACATTGACTTTTCATTATTCTTTTCGGATTCGGCTGCATTTCTATATATAATCCACCAAGTCGTCCGACCATGGGATACAAACGACAGAGCACCGCCCAACAACTCGAACCGATACAGAGACACGGCCACCAACTCTAAGAGCACCAACTCTAATACGCCTGCCCGCCTGACTGTTACCAGCGTTCACCGCAATGTACTGGAGTGTAAAACCATCACAACTATCGGACGCTGTCTATATCTAAGAAGATATATAGATACTCATTATTTCCCGGCACGCGTCCACCCACGCTCTCAAGGCATTCACAGTGCCTGTTCATGTGCCCGGACGCAACAACTCACCACACACAAGTTTTGCTTAATTTGACTCAACACGGGAAACCTCACCCGGCCCGGACACGGAGAGGATTGACAGATTGATAGCTCTTTCTCGATTCTGTGGGTGGTGGTGGTGCATGGCCGTTATTAGTTGGTGGAGCAATTAGTCTGGTTAATTCCGAAAACGAATGAGTCTCCCTTCTGCTAAATATTTACGCGATCGCCAAGCGGTCGGCGTCCAACTTCTTAGATGGACAAGTGGCTTTCAGCCACGTGGGATTGAGCAATAACAGGTATGTGATGTCCGGTACTGCACGCGCGCTACACTGAATGGATCAACGTGTGTCTACCCGGCGCCGCGTGGGTAAGCCGTTGAACCCCATTCGTGATGCAGACCGGGGCTTGCAATTGTTCCCCACGAACGAGGAATACCCAGTAAGTGCGGGTCATACGCTTGCACTGATTATGTCTCTGCCCTTTGTACAACTACCCCCCCCCCACACACCCCCACTACTACCATGGTCGGGTGAATTGGTGGATTATATATAGAAAAGCAGCCGGAACCGCAAAGAACAATGAATGGCGGGGGGGAGACAGGACGGAGTGGGCGGAATGGGCATCCTTTCCCTCTCCCCCCATTCCGCCCTCCGCGCCCGAGCGCCGTCCTGCCCCGTCCCTCGCTCTGGGAGGTGGAGGCGCGACGGCGGTCCTCCAGTTTTCAGTCACGGACGATTGTATGTCGGTTCGTAGCGTGCATTGTTGCAATGTTACTTTTCTTGGTGGTTTATTAAATTACGGATTTTTCACATGTTCATTTTTTTCCCTGTGCTTAAAACTGATTAAAAGAGCGGCGTGATTAGCCGCGGGTTGGCTAGTACTGTATATTGTGTTGACTGTAACCTTATGACTTATGGGTAGAAGCTGTCCCTGAATCTCCTGATCTAAGTGCCAATGGTCCTGTACAGAAAAGTGGACATGTTTGGATGGCAGAGGTTGTTAATAATCTTGTTTCCCTTTATAAAGGAAGCAAATGTTGTGTCCGTCCTAAACTGAGGACCTCAAGCTATTGGAGGCGGAGATCTTGCAGGACTCTGTGACTCCAACTACAAAGAGACAGGGCACAGAGATCTGACGAGATCAGTCCAGTCAGCTCTGAGCCACCCCTGACCTTTGCATCCTACCTCTTTTGATCCTGTCAAGGCTTCTGTTTTCTGCATTTTTTAGGAAGTCTGATCCACTCCACTAGACAGTGCAGTCTCATGCTGACAGAATTTTGTTTTCTGCATTTTATAGCCTGAAGTTTACCTCTGCTAGATATCTCCAAGACACCAATTCACCCTTGAAGTCTGATCTTGTTGGATTTCTGCAAACCTTTGATTCTGCACCAGGCAGGCTTCTACATTAGATAGATAGATAGATAGATAGATAGATAGATAGATAGATAGATAGATAGATAGATAGATAGATAGATAGATAGATAGATAGATAGATAGATAGATAGATAGATAGATAGATAGATAGATAGGAAAGGCACTATATAATAGATAGATAGATAGATAGATAGATAGATAGATAGATAGATAGATAGATAGATAGATAGATAGATAGATAGATAGATAGATAGATAGATAGATAGATAGGAAAGGCACTATATAATAGATAGATAGATAGATAGATAGATAGATAGATAGATAGATAGATAGATAGATAGATAGATAGATAGATAGATAGATAGATAGATAGATAGATAGGAAAGGCACTATATAATAGATAGATAGATAGATAGATAGATAGATAGATAGATAGATAGATAGATAGATAGATAGATAGATAGATAGATAGGAAAGGCACTATATAATAGATAGATAGATAGATAGATAGATAGATAGATAGATAGATAGATAGATAGATAGATAGATAGATAGATAGATAGATAGATAGATAGATAGATAGATAGATAGATAGATAGATAGATAGATAGATAGATAGATACTTTATTAATCCCAAGGGGAAATTCCCATACTCCAGCAGCAGCATACTGATAAAGACAATATTAAATTAAAGAGAGATAACAATGCAGGTATAACAGACAATAACTTTGTATAATGTTAACGTTTACCCCACCGGGTGGAATTGAAGAGTCACATAGTGTGGGGGAGGAACGATCTCCTCAGTCTGTCAGTGGAGCAGGACGGTGACAGCAGTCTGTCGCTGAAGCTGTTCCTCTGTCTGGAGATGATCCTGTTCAGTAGATGCAGTGGATTCTCCATGATTGACAGGAGTCTGCTCAGCGACCGTCGCTCCGCCACGGATATCAAACTGTTCAGCTTCCATGCCTACAATAGAGCCTGCCTTCCTCACCAGTCTGTCCAGGCGTGAGACATATGTTTATATTATGTATGTTTATAGCTGGACCCTTCATCTAGGAGCATTATGTCTCAGAGTCTGATCCTGTCAGCTGTCTCTCTTTCTAAGCCTAATCCTGTCAGAACTCACAAACAACTGTATGTATGCGTTTAAGGCTGACATTCTCGTATGGCATTGTCCTCTGACTTGATCCTTCAATGTATGATTCTATCAGAAAGACTTCATCATTATGCCCTTGGATCTCAACTTGCTGGTTCTCACAAAGGTTCACATTTACCTTCCATTCTGCAATTCACAGTAGGAGATCTGATCCTGTCAAACATCACTGTTCTGCATTTTATAGCTTGAACTCTGGTCCTGACAAAATTCACCCTATAAAGTCGGATCATGCCAGGCCTCTGCGTTCTGCAATTCATAGCCTCAGGTCTAATGCTGTTAAATATCAACAGTAGGCCAAATTAACCTTTAGAGTGTGACCCTGTCAGATCTTATTGTCCTGCGGCACCAACTTTTGAAGGCTGATCTTGTCAGATCTCACAATGGCGCAGGTGTCTTTCCTCAAAGATTCAAGTATTCAGCCATCATTCTCCCACAGTTAAGTCTTTCACATTCTGATAGTCGTGTCTAAGTGTACATATTGTTTTCCCTGGAGCTTGGTTATGTCAGGTTTCACCACAGAGCATTATTATTTCATTTCTAATTCTGTCAGGGTTGCCTATCCTGAAATTTTACACCTGGGGCTGCTTCTGTCAAACATCTGCATCCTACAGGGTTATGCCTTCTAGTCTAATACTGCTAGGCAGTTTTAACCTTCAAAGCCTACTCTGATCATATCTCTCCACTGGGAAGCCATACCCTTGTATGGCTGACCCTGTCGGAGCTCATTGTTCTGTAGCACCATTCTTTATGGTTTGGGTCTGCCAGATCTCTGTATCCTGAAATGTAAACTCTCTTTTATCAGATCTCACCCCTAGGCATGTGTTCTCTTAGAAGTCTAAGTTTGTCGGGTTTCACTCTCGTGCAGCTTTACCCTCTCAAGTCTGATCCTGCCACATCTCATTACCCTGCAGCGTTACCCTTCTGTCTTTAATTCTGTGAGTTATCTGTATTCCCATCCGTCGGCTTTTTTCTTTGAAACGTAATTTTGTTAGATCGATGTGTCCTGCATCTTTCTTCCCTGGAGTCTGATCCTGTCATATTTCTGAATAGCCTCCAGATGTAGACATTTCTACAGCTCATCAATGCAGCTAGTAGAATTACATTTGTATAATCATTATCCCCTGGTGGCTGATCCTGCTAGATCACAGCTCTGTGAAGACTTTACTTCTAATAGTCTGATTTTGCCACAGTACTGATCAGTATTACCCCTCAAGGGGATTGTCTGCCAGGATCAGACTTTGAAGGGTAAGACAATCTAGTGAAGAGATCTAGCAGCTATACGCTTAAAGATTATAGACAACCGGGAAGGTCAGGCCCACTTTAATCACGTCTGAATTATCTGATTTGTAAATTTTAAACTGTGGAGGTGAGGGTTAAATCAAGGAAAATGTGTCTTTGTCCCAAAGATTATGGAGGGCACTGTAACAGAATAAGACTTCAAGCAACGAATGGCAGAATATAGAAGTCCGTCGAGATCAGGCTGAAGGACGTAACTATGCAGAATGGAGAGATTTGACACAATCAGACTTCAAATGGCAGTGCTGCAGGATAATGATCGGATCAAACTTTACAGGGTGAGTTGGTCCACTATTGATATCTAACAGGGTTGGACCTGCAGAATATGGAACTCTGACCATGTGACCTCAAAAAGCGAAGCTGTCTAGAGAAGAGATCTAGCATGATTAGCCTTCAAGCCATATAAACAGAACCCTGGAAAGACTGGTCTCCAAATTGCAAAGATGGACAATGAGGAGATGCAACAGGGTCAGACTTCAGAGGGTGAGTCGGGTCTACTGTTGATATCTAACAGCTGCGTCCTACAGGGTTATGGATTCTACCTTAATATTGCTAGATCTTTCAACTAGGCAGTTTTAATATTCATAGTCTACTCTTATCATATCTCACCACTGGGAAGCCGTACCCTTGTATGGCTGACCCTGTCAGAGCTCATTGTCCTGTAGCACCAGATCTTTGTATGACCTAACAGGATCAAATTTCAGGCTGTCACACACACACTGTAAAGAGACAGAATATGGAGATTTGATTGGATCAGCAAGATAATAAGATCTACTTGCTTCAGACCCCGAAGGGTGAATTTGTTTACTGGAGACATTTAGTAGACCAAGACTTCAAGGTAATATAAGATAACGATTATGGGGGTCTGGCAGGATCAGACTTCAAATGGTAAAGCTGTCTATCAAAGAGATCTAACAGGATCAGACGTCAGGCTGTACACACATAGGAGAAGTCTTGTAAGGTTAGTCTCTGAAGTGTAAAGATTCAGGCTGCAGAGATCAACAAGGCTTGGACATCAGACTGAGAATTGTTCTACTGTTGATTTCTAACAAGATCAGACTTCAGGCTATGAATTGCAGAATACAGCAGTCCGGCAGAATCAGATTTAAATATGTAAAGATGCAGAACTGAGATATTTGACAGGATTAGACTTCAAAAGGTGAATCGATCTACTATCAAAATATAACCAGGTCAAACATCAGGCTATAAATTGGAGAATACAGAAATAAGACAGGATCAGACGAAAAGATGTAAAGACGCAGAATAGAGAGACCTGACTGGATCAAACTTCAAAAAGTGGGGCTGCAGAGCAATTATATCTGACAGGTTCAGAACTCAAAGGGGTAAATTTGTCCACGGAAGCCCGTTTAGCAGGCTCAAACATGAAGCAGGAAGAAGAAGAAGATTACAGAACTCTGGGAGGATCAGCCTTCAAAGGGTGAAGCTGTCTATCGAAGAGATTTATCTGGATTACACTTCGTGCTGTATACATAAAAGTTTGGTAAGAAGCTCAGTACAGTTTCTGAACTGTAAAGACACAGAACACAGAGATCCAAGAGGCTTAGCCTTCACAGGGTGAATTGGTTTGTTGATATCTTACAGAATCTTATTCCAGGCAATGGTTTGAAGAATAGAAAAGTGTGACAGGATCAGACTCACGGATGTAAAGATGCAGAATGGGGAGATTTGACACATTCAGACTTAAAAGGGCATTTAGCAGTAATACATTTCAAGTTGTAAAGCTGCAGAATTAAGAGATCTGACAAGGTTAGACTTCATTCGGCGAATTGTTCTGCTGTCAAAACCTTGAACCTTGGGATCTGACAAGGTTAGACTTCAATCGGCGAATCGATCTGCTGTCAAAATCTAACAGGATCAGACTTAAGGCTATAAACGTTGGAAGCCTACTAAGGTTCAACTGTGAAGTGTAAAGATACGGGACTCAGAGATTCAAGAGGCATGGACTTCAGAGGGTGAATCGGTCTGCGGTCAGTATCTAACAGGATCAGACGTCAGGCTGTACATTTCAGAATGTGGAGATCTGACAGGATCAGGCTGACGTTTGCACAGGAGCAGGATAGATATTGGACAGATTCAGACTACAGAGGGTAAATTTGTCCAATGGCAGTGTTGAGCAGGATCAAAACCAAAGTTATACGATGAAGATTACAGAGGTCTGGCAAGATCAGACTTCAAAGGTTGAATTTGTGAGGCCCAGAATTCAGGCTATAAAATGCCAAAATGCTGAAGTCTGACAGAATTAGGCCTCGAAAGCTAACGCTACAGCACAATGAAATCTGACAGATTCAGACTGTGAAGTGTGAAGCTGCGCTCTGAAACACGTCACGATATCAGGCTTCAGCAGACAAAGCAGTGCAATGTGGCCAGACCAGGGTCCAGTGGATGCTAAAAGGGCACTGGCAGTACTAATGGCTGCTGTTCTATAAAAATCATAAAATGCAGGCGCTTTCTAATTGATTTTATTGTGTACCTCTGGTCAGACTGCCAAACATCGAGTCCATCAAGTGCCTCACCACAAACTCGCTGACCCCAGAGGGATGAAAGCAGCGAGCCGGAGGCAGCACACCCTGCTTGTCTTCCATTCTGAAGGCTCTTCACATCATTACGCTGAGCACAAATATTAAATGAGTTCCTCCTCTTGCCGGCACATTGAAATGTCTCTCTCTCTTTCTCTCGCTCGCCTGCTCGCTCTCCCTTTTCAATGTCTTGCCGCTCTTTCTTCTCCGTCTTTCAGCCCATCTCCTTCTGCTCTCTCATTAGCCGGAGCTTTTTACCAGCCTCTTCAGAAGGAACGGCAGGCACAAGTGCCATAGCTTTCATTTTCATTAGCACTCGGTTACTTTCTCCTTTATTTGGGGCGGGTTAGGCTGCCTCGCCTCTCGTTTGTATGCAGTTTGGTCTGCCGCGGTAAATAAGAGAAGATTTGTAAAAAAAAAAAAAAGAGAAAAAGAAAGAGGCAGATCTGTTCCTTTGAACCTTGGACTGGAAACCCAGCCGCAGAACAAAGTTCTGAAATGCTTTTCTGATCCAGGTGGATGAAGTGACCCACGTGAGAGAACGGACAGGACAGGGAACTGAGCTCAGTGAGGTGACACGTCTGGGACGCTGTGACAGTGCCAATAAGTAAGGGTCTGCTGGGAGAACTGGAACCCAATAGTCTTCTGTGGCCAAACTTGAAGGTGACACTTGGGGGCTCATGACTGATCATGAGGTTAGGGGGACTGGGAGTGACCTGGCTTCACAGGTGGCGCAGTGGTAGTGCTGCTGCTTCGCAGTAAGGAGACTGTGGAAGATTGTGGGTTTGCTTCCCGGTTCCTCCCTGTGTGGATAGTGCTTTGAGTACTGAGAAAAGCACTATATAAATGTAATGAATTATTATTATTATTATTATTAAAGGGTGACCCCAAAATCTGGGTCTGAGCTTCAGGTGGAATGGGGACACCTGATTCCTGGCTGAACTGGAGGGGACTCCTGGAGATGATTGTGGCTGATTTGAGACATGCCATGAAATACGAGGATGGAGACGAGTGTGTGGGCATCAGATATTGGAGACACTGAGGTCAGGTGTGAGCTGAGAAGGGGACATGTGTCTAAGATTCAGCTGGCTTAAGGAGACACTTTGACTTTGACTTGTCTTTGAAACTCACTGAGGGTTAATGGCTACATGAGGTGACTTTTTATACAATTTCTTGTATTAGGAATTTGTTAGCTTTTGCATACCCCTTGGGGTCAGAGTGCAGGTCCCCTGGAGCAAGTGCAGGTTTAGGGCCTTCCTCACAGGCCCAGCAGAGTAGGATCTCTTTTGACAGTGTAGATGCCACATCCCAGCCAGGAGGACCAAAAGGGATGGACAGACAGCTCATTAGGAAAGAAAGACATCGCTAGAAACTTTTTATTCACCTAGCACATGAGATGGCAGCAGCCCTGGATGTCGGTGCCCCCCTAGGAAACCAGCAAGGCATGCTGGGAGATGTAGTTCGGCAGTGCAGACCCGCTGGAGTCACTGGGGGCCACAAGAGGGCGCTGCAGGGAGACAAGCTCCCTGTGTGACCCGGAAGTGCTTCCATCGGGCAATCGAATGAGAACTACCTGTCTTTAACCACCGATAAAATAGAGTTGTTGTTTTGTCTTGGTAGAGTAATATATTATATATATCCCCTTTTGTATTATTAATATGTAGCCTTTGTCAGAATGCCTCTAATCCCACAGACTTATCACTGTATTTAAGGTATTGTACCATCTAACTCCTCCCCACCTTCCCTTCTATATCTATAACCTCAGGCAATTAGGTGTAGTAAAAGACAAGCAGGAGTTAAATTACAATTTAAACAATGTATTATTGGTAATATTCATAAATAATAACAATATGCAAAGTACATTTGAATATTGGCAACCAAACAACCTGATTAAATGGTGATGTGTAGTTTCAGGTGGCACACAGACTTGTTAGTTACTTAAAGATGTCTCTAGTTCAATAGTGGTCAGCTTTCTTCAGAACAGGCCGCATGCCTGTCTCAATATGGCTGCCGAGCTGTGCTCTCCATTGTGTTGTCCTTTCAGTTCATCAGTTTGGTCTTCATCAGATGTTAGTAAGAGAGAGAAAGAGTGTGGTTAAGCAAGCAGATTTATAGATTCTCTGTCCAGCCCCTAGAGCCAATAGGGCATCATGGTACTTAACTCTTTCAGGGCTGATGTCGACTTTTGTCAAAAGGAGGAGTTGACGATGGTAATCAACTGTAAATGGTTGCAAAACCAAGTGTTATGTTTTAGCTGGACTCTTGTTACTAGAAGGAAAGTTAGCTTCATTGGTTTTGACTGAGATTTCCTGAGCTTGTGTGAGTGACAAGGCACAAACATCAGTTAAAATGGCACTGACATCTAGCGAGAGAGCAAAGTGAATGCAAAAAGCAAACTACTGCGTGGACGACGTTTTGCCTATTATCTCTGAACTAGAGAATGAATAGTTGACAAGTGATCGAAAATGAATGTGAGGTTCCAGCTTCAGTTGACTGGTCCCCAGCTTATCATGGTGCTGAACGGGTTCATATTGCTGATATGCCTACGGCAGTGTTCACCAGGTAGGAGTGCCACTTAACAATGATAAGTGATAGAAACCAGATTGCAATGCACTGCAACCGTGATCGCTGCTGCCTCAGCCACGTGAAGACAGCTTGGCAGCATGCCTGCCACACATTCTTGTCAAACTGGCTGCCACAGCAAGCAGCAACAGATGTTTTATGTTGATTTCTGTGTGAAACTATTGCTTTTCAGAAACTGTTTTTTGGAAAAAATATTCAGCCCATAAAGAGTTAAAGCTTCTGATCCAAGCCAATTCCAAATAGCCATACTCCAGACCAATGGGAAAATAGAACATCTTAACACCTGCCATTCCCCCAAAACCATATGTTAAGGTAAAGCTTAGCAGTTAGGCAGCCTGGCTTTCTTGCGGGGGTTGAAAGACTTTAGCAGAGAAACACTCGTCAAACTGGTTTAAGGCACTTCCTCCCCCAACTCTGTCGTAAAATTCAAAGAGACCCATTCCTAAAGTGGGGGGGGGGGGTAAACATGATTGCTTCTCACTAAGGCTGGTGTCCTTCAACATCTGCAATAAGATGCTGCAGATGTTCTATCAGACAGTTGTGGCGAGCGCCCTCTTCTATGCGGTGGTGTGCTGGGGAGGCAGCATTAAGAAGAAGGACGCCTCATGCCTGGACAAACTGGTGAGGAAGGCAGACTCTATTGTAGGCATGGAGCTGGACAGTTTGACATCTGTGGCAGAGTGACGGGCGCCGAGCAGACTCCTGTCAATCATGGAGAATCCACTGCATCCACTAAACAGGATCATCTCCAGACAGAGGAGCAGCTTCAGTGACAGACTGCTGTCACCGTCCTGCTCCACTGACAGACTGAGGAGATCGTTCCTCCATCACACTATGCGACTCTTCAATTCCATCCGGGGGGGTAAACGTTAACATTATACAAAGTTATTGTCTGTCTGTATACATGCATTGTTATCACTCTTTAATTTAATATTTTCTTCATCAGTATGCTGCTAGTGAATTGAAATGTGAATTTCCCCTTGGGATCAGTAAAGTATCTATCTATCTATCTATCTATCTATCTATCTATCTATCTATCTATCTATCTATCTATCTATCTATCTATCTATCTATCTAATCCTGCCTACTATACTAAAATATCTATCTATCTATCTATCTATCTATCTATCTATCTATCTATCTATCTATCTATCTATCTATCTATCTAATGTAACACTAAATTATATTGCTTTGCCTAACTTACAAATAAAGACATACAAAATGTTTATCAAGTTATATGCAAAATCTTACATCACAACAGTTGTTAATTGTTGGAGGGAATGACGCTGAACACAACAATATCTGATCATCATTTAACTCAGTAGGAATCTCCATTAATTTTACTAAATCAGCCCGCAATCTCAGAGTTATCTTTGACTCCAGCGTGTCATTTAAAGCGCACATTACAAAGTTGTCCGAATTCTGTTTCTTCCATCTTAAAAATGTTGGGAAATGAAGGCGTTTTATAAATAAGCAGGATTCTGAGAAATTAATTCCTGCATTTATTTCTAGTAGGATTGACTACTGCAATGTGGTGTTCACTGGATGTTCAAACTGTTCTTTATACAGCCTCCAGTTAATCCAAAATGCGGCTGCAAAAACTATTACAAGAGCTAGAAAATACAAACACATAACTCCAGTTCTTAAATCCTTACACTGGCTCCCGGTTAAGTTTAGGGCAGATTTCAAAATCCTCCTTTTAACATATAAAGCATTAAATGGCAGAAGTCGACTTACTTGTCTGAACTTGTCATTACTTACAAACCAGAGCGCACATTAAGATTCTCAAGATGCTGGTCTGCTAGTGTCCATAATTACACTGTAACTACTATGTAATTACCTGTATAAGTACAGTGTAGCTATGAGTTATTACTCCGTACTTACTGTGTAATACAAAGTAACGTTATAGTTAATTACTCAGTTATCATTGTTATTGCACAGTTAATATAATTACAACCATCCATTATCCAACCCACTATATCCTAACCACAGGGTCACGGGGGTCTGCTGGAGCCAATCCCACGGCGCAAGGCAGGAAACAAACCCCTGGCAGGGTGCCAGCCCACTGCAGGGCACACACACACACACAATTTAGGATCGCCAATGCATCTAACCTGCATGTCTTAGGACTGTGGGAGGAAACCCATGCAAACACAGGGAGAAGATGCAAACTCCATGCAGGGAAGACCCGGGAAGTGAACCCAGGTCTCCTTACTGCAAGGCAGCAGTGCTACCACTGCGCCACCGTGCCGCCCTAATATAATTACAATGTAACAATTTATCACTGATCCATAAACAAGTGTACTTACATAATTACAATGCATCTGTACTTTCAAAATGTAATAAAAACATCAGGGCATGTAATTACAACTATGTAACAGATGTTCCGTGGTCTGGGCAATTTTAATGGATAATTGCAGTGATAACTGCATAGGTTTTTGATGATATTTCAAGATCTGTTTTAAATTGTGAAAACACCTTTGCAAAAAATATTTCTTCACCACAGCCTTCATCTTGTACATCAGTCAATTCACCCTGAATGCCCACCGACTGCCACTGACCTTTGAGTCTCCTGTGGTCAGTTCACCTGACTGTCCACTGACCTCTAGAATGTCCCACGTGTGTCCTAGAAATGAGTCACAGCCCACATCAGCCATTGACCTCCACTGACCAGACCCCACTTTTTCATATCACATCCCAGATCAACCAGTATCCCTAATGTATCCTAGAAGCCATTCACCTTCATCTCAATCACCATCTCCAGTGTCTACCTGGATCTAATCAACTTAATGCCCACTAATCCCTAATGGGTCCTACAAACAAATCTCACTCCAGGTCACCCACTGACCTCGCTGTCCCCAAACATCAGCATTTCACTGTAGACTCCAGTGTTTCAGGTCACATCCATACAAATCAACTATTAATTGCAGAAGAAAGCCCCCTTCATGTTGGCCATTGTCTCCTGGATCCAATTTAGTGGCTGAAATGGTGATAGAGAGGGGACACACTGGTGACAGTGGTGGTCTGGGGGTGATTTGTGTTTAGTAGCAACAGAGGATTAGTGAGTGAGATGGGTGAGGACTTGTCTTAGGGAAACATTGGCAATTATAAGTTAGGTGGTCAGTTCAAAAAATTAGTGGCCCAAGTTGGGTGGTGACCAGTCTATAAGGAGATATTAAGGGTCAGTGGCCTGAGCTGGGTGGTGACCAATCTATAAGGAGACATTAAGGGTCAGTGACCTGATCTGGGTGGTGACCAGTCTATAAGGAGACATTAAGGGTCATTGGCCAGAGCTGGATGGTGACCAGTCTATAAGGAGATATTAAGGGTCAGTGGCCTGAGCTGGGTGGTGACCAATCTATAAGGAGACATTAAGGGTCAGTGGCCTGAGCTGGCTGGTGACCAGTCTATAAAGAGACATTAAGGGTCATTGGCCCGATGTGGGTGGTGACCAGTCTATAAGGAGACATTAAGGGTTATTGGCCTGAGCTGGGTGGTGACCAGTCAATAAGGAGACTTTAAGAGTCAGCGGACGAATTGGGTGCTGATCTCTCTATCAGGAGACTTTAAAGCTAAATGGCCGGGTTGGACAGTGACCTGCCTACTGCTAGACATTTAGGGTCAGTGGCCTTAGCTGGGTGGTGACCAATCTGTAAGGAGATATTAAGGGTCAGTGGCCTGAGCTGGGTGGTAACCAGTCTATAAGGAGACATTAAGGGTCATTGGCCAGAGCTGGATGGTGACCAGTCTATAAGGAGATATTAAGGGTCAGTGTCCTGAGCTGGATGGTGACCAGTCTATAAGGAGGTATTAAGGGTCAGTGGCCTGAGCTGGGTGGTGACATGTCTATAAGGAGATATTAAGGGTCAGTGGCCTGAGCTGGGTGGTGACCAATCTATAAGGAGACATTAAGGGTCAGTGGCCTGAGCTGGGTGGTGACCAATCTATAAGGAGACATTAAGGGTCAGTGGCTTGAGCTGGATGGTGACCAGTCTATATCAACACATTAAGGGTTACTGGTCAAGTTGGGTGGTGAACCAACCGTGTGGTATAAAGTCACTAAGGGTTAGTGGACGAGTTGGGTGGTGACTTGTCTATTACCAGACAATAATGGCTATGTGGTGACCAGTCTATTAGGAGACTCTAAGAGTCAGTGGACGAATTTAGTGCTGATCTCTCTATCAAGAGACTTTAAAGTTAAATGGCCGGGTTAGACAGCGACCTGCCTACTAATAGACGGCTTAGTGGCCGTGCTGGGTGGTATACAGTCCATAAGCAGACGTGCGCCACCTCAATTGGCTCCTCTCGATGCAGAGGGTCTGTGACTCTACTCTGAGCCTCGGTACGTCTCACCCTGTCTCTAAGGGGATGCTTCTCTGCGGAGGTTTTATGGGGACAAGCAGCTAGTAGGGGACCCCTGGGGAAATCCAGGTCTTGATTGGAGGATTCTATCCCCCATATGGCCTGGGAATTCCTTGGAATCCCACAATGTGAAATGGCAAGTGTGGCTGGGAATAGGGGACATACTGTATGGGGCCTCATTGCTAAGACTGCTCCCCTTGTTACCCGATCACAGATAAGCGGTGGAAAACGAATGAATGAATAACTGATTATATCTGAGGTTATTTTGAAGTTTTGATCTTTTACTAAGAACCTAATAATAATAATTCTTCAGCTTTATATAGCGCTTTTCTCTCTACACAAAGTGCTTTTAAATGGTGAGTGGGGCAAAACTTCAACCACCACTAATGTGCAGCATCCACCTGGGTGATGTGAACCATTTTTGCACCAATGGCGCTCATCACATATTAGCTGTTACATGACGAAGCAGTGAGAGAGACAGCCAGTTAGAGACAGGGGGATGATTAGGGGGCCAGAATGACCAGACCATGGAGGGCAAGTGAGCCAGGATATCGGGGTACCCCCTACTCGTTATGAAGGACGCCCAGGAACCTTTTATGACCACAGACCTCAATTTTACACCTCATCCGAAAGTCCCAGTGTCCCCCTCACAGCACTGGGCCATTGAGATGCACATTCAGACCACCCGGGTGAGCGCCCCTAAACCCACCCACCCCGCTGCCATTGGGATCCACACTCAGACCACCTGGGTGAGCGCCCCTCCCTGCTACCATTGGGATCCATTCTCAGACCACCCAGGTGAGCGCCCCCCCCTGCTGCCATTGGGATTCACACTCAGACCACCCGGGTGAGTGCCCCCCCCCCCCCCCTGCTGCCATTGGGATCCATACTCAGACCACCCGGGTGAGCCCCCCCCCCTGCTGTCTTCACCAGCACCTCTTCAAGCAGCAAGCCAAGTTTTTCCTAGATGGTCTCCCCTCCAAGTAGCACTCTATGGACCTCTATTAGTGGGTGAGAAATAAAACATTTCTATTACAACTGAAATTTTTGAAACTTCAGACACTGACAATGAAACACATATTTTAATATTTCGCCTATCTTCTTTATTGCGTACTTCTGTCTCATGAAGTAAATTCTTACAGTTCTCGAATCAGGATGGCTTATGCTAATTCAGACTTTTGAGGTATGGATGGCGATGCAGAATTGTGATGTGCAGCATTTTTAAAATCAGCTTTGAATCACCTTTACTTTGTGATGGACTGGCATCCCATCCTGGTATTGTTCCTGCCTTGTGCCCGGCGTTTGCCTGGTTAGCCTCCACCCTCCCTGAAACCCTGCTCAGGGTTAGCGGGTTAGGAAAATGGATGGAGAGATGGACGGATGAATCATCTTTATTACGTTCTCAAATAGCACAGTAAATTTTGTGAGCCTGTGGGGCGGGACGGGCATTTGTCCCCCTACTGCAGTTGTCCTTGGCACCATTTACGTCAAGAATTTTTTTGCGCAGCCAAACTCTCAAGTTTCAGTGCAGATTCAATGTTGCTCCGCTCCTCACTACCCAGGAGCACTTTGGGGATGAAGTTGGAGTTGCCAGGGTGTAGTAACCTCATTACTTGCAGCTCACTTATATCATTTTGGGGGGGTTTGGTGGGGGTGGGGTGGATCCCACTTGCTGTTTCGAGAGCACTAATAAGTTACTAATTTAGGGTCTGCAACATTTAAAAAAGTGTCACCTGTCCCATTTTGCTGCCCTTGATAGCCTTCTAGTTTGCCTAAATGGCACCCAGAGTAGCATTTTTCCAGTTGCATTTTTTTCCCAGCTCGCAGGCATTCATCAGCTTGTTTAACAGAGCAGTAGAATGACGTGCCACTCAGCGAGGCGGGTGCCAAGATGCACAGGCTGGAAGGAGAGCGAGGTCGCTATTCTGCTTCACTTGATGTCCTTGGTATCAAGGCGCCTGATTCATGGTGGCAGGAGGCACCGGAAAGGCTGCCGTGATTTATCAGCGGTACCCGCCATTAACCAGAGGAGTCTTGATGACAGCTCCCATTTCGATTAGTAGGCCTCTATTTCACACCTTCATCCAATTTACTGTGAGAAGTTCTCTCCGCTTCCTCGCCTCATTAGGAGAGAGGCTCCTCTTTTCTTTCTTTTTCTTTTTCTTTCTTTCACGGAGTGAACCATGTTAACGGCATGCTGTGATGCGCCCCTGGGCTGCTGGGTAGACAGCCTTCATTGTAATGGGCTCTGTAAGCCTGAGGTGCTACAATAAAAAATAAAATCCGACATTCAGAGGGTCTAATCTTTGAACGGTGGAGGTGGAGAAGCAGAACCACCGCTTACCACGGTTACATTTCAGGTTGCTTTGCCAGGATGAAAGTGAACTTACTGGTGTGAAGTTGTGCTGAGACTGCAAACTGTTGGGGTGATAGCTCACTGGTCTACAAAAAAATATTTTTTGTTTGCTACTGGGAACTTCAGAGCGGCTCTTTATTACATTTTTTACACTGATTCCATATATGAAATTGGAATAAAGCTAGCACGTTAGGTTTTTGAAATACACATCATTGACGTGAGGGCAGCACGGTGATGCAGTGGGTAGCACTGCTGCCTTGCAGTAAGGAAGCCTGGGTTTGCTTCTTCTCGGGTCCTCCCTGCGTGGAGTTTGCATGTTCTCCCAGTGTCTGCATGGGTTTCCTCCCACAGTCCAAAGACATGCAGGTTAGGTGCATTGGCGATCCTAAATTGTCCCTAGTGTGTGTGCTTGGTGTGTGGGTGTGTGTGCCCTGCGGTGGGCTGGCACCCTGCCCGGGGTTTGTTTTTACCTTGCGCCCTGTGCTGGCTGGGATTGGCTCCAGCAGACCCCCCGTGAGGATATAGCGGGTTGGAAAATGACTGACTGACTGACATCATTGACACTTTTGAATCTTCTTATATAATACGCTACCGTGGCTGTCCGTCTGTCTGTCCAGGATTTTAAATCACCTGTAGCTCAAAAACCGTTTGACCTATTGACCTGAAATTTGGTACACATATACTACGTGACTTCTACTATCCGATTTCGGGGTGATGATTCACCCAAAGTTATTCCTCTTTTTATTTTATTGTAGAATCATCTCTCTGCAGTGGCCAGCAGGGCAGGTGTGCGACGCACGCGTATGGGCGCCGTTCTCATCCCTACCACCTTCACCATCACTTCCCCTACCTCTTCATATCTTAAGTCATTCCTGAGGCATATTGAAGACTTAAGTGCCAGCTTAAGTGAAAAATTAAAGAAAACGTACTAAGTAATTGCAATACAAACACTGTCTTAATCAGTTTTAACGCTAAAAGATGCCGATGAAAGAAGAGAAGAAGCGGGCCGCTAGGGTGGAGAAGAGAAGATCTGTTCAGGAAGCAGCAAGCACATCAGCCTCCAAGCAAACGAATGCTAAACGTACAGAGAAAGAGGATGAGAACTAGGAATGCTCAAGCCAAGTGTATTCACGGCACATTATCCTGCAGTGCACCATTATTGGTAGTAATAGAATATATCAACACAATATCTGGAGTTTGGACTCTGTCCCACCAAAATTGTTTTGATGTGTTTATTCTGAAAACAAACCAGAAGATGATACCAGAGACACGTTAAAGCATATTTATGTCAATTTACCTCAATTTACTTCAAGGGCAGCATGGTGGCACAGTGGTTGCACTGCTGCCTCGCAGTAAGGAGACCTGGGTTTGCATCCCGGTGTTCTCCCTGCGTGGAGTTTGCATGTTCTCCCCGTGTCTGCGTGGGTTTCCTCCCAGAGTCCAAAGACATGCAGGTTAGGTGCATTGGCGATTCTAAATTGTCCCTAATGTGTGCTTAGTGTGTGTGCCCTGTGGTGGGCTGAGAAGTGGCCTGAAGTTTCTTCAAGACCTTCTTGGACTCTCCTTCAGTCTACTCCTCAAACACTGACTATCAGTCTAGGAGACTGACCCCACCTGGGGCCTACAACCTCCCTGATTGATACATATGCTAGCCATCGGTCTACTGGATTGACAGTGGGTCTCACCTACAGCCTACTGGATTGACTTAGAAGTGACCCAAAATATCCTCAAGACCCTCTAGTGCTCTCTTTCAGTTGACTGCCCTGACACAGTCCACCATATTACTGGACTGAGACCGTGTCTAGTCTGCAGTCTACTGGACTGTCCCTCCCTGGAGAATGCAGTTGTCCTGATTGATACAAACAACCTGGGCATCTGTCTAATGGACTGGGCCTCACTTGCAGCCTACCAGACTATCCTAGAAGTGTCCTGAAGTATCCTCAAGACTCTCTAGTACCCCCTTTCAGTCTACTCTTCAGACATTTTCCATCACTCTACTGGATTGACCCTGCCTGGGTTCTGCAGTGGTCCTGACTGGTAAATGGCTTGGCCATCAGTCTATTGAATTCATGTGTGGGCCTCGCCTGCAGCCTATTTGACTGACCCGAGAAGTGGCCTGAAGTTTCCTCAAGACCTTCTTGGACTCTCCTTCAGTCTACTCCTCAAACACTGACTATCAGTCCAGGAGACTGACCCTGCCTGGGGCCTACAACCTCCCTGTTTGATACATATGCTAGCCATCGGTCTACTGGATTGACAGTGGGTCTCACCTACAGCCTTCTGGATTGACTTAAAAGTGACCCAAAATATCCTCAAGACCCTCTAGTGCTCTCTTTCGGTTGGCTGCTCTGACACAGTCCACCATATTATTGGACTGAGACCGTGTCTAGGCTGCAGTCTACCAGACTGACCCTGCCTGGGGCCTGCAGCTTTCCTGATTGACACATACACCCTGGGCATGAGTGTAATGGATTGGGCCTCACCTGCAGCCTACTGGACTGACCCGAGAAGTGGCCTGAAGTTTCTTCAAGACCTTCTTGGACTCTCCTTCAGTCTACTCCTCAAACACTGACTATCAGTCCAGGAGACTGACCCTGCCTGAGGCCTACAACCTTTCCTGATTGATAGAGACCCTCTAGTGCTCTCTTTCAGTTGACTGCTCTGACACAGTCCACCATATTACTGGACTGAGACCGTCTCTAGGCTGCAGTCTACTGGACTGACCCTCCCTGGAGAATGCAGTTGCCCTGATTGATACAAACAACCTGGGCATCTGTCTAATGGACTGGGCCTCACTTGCAGCCTACCAGACTATCCTAGAAGTGTCCTGAAGTATCCTCAAGACTCTCTAATATCCCCTTATAGTCTACTCTTCAGACATTTTCCATCACTCTACTGGATTGACCCTGCCTGGGTTCTGCAGTGGTCCTGACTGGTAAATGGCTTGGCCATCAGTCTATTGAATTCACATGTGGGCCTCGCCTGCAGCCTATTTGACTGACCCGAGAAGTGGCCTGAAGTTTCCTGAAGACCTTCTTGAACTCTCCTTCAGTCTACTCCTCAAACACTGACTATCAGTCCAGGAGACTGACCCCGCCTGGGGCCTACAACCTCCCTGATTGATACATATGCTAGCCATCGGTCTACTGGATTGACAGTGGGCCTCACCTACAGCCTTCTGGATTGACTTAGAAGTGACCCAAAATATCCTCAAGACCCTCTAGTGCTCTCTTTCGGTTGACTGCCCTGACACAGTCCACCATATTACTGGACTGAGACCGTCTCTAGGCTGCAGTTTACTGGACTGACCCTTCCTGGACAATGCAGTTGTCCTGACTGTTACACGAGCAGCTCTAGGAAGTGGACACTTTCCGATGTGGTTAAGGGATAATGTGGTCAACAGCAGGCCAGACTCAAGAGGCTGATGTCAGTTGTGCTGTTGGCCACATTATCCCTTAACCAGGTCAGCATTGTCCACTTCCTAGAGCTGCTCGTGTGGCCCACTTGCTCTTTTTTCCCTGCGCTGTCCTCTAACAGTTCTCATTAATCTCTGGCCCACACACCTTCAGAAAACAACATACTGACAACATGAGATGTGTACGCACACACACACACACACGCACACACACACACACACACTCACGCTCACGCACACACCACCGGGGAAGATTGATGACGACATGAGGCACTGACCGCAGCAGGCCTAATATATTTTCCCAGTGATGTATATACACCTCAGCGGAGATGATGTATTGATGGCACGAAATATAAATCACGACTCACTTTAGCGGCTCCAGCACCACCGCCGAGCAGCTTTTTCCCCCCTCATATCTTTTATTTTGTCCAATTTTGTTGTGACAAGACTATCGAACAAAGCTGCTGCTACCTCTGCTGTCGCGGCTCTGCTGGGCTGAAATCCGCTTGTCCTGAGCCACACGTGCGTGGAGGAGGTGGCGTGCCAGCCGAGAGGGCATGAGAGAAAGCACACAAGTGGCATGAAGTAAACGGCCTGCGCCCACCCACCACACAGTCTGGTGACGAGAGAAGCTGTCCTGCGTAATTTGTCATCTTTCTTCTCCTTCCCCACAAATGACTGAAGAATTGGTTTGACCAGAGACACGGCCTAGTGAACGGACCACCGGAATCATGAAGACTCTCATCAACCCCAAAAGAGTTTCAAGTCAGTTTAGGGCACACTGTCACTTTGAGGCCACCAGGGTCCCCCAGCAGCAGTCAATTGGTTACACGCGGAGTTGCTAGTTTTCAAGTAGCGCCTTGTGCCCCCCTACTGCATGAACTCCACAAGATGCCCGATGTCATACCCTGTAGAAGTGTCTGCATTGAGCAGACTGGATGACTGCACAGTCCTGCCACTCACAGTCATGTCCACCTGAAGCCAGGAGAACTCTCAAAGATGTTTCCGTTTGATGGCAGTGCATGCCTTGTGACATAATCTATGCTGGAAGTGGATAAACTGTAGCCACGGAGAGATGGAGTCCGGTCAGCAGCAGAGCCATAGCATGGGTGGTGTGAACTGTACAATTCTGTGTAATTCCACACCAGACCAGGGGGTGGCAGAGTGCACTGAACCTTTTTCTCACTTTTCTGCAGATCGTTCACAGGAAATTCTGTCTGGCCCTGATGACATCACTTCTGGGGTCTGGGTCTTTGGATGAGGACCCCTCCAGTTCTGGCCCTTTTGATGTCACTTCCTATACTGGCCTTTAAACCCACCATCTTTCCTCTGTCCCCTCAGTTCTATTTTGGACTCCGATCAGTACACATCTGATCCTACTTTGCAGCCAGGCTATAATATGTGGATGGCTGCACCGCTGATTTTTTTGTTTTACTTCGTTTGTCATGACCCCCTCGATGCTGTAAAGTAGGAATCTCAGACTTCAGTCCTGGAGGGCCGCAGTGGCTGCAGGTTTTCATTCTAACCTGTTCTTGATTAGTGACCTGTTTTTGCTGCTAATTAACTTCTTCTGAATTCATTTTAATTGGCTTGTTTTTTATAAGATTTGCTCCTAGAATATCAGTCATTGTCCAACCCGCTATATCCTAACTACAGGGTCACGGGGGTCTGCTGGAGCCAATCCCAGCCAACACAGGGTGCAAGGCAGGAACAAAACCCAGGCAGGGCACCAGCCCACCGCAGGGCACAGACACACACACACACACACACACACACACACCCAAGCACACCCTCCATCCATCCATTATCCATCCATCCATCCATCCATTATCCAACCCGATATATCCTAACTACAGGGTCACGGGGGTCTGCTGGAGCCAATCCCAGCCAGCACAGGGTGCAAGGCAGGAAACAAACCCTGGGCAGGGCACCAGCCCACCGCAGAGCACACACACACACCAAGCACACACACCCATGGGACAATTTAGGATCGCCAATGCACCTAACCTGCATGTCTTTGGACTGTGGGAGGAAACCCACGCAGACACGGGGAGAACATGCAAACTCCACGCAGGGAGAACCCGGGAAGCAAACCTAGGTCTCCTAACTGCGAGGTAGCAACGCTAACTACTGCGCTGCCGTGCCGCCACCTAGAATGTCTTCATCGTTAATTCCTTTCCTTAAACAGAAATGAAATGTGAAGTGAGAGAGCCAACAGAAGACCAACTATGTCAGGGCCTCAAACTCCAACCAGTTGCTTAATTAGGAGCCGAGTCATGTTGTTAATTAAACCCGTTCTTTAATTCCATGGCTTGTTGCTGCTCTCATTGTGCAACAGCAGATATTTTCAAAATTGTTGATTTCTTCTTTACTTTTCTAAGAGCTCTGTTAAAATGTTTTGGGGTACCTGAGCAAATCAACATTCCTGAGACCTCCACCCTTTTTATTTTCAGATGTTGTACGATGGTCACAGTTTGCTGGTCCTGTTTTGGTTCATTTTGTATCTCGTTATTGTTTGGCTGCTAATTAAGGAGAAAGAAACAATTAAGGGGCCTGAATCTTCAACAACAAGTCAATTAAAATTAATTCAAAAGAACTTAATTAGCAGGTCACTAATTAAGAAAAGGGTTAGAATGAAAACCTGCAACCACTGCGGTCTTCGGGGACTGGAGTTTGAGATCCCTGCCGTAAAGGGAACAGCCGAACGTTGTCGAAGTTGTTCAAGTCGCCCAAGTCGCCCGCCGTGTGACGCCTCCGCTCATTGGCTCGTCTCTTTCTTGGCGGGCCGCGCATGTGCTTCTCCTTCCTAGCGCGGCGCCCGCCACTTCATGTCAGCCCGCGCGGGTTCTGCAATGTTAATGACGGCGCTCCTTCCGCTCTCCCGCTCCTCACTCGAAGCGCATCTTCATCCGCGACGGCAGGCATTTTACCGAACGATTCCAGCCCTCCGAGTCCATGCGATGAGTACTGAAGACGCGGCAAGTTTGACAAGGTTTTAAAACGAAGCGCCGGCTGCCTGTAAAGAGCCTTCATTTTTATATTTGGCGGAATGGGACGGGAGTCACGTGCTGAGCCCACCAGTCTGACTGAAATATCAAGATGGGCGAGAGGATCAGTAATTGGGGAGTCGTCTTTGTGCTGAGCTGTCTTGTCCAAAGGAGACTTGTAAATGATGGCATTGAGCTGGAGTCACTAGCTGACCTGAGATGTGTTTTATTAAATGGACATACTGAAGTGAGGGTAGTAGCGGACACACCTGGGTCAGTGTTTGACTTACCTGCTGGTCACACTAGGAAAGGATTTGTCCGTGGTGGCCACCTCAAAGAATACTGCTAGACTGATTGGGGTCTAAACTGGAAGCCCCTTTCTTTTTTAGTCTGGACCAGTAAAGATGCATCGTGTTTGGGGCTCACGTGGAGTCAGGGAGGCCTAAAATGGACAACAGGCTGGTTAAGGGATGCAAAGCGGACATTTTAAGAGTGGCCTGGGGAGTCCACAAAGAGCCAAAGCAACTCCTTTATTTTTTCAAGCTGCACTTTGTCAACCAGCAGGATTGCCCTCCGCAGATGGCATGGTTTAGGAGTCAAACTCCACGATGACCTCAAAGACTACGATTGTGTAAGTAGACAAGTGAATGTACTTTACTTACAAAGTGCTTTGGAGTGCTCTTCACTTTGAAAGGCGCTATATATGGTTTGGTGTGTGCAGGTTGCCTGTCTAGAAGAGCTGTGCAGCTGTGTCACTGCACTATGAGAGTTGCTATCAATGGTTTGGTTACATGCTGCTTGTCCCTCTAGAAGAGCTGTGTTGATGTGCTATGAAAGGTTGCTATACACTCTGGGTATTTGTAGTACTGCGATGCCACTGTACTGTACTATGAATGATGATATACATGAGTTGGATATTTACAGTACAGATATGTCGCCATACTATGAAAGGTACCATATACCGTTTGGCTATTTTTTAGGCTGGCACTCAAGAAAAGTAGTGCTGCTGTGTTGCCATGCTATCAAATGCATTATCTAAGGTTTGAGTGTCTGCAGTGCCACTTTGTCACAACTTCATTAAAGGTGCAATACATTATTTGAGTATCCTCAGTGCCACTGTAGTACAAAGGGTCCTATATGTGTTTTGGAAATTTGCCTTTCTATTGTGTCACCGTACCATGAAAGGCACTATATGCACTTTGGGTTTTCGTGGGCCAGCATTCTTAAAGTGTCACTTTAATATAAAACCCACTATGTAAGGTTGGGATGTTTTCAGTAATATGAAAGGCACTGTATATGGATTTGATATTTACAGTACCATTGTTTTCACCATACTATGAAAGGTGCTACAGTATATATGGTTTGGAGATATTTGGAGTGCCATTGTGTCCCAATAATATCAAAGGCCCTATATGTGGTTTGGACGTCTGCAGTGCTACAATGTCACTGCACTGTGAAAGGTGATATGCGGTTTGAGTATTTTCACTGTTAATACAAGGTTTGGGTTTTTGTAGTACCACTATGTCAACATACTATGAAATATCCCAAACTGCATAGAAGTGCATTTGCGGGCCAGCTCTTTTGAAGAGTAGCGCTGCTGTGTCACTATAATTTAAATCCACTGTGTAAAGTTGGGGTGTTTTCAGTAATATGAAAGGCACTATATACAGTAAAGATTTGGTATTTACAATACCACTGTTTCACCACACTATAAAAGGTGCTATATACAGTTTGGATATTTGGAGCACCATTTTGTCACAATAATATCAAAGGCACTATTTGCGGTTTGGATGTCTGCAGTGCTCCAATGTCACTGCACTATGAAAGGTGATATGCAGTTTGAATATTTTCACTGTTCTACAAGGTTTGGGTTTTTGCAGTACCACTGTGTTACCTCAACATAAAAGGTACGCTATACAATATGGGTATTTACAGGCCCGTTCTCTTGAAATGTAGTGTTGCTGTGCCACTGTACTGTGAAAGGTGTTCTACTGTACACGGTTTGGGTATTTGCAGTGCCACTGTGTTACCATATTATGAAAGGTACCATATATTGTTTGGTTATTAGCAGGCTGGCACTCAAGAAGAGTAGTGCTGCTGTATCGCCATGCTATCAAATGCACCATATAAGGTTTGGGTGTTTGCAGTGCCACTTTATTACAATACTATTAAAGGTGCAATATATTGTTTGGGTATCTGCAGTGCCACTGTGTCACCATACTACAAAAGGTGCTATATATGATTTGGAAATTTTGCATTACTATTGTGTCACCATAACATGAAAGGCACTGTATACAGTTTGGGGTTTTGTGGGCCAACCTACTTGAAAAGTACCACTGCTGTGTCACTGTACTATAAAATCCACTACGTAAGGTTGTGATGTCTTCAGTAATATGAAAGGCACTATATAAAGATTTGGTATTTAGAGTGCTATTGTTTTCACCATACTATGAAAGGTGCTACAGTATATACAGTTTGGATATTTGGAGTACCGTTGCATCACAATAATATCAAAGGTCCTATGTGCAGTTTGGATGTCTGCAGTACTACAATGTCACTGTGCTATGAAAGGTGATATGTGGTTTGAATATTTGCACGGTTTGGTTTTTTTGCAGTACCACTGTGTTACCTTAACATAAAAGGTGCTCTTTACAATATGGGTATTTACAGGTCCGCTCTCTTGAAAAGTAGTGTTGCTGTGCCACTGTACTGTGAAAGGTGTTCTACTGTACACAGTTTGGGATATTTGCAGTGCCACTGTGTTATCATATTATGAAAGGTACCATATACCATTTGGTTATTTGCAGGCTGGCACTCAGGAAAAGTAGTGCTGCTGTGGCACCATTCTATCAAATGAACTATATAAAGTTTGGGTGTTTTCAGTGCCACTGTGTTACCATATTATGAGTGGCACTGTATGCAGTTTGGATGTCTACAGGACTACAATGTCTCTGTACTATTCATCCATCCATTTTCCAACCCGCTGAATCCGAACACAGGGTCACGGGGGTCTGCTGGAGCCAATCCCAGCCAACACAGGGCACAAGGCAGGAACCAATCCCGGGCAAGGTGCCAACCCACTGCAGCCTCTGTACTATGCTGTTTGAATATTTGTTGTGCTATACAAGGTTTGGGTTGTTGTAGTACCGCTATGTCAACATACAATGAAAGATCCCAACTGCATATAGTCCATTTGGGGGCCAGCTCTTTTGAAGAGTAGCGCTGCTGTGTCACTGTACTGTAAAATCCACTATATAAGGTTTGGGTGTTTTGCGGTACCATTGTGTCACCATAATATGTAAAGCACTGTATGTGGTTTGGATATTTGCAGTACCATGATGTCATTGTGCTATGAAAGATGCCCTATATGGTTTGGTTATTTCCAGTATCGCACTGTCACATTAAGATGAAAGGTGCTGTATAAAATGTGGGTAACTGCAGCACTAAAATTGCAGTATTGCTGTCACTGTGGGCGCAGTGGTGGCCCTGAGGCTTAGAGATCTGCACGCGGAAGGTTTGCCGGTTTGGAGTCACTTCTGCCATTTATGGGATTCAATCTGTTGGGCCCTTGAGGAAGGCCCTTAACCGACAATTGCTCTGTCCTGGTATGATGCTAACTTTCATCCAGCCCTGCCAGCAGGTCCTCCAACTTACAGGGAAAATGTGAGGGTGGCAGGATTGGCACTCCAGCCACAGTTCCAGTATGATAAGGTGTCACCCACTGCTCTCGGGTACCAATTGAGGTGGTCCGTTGTGTGGTGGGTGCAGCACATGCTCCCAACCCCTCTCTCTCTCTCTCTCTCACTGTAATCTACTGTAGAAGGTTTGAGTAGTTGCAGTGCCACTGTGTCACCTTAACACAAAAGGTACTGTATACAATATCGATATTGTACAGGTTACTATATTCAATATGGGTATTTACATGTCAGCTTTCTAGAAAAGTAGCACGACTTTGTCACTGTATTGTGAAAGATGTTCAACTGTACAGTACACGGTTTAGGTATTTGCAGTGCCACTGCTTATCCTGACCATGAATGGTGATGCATGCATTTTAGGTATTTGAAGTACTATTGTGTCACTATATGTTGCTTGCTGCAACACAGCCATTCTGATCTTCTTCTGGACACCTGTAATCTGAGACTCTACACCAGGGCTAAGGTGCCCAGTGTGCTCTCACAGTCAAGGGGGTGGCATGAGTAATACTAAGGCACCATTAACACCATTTGACCCCAGTGTAGGATGAAGAGCAGCGTTACCACTTGGCCGTCCATGAGTCACGCTGCTCTACACTCTGAGCCAGCTTTGATCACTAGGCTGCCTTCCTGGCATATTGATTTTATTTTTTCTCATACATTCTGTGATTGGGTTTTATGTCATTGATTGCCTGTCCTCTGACGCACGTTTTACTCTCCGTGTGTTAATCACGTTTTCCTCTCCTATGGCTCTCCAGAAGCCCTATTTATAAATCAGTTCCACAGGCCGCAGGACTTCACTGAGGACCATGGTTCCCAGAAGCATACACAATGATCACAAAGTGTTGTGTATCTGTGAAAATAATTGGTCAAGATCTCTCAAAGGTAAAGTTCTCAAAACAGACCCCCCTAACATGACTTGGTCTGCTCAGCTATGTTTACTGGTCAATGAGAATGCAACAGAGAACTTCAAGCAAAACTATCTAAGGGTGGGGATTATCAGAAGACCCCAGGAGCCAATGATAACTTAACAGCTGGTGCCAAGCTCACACCACCACCTGCCATGTGTTATACCAAGAGACTGAAATCGCAGCATGACCTCCACAGCACTCCAACTGTCAGATTCCCCCATCAATGACTGTTGACCGTTATCCCCTTAACTGATTCCTGTGGTCATTGAAAGGCCATCCTCACCTTTTTGCCTGAAACCACAGCCAATGGCTTCCCAGCGTCAGGCACCTTATTAATAATAACCAGCCATCATCTTCAGAATGAGTCCTTCTGCCAGTGTTAAATCAGCATCAAAACATTCGTCTGGACTGGCCAAATGGTGATATCCCAGGGCCAGACCCTCAAGACATATACATGGCTAATAACAGCCCACCAGCAACTCCCTGAGCCACAGCTGTAAAAGGCCAGTTCAAGCCACCTACCAATAATAGACTGTCATCCACTGACTCATCTACCAATCAATGAAAGACCAGCATTAGGTTCCCAATTGAGACAGCCAACCAATGATAAATGAGCATCAACTTACTCATCTGTGAACCTTAGCCAATGTCATCCCACTGTCAGGTGCTCAAGTCAGCCACCCTTATAATGAGAGCCAACAATCATCTCCAGGATGAGTCCTCCAGGCAGTGAAAGGTTAATGTAATGTTCATAACTAAAATCCCAAGTCAATAACAGATCAGCATCAGCTGACTTATCTAAGACCCTCAAAGTCAGAGACTTTGCTAATGACAGTCGACCATCATTTTGAATAATAATAATTCATTACATTTATATAGCACTTCTCTCACAACTCAAAACACTACCACACAGGGAGGACATGGGAAATGAACCAATGATCTTATTACTGGGAGGCAGTAGCACTACCACTGCACCCCCTGTGTGGACAGACCCCTGTGATCCTTGAAATGCCATCCTTACCTTCTCATCTAAGACCATAGCCAATGATAAATCAGCATTGAAACATTCATACGGACTGTATGGCCATCCATTGATATCCTAGCACCAGGCCCTTAAGGCAGATACATGGTTAATGACAGCCCACCACCAGCTCCCTCAGCCTCAGCTCCTCATTTCAGCGAAAGGCCAATTGAAACCATCTGCCTGTGACAGACTAAGTCAGACACTGATAATGACAGTTGACTATCCCCTCTAGTCCATGTCCGTTTAATCATCTGGATTACATACCCAGTGATACTTTACTGTCAGGTCCTCATGTCAGACAGTCAACCATCATCGCTAGATCTGAGTCCTCCAGCCAATAAAAGGCCAGCATCGGGTTCCTAGGAGTTTTCTCCATTTCCATCTGGAACGCTCAGCCAACGACATCCCAGTGTCTGGTAATGATTACCCGCAATCACCTCCCTGTAACTGAATGCCCCTTTTAATGAAAAGGCAGTTAGTAGACCCCAGTTGAAACCTTCAGTATATAATAGACCACTACCAGCTGTCTCGCCTGGCACCCTAGTGTCATGGCACTGGGATATTATTGGCAATAAGTGAGACATGCTGGTAATGGAAGTCCCCATCAACTCACCCAACCTAATCCTAACTTCAGCAAGAGGCCAGTAGATACCACTAGCCAATAACATTCCCCTGTCATGTCATCAAAAGTGAAGCCTCCACCAATGACAGGCCAGGATTAGTAGTCTCATTTTGGGCCCAACAGTGAGTGATATTCCAGGGTCGGGTCACTAAATGAGACATTTTGTTAAAGGCAGCCCACTACCTTCCTCCTTTAAATAAAATGCTACTTTCAAGTTCCCAGCACGTCCCATATCACCATCAGCCATCTCATCTGGGACTCTACAGCCAAATGATACCTGAGGGTCAGGTCATTAAGTGAGAAGCTATGGTAATGACAGCCCACCATCAATCACTCAAACCCAATGGATTCCCCATTGGGGGGACTCCAATCCAATGTTAATGGTAGCCCCCATCAACTCACCCAGCCTAATCATAATTTCAACAAGAGGCCAGTATGATGACCCCAGTGACACCACCAGCCTACAACAGACCACCATCAGATGATTTATCTGGGATACACCATAGCCAATAATATCCCCCAGTCAGGTCCTCAAACTAAAGTCACTACTAATGAGAAGACAGCATCAGTTGTCTCATCTGAGACCCCACACCCAATGATATTCTAGTGCCATATCACTAAGTGAAACATTCTGCTAATGGTATCCCACCATCAGTCAACCCCCCATGTCCCCAATCGGTGTCAGGTCAAAAAGGAAGCCACCCCCACCCCGGCCAATGATATCCCAGCATCAGATCCTTCGTATAAAATGCAGGGTGTAGTGGTTAAGACTTTGGACTTCATACCCTGAGGTTGTGTGTTCAAATCTCGCTACTGACACTATGTGACCATGAGCAAGTCGCTTCACCCATCTGTGCTCCAACTGGAAAAGCAAAAAGAATGTAACCAATTGTATCCCAAATGTTCTAAGTCGTCTTGGATAAAGACATCGGCCAAAATTAGTAATAAAAGAAGTGAATATGCACACCAAGATGAGGAGGCGGTGGTCTCCCTGCTGACATCAGGAGAAGCAGAACCAAACCATCCCATGGCAATGGTGGTGTTGACTGAATTACAACCTGTCATAATCTAAAGAATTCCTTTAATGCTCAGCCGCTCATTTTGCGTCATTTAGGGCTGCACACCAAGCTACAATCAAACAGCATAGGAGCATCAATGTAAAAACCTGACATTACATAAAGAGCCTCGCACAATGCAGCACATCCAGAACTTCAAATATTCAGTCCACTCCAATAAATCACGTAAGATTGCAATCAGACTACATTATGACGTCATCTGCATCCTCCTCAAGGACCCCAACCCATCCATTCATTTTCCAGACACGCTTATTCCATTTCAGGGCTGCAGAAGGCGCACTGCATGATTCAGTAAAGGCCAACATTACATATTGTATTACAAAAAAGAATATAGAAATAATACGCCTCAGCTTGTGGCTGGGCTCGGCTGGATTAAGCAGGTTTGAGAATGCGTTACACTTCATCTTCTATCTCCCGATAACAAAAGCTTATGTGACTTTCCAACTTATATTGCATTCCAAATCCAGGAACCTGCTGAGACTTACAAATTTATCATCAGAGGTTTTGTCCTGACTCATTTACTAAGAGAATGTGGCTCAGTGGTTAAGATAGCTGCCTCACAGCACAAGGAGACTGGGTTCAAATCCTATCATCTGTCACTTTCTGAGTGGAGTTTGCATGTTCTTATCATGTCTAAATTGTTTTTTTTTTTTGTTTTTTTTCAGGTACTCTAGTTTTACTCTCATCACCATAAGCGTGCACATTAGTGTAATAACTCTGAATTGACCTGTATGTCCGAGTGTGTATGTGTGCCCTGAAAAGAGATGGCAACTTGTTTATGGTTGTTTCCTGCCTTGTACTCCATACTGCTAGGATATAATACAGCCTCCTACAATTCTAAAAACTGAAATCCTAAAATTGAAAACTAATTTTTTTTTTGAATGAAAACTCTGGTGAGGCTACACACACCTGGGAGGGCGAGAGAGAGAGAGAGATCCTGTAAGAAATTGTAAAACCTAGAAGAGATGCACTCTGTCCAAATGGGGTGGATCCTGGAAGATAAAGAGAGAGACAGAGAGATGCTGATAGAAGGAGTGGATCCTGAGGAAGATAGAGATGCTGACAGAAAGGGCGGGACTGAGAGAGAGATTCTGCCAGAGAAGGTGGAGCTTAGAAGGGAGACCCTGTCAAAAGTGGCAGAGCCTGAGAGGTAGAATGCTGTTGTGGGTGTGGAGTGGAGCCTGGGAGAGAGAGAAGTAAAAAAAGAGAGATGTTGACAAAAGGGACAGATTGTGGAACAGCAAAAAAGAAAAAGATCTGTTGGATAGAGTAGATCCTATAAGAGAGATCTATCTTACTAAACCACAGTTAATTTATGCACGGCGGACGCACCGAGGCGCATGCATACTGCCACCGAGGCGCATGCGTACTGCCACCGAGGCGCATGCGTACTGCGCCGTGGCGGCCGCCCCAGAGTCAAACGCAGAGGCTTCCCAGAGTCAGTAGATGGCTCCCAAACAACACAACCTGCAGGGTCAAACGCAGCGGCTTCCCAAAACGAGGTGGATTCCCACAGTCAGTGGGTGGCGCCCAAAAAACGGACACACCGAGGCGCATGCGTACTGCCACCAAAGCGCATGCGTACTGTGCCGTGGTGCCCGCCCCAGAGTCAAACGCGGCGGCTTCCCAGAGTCAGTAGGTGGCGCCCAAACAACACAACCTGTAGGGTCAAACGCAGCGGCTTCCCAAAACGCGGCGAATTCCCAGAGTCAGTGGGTGGCGCCCAAACAACACATCCTGTAAACTAGACTTAATGAACGAAGGCGCCCACACAAAGAAACCGCTTTTGTTCAAATAGGGTTATTCAATTAAATGGAAACTTTACCATGCCTACGACCTGTGAAATAAACCTGAGGTGTAAAGCGTGCATGCCAGGTTGTACAGCCGCCCGGACAATGAACAAGCGCTCCCACAACGCGCTTTTGACACAGCACAGGCAAAGGAGGCACGTATCCAAATGGAGGGAGCTCAACGATTAGTAATACAAACACGAGCCCGTATGGCTACGACCTGTAAACGAGCCCGTATGGATACAAACAATGAACGAAGGCGCCCACACAAAGAAACCGCTTTAGTTCAAATAGGGTTATTGAATTAAATGGAAACTTTACCATGCCTACGACCTGTGAACTAGACCTGAGGTAAAGCGTGCACGCCAGGTTGTACAGCCGCCCGGACGCCACCGCCCACATCACTGCATATACCCTCCATGATATTTCCTCACGCAGCAGCTTCCCACCGAGGCACATATTGCGCAGTGGCGCACGCCCCAGAGTCAAACGCAGCGGCTTCCCAGAGTCAGTAGGTGGCGCCCAAACAACACAACCTGTGAGCTACACTTGCTCTAATCCACTATGCCAGTAATATAGATCACATAACGGTCACAGACTCAAACCCAGCAGCTTCCCCGACTCAGTGGCTGGCACACAAACACCACAACCTGTAAACTAAACTTGCTGTGCTCCACTCTGCCAGCAGTCGATATCGGCAAAGGCAACAGAATCACGTCTCCACAAAACGAAACCGCTTTAGTACAGATATGCTTATTTAATTAAATGACATTTCCCCAGACGCACCCACCCTCCATGATATGTCATCCATCCAAATATCGGACGGAACAGAAACTGATTGCCATTCTTGGATTTCCGATTCGCTATCGAATCGCGGGCTTACTTGTACTGTCATAAGGGGCAGGGCCTCAGAAAGTAAGAAGTGCCTGAGAGAGGAGGTGACACTGATAGATGGGGTGTAACCTGGGGGAGTGAGAGGAGCGAGAGAAACAGCCTGTCAGAGAAGGTGGAGCCTAAAAGTGAGGCACTGGAACAAGGGGAGGGGTCTAAAACAGAGAGAGATGCTGACCAAAAGGGGTGGAGTCCGGGATTTAGAGTGAGAAAGAGAAAGACAAGCTGAGAGGAGGGGCGGGGCCTGGGAGAGAGAGGCATAGAGAGGCAGTGTCCAAAATTGTGGGGCCTAGGAAAGAAAAGGGTACTGTCAGAAGGGGCAGGGCTTGAGAGGTAGAAAGATGTTGTCATGGAGGAGAGCCTGACAGAAAGAGAGAGAGAAGCAGGCTGAGATAAAGGGTGGAGCCTGAGAGAGAGAGAGAGATCCTGTTAGAGAGGGTGGAGCCTACAAAAGAGACATTTTCAGAAAAGGCAGGGCCTGAAAGATAGAGGAATGCTGTCAAGAGAGGTAGAACTTGAGAGAGAGAGAGACCAGCACTGTCAGAGAGGGTGGGGGTTAGGAAAAAAGGATAACTCTCAGAAAGGGTGGGGCATGAGAAAGCGAGAGATTCTGTCAGAAGGGGTCGAGACTGTGAGATAGGAGGATACTGTCATTTGCAGCTGGGAGAGACTTATACATACAGAGAGAGAGAGAATGAGAGAAAGATAGAGAGGTGCTGTCTTAAGAGGCTGAGCTTGGGAGAGAGAGAGAGAGAGGAAGGGGTGGAGCCATCCTAAGAAATGTGTGTGTATGACAGAGAGAGGATGAAGCACTTAAAGGTCAGTGCCTATGAGACCTGCTTCTCTGTTTAAATCCACTTGGAGCGCCCGGAGGAAACCCACGCAGACACGGGGAGAACATGCAAACTCCACGTAGGGAGGACCCGGGAAGCGAACCCAGGTCCCCAGGTATCCCAACTGCGAGGCAGCAGCGCTACCCACTGTGCCACCGTGCCGCCCTCTGATAATCAACACAATGATAACTCAGAAGTGTCTAAGTAGACAGTAGTAACTTGGTGCACCATCCCAATTAGGTGTGTGATTCAACAATCAGCAGAAAAAAAATGATACAGGAGTGAGTATAGTGACTTTCATGACCAGCACCCCTCGTGTGTCCAGTATGACTCAGGCAGACTACAAAACTCCAGGGAGGAGGATTTGAACCCAAGTTCTTGAAGCTTAAAAGCACAGAACCTTAGTCACCAGACCATAAGCCCAATCTTAGGGTTGTCTACCACAATAATACACCCTACAGCCATTATGGTGCCCCACATTAAAGTGGGTGTTGACCTGGCATACCAGCTTGTCTTGCCAGCTTCTGACTGAAATTAAGAGCCAAAAGAGAGAAATTGATGAGGAGAAAGGCATCTGCAGGCTGTCACTGCGTGAAGTCATTTATTGTGCACGGAGTGTCTTTGACAGCAGTAAATAAAGACACAAAGAGCTGTAAAACAGAAAGAAGAAGCAGAAATCAGCGGGACAGATGCCAGCGAAAAAGAACAAATGCAATGAAATAAAAAAACGCAATTTTGGTAACCTTGAGTCGACTATAGATGGCTGAAATACAAAAGGAGCCAGAAGAATAGGTAGAGGCTCGCCAAGGCCTTCCGCCCCACCGGGTGTGACCATCAGCCAAGTCCTCTTTGCCTTCCTGTTCAGCCTCTCACTTCCAGTGTCCACCACCTTGGGCCCCAGAATCTGGGCTCTACCTGAACAATGCCTGCTTTGACCCGAGCACCCCTGCACTCACGACCAGCCTCTCCCAGACCAGAGGACCATATCACTATCCCCCAGACACTTTTACCTAATCACCACCATGTTGAAGGGCTCCGCCATTGACTGCCTGTTTTTATTTGACCCAAGCAACCCTTCAGTCATAGTTCAGACACTGATTCAATGACAGCTTGCTAGATCAGCCACTGACCCCAAGATTGTATGACCCAAGTTCCAACCCACTCACTGACAGTCTCCCCAAAACCCCACTGGACTGCTAGCCTTTGCCTGCCAGGCTGTCTAATTCCCAGGTACCTATCCGCTCACTGCCTGTCCTGAGCATCACCTTATTGACCACATTGACCATTCAATATCTACTCTTTCCGACACATTTTCCCCTCCATGCCAATCTCCCCTAACCAAAACATCACCTGACTGCCAGTCTCTCCCTGACCACAACACCACCTCAATGAACAGATCAGTCTTTGATCCCCAGATTATTTGACCCCTGCCAGTCTCTCCCCAACGCGAGTGTCATCTCACTGACCACATCAGCTATCATTTGCCCATTCTGCTCTCACCCACAGTTCATCAACTCCATGCCAGTCTCACCTAACCCAAGCATCATCTCACTGGATAGTTGAGCCTTTGTCCGTCAGACTCTCTTATACCCAAGTGCCATTCCATTTACTGCTCATCTCTCCCTGACCAACATGTCACCTCACTGATCACATCAGCCATTGACACCCACTGACCCCTCATCCTCAGTTCATCCTTTCTATGCCAGCCAAGCACCAACCTCTTTGGACAGGTTAGTCCCAAAGTGCAATCCAACCAAAGTTCACCCACTCACTGGCAGTCTCTTCCTGACTCAAATGTCATTTTTCTAACCACATCGATCATTAATCACCAGATTCTCTGAGCCAAGCCCCGTTCCACTCTCAATTTAGTCTCTCCCTGACAGGAACATCACCTCACTGACCATACTGACCCAAGTCTACTTCACATGCTGTCTCCATTATTCCCTCCTAATGTCCCAAAGTGAGATGCTTGAGGTATGAGTTCATCCACTGAGGTCCAGTCTCTCCCTGACCCAAAAAGCAACTTACTGGATGGCACTACCATGGACTCTTAACCAAGTCATCACCTTCCAGAAGTGATCCCCTGTCAGCCATTCACTCCTCACCCGCTTTAGTCCACAGGTAGCAAACCCCAGTCAGCCATCAACTCCTCACACCTCAGTTCCTATTCAGCCATAAGTCATCACGCTCAAACACCAACTCCACCATGTACTTTCAGTCCTCAAGCAGTAAACCCAGTCTGGCCATCAACTGTTTACCCAGTCATTACTTGAAAGCGCTGGCCCCCAGTCAGCCATTAACATCCTCACTAAGTCATAATCCACAAGCACTATATCTCAATTAGCCAATGACTTAGTCACTAAGATATAGTCCTCAAACACCAACCCCAATGAGCTACTGACTCCCCACTCTGTCATAATCGTTAAGCGCTGGACCCCAATAAGCCATTGATGCCGTCATCAAGCTGTAGTCCTCAAGCATAATTCCTGTTCACCTACTCACCGTGTCACCCGTTCCTAGTCCTCAGTCGCTGATCCACCTTGAGTAATGAACTCCTAACTTAGGCATAATCTCAAGCACTGGACCCCAGTTAGCCATTGACACCATCACCCAAGATATACTGTAGTCCTAGAGCACCAATCCCTGATTGCTCTTTGACTTTGTCACCCATTCCTAATCCCCAAACCCTGATCCTCAGTCAGATATCAGCTCCTTACTTAGTCATAATCCTCAAGCACTGGACCCTAGTCAGCCATTGACTTAGCCACACATCATAGTCCTCAAGCCCTGGATGCCAGATGGCCATCGGTTCCTCACCAAGTTGTGGCCCTCAAACATCAATTCCTGATCAGCCATCAACTCCTCACCCAGTCATCACCTTCAGGCACCAATCCCTTATCAAGTGTCTACTCTGACACCCATTTGTAGTCCTCGGCTACCAAGCCCCAGTCAGCCATTAATTCCTTGCCCAATCATTATTCTAAAGTCCTGGAAACCAGTCAGCCATTGACTCTGTTGCCATGCTGTAGTCTCTTATCACCACTTGACTCCGTCACCCTTTTATAATCCTCAAATGATGATGCCCTGTGAGCAATCAACTCCATACTTGGTCATTATCGTCAATCACCGTACCCCAGTCAACCACCATAGTCTTCATCTCTCTTTCAATTATGCCCCAGCACGTTTGCTTCCCCCCCTCCCAAATCCCTGATTCCAGGGTGTCCCTTTATCATGCTGTGCTGTTGACCTACAGTGTGTCCTTCAGATGTGCAGGCTGCTGTCCCTTTGGTCATCCTTAAATTGCCCATTTGTTATCTGCTCCTGAAGCTCATATGGCTTACCTACAGATTCTGGAGATAAAGAAATGATGCCCTAGCTTTGGGGTGGTGTGACGATGGGTTGGGTTTTGTGGGGGGGTTGAATCTGCCCAGCACAACACAACACTCCAGCCACTGGTTTGCTTGCTTTGGCACGTTCAGGGCCACAGGGGGGTCGGCGTAAACTGAGGCTAAGGCTCATCTCTGACTGATTGGAAAATAAGTCCCACACATCCTCTCTTCTCGGGGGGGGATTCCTCTGGATCAAACATTTTATTAGATGTGAGAAACAGCACACTGGCTGTGAGTGCCTGAGGGGACAGATGTGAGATAAAAGGCAGAAGGAGAGGCCACACTGTCACATCCACCTTCACCTCAGGTCATATGGGGCAACTATACCTTCAGGCTGGCAGGTCAAGTAAAGCATATTTATCACATGTACAGTACTTGTACATCTCAGAAGAGTAGACAAAAGTATAATAAAAAAAAACTGATAAATGAAAAAATATACAAAACCAAAGAATTACTTATTGACTCACCAAACCATAGAGCCCCTACTCAAGTCACCATTAGGGAGTGGATTTGGACATGGTCACTGCTACAACTACTTGAGGGTCCACATTAGTGAACAGGCTGGACTGATCAAGTAACACAGAGGAACTGGAGAACAGAGAGCAGAGCAGGATCTTTAAACTTAGGAGACTCTGCTCCATTAATGTGTGCATCGACATCCTTGACAACATCACAAAAAGAGAAGCCCACTGAATCAACAAGCTGATTAAAAAGGCACACTCAGTAATGGGACAGGGAAAGAATGAAGACAAAATTGGCAGCCATCATGAACAATGTTGTACATCCTCTGTGACAGACCAGTATGAAGACTTTCAACCAACAGGAGTGTGTGAGAGAAGCACAACTGGAGCTCCTCAGAACTACGGAAGTCTGCCTTTATAGTGCCTCACTGGGACTGCTGTTTGAACTTTAGACATGTCAGTAGGTCTTTTAATGTCATTTTTGTGGTATCTATCTATCTATTATATAGTGCCTTTCACATCTATCTATTAGATAGATAAGAAAGGCACTATATAATAGATAGATGTGAAAGGCACTATATAATAGATATATAGTGCCTTTCTTATCTATCTATCTATTGTAAGAAGACACTATATAGTGCCCGACCTGACACAGATTCACACAGAGGCACGGGTAAAATAAAATAAATGTTATTTTTCTTCAGCTGCTGGGCACATCTTCCCCGTAATCCCTCCAGCCACAACACAATCCCAAGCACAGTCCACAAGTAAATCACGCACTTTCCTTCTCTTTTCTACCACCACTCCTCCTCAGCGAGCTTTGTCCTCTTCCCACCCGACGTTGGACATTGAGTGGTGGTCGCTGGCTCCCTTTTATTGGGTACCAGGTGTTTGATTGCCGACATCCAGCAACCCTTCTGGGTGTGGCAAAACCAGCAGCTCCTGTTGCAGCACCCCCTGGCGGTGCCTGCGGAACCCCACAAAGTTGCACAGAACTCCAACCCCCATGAAGCCCTGGGGGAGTCCGAGGCACTGCTGCAACCCAAGGAGGCTGCCATCTAGCGTCCAGGGGGAGATACTGGGCTTCCCACCCTTGTCCCCCTGGCAGATGTGGTGAAGGGGTATCCCGGCCAGGCATGGGCCCTGGCCATCCGTCACACTATCTATCTATGTATCTATCTATCTTTTATAAGCTGCCTTTCCTATCTATCTATCTATCTATCTATTATATAGTGTCTTATCTATCTATCTATCTATCTAATTATATAGTGCCTTTCATATCTATCTATCTATCTTGTATGTACACACTCTGTTTGTGATGTTCCAATATTTCTTCTCATGTTTTGGCACTTTCTGGGCAGACAATGTCCCCAAAACCCCTGTAAATGAAAGGATCAGTGAAGGACCCCAGCATCAGCCCCCGAGACCTTCCAGCCAAAGGAACCTTCTTTAAGGACTCCAGCATTGAGACACAAGAGCCATTGGCCAGTAAAAAAAAAAAAAAACAGTTAAAGACACCAGAAACAGCACGCCAAGTCCTCCAGGGAGTGGCACACATTCATAGGCACTGAGGCCAGCACCCTAGGGGCCCCCAGCTAATGAAGCATCATTAGAGTTGCCTCACAACTGCACCCTGGGCCCCCAGTCAGTGGCAGAAGCACGTCATGGACTCCACAGTCATTCCCGTCCAGGTTTCCAACCCCTGAAGGGCTTCCCAAAGCTGAACCCTGGGGTATCAAGTGAGTGGATGTCAAATCGAGGGCATTGCAGGGATTCTGCAGCTGGTAGCACGACGGGCTTCTCTGTATCATTCTAATGCTAGTGTGCTGCCAGGCTTTCTGCTTTTTGGGAAGCCCCCCTTGGCTGTCGGCTTACCGCTGTGCTGATTAGCGCCTCATTACAGGGTGGGCTGTCTGTGCGCATATCTGCCAACCGGGCTGCTCGGCTTGTAACTGCGGGATTCCGTCATTAAAGCTCTGTGGATGAGAGCTGAGGCGGCGTGTGGCTTCAGGTCGGTGCACATGAAAGCGATGCCAGGTGGATGATTGATTGGGACTCTCTCTTCGGGCACATCCACTTAATTCATTTATTTATCACGCTTTGTTTTTGCTAGGATTCCTAAGGACTATTGTGTGCTTCTTAAAAATTGATGTTCTTGTGTCCTCATTAAAGCAGAGAAGCCTCTCAGTCTGTGGCCACCGTCTCTGAGAGGCTCCATCACCACTATGCATGATCCGTGAGGAATAAGATGAGTGCCAAGCCTTCTTGTGAGAATGCCAGCTGCTGCATAGTGCCTGACAGGCTGGGGCTCAAAAACCTTTGATGATGGGGAGAATTTGTAATGTTCTCTCCAACAGACAGAAAATTTGTTGACGACTCGCTTGACTCATCCAACTGACGTGGGAATGAAATTGGGGCCGGCAGAACTACTGGCATGTCACTCATTGACACCTGAGGCAAATGGATTGGCGCTCCCCAGTAGGAACGTGAAGAGCAGGCACACAAGAGGCCAGCCTCTGACCCTCATACTTGGATCCCAATGCCAAGGCCTGTAATACAATAGTCTATGTGTACCCATAACTCTGGACTGTTAAGGGCACCCTCACAAATTCAATATCAATAGAGAACGTGCCAACGCCTATAAGCCTAATGCCAGGTTCTGGCATACACCAAATCAGGGCACTGGGTTACATCCCTAACTCCATCATCAAGGCCTGAGTATCTAAAACTAACATCAGGGCCTGTCATGTACCTCTTCTTACACCACTAATACAAAAGCCAGTGAAGGACCATCACCTAATGCTAGCAAGATGGGCACTTTAGGATGTGGCATAGTTCACACGTCTAATCCCAATGCCAGGTTTATTAGACAGGTCCACTCCTGCTAGTCTTACAAGAGCTGGTCCCAAACACTAACTGCACTGTGTGTGATGAGGGGTCACATCACTAACCTCAATGACGGGATCTGACGTGGATCCAGAAGTTAACTTCAATGCCAGAGATAAGCACTGATACCCACACCTAGAAGAAGCAGACCCTGTGACTCAAGTGTATGTGAATGAGAAGTTCTTCATGGGCATCTGCCTAACCCCTAGAGGTCCACCAGGGATGCCCACCCTATTAAATCACTCCAATTACAACTCATTAACTAGACTACACCATCATTATTTGATGAGTCACATCTCTAACCAGTAACCCCACCACCAGAGATGGGTGGTGATACCCACACCTGGAAGCAGCAGGCCCACTGACTCCAAAGTCAACAAGGGGGGCAGTCATGAGCACTAATGACAGACTCCTCATGGGTCACTGCTAACTCTAATGCCAAGTACTGGCAGTGAATGCGCCTTTAATCTCAATATAACGTGCATGGCGTAACCCACCCCATTAAGTCAGATACAAAGGACTATCCAGGGTCTTGGTCCTTACCCTAACGCCAACTCTTTGACTGGACCACACCCCAATCCTAAAACTAGGACTGGCATAGCCACTATTAATTACATGGCATGATGAGAGTCATTTCCCTAACCCCAATGTCCGCATCTAAGACGGTTCCAGCTGCTAATTTCAACCACAGAGGTGAGCACTGAAATCCACACATAGAAGCAGCAGACCCACTGACTCCAAAGTCTGTGCATGGCCACGCCTATTCACTAAACATGTGGCCTCTCATTGGCCAGCACATGACAGAGACCACTCCCCTAAGTCCAGTATCTGGGCCTGTAGGTTGTGGCGCCCTTAACCTCAACTCCACAGACAGGCACAGTTCCTTTAGTCTCCAGATTACAGCAGTGGGATTTTAAGGCAGGTGGAGATGCACCCCACAAGGCAAGTGGACTTGGACTGAAGGGAAAAGGCAGGGGTTCAACAGACAGAGGCAAAACAATGGCTCCCATTAATTGCCCCATGGCTTTAACATTGAGTTAGCTTAATGGTTTGGGAGCTCAAGATTTTCTCATAGGGTCATTTAGAATAGAAATTTCCAATAAGGATGGTAGAGAAAAGCCAAGCAAAATGACACCTTTTATTGTTTTCTTTTTGTTGACAGTAAGGAGTTTCTGGAGTCTTTTATAATAGCAATGGAGCTCCTTTACCATCTCCTGCCTGTCATTTCCAAGGAGCAGGACGAGGTCTTGGATCTCTCTGTGTGTTCTTCTTGATGTTGTAGAAAATTTGGATTAAGTGATTTCTTATCCTTGCAGATGTCCTAAAACAAAGTTGCTTGCAAACCAAGTATTATAAGTGTGAATGGTTGGATTCCTTATCATGATGCCTTTTGGGATAAGATTTTACTTTTTGCATTTCGTTAAACAAACCTCCTATGATGGAAAACAATTTTGGACGGCGTTTTCCCTTGCCCGGACGTGGGTCACCGGGGCCCCACTCTGGAGCCAGGCCTGGAGGTGGGGCTCGATGGCGAGCGCCTGGTGGCCGGGCCTGCACCCATGGGGCTCGGCCGGGCACAGCCCGAAGAGGCAATGTGGGTCCCCCTTCCCATGGGCTCACCACCTATGGGAGGAGCCAAGGAGGTCGGGTGCAGTGTGAGTTGGGTGGTGGCTGAAGGCGGGGACCTTGGCGGTCCGATCCTCGGCTATAGAAGCTGGCTCTTGGGACGTGGAATGTCACCTCTCTGAAGGGGAAGGAGCCTGAGCTAGTGCGCGAAGTTGAGAGGTTCCAGCTAGATATAGTCGGACTCACCTCGACGCACAGCTTGGACTCTGGAACCAATCTCCTTGAGAGAGGCTGGACTCTGTACCACTCTGGAGTTGCCCCCAGTGAGAGGCGCCGAGCGGGTGTGGGTATACTTTTTGCCCCCCAACTTGGAGCCTGTACATTGGGGTTTACCCCGGTACACGAGAGGGTAGCCTCCCTTCGCCTTCAGGTGGGGGGATGGGTCCTAACTGTTGTTTGTGCGTATGCACCAAACAGCAGTTCGGAGTACCCACCCTTTTTGGAGTCCCTGGAGGGGGTGCTAGAGGGCATACCTTCTGGGGACTCCCTCGTTCTGCTGGGAGACTTCAATGTTAATGTGGGCAATGACAGTGAGACCTGGAAGGGCGTGATTGGGAGGAATGGCCCCCCCGATCTGAACCCGAGCTGTGTTTTGTTATTGGACTTCTGTGCTCGTCACGGATTGTCCATAACGAACACCATGTTCAAGCATAGGGGTGTTCATATGTGCACTTGGCACCAGGACACCCTAGGCCTCTGTTCGATGATCGACTTTGTGGTCGTGTCGTCGGACTTGCGGCCACATGTCTTGGACACTCGGGTGAAGAGAGGGGTGGAGCTGTCAACTGGTCACCACCTGGTGGTGAGTTGGCTTCGATGGTGGGGGAGGATGCCGGTCAGGCGTGGTAGGCCCAAACGTGTTGTGAGGGTCTGCTGGGAACGTCTGGCAGAGCCCCCTGTCAGAAGTAGCTTCCACTCCCACCTCCGGCAGAACTTCGACCACATCCCGAGGGAGGTGGGGGACATTGAGTCCGAATGGGCCATGTTCCATGCCTCTATTGTTGAGGCAGCTGACCGGAGCTGTGGCCGTAAGGTGGTCGGTGCCTGTCGTGGCGGCAATCCCCGAACCCGTTGGTGGACACCGGTGGTGAAGGATGCCGTCAAGCTGAAGAAGGAGTCCTACAGGACCCTTTTGTCCTGTGGGACCCTGGAGGCAGCTGATAGGTACCGGCAGGCCAAGCGTAATGCGGCTTTGGTGGTTGCTGAGGCAAAAACTCGGGCCTGGGAGGAGTTTGGGGAGGCCATGGAGAACGACTTTCGGACGGCTTCGAGGAGATTCTGGTCCACCATCCGGCGTCTCAGGAAGGGGAAGCAGTGCAGTGTCAACACTGTATATGGTGGGGATGGTGCGCTGCTGACCTCAACTCGGGACGTTGTGGGTCGGTGGGGGGAGTACTTCGAAGACCTCCTCAATCCCATTAACATGCCTTCCAATGAGGAAGCAGAGCCTCGGGACTCGGAGGTGGGCTCCCCCATCTCTGGGACTGAGGTCACCGAGGTGGTCAATAAACTCCTTGATGGCAGGGCCCCGGGGGTGGATGAGATACGCCCGGAGTTCCTCAAGGCTCTGGATGTTGTAGGACTGTCTTGGTTGACACGCCTCTGCAACATCGCATGGACATCAGGGACAGTGCCTCTGGATTGGCAGACCGGGGTGGTGGTCCCCCTCTTTAAGAAGGGGGACCGGAGGGTGTGTTCCAACTATAGAGGGATCACACTCCTCAGCCTCCCTGGAAAAGTCTATTCAGGGGTCCTGGAGAGGAGGGTCCGTCGGATAGTCGAGCCTCGGATTCAGGAGGAACAGTGTGGTTTTCATCCTGGTCGCGGAACAGTGGACCAGCTCTGTACCCTTAGCAGGGTCCTGGAGGGTGCATGGGAGTTTGCCCAACCAGTCTACATGTGTTTTGTGGACTTGGAAAAGGCATTCGACCGTGTCCCTCGGGGAATCCTGTGGGGGGTACTCCGAGAGTATGGGGTACCGGCCCCCCTGATAAGGGCTGTTCGGTCCCTGTACGATCGGTGCCAGAGCTTGGTCCGCATTGCCGGCAGTAAGTCGAACCCGTTTTCAGTGAGAGTTGGACTCCGCCAGGGCTGCCCTTTGTCACCGATTCTGTTCATAACTTTTATGGACAGAATTTCTAGGCGCAGCCAGGGCGTTGAGGGGGTCTGGTTTGGTGGGCTCAGGATTGGGTCACTGCTTTTTGCAGATGATGTTGTCCTGTTTGCTTCATCAGGCCGTGATCTTCAGCTCTCTCTGGATCGGTTCGCAGCCGAGTGTGAAGCGGCTGGGATGAGAATCAGCACCTCCAAATCCGAGACCATGGTCCTCAGCCGGAAAAGGGTGGAGTGCCCTCTCAGGGTTGGTAGCGAGATCCTGCCCCAAGTGGAGGAGTTCAAGTATCTCGGGGTCTTGTTCACGAGTGAGGGAAGAATGGAGCGTGAGATTGACAGGCGGATCGGTGCGGCATCCGCAGTAATGCGGGCGCTGCATCGGTCTGTCGTGGTGAAAAAGGAGCTGAGCCGCAAGGCGAAGCTCTCAATTTACCAGTCGATCTATGTTCCTACCCTCACCTATGGTCATGAGCTATGGGTAGTGACCAAAAGAACGAGATCGCGAATACAAGCGGCTGAAATGAGTTTCCTCCGCAGGGTGTCTGGGCTCTCCCTTAAAGATAGGATGAGAAGCTCAGTCATCCGGGAGGGGCTCAGAGTAGAGCCGCTGCTCCTCCACATCAAGAGGAGTCAGATGAGGTGGCTCGGGCATCTAATCAGGATGCCTCCTGGACGCCTCCCTAGGGAGGTGTTCCAGGCACGTCTAACCGGGAGAAGGCCCCGGGGAAGACCCAGGACACGCTGGAGGGACTATGTCTCTCGACTGGCCTGGGAACGCCTTGGGATTCTCCCGGAAGAGGTAGAAGAAGTGGCCGGGGAGAGGGAAGTCTGGGCATCTCTGCTCAAGCTGCTGCCCCCGCGACCCGACCTCGGATAAGCGGGAGACAATGGATGGATGGATGGATGGGTTAAGAAGAAGATGTCGCTGTCCATGTGTGCCAGTTTCTTCCACCAGGTCTTCAGTTCCATGTAGTAGCGGTACATTTCGGTGTCTTGTATATCTCTAGTACTAGGGTGTTGTACCGTGTTAGCCATTATGAATGTAGAGAATTTTGCTTGGCTTTTCTCTACATTCATAATGGCTAACACGGTACAACACCCTAGTACTACAATAAGGATGGTTAAAGGGTACAGAAGTTACAGAGCTTGTAAGGTTGAGAACCCCTAACCCAAGTTCTAATGTTTAACCCTTTGAACCTGGTGGGCCGGTTTAAAGGCGTATATACCCGAAAGGCCGGTTTACCAGCCTTCCCATCTACTGTCATTACCTGGTGGGCCACTATACCAGCCAGTGCTATATTATTGTCTACGTTGCGCACACCACTGACGCTGCTTGCTTTTGCCGATCCAAAAACAGAGTTGCTTTTGTTTTTGTCAGTCAGTCATTTTCCAACCCGCTATATCCTAACACAGGGTAACGGGGTCTGCTGGAGCCAATCCCAGGCAACACAGGGCACAAGGCAAGAACATATCCCCAGGCAGGGTGCCAGCCCAGGGCACACACACACCATGCACACACTAGGGACAATTTAGGATCGCCAATGCACCTAACCTGCATGTCTTTGGACTGTGGGTGGAAACCCACGCAGACACAGGGAGAACATGCAAACTGTACGCAGGGAGTGCTGTGAGGCAGCAGTGCTACCCACTGCGCCACCGTGCCAAATTGAAAATGTTTTATTGGTAAATTCAGAGTGGATTTTGCTTGCTTTAAAAATCAGTCAAGTGAAGCAAAACAGGCAATTGGTAGTACTGCAGCGGGTGGCAAGAAGTGGCGAACTGACCGGTAGGCTGCTCCAAGACCTGGTTGTAGTAAAACACGTACCGAAGACAAACACGACAAAAAGGCAGCAACTTACAGCTGAACGAGCCAAACAGTTACTATTAGAATCAGACTCGGAGGATATTTGTGACTACACTACTGATGATTTTGAAAGTGAAATCGTTGATGTTGAGGATTTAGATAATGACTTACCTGGTGGGTGCAACGCTCCTGATAGTGGTTCTGGCAACAAAAATTGTTTTGAGGTATATCATTCAAAGGTTTAGTTCTGGCGATTGGTTATCAAAATGTAGCTGCATTGGCGGTACTTGTGATAAAGTCTGTGCACCTTTATCTTACAGATAGCGTACTGAGACTTCCAATATGGTGTTATAACAGTGTGAAAATGTTTTACTATCCATCCATCCATTTTCCAACCCGCTGAATCCGAACACAGGGTCACGGGGGTCTGCTGGAGCCAATCCCAGCCAACACAGGGCACAAGGCAGGAACCAATCCCGGGCAGGGTGCCAACCCACCGCAGGACACACACAAACACACCCACACACCAAGCACACACTAGGGCCAATTTAGAATCGCCAATCCACCTAACCTGCATGTCTTTGGACTGTAGGAGGAAACCGGAGCGCCCGGAGGAAACCCACGCAGACACGGGGAGAACATGCAAACTCCACGCAGGGAGGACTCGGGAAGCGAACCCAGGTCCCCAGGTCTCCCAACTGCGAGGCAGCAGCGCTACCCACTGCGCCACTGTGCCGCCATGTTTTACTATTCACGTTCAAAATAAGACATTTCAAAAATCATTGAAAATTGTTGGGGAGCCCAGGGTTATGGGTGGGAAAGGGTGGGGAGGTCAGGGTTCAAAGGGTTAATGCAACAGGTTAGTAAAGTGTCCATCTATCACAGGTCAGAGGTGACTGGTGCACCCAGTCCTGGTCAAACCGAATATCATGTAATGGAATTGAACTCGGTCTTTATTCCTTATTTATTCCAAACTATTAGGTAGTTCGCAAATATCAAAGGGATTCTGATTTAAAAAGCCACATCAGTTAAAACCCGGCTCAGTATTTCCTAGGTGGGTCAGTTCAGGCTAGGGTCAATGATCAGGGGCAAGAGATGCCCAAGTTCCACTCATACCTGCCCCCTCCCGCACCAAGTTCTTGTTTTGTTTGCCACTCGTGCCAGCACCTTCTGGCACTCTCCTTCTCTGGATCTCTGGTGGAATTGTGACAGAGTGAAGCGGATAAAGAGGACAAAGCCCATCTGGATAGATTTCAAGTGACGGCAGATTGAGAAACACGTAAGGATGAGCAGAGGAGCCAGCGGATTAGAGCCATGACAACATGTGCCTTACACTTCCGGAAAAAGCTTGGCGATTTGCTAGGGGGGGGGGTGGCAGGACCTGGGATGGGGGATGATGTGCTTAATTTTCAGCTAAGAAGCCGGATATCAGCTAATATAGTACAATGCCCCTAAATGGCACACCCTGCTGCAGATGGTCACTTCTAGGTTTCGGGAACACTGGCATTAAGCTGTTTTTGTTTTGTTTTTTTTATTTGCTTTCCACTGCTTATTCACCAGCCACATGAAAACAATAACATGGAGCTAACTAAGCCAGTGGGCGGCTGGCAAGCTGGAATCTATTCACACTGAATAAAGGAACAATCCATTCACTCCTTCCATTTTTTTAACCCACTTGTCAATTCAGAGTCACAGGAATTGGCAGCAGCATTGGGTACAAGGAGAGAACCAATACCAGATGGAGTGCCAGGATATTGCAAGGGCAAAATCACCTCCACACTCACTTATATGGAGCTAATTAACCTGAGACTTGAGGATGTGGTTGGGAATCTCACTTATGACACGGGGAGAACATGCAAACTCCACACAGGCAACACCCAGGAGCTGTTAGGCAGCCACGCTAACCATTGCACCACCATGTCACCCTGAATGGATACTTCTTCTTCTTCTTTCGGCTGCTCCCATTAGTGGTCGCTACAACAGACCATCTTCTTCCATATCTTCCTGTCCTCGTTATCTTGTTCTGTTACACTCGTCACCTGCATGTCCTCTCTCACCACATCTGTAAACCTTCTCTTAGACCTTCCTCTTTTTCTCTTACCTGGCAGCTCTATCCTTAGCACCTTTCTCCCAATATACCCAGCATCTCTCCTCTGCACATGTCCAAACCAATGCAAACTCGCCTCTCTAACTTTGTCTCCAACCCGTCCAACTTGAGCTGACTCTCTAATGTCCTCATTTCTAATCCTGTCCCTCCTCCTCACACCCAATGCAAATCTTAACATCTTTAACTCTGCCACCTCCAGCTCTGTCTCCTGCTTTCTGGTCAGTGCCACCGTCTCCAGCCCATATAACATAGCTGGTCTCACTACCATGCTGTAGACCTTCCCTTTCACACTTGCTGATACCCGTCTGTCACAAATCACTCCTGACACCCTTCTCCACCCTGCCTGCACTCTCTTCTTCACTTCTCTTCCACAATCCCCATTACTCTGTACTGTTGATACCAAGTATTTAAACTCATCCACCTTCACCAACTTTACTCCTCTCATCCTCACCATTCCACTGGCCTCCCTCTCATTTACACACATGTATTCTGTCTTGTTCCTACTGACCTTCATTCCTCTCCTCTCCAGAGCGGTATCCTTCAATAAGGGCGCGCACAAAAAGGCGAGCTTCAAAAGGGCGACCTCAATTGAGTGAATGTTTTAATATTCTTGCTTTCGCCTTTTTATACGTTCAATCATTGCCTTTATCTAATAAATTTTCTGTAATAATTTTGTTGCATTTGCCTTTATTCGCTGCGCCCAATTGAGGTCACCCTTTTGAAGCTCGCCTTTATTTACGCGCGCCTTTATTTGCCGCGCCCAATTGAGGTCGCCCTGTTGAAGCGCGCCTTTATTTGCCGCGCCCAATTGAGGTCGCCCTTTTGATGCTCGCCTTTATTTGCCGCGCCCAATTGAGGTCGCCCTTTTGATGCTCGCCTTTATTTACGCGCGCCTTTATTTGCCACGCCCAATTGAGGTCGCCCTTTTGAAGCTCGCCTTTATTCGCCACGCCCAATTGAGGTCGCCCTTTGGAAGCTCGCCTTTTTGTGCGCACCCTTATTGAATAGAACCCTCTAGAGCATATCTCCACTTCTCCAGGGTCTCCTCAACTTGCTCCCTACCCTTGCTACAGACGACAATGTCATCAGTAAACATCACAGTCCACGGGGACTCCTGTCTAATCTCATCTGTCCATCACCATTGCAAATAAGAAAGGGCTCAGAGCCGATCCCTGATGTAATCCCACCTCCACAATGAATGCATCCGTCACTATTACCACAGACCTCACCACGGTCACACTTCCCTCGTACATATCCTGTACAACTCTTCTATACTTCTCTGCCATTCCCAACTTCCTCATACAATACCACAAGTCATCTAGTCCTCAAGTGCAGAAATTTGACGGTTTAGCAACCGACAACTAATCCAGATGTTACCAAGTGTTCCCCTTGAACCCTCAGACCCCATTAATTAAAATGTATTATTATTTATGATTTGGAATCATTTAACTCAGCAAGTCTTATTATATATACTGTATCACCTTTTACAGTCACTGCCTATCCCACACAAAGTAACACATGATACCAAGAAGGTCTCGGTCCAAAAATCAGCACCTAATTCAAATGTAGCATCATTCACAGCAAGTATCATTAGATAGCACTTAACAAAACAAAACCGAAACAAACAAAAATGAGCACTTCATAACAAAAGGATTACAAGAAAATCATAACAGAAAAATCCCTCTTCATGTAATTCAGGATTATGGGGGCCTGGAGCTCATCCCAACATCATCAGGCACAAAGCAGAAAGTAACGCTTAATTAGACACACACAGGCACATTCAATCAGAGGCCAGTTTGGAATTACCAATTGAAGTAAAATCTTTTGAAATAAGGGAGGTGTGACAAGGGACAGTTGGGGGGAGGGGGGGGGGGTCACGGTGACTGAGTGGCTTTATTTAATATTAATATGGGAATGAAAAGGTAAATAGTATTTTCATCCTCACTACACCCTAAAGCATTAGTATCACTGTTGACCCTTTTATGTAGCTTGATATCTCATTGATGGTGGGGATTTTTTAATTGGATTTGATTTAAGCTCATATAATTGGGGTGGGGTGCTAATTGAACTAGTGACGCCACTGCCACACAGACACATGGAGACCACACGGACTACGTCCAGGCTCAGGATTTGAAACTGGGATACTGGATCTGGGAGGCAGGTCTCCTCATTATAAAACAAAATGGAGAGGAACATAAAGTGGAAAATGAGATCATCAGCACTCATGTACTGTACAGTGCTGGCCTTGTGAGGGTGTGTGTGTGTGTGTGAGAGGGACCCTGTTATAAACTGGACTCCTGCCATTGCTCCATACGTGCAGACTCTCGCCACTCTCTGCATGAAGCTGAACTGGATTAAGAGTTTGGAGTTTGTCATGTAATGTTACACAAAGACGGAAAGAACATCAAGGTTGAGTCTAAAGTAGACATAGTAGGCTTTTGCTTCATATATCGCCTTTCAAACAGATCATCTTGATAAGAAAATGGTAAACCGGCTCAACAGCAGATTCCTCCTTTGTTGTATCGCATACACAGAATATAATGGGCACATTCTGGTTGGCATCAGGTGACCAATTTCCAATGCACATTTGCATTTTGTGCCCAGTTGCCAACAGTGCCCAGGAGTTGGTTGTGTAAGTTGAGCGATATTTTTTTCTAGTGAATACCATTATTTGCAACGTGACTGAAGTCTCATATGAATAGAATTCCTCACAGCAAACCAAGCTGAAAGAAGTCTGCTATGTCTGAGAGAAAGATTATTCAGACAATAATTAAATATATATATATATAAGTGTATATCTGAATAGACAATCATTTTGGCCTTGGAACTGAGTCAGGAGGCGCTGGAAACGTGAACACTTGAATATTCAGCTTTAAATAATTCGCCGTTCATTAAATCTGGATGGTGTTGTCGGACCCCCACTACCCCTAACTAAAGAATACTTACCAGAGTAAAGCTGCCCCTTCAACAAGCCGTATTGTTAAAAAGCTAAGGATTACCTCTGTTCTCTACTTGTCAATTATTTCCTTTTTCATTCTCATTCCTCTTTGCCACCCTGGCACCCTTTATTCTGTATTATGCTCTTCCATGATTAAAACACCATGCTAAAGCACTCCACAGTTACAGACCAATTAGTTCAATGTGTTTGGGGTATATGCAACTGTACCTCAAAAAAAAAAAAAGGCTCTGCTGGCCAGTGGGGATTTTGGGACAGTCATCCATAAGAAAGACTTACCATGTTAAGGGGGTGGGGGTGGCACTCTATTAACTAACTATAATGCTTACAAAGCATTCTGTCATCTGCATAGTGGGACAATTGCACACTACATCAGAGGTGAGTGCTATTCAAGAATAATATGGCAATGTTTTGAGGGTTAGACAAGAGGAGTGCTGTATGTACCATCAGAGAAATACTGCAACATGAACAACAGGACCACAGCGCACTGTACAAGAGGCGAGGGATGAGTAACTCAAGAGTAGCAGTGCATCCTATACAAGGGGAACACAACAAGGTGGCATGGAGTGGTTAAACAAGAGGACTGCTGCATAGAATACTGCAGTCTGCACAGTGAGTCTACAGCAAAATGTGTAAGAGTGCCTGAAAAGGAGCAATGCATGTTATATAAAAGGAATACAGCAAGGCAGCATGAAGTGGTTGAAGAGGGTGCATAAAACAGCAAGAAATGCTGCAACATGAACAAGGTGGCTGCAGCACACTGAGTAACAGGCACGTGTCAAGTGGCTCAAGAGGAGCTGCACATGTTAAACAAGAGAAACATGGCAAGATGGCATGGAGTGCTTAAACAAAAGGGCTGATGCATGTAACAGTTAAGAAATACTGCATCACAAGCAACACAGGCACAGCACACGGTGTACAGTACATCCGGAAAGTATTCACAGCGCATCACTTTTTCCACATTTTGTTATGTTACAGCCTTATTCCAAAATGGATTAAATTATTTTTTTTCCTCAGAATTCTACACACAACACCCCATAATGACAACATGAAAAAAGTTTACTTGAGGTTTTTGCAAATTTATTAAAAATAAAAAAACTGAGAAATTCCATGTCCATAACTATTCACAGCCTTTGCTCAATACTTTGTCGATGCACCTTTGGCAGCAATTCCAGCCTCAAGTCTTGTTGAATATGATGCCACAAGCTTGGCACACCTATCCTTGGCCAGTTTCGCTCATTCCTCTTTGCAGCACCTCTCAAGCTCCATCAGGTTGGATGGGAAGCGTCGGTGCACAGCCATTTTAAAATCTCTCCAGAGATGTTCAATCGGATTCAAGTCTGGGCTCTGGCTGGGCTACTCAAGGATATTCACAGAGTTGTCCTGAAGCCACTCCTTTGATATCTTGGCTGTGTGCTTAGGGTTGTTGTCCTGCTGAAAGATGAACCGTCGCCCCAGTCTGAGGTCAAGAGCGCTCTGGAGCAGGTTTTCATCCAGGAATGTCTCTGTACATTGCTGCAGTCATATTTCCCTTTATCCTGACTAGTCTCCCAGTCCCTGCCACTGAAAAACATCCCCACAGCATGATGCTGCCACCACCATGCTTCACTGTAGGGATGGTATTGGCCTGGTGATGAGCGGTGCCTGGTTTCCTCCAAACGTGACGCCTGGCATTCACACCAAAGAGTTCAATCTTTGTCTCATCAGACCACAGAATTTTCCTTCTCATGGTCTGAGAGTCCTTCAGGTGGCTTTTGACAAACTCCAGGCGGGCTGCCATGTGCCTTTTACTAAGGAGTGGCTTACGTCTGGCCACTCTACCATACAGACCTGATTGGTGGATTGCTGCAGAGATGGTTGTCCTTCTGGAAGGTTCTCCTCTCTCCACAGAGGACCTCTGGAGCTCTGACAGAGTGACCATCGGGTTCTTGGTCACCTCCCTGACTAAGGCCCTTCTCCCCCGATTGCTCAGTTTAGATGGCCGGCCAGCTCTAGGAAGAGTCCTGGTGGTTTCGAACTCCTTCCACTTACGGATGATGAAGGCCACTGTGCTCATTGGGACCTTCAAAGCAGCAGAAATTTTTCTGTAACCTTCCCCAGATTTGTGCCTCGAGACAATCCTGTCTCAGAGGTCTACAGACAATTCCTTTGACTTCATGCTTGGTTTGTGCTCTGACATGAACTGTCAACTGTGGGACCTTATATAGACAGGTGTGTGCCTTTCCAAATCATGTCCAGTCAACTGAATTTACCACAGGTGGACTCCAATGAAGCTGCAGAAACATCTCAAGGATGATCAGGGGAAACAGGATGCACCTGAGCTCAATTTTGAGCTTCATGGCAAAGGCTGTGAATACTTATGTACATGTGCTCTCTCAATTTTTTAATTTTTAATAAATTTGCAAAAATCTCAAGTAAACTTCTTTCACGTTGTCATTATGGGGTGTTGTGTGTAGAATTGTGAGGAAAAAAATGAATTTAATCCATTTTGGAATAAGACTGTAACATAACAAAATGTGGAAAAAGTGATGCGCTGTGAATACTTTCCGGATGCACTGTAAGTGAAAAATGTTGAGTAGCTTGAGAGAAATATGGCAAGGCAGCATGGAGAGGTTAAACAATAGGACTGTTGTAACCCTAGAGAAATACTTCAACTTGCACACTGCATATCAGGGAAGTAGCAAATATTCCAAGAGAAGCAAAGGTTGTGGTGCAAGAGGAATACAAGGAATACAGCAAGGTGTCTTGGAGTTGTTATACAAGAGGACTGATGTATAGAACAAAAGAAAAATACTGAAATCTCCACACTCTACAGCATACTGCATAAGAGGGGGAAATCAAGTCATTCAAAAGGAGAAATGTGTATTATACAGAGGGGATACAGCAAGGGCAGCTTGAAGTAGTTAAACAAGAGGACTGATGCATGTAACACCAAAGAATATTGCAACGTGAATAATGAGGACACGGCACAGTAAGAGGCAGGTGTTGAGTAGTTCAAGGGGAGCAACACATGTTATACAAGAGGAATATGGCCAGGCAGCATGTAATGGATAAACAAAATAACCGCTGCAACATTAAAGAAATACTACAACTTGCACATTTTTAGCTGCAGCACCCTACACATGAGGGGAGAGCCAAATAGCCAAGACAAGCAACAACTGCTTTACAAGAGGAATGGCTCAAGAGGCAAGTCGTGATTAAACAAGAGGGCTGCTGCATCTTCCTTTATAGAAATACTGCATTCTGCAGAGTGGGGTTACAGCACACTGTGTAAGAGGGGAATATGAGTGTCACACAGGGAGAAATGCATGTTATAAAAGAGGATTACAGCAAGGAGTGTTTAAACAACAGGACTGCTGCGTGGGACACCAAAGAAATGTTGCAGTCAGAACAATGGGTCCATAGTACATCGAGCAAGAGGACGAAAGTCAAGTAATTCAAGAGATGCAACATGTTCTACACAAAAGGATACAGCAAGAGTGAATGAAATGGTAAAAGGAGGGGACAACTGCAGCATCAAAGAAGTACTACAACTTACAAAGTGGGGCCAATTGCACATGAGGAGAGTGTCGAGTAGCCTAAGAGAAGTAAAGCTTGGCATGCAAGAGGAATACTGAAAGGGCCATGGACTTGATTGAACTAGAGGATGGCTGCATGTGATACGAGAGAAATATTGCAATTTGCATAATAAGAATGCACCACACACTGTAAAAAATGTTTTGTTATATCAACCTAAATAAATTACTTCACAAGGTAACAAGCAATTTAATTGATTTCTTTCAAATTTTAAAAAGTATTTGAGTAAACTTAATTCATTTGAGTTTGTTTTAACCTTTTCAAAAACTTGAATAAAAGCAAAAAATGTATTTAGCTCAAACCAAATTTCTTTAAAAACTCAAATTAACTGTGGTGGGCTGGCGCCATGCCCGGGGTTTGTTTCCTGCCTTGCGCCCTTGTTTTGACTGGGATTAGCTCCAGCAGACCCCCCGTCACCCTGTAGTTAGGATATAGCGGGTTGGATAATGGATGGATGAACTCAAATTAAAATTTTGTCCATTATTGTATTCACTGTAATGCCAACTTATTTAAATTCTATATATATAGTCACAAACTCAAGGTAGAGTCATATAAAGGTTTGGGGCAGCCACCCGTATCATTTGGTTTCCTGGCTGCAAAGTTGCTTTTCAAAATAATACAGCACTGATGTGCACAAAACCGAGTCCAAACAGAACTGAGGGAATAGGGAAAAGGTGGAAGCTTTTAAAGGGGGAGACAGGAAGTGAAGTCAAAGGGGTCGGGCTCATGTAGGTCTTCTGCCATTGGTGCGAGCCCGGACGTGACATCACAAGGGTCGGAGCCAGCAAGGTCTCCAAAGCAATTTTTTGCTTTAGACTAAATAGAAGAAGTTACATTAAGCGACAGTAAGGTTTTTCAATTTGAAATAAAGCAAAAAATTACGTTAGGTGAACAAACATATTAATATAGTTCATTACAACTACTAAAATTACCTTAAATCAAAAAGAGCCCTTTTTCTCTTTTTAGAGTGCACTGCACAAGAGGGGAGTGTCAAGTGGCCCAAGTGGGGACGATTCATATTGCACAAGAGGAATACAGCAAAAGCCCTAGACTGTTAAACAAAGGGATTGTTGCATGTGACATATAAAAAGTACTGTAGTACTTCTGATGATGTGCTGTGCCAAAGGAAAGTGAGTGCTGTGTAGAGTTAAACAAGTGTAGTGTTGTATGAATGAAGTGACATATGCAGGAGAGACATGGTGTGTTGTACAAAAGAATTACCATGTCTGTCACTAGAGGAACAGTGCAATTTGTACAATGGAACCTTGGCATAAGAACGAAATGTCCAGTGGCCACAGAGAAACAGTGTGTGAAAGTAAAGTAATGCAGTACAAGAGGATTGCTGCATGTGACACAAGAAATATCAGCAATCTGCACAAAGAGGATGTGGCATGATATACAACAGGAGAGGGGAGTGAGTACCCGCAGAAGACAGAAAGAGGCCTTGAGCGCTAAACTTAAGGATTGTTACATGTAATATAAAAAGGTACCATAGCTCTGCATAAAGGACTGTGGCATGCTGTGCATTTAGGTGTCCAATAGGAGCAATGCACACTATAGAAGTGGAAAACAGCAAGAAGCATATTGTCTTAAACAAGAGGAGTCTGGCACATAATACAACAGAAAATACTACAATCTGCAAAAAGGAACTGTTCCAAGCTATTCAATAAGAATCTGGAAACGTATGCAGAAGGGACATGGCATACCGTACAAAATGTTAACTGCATGTGACACAAGGACCTACAGCACACAACACAGAAGAAAAGGGTGTTGAGCGGCCCAAGGGATAACAATATTTTCCCTAGAGAAATACAGAAAGATCCCTGGGGTACTAAACAAGAGGATTGCAGCAGGTGTCCCAATCTGCAGGATGGAGCTCTAGCATGCCATTATAAAGGAATCCTGAAACCCACACAGGAAGGGCATGCCATTCTGCTGCAAGTGACACAAAATGATACCACCATCAACACACAACAAGCTATTATTATTAATAATAATAATAATTCTTTGCATTTATATAGTGCTTTTCTCACTACTCAAAGTGCTCAGCAATTGCAGGTTAAGGGCTTTGCTCAAGGGCCCAACAGAGCAGAGTCCCTATTGGCATTTACGGGATTCGAACCTTCCGATTGCCAGTGCAGATCTCAAGCCTCAGAGCCACCGCTCTGTCTGTTAAATGTTGCACAACAGGAGAAGTGGATCATGAAGAGCAATGCACACAACATGGAAGGTGTACAACGTGGTGCTAAACAAGAGAACTGTTAGACATGACACGGCAGAAATCCTGCAGTGTGCTCAAAAGAGCTGTGGCATGCTGCACAAGAGGATTCTAACAACTCGCACAAAAAAAAATGTGTTGTGCTATTCAATGACACAATAAGAGTCCTGCAGTCTGCTTGAAGGAACTGTGGCCTGCTACACAAGAGGGCCATGTGTGCCAAGTGGCCCAAAAGCAGCAATGCGTGCAGTTTAAATGAACTAGAAGCATAGCTGAACATAAGGTATGCTGATTTATTTTTTCTATTAAACAAATTAAGTTTATCATGGCACCAGAGAGTTGATAGATATTTGCATGCTGGTCACAAACACAAGTAAGACTCTGTACACATGACAGTACTTTTATACCGCACTAGAAGATATGCACCGTAGTGTTAAAAAAGAAGATCGCTACACATGACATAGTCAAAAATCCTACAATCCGCTCAAAAGGGGCTGTGGCATGCTGTGCATGTTAAGAGTGGAGTAAAGTAACACAAAGGTGCAGTGACACTGCACAAGCCCTGAAAACAAGACCTTCATGCTACCAAAGAGGACTGTAGCACCTTGTGTGCCACACTATACAAGAGGACAGCTGCATATGACACAGGACAAATAATGAGATCTACACAGGTGTGCTACTCAAGAGAGGTTCTGCAAACTACCAATTGGGGACAATTCATGCTCCACAACAGGGAAAGAACACTTTCTGAAAGAATATTACAGTGGCAATACCTGTTTTCAAGTGGGCTGTGGAACACTACACCATAATCGTGGGATGCCTTCTAGGCGAATGAAAATTGCATTCTGTACTGAATGGACAACTACCACACAAAGTACACTGCACTACACACTACAAAAATTTAGCGACCTGCAAAAGAGATTTGTGTCAATTTGCCACATGTGAAAAAGAGGATCTGCAGGAGGAGTCACAGTGTCAAGTTCTGTGAACGGAATGTTGCTAACACCCCTCAAACAGTTTTTACACCCGACATAAAAGAAGGGTTCCGCATTCTAAAAAATGGCTGCCAATACAGATAGGGGCACAAATAGTGTGCTGTGTGAGACCTACTGCAGTTTGCACTGTTTCCTTCTACACACAAGGAGAGCCGAGGAGAGGGGTGCAACACAATCTGTGCGAGGACTGCTGCGATCTACTGGAAAGCTACGTGAAATGGTTTGTGGGTGAGGCAAGTCATGATTCTCATGCGGACCCCCAGCTCTCCATACGCTTTTGAAGATCCCTAGCGGCGTCATTAGCCACGGACAGTAAGGAACCTGAAGCCTGTCCTTTGCTGCACTCTTTGCCCACTTGCGTAGATTTAATGCTAGAGTGCTCCGAGAATAGCGATGCGTTCTACAAGCAATAAAAATGCCACCCCACGGCTTCCCAACTGCTTCCCCTCTTAGAGTCAATAATGCATGCCAAAGTGCCTCTGGACGGCGGCTCGGAAAGCGGCATTTGTGCACCAACCTGGTCGACAGTACCATCTAGTGGCCATGAGTGGAACAGCACTTACAGCAGCCATGTACACTCATGTAGGTATAGTGGATTCGGACCCAGTATTCAGATCCATTCATTTTCCGCACACTTTATTGTGTTGTACATTTAAATTTTACTGAATAAATTTGCTATTTTTGCTCATTCGACAAAGTAAAAGCATGTTTTCAGAAAGGTTTGCAATGCGTTTGGGAAAGCAGATCATAACCTGGTTCTGCTTCAGCTTCACTGCAAACCAAGAGTGAGGGAGCTACGTAGATAGATAGATACTTTATTAATCCCAATGGGAAATCCACATTCTCCAGCAGCAGCATAATGATACAATAAATAATATTAAATTAAAGAAGGATAATAATGCAGGTGAAAAACAGACAATAACTTTGTATAATGTTAAATGTTAACGTTTACACCCCCGGGTGGAATTGAAGAGTCGCATAGTTTGGGGGAGGAACGATCTCCTCAATCTGTCAGTGGAGCAGGACATTGACAGCAGTCTGTCGCTGAAGCTGCTCTTCTGTCTGGAGATGATACTATTTAGTGGATGCAGTGGATTCTCCATAATTGATAGGAGCCTGCTGAGCGCCCTTCGCTCTGCCACAGATGTTAAACTGTCCAGCTCAGTGCCAACAATAGAGCCTGCCTTCCTCACTAGTTTGTCCAGGCGTGAGGCGTCTTTCCTCTTAATGCTGCCTCCCCAGCACACCACGCGTAGAAGAGGGTGCTCGCCACAACTGTCTGATAGAACATCTGCAGCATCTTATTGCAGATGTTGAAGGACGCCAGCCTTCTAAGGAAGTATAGTCGGCTCTGTCCTTTCCTGCACAGCGCATCAGTACAACCACACGCTCATTCAGGAAGTGGTCCTCTGAAGCAGAGCAGGCTCTGAGAGACTGCTTTGGAACTACGGACTGGGATATCCTGCAGGGATCAAATAGTGAGAACATTGAGGAGGTTGTTGACTACACTACCGACTACATCAACTTCTGTATGGACATTGTAGTTCCAGTAAGAACAGTACGCTGCTATGCTAACAACAAGCCATGGATTATAAGTGACATCAAGGGCCTTTTTAACCAGAAGAAAAGGGCTTTTAAAGGCAGTGATCAGCATGAGTTCAAGTGCGTGCAGAAGGAACTCTGAGTCCAGTTCAGGGCAGCCAAGGAGCAGTACAGGAGAAAGCTGGAGCAGAAGTTGCTGAGTAACAGCATGAAGGAAGTGTGGGATGGGATGAAGATCATCACTGGCTGCAGCTCGAAGCGGGGTGCCACCATCAGGAGAGACGTGGAGAGAGCAAACCAGATGAACAGCTTCTTTAACAGGTTTGACCACCCTAACCCACTCTCGCCTCAGAGTACTGCACCCTCCACCCATCCTTCTGCTGATGCCAGCATAGGAGAGAGATTTTCCCTCCACCCACAATTGCAGCAGCCCAGGTAAGCAGAGCGCTGAGGAGACTTTGTGCCAGCAAAGCAGCGGGTCCAGATGGAGTATCGCCACGACTGCTGAAGGCCTGTGCGTTGGAGCTGGGGAGTCCTCTACAGCGCATCTTCAACCTGAGCCTAGAACAGGGGAGAGTCCCGAGGCTTTGGAAAACATCTTGCATCACCCCAGTCCCAAAGATATCACGTCCTATTGAGCTGAATGATTTCCGGCCTGTTGCTCTGACGTCACATGTGATGAAGACCATGGAGCGGCTGCTCCTTCAACACCTGAGGCCACAGGTCCGCCACGCCCTCGACCCTCTGCAGTTCGTATACCAGGAGAAGGTGGGAGCAGAGGATGCCATCATCTATATGCTACACCGATCCCTCTCCCCACTTGGACAGAGGCAGTGGTGCTGTAAGAATTATGCTTCTGGACTTCTCTAGCGCCTTCAACACCATCCAACATCTGCTCCTTAGGGAAAAGCTGACAGAGATGGGAGTAGATTCATACCTGGTGGCATGGATCGTGGACTATCTTATAGACAGACGTCAGTATGTGCGTCTCGGGAACTGCAGGTCTGACATTGTGGTCAGCAGAACAGGAGCGCTGCAGGGGACTGTACTTTCTCCGGTCCTGTTCAGCCTATATACATTGGACTTCCAATACAACTCCGAGTCCTGCCACGTGCAAAAGTTCGCTGACGACACTGCTATCGTGGGCTGCATCAGGAGTGGGCCGGAGGAGGAGTATAGGGACCTCATCAAGGACTTTGTTAAATGGTGCGACTCAAACCACCTACAACTGAACACCAGCAAAACCAAGGAGCTGGTGGTGGATTTTAGGAGGACCAGACCCCTCGTGGACCCCGTGATCATCAGAGGTGACTGTGTGCAGAGGGTGCAGACCTATAAATACCTGGGAGTGCAGCTGGATGATAAATTGGACTGGACTGCCAATATTGATGCTCTGTGCAAGAAAGGACAGAGCCGACTATACTTCCTTAGAAGGCTGGCGTCTTTCTACATCTGCAATAAGATGCTGCAGATGTTCTATCAGACGGTTGTGGTGAGTGCTCTCTTCTACACAGTGGTGTGCTGGGAAGGCAGCATTAAGAAGAGGGACACCTCACGCCTGGACAAACTGGTGAGGAAGGCAGGCTCTATTGTAGGCACGGAGCTGGACAGTTTGACATCTGTGGCAGAGCGACGGGCGCTGAGCAGACTCCTGTCATTCATGGAGAATCCACTGCATCCACTGAACAGGATCATCTCCAGACAGAGGAGCAGCTTCAGCGACAGGCTGCTGTCACCGTCCTGCTCCACTCACAGACTGAGGAGATCGTTCCTCCCCCAAACTATGCGACTCTTCAATTCCACCGGGGGGGTAAACGTTAACATTCAACATTATACATAGTTATTGTCTGTTATACCTGCATGTTTATCACTCTTTAATTTAATATTGTTTTTTATCAATATGCTGCTGCTGGAGTATTTGAATTTCCCTTTGGGATTAATAAAGTATTCTATCTATCTATCTATCTATCTATCTATCTATCTATCTATCTATCTATCTATCTATCTATCTATCTATCTATCTATCTATCTATCTATCTATCTATCTATCTAATTTATTAAAAATCAAAAAGTGGAATCTCTCATTCCTGTAAGTATTCCATCCATCCATTATCCAACCCGCTATATCCTAACTACAGGGTCACGGGGGTCTGCTGGAGCCAACCCCAGCCAACACATGGCGCAAGGCAGGAAACAAACCCCGGGCAGGGTGCCAGCCCACCGCTGTCCTGTAAGTATTCAAACCTCCAAATTATGCTCAGGTGCATCTTATTTGATTTAATTCTATGTGAGATGTGTCTAGAACTTGATTGGGGTCTGACCTCTGAGTAATTGAAATGATTGGACATCATTTAGAAAGGCACACATGTACCTGTGTATAGAAAGTCCCATAATTAACACTGCATTTCAGAACGAAAACCAAGCCATGAAGTCCAGGGAACTCTCCATAGACCTCCACAATCAAATTGTGGTGAGGCATAGATCAGGGCAGGGAGATAAAATCAAGCTTTGAGTATTCACAGGATCACAGTGTCCTCAATAATTATGAAATTGAAGATGTTTGGAACCACCAGGACTGTTCCTGGAGTTGGCAGTCCAGTCAAACTGAGTAACAGGGCAAGAGGGACCTTGGTCTGGGAGATGTCCAAGAACCCAATGGTCACTCTAACAGAGCTTCAGAAGTCCCCTACTAAGATGGGAGAACCTGCTGGATGGATGGCGTTATCAGCAGCACTCAATCAACCATTTATGTTACAGTGGTCAGCCCGCTTGGAGTTTTCAAAATGGCATTTAAAGGACTCTGAGGGCTTCGGAAAACAATTTCTCTGGTCTGGTGGAAACAAAAATTGCTCTCTATAAGCAGAACTCCCAGCACTGTGTTTAGAGAAGACCTGGAACTACTCATCACCTGCTTAATATAATCCTTAATGTGAAGCTTGGTGGTGGCAGCATTGTGCCATGGGAGTGCAGGGACAGAGCGACTGCCCTGAATTGAAAGGGAAGGGAGAATGCAGCCAAATACAGAGAGGACCTTGAAGAAAACTCGCTTCAGAGTGCACACTACCTCAGACTGGGGCGACGGTTCAGTGACCCAATGAATACAGTCAAGACCATGCTGGAGTAGCTTCAGGACAAGTCTCTCTGAGTATCCTTGAGTGGCCAAGCCAAAATCCGTACTTATACCTCATAGAACAACAACAATAACAACATTTATTTATATAGCACATTTTCGTACAAATGATGTAGCTCAAAGTGTTTTACATGATGAAGAAAGAGAAAAAAAGACAAAATAAATAAGAATTAAAATAAGGGAACACTAATTAACATAGAATAAATGTAAGGTCCGATGGCAAGGAAGTACAGAAAAAACAAAAAAAACTCCAGATGGCTGGAGAAAAAAAATAAAATCTGCAGGGGTTCCAGGCCACGAGACCACCCAGCCCCCTCTAGGCATTCTACCTAACACGTAGAACACATGTGGAGAGACCTGAAGGTTGCAGTTTACAGAAACATCCCCTTAAATTTAAAGTGCACATTACAAAGTTGTCCAAATCATGTTTCTTCCATCTTACAAATGTTAGGAAATTAAGGCGCTTTCTAAATAAACAGGATTCTGAGAAATTAATTCATGCATTTATCTCTAGTAGGATTGACTACTGCAATGCGGTGTTCACTGGATGTTCAAACTGTTCTTTATACAGCCTCCAGTTAATCCAAAATGCGGCTGCAAGAATTATTACAAGAACTAGAAAATACAAACACATAACTCCAGTTCTTAAATCCTTACACTGGCTCCCGGTTAAGTTTAGGGCAGATTTCAAAATCCTTCTTTTAACATATAAAGCCTTAAATGGCCGAGGTCCGGCTTACTTGTCTGAACTTATCATGACTTACAAACCAGAGCGCACATTAAGATCTCAAGATGCTGGTCTGCTTATGGTTCCAAGGATTAATAAAATAACAGTAAGAGGTCGAGCTTTTAGTTACAGGGCCCCTAAACTGTGGAATGGTCTGCCTGCTACTATAAGAGATGCCCCTTCGGTCTCAGCTTTTAAATCCTGGCTGAAGACTCACTACTTCAGTTTAGCACATCCTGACTAGAGCTGCTGATTAACTTTACAGACTGCATCTCTGTTGTTAGTCATTAGCACTTAAACATAAGTAATATGAGACAGTGGATCCTCGGTTTGCGAGTAACTTGGTTTACGAGTGTTTTGCAAGACGAGCAAAAATTTTTAATAAATTTTGACTTGGTAAACGAGCGAGGTCTTGCAGCACAAGTAGTATGTATACTCTTTGTCTGCAGAGCGTCATGTGATCACAACTGAGCTGATGGTTCTTCTCTCTCTCTCTCTCACTGTGGGATTGTGGGTAATCGTCTCCTATTCGAGTCGGCGTGCCTCACTCATAGTCAACATCCGTACAAGCGTACACTGTTTACTACAGCATTAGCATTGTGACTGTGTGTGCGCGCGCTTGTGTGTGTGTGTGTATGTATGTGTGTGTGTGTGTATGTGTGTGTGCACACGTGCACGCTTGTGTGTGTGTGTGTGTGTGCTGTGACGTGCGAGTCCCCATCTTGCACACTAAAACACAAAGCTGAGTCTCAGTACTTTAGCAACACCAGCTTTATTCAGCTTGAAACAGACACAGCAGTCAGGCAGGGCCCTGCACATTTATAATGTTCCTTGTTCCTTGTATCACCCATCGACGACAGGCGCTTATAGCATGTCCACAATCTTTTCGGATTCGCTTTTACGGCGAACTGCTACAGCGCTGGGAGACTGCGGTTGCTTTGGGACGCTCTTCAGCGTGTCGTCCCATTGGGTGGAATCCCACAAGAGTTTAGAAAGTCACTCACACCAGCCATGATTCTTTTCAAAGGTAAAGTGCAGGTTAATTTGTTTTATGTATTTTTACTTTATATTTTGTATTAGTAATTTTTATATGAATAGTTTTGGGTTGTGGAACAAATCATCTGAGTTTCCATTATTTCTTATTGGGAAATTCACTTTGATATACGAGTGCTTTGGACTACGAGCACGTTTCCGGAACGAATTATGCTCGCAAACCGAGGTTCCACTGTAATTAGAATTGGATACTAACCCTCACCTATTCCGTTTCTCTTCTCCAGTACTCAAATGTGGCACTTGGTGCCACGGCCCACCTGCCAAGTTGTTTTGCCTGCCTAAGGTAAAGTCATCCCTGATGGAGGATCGCAAGAAACGTGAGAAAGAGGTGTCCTTTCATCGGATTGGCTGGCCCAGCGCTGTTTCAGCCGTGGAATGGCCAAATGGGGGAGGCAGCTTGATGGATGAGGTCTCCAGGAGTCTAAAATTATCCAAATCTTATTATGTGATATCATCTACTGTTACATTCTGCTCTGTACTTCTAAACATTTTTAATTTTTTATTGAGGATTTGTTCTGTGTATTGTATTGTATTGACCCCCTTCTTTTGACACCCACTGCACGCCCAACATACCTGGAAAGGGGTCTCTCTTTGAACTGCCTTTCCCAAAGTTTCTTCCATTTTTCCCTACTAGGTTTTTTTTTGGGGAGTTTTTCCTTGTCTTCAGAGATTCAAGGCTGGGCGGCTGTCAAGAGGCAGGGCCTGTTAAAGCCCATTGCGGCACTTCCTGTGTGATTTTGGGCTATACAAAAATAAACTGTATTGTATTGTATTGTATTTAACAGAACTTAAGAGGATAAGCCAAGAAGAACGGGATAATCTGCCCAAATCCAGGTGTGCAATGCTTGTAGAGAATTACAAAGAAGACCAGTAGGTGGAATTGCTGCCAAAATGGCTTCTACAAAACTATTGAATACTTCTAGGAATGAGAGATTTCAGTAGTTTATAATTTTTAATAAATTTGTAGACCTTTTGAAAATGTTCACTTTGACATTATGTGGTACTGAGTGTAGATTGATTGGTAAAAATGGCACATTTATCCATTTGAAATTCAAATTTACAACATAATACAGTGTGCAGTAAGTGAAGGGGTCTAAATATTTTCTGAGTCCACTTTGCCTAACCACTGTGGGGAACAGCCCGGACACAGACAGGTAGACACGATGGTTTCACCCAACACACATATATTTATCATATTTACAGTACAATAGTGCACACAACCCAGTGCCGAAGTACCAATCACCCCATTAGAACATTAGAACACTCGAGACGAGAACAGGCCATTCAGCCCAACAAAGCTCGCCAGTACTATCCACTTATTTCTTCCAAGAAAACATCAAGTCGAGTTTTGAAAGACCCTAACGTCTTACTGTCTACCACACTACTTGGTAGCTTATTCCAAGTTTCTGTCGTTCTTTGTGTAAAGAAAAACTTCCTAATGTTTGTGTGAAATTTACCCATAACAGGTTTCCAGCTGTGTCCCCGTGTTCTTGATGAACTCATTTTAAAGTCACCGTCTCGATCCACTCTACTAATTCCCTTCATAATTTTAAACACTTCAATCATGTCACCTCTTAATCTTCTTTTGCTTAAACTGTAAAGGCTCAGCTCTTTTAATCTTTCCTCATAATTCAACCCCTGTAGCCCTGGAATCAGCCTAGTCGCTCTTCTCTGGACCTTTTCTAGTGCTGCTATGTCCTTTTTGTAGACTTGGAGACCAAAACTGCACAGTTTAAGTCCTGGCCACAACACAATGCCTTTCACAGTCTCTGGTCCGCCTCCACTCCTCTCCACCAAGCTTTGTCCTCTTCCACCCGACTCTTGCCCCTGACTGGAGGGAGGCGGCCCCTTTTATTCACCCCGGAAGGACTCCAGGTGTATCCTAAGGGCTTCTGTAGCCACACCCCCGTGTGGCGGAAGCTCTGTCGGCGTATCTGGAAGTCCTCCAGGTGTCCCCAATACTCTTTCCCCCCCAGCACTTCCGGGTGTGGGGGAAGTACTGAGGTCCAGGACTCCCAAGGCATCGGGGCGCCCCCCCCCCCCGACGGTGACCACGGGCCCCTACAGGGTACAGCTTCCAAGCTCTGTACCCGTGGCCCCCAAAGCAACCAGGACGGACGCCCCCTCGTGTTCTGGAGGAGGCATGAGCCCTCCTCCGGTCCTCCTGGGCATCCCGGCCGGGCGACAACCCCAGCCGGGTGCCACACCACCTATATTGTTATATTGTCCTATGTATTGTGTAAATATTGCATTATGACCCCAGGAAATTAAGATTCATACAGTGGCATGCAAAGGTTTGGGTCCCCTTGCTGAAAATGTCTGTTACTGTGCAGAGTTAAGTAAGCAGACAATGAACTGATCACCAAAAGGCATCTGCTGATCACCTGCTTAATACAATCCCTAATGTGAAGCATGGTGGTGGCAGCAGCGATGCCACATTTCTTTTCAGCATTTTATGCAAAAATCAGTGTATTGTGGATCATGATGAGCAATGCACACAACATGGAAGGTGTACAACATGGTGTTAAACAAGAGGACTATTAGACATGACATGGCAGAAATCCTGCAATGTGCTTAAAAGAGATGGGGCATGCTCCATAAGAGGATTGTAACAACTCAGACAATGAAAATGTGTTGTGCTTTTCAAGAAGGCAAATGACTCGATAAGAGCCCTGCAGTCTGTTTGAAGGGCCATGTGTGTCAATTGGCCTCAAAGCAGCAATGCATGCTGTTTAAATGAACAAAAAGCATAGCTGAACATAAGGTATGCAAATTTAAGTTTTGTATTAAACAAATTGAGTTTATCGTGACACCAGAGAGTTGATAGATATTTGCATGTTGGTCACAAACACAAGTAAGCCTCTGTACACATGACAGTACTTTTATACTGCACTAAATGAATACAGTAAGATGTGCACCATAGTGTTAAACAAGAGGGTCGCTACACTTGACATAGTCAAAAATTCTACAATCCGCTCAAAAGGGGCTGCGGCATGCTGTGTATGTTAAGAGTGGAGTAAAGTAACACAAAGGTGCAGTGACACTACACAAGCCCTGAAAACAAGACCTTCATGCCATCAAAGAGGACTGTAGCACTTTGTGTGCCACACTATACAAGAGGACAGCTGCGTATGACGCAGGACAAATAATGAGATCTACACAGGTGTGCTACTCAAGAGAGGTTCTGCAAACTACCAGTTGGGGACAATTCACACTCCACAACAGGGAAAGAAAACCTTCTGTTTTTATTTTCTATAATTGTACAGTGAAAAAATGAAAGGAGCTCTGTGCAAAGGTTTGGGCACCCCAAGATATTTGAGGTCTCAGATAACTTTTCCCAAGATGCTCTCAGACTTTTATTGGCTCATTAGGGCTGTGGCTTGTTCACAGTCATTGTTAGGAAAACCCAGGTGATGCAAATATCAAAACTGTACAAATTCTCAGACTCCTCGCACCTTTTGTCCCAACAATCAGCAGCCAGGGGCTCCTCTAAGCAGCTACCTAGCACTCTGAAAAATAAAAATAATTGATGCTCACCAAGGAGGAGAAGGCAACAAGAAGATAGCAAAGTGTTTTCAGGTCGCAGTTTCCTCAGTTTGTAATGTTATGAAGAAATGGCAGTTAACAGGAATGGTGGAGGTCAAGTTGACCAAGAAAACTTTCTGAAAGAACTGCTTGTTGGATTGCTAGAAAGGCAAATCGCTCCCCCCACCCCCCAATTTGACTGTAAAAGACCTTCATGAGGATTTAGCAGACTCTGGAGTGGTGGTGCACTGTTTAAATGACACCTGAACAAATAGGACCTTCATGGCAGAGTCCATCCATCCTTCTATTTTCCAACCCGCTGAATCCGAACACAGGGTCACGGGGGTCTGCTGGAGCCAATCCCAGCCAACACAGGGCACAAGGCAGAAAACAATCCCAGGCAGGGTGCCAACCCACCGCAGGACACACACACACACACCAAGCACACACTAGGGCCAATTTAGAATCGCCAATCCACCTAACCTGGATATATGGTATCGCCTTTTGTATTATATCTATACTAGACAAAGAGCCCGTTTCGACAACGTAAGATGAAACGGGCACGAGTGGAATAGTAAGTAATAAGTATAAGCACCACAAACCTGATATAGGTGTATTGAATGAATGCGTAATTAGGGCTGGAGCTGTAGTCGAAATCGGCTTTCAGGCCTGTAGAGCTTTAATCGAAGTCGCCTTTCTCTTTGAATGTTTGCGACCGTAAATCCGCCGCCTGCCGCGATGTCGGTCTCATAAGGTTTTTCGGGCACCTGCGCAGAAGGCGACTGCGCATTCGGCTTCGGACAGACGTGAGTGAGTGAGTGAGTGAGTGAGTGAGGAGACTGGCAAATTATATATAAGATTGTTTTAGGGTGGAGTGGTGGCTCTGAGTTAGGGATCTGCACTGGTAAGCGGAAGGTTGCCAGTTCAAATCTCGTAAACGCCCGAAGTGACTCTACTCCGTTGGGCCCCTGAGCAAGGCCCTTAATCTGCAATTGCTCCGTCCTGGGTATGACGTTAATCTGCATCCAGCCCTGCATGTAGGCCCTCCAACCTGCATGGAAAAACCTGGGGGTTGGTGGCAGAATTGGCACTCCAGCCACCATAACAAAATCCTCACACTGTTCCATTCTATCTGAACTAGTGTGGTGCTGAGGTGTCACCCATTGCATGGCTACACTTGGGTCCTAATCTGAGGATCATAAATTGATTTGTCATGTGGTGGGTGCGGCAATACACTGTATCAGGGCCTGGTCCTAACCTCCCTCTATCGTTTCGGGTTATGTAACATGCCACAATTACAAAAGAACTTATTCCAACCAGGGAGCTAGCGCCCCCTGCTAGATTCAGTTCCCATCCCAGTTTCCACCTCACCCTACTGGGCACTGGCTCCCCATGACTCTGAACTGGATAAAGCAGGTTAGAAATTGGATGGATGGATGGATGGATGGAGATTCCCTGAGGGTTTTATATGAATAGCATTTGTCAATTTCTTCCTTGTTTCACTCTTGTGAACATTTTTCCCCGTTCACAGTGAGGTCAAACCGCTTATCTGCATGGAGAGCGGCGAGCTGGTTTCTTGCCTCGGGCTACAGAACCACATAACTAATTTGAGTGCAGAATGTCACTTTAAAAGTCAGTCATTTTCCAACCCACTATATCTGAACACAGGGTTACGGGGATCTGCTGGAGCCAATCCCAGCCAGCACAGGGCACAAGATAGGAACAAACCTCAGGCAGGGCGCCAGCCCACCGCAGGACACACACACGCCAAGCACACACTAGGGACAATTTAGGATTGCCAATGCACCTAACCTGTATGTCTTTGGACTGTGGGAGGAAACCCACGCAGACACGGGGAGAACATGCAAACTCCACACAGGGAGGACTCAGGAAGAGAACCCGGGTCTCCTTACTGCGAGGCAGCAGCGCTACCCACTGTGCCACCATGCCACCCGTCACTTGAAAAGTGTTTTTTCTTTTTTCATAATGTCCTATTCAGGTCGGATAAGTGTTACACAAGGAGGAGTGGTAAAGTCATTCTTACCAGAGGACCACAGCAATTTTAGTCCCATCCAAATCACTCATCTCTGTAACTTTTTATGGATGACATGTTCACGTCTCAGTAAAGATTATGGAGTTTTGTTTTTTTTTTTTTTTACCTTCTATTAAAAGTTAAAACTAGTAATGTATTAGTCGAGTTGTCAGTAAAATTTGCTCATTTGAGAAATTCAAACGGGACTAAAATTACAGAGGTCCTCTGCCTACCCACCTCCTGGTGTAAAACGAATCCCATCCGAAATGGGCTAAATATACTCGTAAATGGGAGGGGAAGTCATCATGTGATGGCACGGCAGGTAATATTGAAGGCTCGTGGTGTTTGAACCCGGGATTGATATTTACTTCTTTACTATGGAGTTCGTACCATCAGGGCATTCTGGTTGCGTACCCCGGCGGCAGGGGACCTTTTCAAAAATCCAACCCCCCCCCCCATGAAACAATCGAAATGACCAAACCCCTCGGTTTGATGAAGTGATTGAGGCTTCACACACTAAATACAAGAGCGTAAAATACCAAGCAGTATCAACATAGCAGGTGTCTGTGTGCAGTTTGTTAAAATTGTGATCAACTATCTGCTAAGGAGCTAAGTCACCGAGAGACCTGTGGGGGTCTTAATTTAGGATTGAGTCTGCACCTTCTCCCCATACTCTGGTGGGTCTGCTTTTGCTTTGTTCCAAAGACTGAAGATGTGTGTGTGTGTGTGTGTGTGTGTGTGTGCGGGCAGTCACTGTGAGGCGCTAACCTTGTGTCCTACAGGCCAGTGTCTCACTTACTAGGGGGTCATATACAGGTGCTGGTCATAAAATTAGAATATCATGACAAAGACTGATGTATTTCAAATGTTTATTTCTTTTAATGTTGATGATTATAACTGACAACTAATGAAAGTCCCAAATTCAGTATCTCGGAAAATTAGAATATCAATTAAGACCAATGCAAAAAAAGGATTTTTAGAAATGTTGGCCAACTGAAAGGTATGAACATGAAAAGTATGAGCATGTACAGCACTCAATATTTAGTTGGGGCTCCTTTGTCCTGGATTACTGCAGCAATGCGGCGTGGCATGGAGTCGATCAGTCTGTGGCACTGCTCAGGTGTTATGAGAGCCCATGTTGCTCTGATAGTGGCCTTCAGCTCTTCTGAATTGTTGGGTCTGGCGTATTGCATCTTCCTCTTCACAATACCCCATAGATTTTCTATGGGGTTAAGGTCAGGCGAGTTTGCTGGCCAATCAAGAACAGGGATACCATGGTCCTTAAACCAGGTACTGGTAGCTTTGGCACTGTGTGCAGGTGCCAGGTCCTGTTGGAAAATGAAATCTGCATCTCCATAAAGTTCGTCAGCAGCAGGAAGCATGAAGTGCTCTAAAACTTCCTGGTAGACGGCTGCGTTGACCTTGGACCTCAGAAAACACAATGGACCAACACCAGCAGATGACATGGCACCCCAAACCATCACTGACTGTGGAAACTTTACACTGGACCTCAAGCAACGTGGATTCTGTGCCTCTCCTCTCTTCCTCCAGACTCTGGGACCTTGATTTCCAAAGGAAATGCAAAATTTACTTTCATCAGAGAACATAACTTTGGACCACTCAGCAGCAGTCCAAAGGCAAGACGCTTCTGATGCTGTCTCTTGTTCAAGAGTGGCTTGACACAAGGAATGCGACAGCTGACACCCATGTCTTGCATACGTCTGTGCCTGGTGGTTCTTGAAGCACTGACTCCAGCTGCAGTCCACTCTTTGTGAATCTCCCCCACATTTTTGAATGGCTTTTGTTTCACAATCCTCTCCAGGGTGCGGTTATCCCTATTGCTTGTCCACTTTTTTCTAGCACATCTTGTCCTTCCCTTCGCCTCTCTATTAATGTGCTTGGACACAGAGCTCTGTGAACAGCCAGCCTCTTTAGCAATGACCTTTTGTGTCTTGCCATCCTTGTGCGAGGTGTCAATGGTCGTCTTTTGGACAACTGTCAAGTCAGCAGTCTTCCCCATGATTGTGTAGCCTACAGAACTCGACTGAGAGACCATTTAAAGGCTTTTGAGTTAATTAGCTGATTAGAGTGTGGCACCAGGTGTCTTCAATATTGAACCTTTTCACAATATTCAAATTTTCAGAGATACTGAATTTGGGACTTTCATTAGTTGTCAGTTATAATCATCAACATTAAAAGAAATAAACATTTGAAATACATCAGTCTGTGTGTAATGAATGAATCTAATATACAAGTTTCACTTTTTGAATGGAATTACTGAAATAAATCAACTTTGTCATGATATTCTAATTTTATGACCAGCACCTCTATACAATCTCTTTTATATAGCTCCTTTCCACAGTGTTCCTTTCCCATTTCTATGGTTTGAGCGCTGGTGGACAAACTGACTTGCTCTTGGAGTCTGTAATGGGGATCAAACCTGTGACTAGATAGATAGATAGATAGATAGATAGATAGATAGATAGATAGATAGATAGATAGATAGATAGATACTTTATTAATCCCAAGGGGAAATTCCCATACTCCGGCAGCAGCATACTGATAAAGAAAATATTAAATTAAAGAGTGATAACAATGCAGGTATACAGTCAGACAATAACTTTGTATAATGTTAACGTTTACTCCCCCGAGTGGAATTGAAGAGTCGCATAGTGTGGTGGAGGAACGATCTCCTCAGTCTATCAGTGGAGCAGGACGGTGACAGCAGTCTGTCGCTGAAGCTGCTCCTCTGTCTGGAGATGACACTGTTTAGTGGATGCAGTGGATTCTCCTTGATTGATAGGAGTCTGCTCAGCGCCCGTCGCTCTGCCACGGATGTCAAACTGTCCAGCTCCGTGCCTGCAATAGAGCCTCACCAGTTTGTCCAGGCGTATAGCGCCTTTCAGGATGCCTGTCGTTGCAGGCTGATATACAGACAGGGAACAAAGGTTTCAGTTATGTCACAATGTGAGTGCCTATGGTGGGGGTGAGGAGGGGTTAAGAGAAACAGTCAGGGTCACACAGTGAGAGTGGTTAGGATTGGACAGGCAGCCTTGTGCAGCAATGTTCAGTTTTAACCAGTAGAGGTCATTGCTGCACAAGTAACTATGTATATAGTATGCTGACAGTGAATGTAATGTTTTAAACCCATCCATTTTCCAAACCCGCTAATCCTGAGCTGGGTTGTGGGAAAGTTGGAGGCTATCCTCGCAAGCATTGAGCACAAGGCAGGAACAAGATCTGGACAGGGCAGCAGTCTGTCACAGGGTGAACACACACACTAGGGCAGGAGTGGCAAACTCCAGTCCTGGAGTACCGCAGTGGCTGCAGGTTTTCATTCTGACCCTTTTCCTAATCAGTGCCCAGTTTTCACTGCTAATTAACTTTTTTTTCCCTTAATTTTAATAGCCCTGTTTTTAAGGATTCAGTTCTCTGAATTATTTTCTTCATTAAATGGCAGCCAAACAGAAATCAAATGTGAAACAAGTCAACAGTTGACCAGCTAAATTGGAGCTTCAAACTCCAACTAATTTCACTCCAACCAGTTTCTTAATGAGAAGCCAATTCTTGCTGTTAATTAAACCCGTTATTTAATTCCATGGCTTGTTGCTGCTCTCATTTTGACACAGCAGACATTTCCAAAACTGTTGATTTTCTGTTTTTTCTAAGCACATTGTCAAAATGTTTTGGGGACCTGAGAGATCAACCTTACTGAGACCTTCACCTTTCTTTATTTTCAGATATTGTGTGATGGGCACGGGTGAGCTGGTCATGTGGCACCTTGTTTTGTGTCTCATTATTGTTTGGCGGCTAATTAAAGAAAAAAGAAACAACTAAGGGACCTGAATCAAGTTCATTAAAATTAAGGCAAAAGAAGTTAATTAGCAGCAAAAACTAATGAAGACGATGGTTAGAATGAAAACCTGCAGCCACTGCGGCACTCCAGGACCAGAGTTTGCCACCCCTGCACTAGGGCCACTAAAACCCACTTATGCCAATTTAGGGTGATGAGGGTTCTGGAAATACTGGGCCCAAGGCAGAAACTAACCCTGGAGAAGGTGCACGTCCATCATAGGGCCCACACACCCACACCAATGGCAGTTTGAAATTTCAGGAAAAATGGGTCAGCATAAGGATCTGAGCGACTCTGACAAGGGCCAACTGATGATGGCTAGACGACTAGGTCAGAGCATCTCCAGTATGGCAGGTCTTATGTGGGGGTTACTACCTACCAAAAGTGGTCCAAGGAAGGACGACCGGTGTAATTGTGACAGGGTCACAGGCACATAGGACTCATTGAAGCACGTGGGGAAAGAAGGCTAGACAATCTGGTGTGATCCCATAGAAGAGCTACTGTTGGCCATGAGAGAATGGTGTTGGAGCACACAGTGCACTGCAGCTTGCTGTCTGGCTGCAGAACGGTCAGAGTGCTCATGCTGACCCCTGTCCACCACCTACAGTGTGCAAGTAAACATCAGAACTGGACCAGGAAGCAATGGAAGAAGGAGGCCTGGCCTGAGGAATCACATTTTCTTTTAGATCATCCAGATGTTTGGGTGCGTGTGGGTCATTTAACTGATGAAGAGGTGGCAGCAGGATGCGCTATAGTAAGAAGGCATTCCAGAAGAGGCAGTGTGATGCTCTGGACAATGTTCTGCTGGGAAACCGTGGGCCCTGGCATTCATGTAGATGTTACTTTGGCACGTGTACCACCTACCTAAAGATTGTTGCAGACCACGTACACCCCCTCATGGCAACGATATTTCCTGATGACAGCAGCGATCTCTTTCAGCAGGATAATGCGCCCTGCCACACTGCAAAAATTGCTAAGGAACGGTTTGAAGAACATGACAAAGCAGTTCAAGGTGTTGACTTGGCCTCCAGATTCCCCAGATTTCAATCCGATCGAGCATTTGTTGGATGTACTGGAAAAAGAATCCAATCCAAGGAGGCCCCACCTCACAGTTTACAGGACTTAAAGGATCTGCCGCTAACGTCTTGGTGCACAGATACCACCGGACACCTTCTGAGGTCTCATGGTGTCCATTACTCGTGGGGTCAGACATGTTTTGGTGGCATGAGGGGGGCTGACACAGTTATTAGGAAGGTGCTTTTCATGTTGTGGCTGATTGGTGTGTATATCGGATAGACATTCACAAAAACTGCAGAGGGACATCTTTTCAATCTTATATATTGCATAGCTCGTGAAACTTCAAGGGGGAACAAATCCTGCTCTTTGGTTTTATATATTGGATAGACAATCGGCAAACTTCAAGACCCTGATATCAGCAAATTCTAAAAATGCCCCAATGCAGATTTTGCATACATGCTTATATTTTTCTTTATTTTTCAAGCACAGGGCATTGTCATTAGAAGAAGCGTCTCTACTGTACGCCTGTTATGAATATGACATCATGTGGAATCAAGACAGGAGTTCTGCCTGATCCATGAACAGCACATCCTACGCTTTACAACCTTGGTATGTCTTGAATTGCATTTTAATAGTATGTATATTAGTCTTGTTTTATGTTACAATCATTATTACTAGCATTTTATATTGATGCGGTGGGTTGGCACCCTGCCCGGGATTGGTTCCTGCCTTGTGCCCTGTGTTGACTGGGATTGGCTCCAGCAGACCCCTGTGACCCTGTGTTCAGGTTCAGCGGGTTGGAAAATGGATGGATGGATGGATTTTATATTGATATTAACGGGAAATTAGTAAAAAAAAAAAAAAACAGAAAAACATCGTACAACTTAGCAGACATTTGTGAGTTTTATACTGTATGTATCCTTATGATTTACGTAATTCTCATTAATCACATAAGTGGAATGTGAACTCTTCCAAACAATGGATTTAAAAACGAACTGTTTCTAAGTTCTGGAGACGTCAAGAAAAATTAAAAAACAGTCCAAATTTTAGTGCTGTGCATTTGTATTTTTGTAACTGGAACGAACTTTCATTAAACAGTGTGGCACGAGGGCAGCAAAAACTGCTGGAGCCCACCTCGACCTCAAGATATTCGGGTTGTAATCCTGGGGTCGATGAATGTCCTTCGGTGTTTCTGTCGCCAAAGCCTCCTGGGCGGCCGCGACGGACTAAAAGGATTATGACGTTGCAGAAAAATGGGTGTCAGGCGGTTGAAGGAGCTCGTGCTGGCACTTTTACTGAGCGGCTTGCCCGTCTCGCTCGGTATTCATCTCGTCAGAGGCGCTGCTTAACCGGCTCGGCCGGCCAGCCAGCCCGCCCTCCTCTCCTCTCCTCTCCTCGTTGACCCCTTTTGACGCAGGCGCACCGCTTGATCGCAGGTGCACGCGTCACGTGACCGAGGAGTGCCGCTCGCAGGTGCGCCGGTCACGTGACACCGCAGGGTCCGCCTTCTCCCGGTGGTTGAGTGACGCGGCAGCCCCACCTCTCCTGCCCAGGACAGTCCGTGGGAAGTTTTGACAGCGGGCCCGCTTGGCTTGCAGCAGCCGGATTTACACGGAGATCGGCTGCTCCGACTGATCGACAGTTTCGCGTCGGCAGAGATTTTACGGGGGAGGTCGTGGAGCCATCATGTCGACCGTCCCGGAGGATGTGACCAAACTCACCGAGAACACGTACAAGGTAAGAACCAACGGCTTCGGCCAAACCGGGGTGGAGCGGCCGCTTCAACGGGAGACGCGCCTGCTGGTCGCCGTCCTCGGAGGCTTGGGACTCGCGACACGGCGAAAACGGACCGCGCTTAAGAAACAGGGAATAAGAAGAAGAAGAAGGAGAGCGAATGAGGCAGAGAAGAATAAGACACCCAAGAAAGAGAAACTGGCGAAAAGAAAGAGTCAGGACAGGAGTGTTGGAAGGCAGGCAGTCAGGGGTGTCACCGCAAAGAGGAAGGCTAAATCTGTGCCGATCAGAGGCAGAGAAGCGTCTGAACAAGAGCACTACACGAAAAAGAGAAAGTGAAATAGAAAAGAGAATACGTGAGAATGGGGGAATGTCATGAAACAGGGCAAGAGAAGTCGACTGGAGTTAAAGGACAAGGAAAATGTACATGAAAAAGAAAAGTTATGGGGCTTCAGAGAGTTTGACTTGGGAGATAGAGAAGGACAGCGGAAAAAGGTGTCTTGGCATGGAGGCAAATAAGAGATCTTGAGGTTGGAAAAAAGTGATACAGAGGTGAATCCCGGCTTCAGGCAGTCAGAGACAGAAAAGTGAGTAAGGAGGAGAACTATGGAAGGAGAATGGAGAGCCACATCAGAAAAAGTCACAAGGTGGAAAGAGAGGGACTGAGGCTGAAAAGTAAAGAGGAGTCCTGAGGTGAGAAAGTGTCTTGGTGTGGAGGCAGATCAGAGGTCTTTCCAGGTAAAAAAGTGATATTGAAGTGAGGCTCGGGTTTGAGGAGGACAAAGTGATTAAAATTTCTCAAAAATTGAAAAAGAGGCAGGAAAGAGACTTAAGAAAATGGGAGAGCCAGATCAGAAAAATAAAAAAGTTATGTGGGATCCAAGAGCTTGACTTGTTAGAAAGAAGAGGACTGAGGGAGAATGAGGAAGTCAAAGGCACAAAAGTGAGGAGGACAGTGGGATGAAAATCGAACAAGAGATGTAGGCAAAAGACTAAGGAGAAGAATGAGCCACATCAGAGACAAAAGACAGGGTTGACAAAGAGCTTTGACTTAGAAGAAACACTAGGACTGAGGGGAGAAAGTGTCTTGGCGTGCAGGTAGATGAGAGACTTTGGGGGTAAACAACCGATATGGCAGGATTTGAGGAGGTCAGAGGCATGAAAGGGAGGAAAGAACAAGAGAGGCAGGCAGGCAGGCGACTATGGAGAATCACATCAGGAAAAGTCTCAGGGTGGAGAGCGAGAGAAAGAGACACTGAGGCTGAAAACGAAAGAGGAGTCCCGAGGTGAGAAAGTGTCTTGGCGTGAAGGCAAATGGGGGACCTTGAGGACAAACAAACTGATACAGAACTGAGTCTTGGGTTAGAGCAGGACAGAGGCAGAAACGTGAGGAAAGTGGAGGACTGAGGGACAAAAATGTGTCAAAATTGAGAAAGAGAGGTAGACAAGAGACTAAGAAAATGGAAGAGCTTTGAGCATGAGAAAGGTGCTATATAAATAAAATGTATTATTATTATTTATTGACTTGGGAGAAAGAGGTGGACTGAGGGAGAATATTTTTTAGCATGGAGGCAGATAAGAGATCTTTAAGGAATACAGAAGTGGGGCTCAGGTTTAAAGGGACCGGAGACCGAAAAGTGAAGAAAGAGGAGTCCTGAGGGTGTCAATTTTGAGAAAGTGAAGCTGGCAAAAGAATAAGGAAACAAGTAAGCCACATCAGAAAGTAAAAAAAAAAAACAGTCATGAGGGATCAGAGACTTAGAAGAAAGAGGAGGACAGAGGGGAGAAAGTGCCTTGGCATGAAGGCAATTGAGAGACCTTGAGGGCAATCGACCGATACAGCAGCAAGACTCAGGTTTGAGGAGGTCAGTGACAGGAAAGTGAGGACGGAGGAAACTCTGAATCAGAGAAGAGTTAAAGGACTGGGTGAGAGAAACACAGTGGGATGACACAATGTAGAAAAGGCACCTGGGGGTGGGAGATGGTATAAAAAAGAGGCCGGGTATAGAGGAGGTCTGAGGAAGGAAAAGTTCTCAATCAGAGAAGTGCTTAAAGGCAGAGGAGGTCTGAGAAAGAGAGGTCTTGGATTACAGAACTGATTTAGCCTCAGAGGGGGTCTGAGGTGGAAAGAGGAATGACATGGAGGCAATGCGAGGTTATGGGAACCAATATGGAAATGAGCCACAAGTTAGAGGATGACTGAGGAACTGAAGCTCTGAACCTGAAAAGAGCTTTAGGGCAGAGAAGGTCTAAGATGGCTTAAGGTGGATAGAGGATAGGGAACAACAAGCAGATGAAAGACCTTGAGGTCAGAGAAACTAATATAGCAATGACCCCTGGATTAAAGAAGCTCTGAATCAGAGAAGTGCTTTAGGGGAGAGGAGGTCTGACGTGCAAGAGGAAGACTGATGGGGAGCAAAATGCCTTGGCACGGGAAGAACGTGAAGCAGAACAAATACCTCGAGGTCAGAGAAGCTAATGCTGAAATGATCTTCAGGTTAGACGAGGAGCAAGGGGAAGAAGCTCTGAATCAGAGAAATAAGGACAAAGTAGGTCTGAGATTAAAAAAAAAAAGACGTCGAGGGTGGCAAGCATCCCAGCATGGAGGTGGTAGGAAGTCATAGAAACTAATATTGAAAAGAGCCTCCGATTAAAGTAGGACTGAGGAAGAGAAGCTCTCAGTCAAAGAGGAGTTTGAGGGGTCCAGAGCAAAGTGGGCTGGGGTAAGAAATACACTGGAATGACATAAAATTAGAAAAGGCAAATAAATAAATGTAAGGGAGGTGTGGGATATAGGAGGACTGAGAAAGGAGAAGCATCTCTCTGTGGGAGCAAGTATGGCAGGTTAAAGAGCTGAGGTAGAGTCCAACAGGGCTAGAAGTTGGAGGCAGCGAATAAGAAAAACGAAGAGAGGAGCAAAAGTTTTCGAAAGGGACATAAGGAGGATCACTGCAGCAAGAAACGATTAGCACAGATTTCCACTTAAGTACAATGTGCAGACATTAGATAAACGTGGATTCTTGGATTTGAATCCAGATCTCCTGGAGTTTTGAGTCCGTAGCATTAACAGCTGTGCCCCCATCACCCCCTACCCCCACTTTAAATTGGGTGGTCACAAATGGAGGCAGGGCTGGATCACAAACAAACACACACACAAACCTGCATATCAGCCTGTCAGTGTGTCTGGGCGCTCAAGGTGATCAGCCATTGTGTGACATGCAATGAGAACAAAAGTTCAAGTTTTAAATGGCTCCGAGGACTGCACCACACACACCTGCCTTGGAGCGGCTCAAGCCGCAACGGATTACTTGACAGCTGCCCACTTATATTTGCTGGGGAATTTCTGGGCATTTGCTGCAGCTTCAGAGGAGACGGAATGTTCAAGCAGGAAACCTGAAAGTCCCCTGCACCATGAGAGACAGATGCATGCCGTCATGGGGTGCCCAGTGACTACAGCAGATGTCACACACTGTCTGTGGTTGGGAGAGAAGAGGCAGAGGAAGTCGGCGGAAAAATTAGAAGAGGAGGAAGGGGAGGAGAAAGAGTGGGGGGGGATAAGAAGTGGGGACTTGGAGAAAGAGGAGGAGGATGAGAAGAAGAAGAAGGGGAAAGACTGCAAGGGGTAAGAGGAAAATGATGGGGAGGAGGTGGAGGAAGAGGACAGAAGGAGGGGGAGGAGGAGAAAAAAGAAGAGCAGGAGAACAAAAAGGAGGTGGGATGATGGGGAGAAAAGTGGGGGGGGGACCCGTCGTGTTTCAGCCACGGTTCCTCCACCTCTCATGGGTTCCAGTGCTGTTATGTTTATTTTGTTCATCTTCTGTGTTAACAGTGTTGATTATTTCGTTTCTTCACGTCCATGTGTATTGTGTTGTGTTCATTTGTGTGTTGTGGGTGGTTTCCCAAGAGGCGGAGCCACCTGTCCATCACCGTTTTATCAGCCCTATAAAGGCGGGGACAACCAACAGCCCTTTGTGGTTCATTGTGAACGCACTCATGGTGGTGGCAAGTTCTCCTATGTATCTTGCTTTTGACTGATTCTCTGATTGACTAGATTTTTCACCGTTCTGTTTTTGACCTTGTTTGCTGGATTTGTGATTAGGTCTTGTTTGCCTTGGGTTGCCTTGACTTTTCAGGAATTCCTGGCTGTACCTTTTGTGTCCTTCAGAGCTTTACCGCCTAACAGAGCTTTTTCCTAATGTTTTTAATTCTTTTATTTTTAAAGACTCTATGTTGCCATCTATTTCCCCCTCTAATGGGCATTCTGAGTATTTTTTGGACTTTCATGGTTGGGACCTCACTAGGTCATTACAAGACATAAAATGGAGAAAGGATAGGAGGAACAAGAGGAGAAGTGGGAGAAGAAAGAGACGAGAAGGAAAGATGGAGAAAGAGGAGGACGATAAGGAGAAATCAGAAAGACTAAGAAAATGGGGCAGAGAGTCAGAGAGAGAGAGATAACAGGAGGGAAGAAGAAAAATGAGAACAGCAAAGGAGGAGAAATAGGTGAGAGCGAGGATAAGAATGACAGATTAGGAGGAAGAGGGCAGAATGACAAGAGGATGAGAAGGAAGTGACAAGAAGGACAAAAGGAGAGAGAAGAAAGAATGACGAGAAATTGGAGTGGCTTCTCAGACAGAGAGAGAAAAGGAAGATGGGGAGAAGAAAATGGAGAACTGGAAAGGAAGAGGAACGAGGAAGAAAAGGAGAAATGAGGAATGATACGAATGAGGGGCTAGGAGAAAGAGAGTAAACAGGATAGAAGGAGAATGAGGAGGAAGAAGAGGGCAAAATGAAAAAAGCAACAGGAAGAGGAGAAGGTAAATGAAAGGAAGAGGAAGAGAAAGGAAAGGAAGGTAAGAGAACCAAAGGGTGTAGAAGGAGAAAAATAAGGGGGTTGATAAGGAGGAGGAAGAGGCTGACAAGGAGAAAAAGGAGGAGAAGACTAAGTTGGAGGAACTGGGATGAGGAGAAAGAATAGAGAATAAGGAAATGTGAGGAGGAAGAGGATGGTGAGATGAGAATGGTCAAGGAGTTGGAGCAGGAGAAAGAAAGGAGTAGGGGGAGGAAGAACTGGAGAAAAAGGAGGGAATATGGGGGAGAAGGAAGAGGAAGGTAGGAGAAGAAAGAGGCAGAAGAGGAAGAGAAACTGAATGTAGGGAAAGAGGAGGAGGAGGAGGGGAAGGAGGAGAATCATCTCTTGGTATTGAAAGTAAGGCAACTGCCTCAAAAGCTGTGTCTTCTAAACGCAACGCCAAGTAATCTTGTGGTCGGATCCCTTGAGGGTGGGTTCCTACAGTTTTCTAATATTTGGGGTCCACTATTGGGCAAGTGAAGGTTTCACTCCAGGGTTCTCCATCTTTTTTACTTTCACGTTAGTTTGTACTGGGGCTCCCGTGCTGCACAGTTTGCTCACTAGAGAATCTCTTGGTGTGGATTTGAGTTCACAGTGCTGCAGGATTTCTTGGTGGAGTGAATTGTCACTTATTAGTATGGTTGTCAGGGACACTGCTGTGGCACGGAAATGTTTTATAAATCTTTCTGTCTTCACTCTTATTGTTCTTATTGCCACAGTGTGGTGGCCTTTATTGGAATGATTTTGAGGTGATTGTGTCACTATCGATATAAAGTAACATTTGTTGGGATGAATGTGGGTTCTCTGCTCATACAGTTTTGGCAGAAGAGGATAACGACTTGCATAGGATGGGATGGAATGGGAGTTTAGGGTCTGGCAGCGGCCCCCCTTTATATATATATATATATATATATATATATATATATATATATATATATATATATATATTTATATATATATATATATATATATATTTATATATATATATATATATATATATATATATATATATATTTATATATATATATATATATATATATATATATATATACATATATATATATATATATATATATATATATATATATATATTATATATATATATACATATATATATATATATATATATATATATATATATTTATATATATATATATATATATATATATATTTATATATATATACATATATATATATATATATATATATATATATATATATATATATATATATATATATATATATATCACCTGTTGCTATTTCCTCTTCAGTTGTATTGCCTATTTATTAGTGTGTTTAATATTTGTGGTATTACATTGCCATTTGGTTGTGGTTTTCCTTCATGGGCACCACTGTATTGGAAATGGTTTTCATAGCAGTGGCCATATTGTTTATGACAACATCCATTACTAGTTTCATGCTTTGATGGCATTGTGACATTTGACATCATTTATGTGACAGTATTGAAGAATGTCGGTGTGGTACATCTAAGTTATGAATACAAATTATTTAGTTATTTAGAGAAGGAAACTTTAGGTAGCCAGGAATCTTCCCTTCATTATTTTGTCTCTCTGTTACAACTTGTCGATGGGTTTTTCTCATCTTCCTGGTGGCCTCCATCCTCACCTCTTCTTACGTCTCACCTTTTTCATTCCTTCGTTTCCTGATTCTCCATATAAATGTGTCCTTTTGTCAAACTTTCACTCAAATCAGTTACCTGAACATCATGACAATGGAAGAGTAAGGACCAGGTAAATCTTGAAGCATCTCCAGCTCAGGGCAACCCTGAAAGAGACCACTCAATAACCCCCATCTCATTTTGCTCAGACTTCTTTATGCAGTTAGGAGAAATCCCCACAGAATGGTTCACCGTAGCTCTGATGAGGTTTAAAAACTAGTCGATATGCTCAGAAGGATCCACTAATGAAGAGCTGACCACCAGTCCAATTCTGGGACAAGTCTGGTGAGGTCCACCACATTAGTACATAGGTACAATAGCTACTGATCTGCATGTAGTCCAGCACTGAAAATGTGGGTCTCTTCTGTGTTATGAGGCCCACCATGTTAGTGAAGAGGGACCTCTAGGGCCACCTAGTGAGGCAGCATCACAACTTTGAAGAGAAGTCTTCCCATCAGCACAGGGATAAACTGGTATTGACTTGTACAAATACCCCAGTATTGAACAGAGGGGGATCCTCAGCCTGATGAAGCCCACCATGTTAGTGAAGACTGTTCTCAAAGTGGACATTAACAGCCACTAGGGGAGGATTCCTGTCAAGTTTGGTTTGGAGAGACGAGCATCACAAGTTTAATAGAAGCCATCACATTTGTTGAAGAGTCAACTAATATTGGCCATAGGTATCACCAAAGGTCATTTCAAGTCATGAGGGCCACGATATTAGTAAGAAGATCAAATAATTTGACAGAAAGGCTATCACAAACCTAATTGAGCAGGGCCACCTGATATTGATCTATATTTACACCAGTATTGAAAACATGGGCTTCTTCAGTCGAACGAGGCCCACCATGTTGGTTAAGTGGACATCAAAGGACACCTAGTGAGGTGTCATCTCAAGTTTGAACAGAAAATCATCCCATAAGCACAAGGGTCATAGGGATCAACTGGTATTAACTTGCACAAACACCCCAGTATGAAATAGTGGGGTTTGTGGTTCTTCTGTCTGATAAGGCATCTGTGGACATTCAAGGCATCTCAAATTAATCCAATCAAGTTTGGACAGAAGGGCGTACCATATCTCTGGGCCTCCACATTTGTAGAAGAATCAATTCATATTGGCTGTAGGTATCATCAGATGTCATCCCAAGTCTCATGTGGGCCACCATATTAATAAGAAGATCTGGTAATTTAACTGAAAGGCCATCACAAGCCAGATGGACAACAATACAAATAAATATCTGTGGGAGTCCTATATTGAAATGAGGTACTTGAAAGGGGATATACTTAACTGCGTACAGAAGGTCATCACATTAGGACAAGAGTCAGAAGAACTAACTGCTATATTTCCCAAAACTGAACACTGGGGTGTCTTCTATCAGATGAGATCCACCATTGTAATGAAGACATTCTAATATAGAGTGGGCTTTTCTGTCTGATGAAGCCCGCAATGTCAATGAAGACATTTTCAAAGTGGACATTCAGGCCCACCTGGGATGAGTCCAGTCGTTTGAACAAAAAGGCATTGCACATCTCAAGAGGGCTACCACATTTGTAGATGGATCAGCAAATGTTGCCTATTGGTATCCTCAAACATCGTCCCAAGTCTCCTGAGGAGCACCACATTAGTAAGAAGATCGGGCAATTTAACTGAAAGGCCATCACAGGCCAGATGGAGAACAATACAAATATTTGTGGGAGTCCCATATTGAAATGAGGTACTTGAAAGAGGATATACATGAAGATCCAGGGAGAAGTCAGCCTAACTCCGTACCTTAGGACAGGGGTCAGTATGACTAAGTGTTACTGAGTTAAATAATTCCCAAAACTGAACACTGGGGTGTCTTTCTGTCAGATGAGATCTACCATTGTAATGAAGACATTCTAATATAGAATGGGCTTTTCTGTCTGATGAAGTCCGCAATGTCAATGAAGACATTGTCAAAGTGGACATTCAAGCCCACCTGGGATGAGTCCAATCAAGTTTAAACAGAAAGGCATTGCACATCTAATGAGGGCTACCATATTTGTAGATGGATCAGCAAATGCTGCCTATAGGTATCATCAAACATCGTCCCAAGTCTCATGAGGACCACCATGTTAGTAAGAAGATCGGGTAATTTAACTAAATGGCCTGCACAAGCCTGCCTGATGAAGAACAATACGCATATTTGTGGGTGTCCCACACTGAACAGATGGGTGTCTTTCTATCAGATGAGATCCACCATTGCAATGAAGACATGCTAATAAGGAGTGGGCTCTTCTGTCTGATGAAGCCCCGCCATGTCAATGAAGACATTTTCAAAGTGGACATTCATATTTGTGGGTGTCCCATACTGAACAGATGGGTGTCTTCCATCTGAGAATGTCCACCACTCTCTAGCTCCACCTGCCCCGTGGCATGAACAATAATCACTTTTCATTTTTTCTTTGGCCGTTGCTTTGCGTCAGACCCTCTCAAAGTGTCCTTAAGGGGGTTGACCATCTTCCTGAAGATGTTCACTTAGCGGCTGTTTAGTTGTTCCCATCTTCACGAATTGGGATGTTTTCATGGAGGCCATCCATCTTTTCTCATTTAGACAGACTTTCACTTCTGTATTCAAAAAGGGAAGTAAGGGGGTAGACCATGATGGCTCTTCTCGATTGAGACTGATTCCCATTTAAGGAGATTTCAATAAGGCGGGTCGAGGGGAACTGGAAGCATGTGATCATTAGGTCCTAATCATCTTGAGCCACCACAGTGGCAGTGTCGAGAGCAACCCTCTCCTCTTCCCGTCTTGGGCAGCGATGGCCAACAGTCACAAAGCTTAGGTCCCTTTGCTCCATCTTTTCTTTCTCATTATTGAGGCTCAGGATTCAGGAATTGGGGATGTTGATGTGGACGAATTGCTAAGAGAAGTTAGCCAGCGTGTGTGTGAGTGTGACTGATTGTTGTTGGCAGAGAGTGAGAACTGCTCCTGTCAGGCGCGGCGGTGTTGTTGTTAGTTTCTGTTACAGGAATGGGTGTGGTGTCACACAGGTGCTTTGTTCCTGTTCTTCAGAGAGTGTGTGGCGGCCACGTCACATCCACGCTCCCTCACTAAGTGGCTGGCAGTTGGCCGCCCAGAGACCTGAAACGACCCGCTACACCTGCTGAATTGCAAATTCAACCTGACTGCTATTCTCCACAGGTGGTCAGCTGTGCCCTGGGGTGTGTGCCCCTTGTCTATTGAGAAGCAAAAATTTCAGTCATGAGGAAACAATGCGCCGAATCTTAGAAGAAGAGGAATGTGGGAATGTGGAGGAGATTTAGTGGGAGGGCACATGCCGACACTGGTGGGTAATAATCAACTCCGAGCGCCTCTGACCTTTGAAGCCGATTATCTGCCGTTAGCCTCTTGTTTGTGCCATTTTTACATTTTTTTTAGTGCCTACTGCATGGAGGGGCACAAGGGTGGTGGTTCTAAAGCTTTTAAGACAAATCCCCTCTCCCATCTTGGAATCTATTCATTGAAGAAGTGCAGCCTGGTCAGAAGGCGCTACATAAAGTGAAATTCTGTAATGTCAAGCCCCCATCCTTGCCATCTTGGAATCCATTAAATGAAGAGGTGCAGCCCAGTCTGGTGTCCGTCTTTTGGCCAATTTCATAACTTGCAACTCCTTATTACTGAAACTGCTATCCTGTCTGGTAAGACTGGACCAGGGTGTGCAGGTTTGCCTGGTACCGATGAGCTTTAAAGGCAGTAACTTATTCACTGTGCCAGCTCCAGTTTGGTTTTTTTGGGATGTTTTTGGCTAATGATGGTGTTGACTGAAAAAGGTGCCATATAAGATAAATTCTTTAAAATCATCCCCCCCCCATCATCACCATCTTGGAATCCATTGAATTAAAAGATGTGGCCTGGTCTTCTGTCCATCCTTATGAAATCATCCCCTCACTGGAGCTGGCATTCTGATGGCAGCTCTAGGGTGGCATACTCTATTAAGACCATGCCAGGGTGTGGGGGTTTGCCCTGTCCTGGTACTGGTGGGCTTTAACAGCAGCAAGTTGTGGACTGGCACAGCTCACATTCTGGTATTATTTGGATGTGTTTGGTTAAGTAAGGTGCTATAGAAAACAAAATACAACTATTTAAAAACAAATGCCCCCAAAGATCTTGAAATTCACTAGTTGACGGGGTGCTGCCCAGTGTGGAGGCAATGATATAAAATAAAATTCTTTAAAGAACCCCCCATACACAAGCCATCTTATAATTCATCAGATGAAGGGGTGCAGTCCAGCCTCCTGTCCAACTTCACGTCTTCATCCCGTCACTGCCATCCTGATGGCCACTCTGAGGTGGCTCAATCTCTTAACACCAGCGCCTTGTCTCCTGTGCTGTTCTGTCCTTGTACTGGTGGGCTGTAATGGCAGTAGAGGATTGGCCCAGCTCGAGCTCTTTTTTTTTTTTCTTGGGATGTATTTAGCTTATGGCTTATGATTGTGTTAACTGAGAAAGGCGCTATATAAAGTAAAGTTCTTTAAAGATAACCCGCTTCCCCCATCTTGGAATCCACAAATTGAAGAACTACGGCCCAGTCTAGTGTCCATCTTTTATAATGCCATCCACTCACAGGAACTTCCATCCTGATGGTACCCTCTGTTAAAGACCGGACCAGGGGGTGTGTGCCTCTGTCCTGGTACTTTGAAGGCAGTAAATTTTGGACTGGCGCAGATAATATTTTTGCTTTCTTTGGTGTTCATTTTTTTTTGCCTTATGGTGGTGCCAGCTGAGAAAGGCACTATATAAAGTCAAGATGTTTTAATTGATTGAGTCATTAAGCTGTCAGAAATGGCAGGGTGTGAAGGCTGCCATGTGGGGGTTTCTTGAATGGCCTGACGAGAAAGTGTGGAGATCTGAGGAGGGGAGAAGCTCTGCAGAGTTCTGCCACTTTTATTAACAAGGTGACTGGCAAGATTCCAGGAACGAGGTATGATGGACTGTTGGTGTCCTGGGCGTGAGGATGAAGTGGCAGCAGGGAAACTCTGCCAGTTTCATGTGCAGAGTGCCTGGCAGTGTCCTTGGCAAAGAGGTAGGATGTAGCCAGCCTAGGAGGTGATCACTGGGGATGTGGGGATCAAGAGGGTATCCGGGTTGAGAGGACTGTGAATTTGCAACCAGAAAACACTGCATATTTCTGCCAGTTTGCAGGCGAGATATCTGAAGAGGCAGCAGTGGGGAGGTCTTGCCAGTTTCCTGGGTGAGATGCTTGAAAGGTGTCAGCAGTGCAGAGAAGCAGCCTGGTGGTGGCTGAGTTCATTGGGAAGACTGGGCTGAAAAGAAGCAGGGGTGGCCACTGGGCTTGGTGGAGCAGGTGGAGACACTTGCTGTCCCTTTGCCGCGCTTCCCACTTCCTCGTGTGTGTTTTTGTTTTCCTTCATTGGCCCAGATAGTCCCAGTCCCGTCCTTCCTACCCGTCCACCAAGCCACCTGCCAGCCGACTGGCACATTATCTTTAGTGAGTGACAAATCTGCTTCCAAGGGCAGGTGTCAGTCCCACCGTACAATGTCATAGGTGCTGTTGTGGTCTCATGAATTAAAAGCTGAAGGCCAGGCTCGCGGTTTTCCGTTTGTTTTTCAATTCTCTTTTCATCCCTGCTTTGCCTAAGCAACTCTGCATTGTCTGCAGTTGCACAACTTGCCCCAGGCAATAGAAATGTGTCACCGTCTGTCCTCGCCAGTCGTCATTTGAAAACATGCAAATGAGTCACGCTTGTGCATGGGAGGCAAATCAAGACACCAACCACATCATTCAGGAGTTGAGAAGATTTGTTGCCCCAGGGGTACAAGTCGGGGTAAGAAGCACCATGGGTTGGGTCATCTGAAAGACACCAATCAGTCACACATTTAGGGAATTAAGCCCCTCCAATTGAGCTGGCATTGGTGTTTACCTTTTCAAACAGTCCTCAGTGCCTGAGCCAGACTACCCGAGTGGGCAACCAGATCTGAAAAACATAATTAGCACCCTTTATGTTCTCTTAAACTCACTGGACCACTCGTTTGACTTTCTATGCCAGGTGGCACAGTCAGTATTTAGTGGGTTCCCCACATGGGTTTCTCACTTAACTTCAATAAGCAGTAGCCTGTTGTTTCAGTCATTTGTCTTGGCGTGCAGGTTGGCACTTCTCTGCTGACACATCAGCCTTAGTTAGTGTTTACTGGACAGTCAGAAACCATATTATCTCATCTGAGTGCCCATGCCTTGCCATCATGCTGGCTGGCATCTCTCTACTTTGTTCACAAGTCCCTGTGTCATCATATATTAGGTGCTTCTTACTGGCTACAAAGAGAGAATGCCTTATTTTGTTGACTTACCCTCGCTCCCCCTGTTATTTCACTCATTTGGCTTTTCATGCTGGTTTGCCCTTCTTTGTTGGCACAGACAGTGTTTAATGGGTGCCCCCTCACAGGTTACTCACTTACTTCCTGAGCAGTGCCCTGTTGTTTTGTTTGTTTCTCTTACTTGCTCCTCATTATTTCAGCCATTTGTCTTGTCACACTGGTTGGCACATCTCTGCTGGCACAGCTGCCTTTGTCGGTGCTGAGCAGGTGCCCCGTTACATGTTTTTCATTACTTAAAAGAGAGCACCTCATTGTCTTATTTAGTGATCTTATACTCATTCCCCCTGTTATTTCTGCCAGTTGGTCTTGTCATGCTGGTTGGCACTTCTCTGCCCTCACAGCTGCCTTACTGAGTGTTTAGTGGGATCCCCTCACAGATTTCCCACTTTATAAACAGCGCCCTGTTATTTCAGTCATTTGTCTTGGCAGGCAGGTTGGCACTTCTCTGCTAACACTTCTGTCTTAGTCTTTAGTGGGCAGTCAGAACCCGTATTAACTCATCTGAGTGTCCATGCCTTGGCAGGATGGTGGCTGGCACCTCCCCACTTTCCTCATGAGTGCCTAAATCATGGTAAATTCATGCCCCTCACAAGTAACTCACTGACCTCAAAGAGACCACCTTGTTTTCTACTCGCTCCCCCTGTTATTTCATTCATTTTGGTTTTAATGCTAGTTGCCCCCCTCACAAGTTGCTCAGTTACTTCATAATCAGTACCCTGTTATTTCAGTCATTTGTTTTGGCAGGCAGGTTGGCACTTCTCTGTTGACACATATTTTCTTAGTGTTTATAGTCAGAATCCATATCTGAGTGCCCTATGCCTTGGCATCGTGCTGGCTGCCACCTCTTTACTTCCCTCAGAAGTACCTAAGCCGTCATATATTTGGTGCCCCTCACTTATGTCAAAAAGAGTGCCTTATTGTCTTATTTAGTTGTCTGACACTCGCACCCTCAGTTATTTCACTCATTTTTGGCTTTTAGTTCTAGTTGGCCCTTCTCTGTTGGCACGGCTGCCTTACACAGTGTTTAGTGGGTGCCCCTCAGAATTTACTGACTTACTTCAAAGAGAGCGCCTTATTGTCTTATTTAGTTGGCTTTTACTCGTTCATCCAGGTTATTTCAGCCATTTGTCTTGTCGCACTGGTTGGCACTTCAATGCTGGCACAGCTGCCTCAGTCAGTGTTTACTGGGCACTCATTTATTCATTCACATTGTCCTATTGCAGTACTTAATTTGTTTGTCTTTCTGTCAGAACTCTTGTTCATTTTATTTGTTAATTTTAAGTGAGGCACTCATGCCTTGACGTCACCAGGCTGGTACCGCTCTGTTGCCCCCAGTGGTACCCAGACTCTTTCTTTATAATCAGCTCCTTCTTGACTTGCCTAGTTGTCTTATCATTAGTATTCATGTTGTTTCAGTTATTTGCCTTGTTAAAGTTACCTTTAGCATGGCACTGGTTGGCACTGCTCTGCTGGTACCTCTGTCTCAGCCAGTGTTTGCCATGGCACCCTTCAGGTGCAATTGTTTCACATCTTATTGCCGTTTATATTGCCATCATGCAGGCTGGCACTTCCCTGCTGTCCAAATCAGGTTGTCTCTGGGGAGTGGTATACCCTTTAATAAACTGTACCCACACTCCCAGCCTATGCCCCTTCCTCACTCTGAGTTCTCTTTCCACAGAATGTCATGGAACAGTTCAATCCCGGCTTACGGAACCTCGTCAACTTGGGCAAAAGCTACGAGAAAGCCGTCTCAGGTGAGCTCCTGTCTTTTTCATTTCTCCTTCAAGTTTTCAAGAGGAGTAATTAGCAGCATTCTCTCCTGACCACATAATTACCATCCGTGGGTGAGGGCACTCCTGTTGGCACTGTAGCTCTCCCTTCTTCTTATCTATTTCATTGTGAAAGGCAGTTTAGCCTGCTAAGGTTCTTTTTCATTGGTGACAGTTTAATCATAGTAATGCCTAAATCCCTTACCTCAGGACTCCTTAACATACAGTAGGCAATAGTCCAGTCTTCTACCAGTGCAACGGCTAAACCTGAATACCCCAACAACACCTGAGACCAAACCTGCTCTCAGTTTTCCCCATTGCAACGGCTGAACTGTTCCCACCAAGGACTGGCAACCCTGAAAGGACTTTATGCTCGCGTGAACGGGAATCTCCCACGTTTTATTAACCTGTTAAGACCTGGGTAAGGTAGTGGTGGGCGGTATACCGGTTCATACCGAAAACCGTTTTTTATTGTTGTTATGATATGAATTTTCCTTATACCGCAACACCGGTTTAAATAGCCTAAACAACGTTTGGAACGTAGGGCAGTGGGAAATTGTTTAAGGGGGGGGACCTTTTTCACTGCTACACCGCTAAACACGCATCCAACGGAGTACAGTACACCCCCAAAATTCACAGGGGTTGCGTTGCTAGAGCACCCACAAATTGTGAAAAACCGCGACTTTTGGATGTGGCTAAAAAATGCCTTTTAAATGTCTATTTTTATAGTTTAAACCCTAAATACAGTATGCCCCCAAATCGCTTTAATTTCATTGCAAACTCAGCTTAATACATTAATACATTACATAAAGAATGACCTTAATACATTACCTAAAAACAGAATGTAAAGGTAAACCCGTCTACTGTACAGTACTGTACTGCTATGTCTCCCGCGGTGCTAGAATGTTAAATACCGATGTTACCGCTGTACGTACTCTAATTCATGCAAGCGCGTTTTCTGTGGTATGCGCTGTTGTTTTCTTTGGTATAAGTAGAGTAAATCATAATAATTTAATTAAAATACAGTAAAATGTACTGGTACTCACCAATGATGAATGATATTGATGATGATGATGTGCAGTACAATGCAGAGGATTTAAAACTCCTCGGTTGGCTCCTCTTCCTCAGGCGCTTCAGGAGGAGTCGTATCTTTGGACGGGTCTTCTTCTGGTGGGGTTTCGTGTTGGCTTTTCTTTATAGGTTTCAGGAACATTGTGATGGGAAGTTGCTACATTGTCTCCTGTAGCGAACTGCTGGTACAATTTCCGTGCTTTCTCACGGATGACGTTACCGTCCAAGGGGATGTTCTTCTTCCTGCAGTTCTGTGATCCACAATGCCAAGGCAGATTCCATCCTGATGATATTTTTATTCCTTATGGTCATTACCTTTTTGGCACTATCACAGAAACTTACAGATACGGTACTCCAGATCACTGCTTCGTTCTTCTTTATGTAGCGTGTGGTGCTTTCATTAATGCCATAGTGGCGCACTACTGCAGCATAACTTTTTAGTTCCCGGAGCAAATCCAGTAGTTCAACCTTCTCCTGCAGTGTTTTAAACTTCTTGTGGCGCTTGTGCCAGAAGCCATAGAAGGTGCAGGGCGTTTCAGCGACATCTTGTGCGTTTAAGAATAACAAAATGAATATAATAACAAAGTGGAAAACACGAGGACACTCAGCTGGAGACGCGTCACAGGGCAGCAGTCAATCAGCTGCAAGGAGAATTGAATAACGCTCTCGGATTGGCTACTTTCACCATCCCAAACCGCGTTTCCCTCAGCGTTCGCTTCCTGTTCTCTCTACAGCACAGTATTGCCACGAAAAAAGCCATAAAAAATTGTGGAGGATATTTGTACCTTCCGCTAACAATTAATAGTTAGGTTCTAAGGAAAAATCTGCGAACCCTGAACCGCGACTTTACGGGTGTCTACTATACATACATTAGTGGAGGTATTGAGCAGTGAAAATGGACAGAGAACATTCCAAAACTGAAGCTGTAGCAGACGATAAAGTTGGACGTGATGACACAGTAGAACTTTTGCCGAAAAAGGGAGTCATGTCTGCCGTCTGGAGATACTTCAGTTTTAAAATGTCGGATGTGGACCAAACAACTATTTACTGCAAATGCTGCCGAGCTAAAGTTGTCAACATGAGCAATTTGCTGCACCACCTCAGCCGCAAACATGCTTTGGAGTGCCATGAATGTATGGAACTAAGATTGGCACCCTTCACGTCCTCAGGTAAAACTGAAAAAGTGAGAGGACGTTCGAGTCGGACATCACTTGTAGACGCGTTTTCTAGAGGTACGACAAAAAGAGAGAGCCAACGCCATTACAATCCAGATAGCTAACGTGTCAGTGGACCGAGATTGTTAACATTAACAGAAAGTGTAGTTGGTTAACAAAACATATGTCTTAAAAAAGGAATAAATAGTAAATGTTCAACGCAATACAACTTTTGACAAGCACCTCTGGATATTTTGCGAAGTCTAAATGCCTCTTTGGATGGTTGAAAATATGTTGTCAAAATTATAGTTTGTTTGCAAAATTTGTTCAATAAAAAGTTCTGTATTTTGACTGCAACTGTCATGCAATGTGATTCCTTCTCTTCATTAGTGCCACCCCCTTGAAAACTATCACTTTATGGGGCCATGCCAACCTGTATTAATACTAGGGTAAGTAAGGAGACCTGGGTTCGCTTCCCGGGTCCTCCCTGCGTGGAGTTTGCATGTTCTCCTCCCACAGTCCAAAGACATGAAGGTTAGGTGCATTGGCAATCCTAAATTGTGCCTAGTGTGTGCTTGGTGTGTGTGCCCTGTGGTGGGCTGGCGCCCCACCCAGGATTTCTTCCTGCCTTGCACCCTGTGTTGGCAGGGATTGGCTCCTGTAGACCCCCCCTGACCCTATGTTAGGATATAGCGGGTTGGGGAATGACTGACTGACTGACTGACTACTGGCAGGTGCTACTTCTAGTAACGGGACCATACGTTACTTTCCGGGCTTTGCTGAGACCTGACGAAATCTTCCAAAAGTAATTTTAAGAAGTCAGTCACTTCCGGGTCGGTAACTGCGGTGACGTATGGTGCTGTGGCTCTGCAAGTGGATATTATTGTCCAATACTACTTGTTTCACTTCCGTGTTTCGTGGACTGTATGCCAGTCTCTCCAGTATGCGCAAATAGCAGCACGCCCGGTTCCAATGGCTGCAGACATACATGTGCTTTACAAAAATGGCTGCATATTTATGTACTAGTAATAAGATGTCTGGGCCGAAAGGGTTAAGACCAACAAAAAACAGCAAGCAGTGGCGCAATAATAAACCCAAGATTTGTCCATTAAAAACAATGGAAGCAATGCCACTAAAGGCGTCTTGGGTCACAGCGGGATCAGGATACAAAGGCGCTCCGTCTCTTCCCTCTCCCAGTCAGTGAATGAAGCCTCCTTCTGAGTGGCTGTGCTTTTAAGGGGCGGGGTCAACAGCCTCACTGTGCAGTTTCTCGATGATTTGAAGGCAAAGGGAGGCAACAAAGTCAGCAGCAGTGCCCCCTAGCAGCATGTGGTGGAATTGCATACCTGGGAGGAACCTGGAAGGGTGAACCTCTGAGGAGCATGCGTGACATATTATTATTAATATTATTATTTATTTAATTATCAGACACCCTTTATCCAAGGAGACTACAAAGCAAGTAAAAAACATACAAGAATGAAGGTGCAAGCATCAAAAGCAATAGAAAACAAGATAAAAAGTGAGCACAAGGGATTTAGAGCAACTACATAATTGTACCTGAAACTTGAGTACTACAAAAATCCGTATCTTAAACTCCAAGTTAGTGCAACAACAGCAACCCGGTGGGAGATAAACTACGCAGATTCATAATATTTAAAAGACAGCCGTGTTTACAAATGGCACCCGAGCAAATTGGGGCACTATTCAAATACATTAAAGGAGATCATTCCTCAGCTTTGGAGCAAGAACGGAGAAGCATTGTCCAGTCTTGGCACATCTGCCAAGAGGAGGGATGGTCAGCTCTGAGGAAGAGGCAGATTGTAGACTTCTTGAGGGAACATAAGAAGAGACCAAAGATTGGAGAGGTTGAGAAGCAGAACCATTTGGAGAACTCGTGACAAGAGTGTTGAACTGGATCTTTACAGCAGCAGGAATTCCATGGAGAGACCAAAGGAGAGGAGTAGTAGGAATGACATGAGGAACCGAGAACACCAGTCAAGCAGCTGCATTCTGGAGGAGCTGGTGAGGCCTGATTGCAACTGAAGGAAGTCCCACCAGGAGAGAATTGAAGTAGTCCAGTCTTTGTTGTTGGCTGGGCCGACAAAGATGCAGAAGCATCCTTCATGATGTTTCTCCAAATCCTCTCAAGTCTTATCTTTACAGAGTGCCTTGGTGGCAGATCATGTACGTTTTAGCAATAGTTGCGTCAACTGGAATTAGAGGACTGATAATTTCCAATGGTCGTGTTACTTGTCAGTAAAGCTACTTTTAGCTAAACACAATAACTTGTTTATCATATCTTCTTACAAGCACACACGCCCCGGTTAGTATATCTGAGTTTAAATCTTATACTATCTACAAATTTTTACCCTATCTTAGTATTTGCTATTACATTTGCATATCTCCCAATATTCAGTCATGCATCCATGCATGCATCCCAGTAGCCCCTCTCCCTCTTGTCCCATGTGTCCTTGTGCTCGCTAACCCGTCCCTCTGTCCATAAAGGCACTTGCCTGTTCAACTCCTGTTTAAAATGTAAATAAGGCCAGCATTCCTCTACTGACTTTATAGTCCAGGCTTGTTCACAGTGTAGTTTTCACTTAAAATTGCATCTTCTCTAAATAATCTGATAATAACCCTAATATTCATACAAATTAAATGTTATGTCTTATTGAGGAAACCGTAAAAAGCGCCATTTTTTTCCCTCCCCAATGCGTACTTTGTTTTTGTATCACGTTGCGTTTTGGCACCCCTTCCCCTCTATTTAACCACATTTTTGTCAGTCGCCTTCATATCTTATTTTGTTGAATTATTGAAGAGTTAGAGTCCCAAACATTTTGTTTTGTTCCATAATGCCTGGTAACTCCCCTCATGTCCCTTAGTCATTATGGCTCACTTGTTCTTCATTTTTTTTTTTTTTTTTTAACGCTTTACGTTTTGCTTCCCTTGGTGATTATTTGCTCACCCCCTTCATATCTCATTGTGTTGAATTATCCTAGTTACTCTTTACATTTTATTGGAGTCCTTTATGCCTGGTTAACCCTCTTATCCCCTTCAGTCATTTTGAAGTCAATTCTTCTTCTTCTTCTTGCACCCCATGTTGCGGAAATTCCCATCATATCTCATTCTGTTGAATTATCCTAGCTGCTCCTTACAGCTGGGGCCCCAGACATTTTATTTTTAGTCCATTATGCCCGGTAATCCCCCTCATTATCCCTTAGCCATTTTAAAGTCAATATAGCTCTCACTTCTTTTTCTTCTTCTTCTTCTGCCTCTTCTTGCACCCCTTGCCCATTATTTGGCCATATTTCACTCAGTCCCCTTCGTATCTCACTCTGTTGAATTACCATTGCTTCTCTTTACAGTTGGAGGCCCAGACATTTTATTTTAGTCCATTATGCCTGGTAACTCCTTCTTGTCCCTTAGCCATTTTAGTCAGTACAGCTCTCACTTCTTCTTCTTGCACCGCTTGCCTGCCATTTGGACATATTTGTCTCAGCCCCCCCTCATATCTCATTCAGTTGAACTATCCTACTTTCTTTTTACTGCTGGATTATTTTGTACATTGTACCTTTTGTTTTATTCCATTATACCTGGTAACCCCATTATCTTCACCAGTAATTTTAAAGTCTGCATAACTCTCCTCTTCTTCTTCTTCCCTCTTCTTGCACTCATGGCCCATCATTTGGTCATATTTTACCCAGTACCCTTTATATCTCATTATATTGAATTATCCTAGCTGTTTCATACATTTTAATTTAGTCCATTGTGCCTGGTAACCCTCTTATGTCCCTTAGCCATTTTAAATTCAGTACAGCTCTCACTTCTTCTTGTTCTTCTTGTTGTTCTTCTGCTTCTGATTCTTCTTCTTCTTCGTGAACCCCTTGGTCATAATTTGGTCATATTTCACTCAGTACCCTTTATATCTCATTGTGTTCAGTTATCCTAGCTGCTTCATCCTTTTATTTTAATCCATTGTGCCTGGTAACCACCTCATGTCCCTTAGCCATTTTAAATTCAGTACAACTCTCACTTCTTCTTGTTATTTTTGTTGTTGTTGTTCTTCTACTACTACTTCTACTACTACTTCTTATTCTTCTTCTTCTTCTTGAACCCTTTGGCCATCATTTGGTCATATTTCACTCAGTACCCTTTATATCTCATTGTGTTCAGTTATCCTAGCTGCTTCATCCTTTTTATTTTAGTCCTTTGTGCCTGGTAACCCCCTTATCTCCATTGCTCATTGTAAAGTCCATGTGCCCGTTTTTCTGGTTCCTTTCCTTCTTGAACCTGTTGCCCATTATTTGGCCATCTGAGTCCCCTTCATATCTCACTCTGTTGAATTATCTTAGCTTCTTCTAACAGTTGGATCCCCAGATATTTTATTTTAGTCCATTATGCCTGGTAACCCTTCTGTCTAAGTCAGTTGTTTTTCAAAGTCAGTATAGCTGTCCTCTTCTTCATCTTCTTGCACCCCCTGCCCATTATTTTCCCACATTTCTGCCAATTCCCTTCTTACTGTATTTTTCTACCCTACAGAGTCAATGCCCTGAGCTTTTGGTTTCATGTTCTCACTGTTGGCACCCCTCCTATCTTGTGGAATTGTCTTCTGGTTGGTCCTCGCATTTCACTTTAGGGCACAGTTGGCACCCCATTTAGCTCATTTAGTTAGTTGCCTTATAGTCTCTCAGCAGTCTCACTGGTGTCTTCCCCACCCAATTTAATGTGGTGTGTATTTGAGAGGAGGTAAATTGTTGATCATAATAGAATAATATTTATTTATTTATTTATTGAGATTCTGTCAAGTTTTTCAAGAGATGGATGTCTCTGATGGACGATGTTACACAAGGTAGATGCCAGCCTGAAGCCACTTTTGTTTCAAACTCTAAACCTTAACACCGATTTTCTTTCCCTTTCCTGTTGTTACAGCTATGACTCTAGCAGGAAAATCTTATTTTGACGCAGTGTCCAAAATTGGAGAGTTGGCTGCAGTCTCGCCGGTTTCCAGAGAGCTGGGTGAGTGCCATTTCATTATGTTGCCCCAGAAGGATGATGACAAAGAGGTGGGGTCTCCCGAGACTCAGTGTGTCACAGTTTGCATAGAAACTGCAGTCAGGCATTCAGAAGCCTACCTGTGAGATTTAGCAGTCAACAGAGAAGGCACAGAGCAGCCAGGAAAGGAAGATGAGGCTGGCAGCTCTGCTTCAGGACGGGTGGGAGTAGAGAATGGCTGCTGGTGACAAGTGGGTCTTTCATTTCACTTTTTCTGAAGTTCTTCCATCTAGTTTTGAGGCCTAAGGCGTGGCGCTGGTTGAATACCTGGTGGCCAGCGTGTGGTGGCAGCTCAAGGGCGCCACAAGTGCAGTGCTGACTCAGCTAATTGTGTCCGGGTGTCCTTGCCTTTCTGCAAATCCATTACTGATAAATTTGTTCCACATGGATGTCCTTCCTGACACGGCTTCCGACTTGCCATCTCCAAAGCTGCTCTTTTCACAGTTCAGTGGGCTTAAGCACCGAAGCCTGCTTAGAAAAGAAATGAATGCTATTTTTTTCCCCTTCTGTATCTTCCGCTCGCCAGGTTGTCTTCACAGAGATGTGGTATCGGACAAGGCTTGGAGAAGTCTGCCTTGCCTCCTTGCCACCTGTGTATTCAGGCAACCCAGTGCGACATCCCACTTGCAGAAGCCCCAAAAACTTCAAAATCAGAATGTAAAAGACTAAGGTGCCTAAGTTTTCTACCAGGCCGTTGAGCGAGCTGGCATAGGGACCAGCTGGCACTGGTGCCTTGGTTTTTAAAGATTCCTGGAATCTGATGTAAGAAGTGCCAGCGGCTTCCACTGGACAAGCGCATGTGAAGTTTCACAGGGATCTTACAGACAGAAGTGAGTGCCAAATAATAAAGACTGAGTGTAAAACTCCTTATTGAGTGCCAACTCCTATCACCTGTAACTATCCAACAAGGTCTCACATCAGGGATGAGCCAACCATCAGGAGCCTGTCGGGTCAAAAACTTTGAAATGGTACAAGCAACCAAAACAAAGGAGGGAGAAAAGAGAGGGAATGGCACTGCCCCTTTGTGCACCGAGATGCCCAAAACCAAGTCTTAATATTAACATTTTCATTATTGTGGGTGGACACTGGTCAGTTTGAATTTCCAATTGAAAATAAAATGATTCCGATTAAACCATTTTAACAAAGCATTGATGACCGAGATGCTGATGTGCTAATTGGTCGAGCGCTAGCTTGCGGGGATGATTTGTGAGAAGAGGGTGGTGCTACTAAGAGCAGAAGACCAGCTCACATCCACCCAAGAGACCTGTCACTCAGATGCCACCCTGCCAATCAGCTTTAAACCTAGACCACCAAAATAAAAATGTGACCGGCCAATGAGCACAATGCAGATTTTGAATACAGCACCCAGAGCAGCAGGCCTAATATGAGATGGAATCCATCAAAAGTGATATGAATCAAATGCTACAGACTGTGTTAACACCAGAATAGCACCTCACCTAGCCAGACAGCTCACAAAAGTATAACGCAAAACAAACACTGTGGTGGGTGAGAGACGCACGCGCATGCAGATAAGCTCCAAAAAGACATCAAACTATGGAGCGCCCTCAGTAATTGTTCACTACAGTAATCCCTCGCTATATCGCACTTCGCCTTTCGCGGCTTCACTCTATCGCGGATTTTATATGTAAGCATATTTAAATATATATCGCAGATTTTTTGCTGGTTCGCAGATTTCTGCGGACATGGGTCTTTTAATTTCTGGTACATGCTTCCTCAGTTGGTTTGCCCAGTTGATTTCATACAAGGGACGCTATTGGCAGATGGCTGAGAAGCTACCCAACTTACTTTTCTCTCTCTCTTGCGCTGACTTTCTCTGATCCTGACGTAGGGGGATTAAGCAGGGGGGCTGTTCGCACACCTAGACGATACGGAGGCTCGTCTAAAAATGCTGAAAGATTATCTTCACGTTGCTACCTTCTGTGCAGCTGCTTTGTGAAGCGACATGCTGCACGGTGCTTCGCATACTTAAAAGCTCGAAGAGCACATATTGATTTTTGACTGTTTGTTTTCTCTGTCTCTCTCTCTCTCTGCTCCTGACGGAGGGGGGTGTGAGCTGCCGCCTTCAACAGCTTTGTGCCTGCGGTGCTTCGCATACTTAAAAGCCAAACAGCTCTATTGATTTGTTTGCTTTCCTCTCTCTTTCTGACAGTCTGTGCTCCAGACGCGCACTCCTTTGAAGAGGAAGATATGTTTGCATTCTTTTAATTGTGAGACGGAACTGTCATCTCTGTCTTGTCATGGAGCGCAGTTTAAACTTTTGAATAAGAGACAAATGTTTGTTTGCAGTGTTTGAATAACGTTCCTGTCTCTCTACAACCTCCTGTGTTTCTGCGCAAATCTGTGACCCAAGCATGACAATATAAAAATAACCATATAAACATATGGTTTCTACTTCGCGGATTTTCTTATTTCGCGGGTGGCTCTGGAACGCAACCCCCGCGATGGAGGAGGGATTACTGTACACCTTAGTTAGGATGGTCTGTACATCCACAGTGATCAAACTTGGCACACCCACTCTACTGGGTACCTTCTTCATGGTTGACACCAACACCAGCACCACTTGATACCTGAATTCTGTCACCAATATTAGAACAACAACAATAACATTTATTTCTATAGCACATTTTCATACAAACAACGTAGCTCAAAGTGCTTTACATGACAAAGAGATAGAAAAAAGACAAAATAAATAATTAAAATTAGGGAATTTTCGATCCTTTTTAAACTTTTTCCAAGTATTCACTGCCAACATCAATGCACTTTTGGGCTTTTCTGACCCACGCAGCAAAACACTTGTGAAAGGCTGTCTTTGGGTGGTTGTCCAGCTGTTCTTTGACAGCTGCAATCAGTTCCTCTCGAGTTTCGAAGTTGGGGCCTCGCAGGGGTTCTGTCACCTTCGGGAAGAGCCAAAAGTCACATGGTGCAAGATCAGGCGAGTAGGGTGGCAGGTTCAAAACGTTGACACCACTGTCTTCAATGAAATGCTTCGTCGCATTAGCCGTGTGGGCTGGCGCATTGTCATGATGCAAAAAGTGCCTTTGCAAGTTCTTGGACCGGCCTCTAGCCATCACAGAAAAAACGTAAGGCAGGCACTGAGTGGTGTACCACTCAGAGGTCACAGTTTTCCTCTCCATCAGCGGAATTGATGCGACAATGCCATCGATGTTGAAAAAGATGGTGCGTTTCACCGAGCGGATTAAACCATCAGAAAAGTCGTAAAAAATCATCACTCAAAAGTCACGCACGCACGGAGTCGGGAGCTTCGCCGCTAGCGCTGGCTGCGCACTCTCAGTTCATTTGCTTCTCGTGTTCATTCTGAAGGAAGAGAGGGAGCAAAACATCTGAACAAAAACATGCAACCACTTGAATAATCCCTCTACACAGCAGAACAGGTTTCGACAGGCTGACACTCGACAAACGATAAAATTCCGCGCGGAACCCAGACAACCCTCGTAAATGACCTCAATCAGTCCTCATGGTATTATGGGTTCTTATGGAAGGACTTGATGATGATGGTCACATGGACTTCTGGCCTTTAATCCATCAATGTAAGGACATCACGGTGCTTTGATTAGGTGGTGGTGGTGCAGATCACAACCACAGAAAACCAGATAAAGTAGGGGTTAGTACGGATTTTGGAGCCACCATGAATAATAATGATAATTAATTGAATATACAGAGCATCAGGATTTAACTATGATGATGCTATGAGAAAGCCATGTTAAAGTAATGTGTGTTTTAAAGTGCTCCACTGTATTAGCCTGGCGAATTTCTATCAGTCAGCTATTCCAGATTTGAGGTGCATAACAGCAGAAGGAACCTCACCACTTCTTTTAAGTTTATTTCTCGGAATTCTAAGTAGACTCTCATTTGAAGATCTAAGGTTACGATTTGGAGTGTAAGGTATAAGACATTCCGAAATATAAGATGGAGCGAGATGATTGAAGGCTTTGTAAACCATAAGCAGTATTTTAAAGTTAATTCTAAATGACACAGGTAACCAGTGTAGTGACATCAGAACTGGTGTGATGTGCTCGGATTTTTGTTTCCGAGTTAAGATTCTAGCAGCTGCATTCTGCATTCGTTCCAATCGACTGATGTCTTTTTTTGGGTGGTCCTGACAGGAGTGTGTTACAGTAATCTAGCCGACTGAAAACAAAAGCGTGAACTCATTTTTCAGCATCTTGCAATGTAATAAGAGGTCTAACTTTTGCTATATTTCTTAAGTGAAAAAATGCTGTCCTAGTAATCTGATTAATATGTGTTTTAAAATTCAGGTCAGAGTCAATAGTTACCCCTAAATTCTTTACCTTCGTCTTGACTTTTAATCCTAATGCATCAAGTTCATTTCTAATAACCTCATTATATCCATTATTGCCAATCACTAAAATGGCTGTTTTCTCTTTATTTAGTTTGAGAAAATTACTACTCATCCATTCGGAAACACAAGTGAGACATTGTTTCAGTGAATCAAGATTGTTGGGGTCGTCAGGTGCTATTGATAAATACAGTTGTTTGTCATCAGGATAGCTGTGGTAGCTCACGTTATGCCCCGAGATAATCTGACCTAACGGAAGCATGTAAATCGAAAAGAGCAGCGGACCCAGGATAGAGCCTTGTGGAACACCATGTAGAATATCTTGTGTCTTTGAAGTATACAGTGCATCCGGAAAGTATTCACAGCGCGTCACTTTTTCCACATTTTGTTATGTTACAGCCTTATTCCAAAATGGATTAATTCATTTTTTTCCTCAGAATTCTACACACAACACCCCATAATGACAACGTGAAAAAAGTTTACTTGAGGTTTTTGCAAATTTATTAAAAATTAAAAAATTGAGAAAGCACATGTACATAAGTATTCACAGCCTTTGCCATGAAGCTCAAAATTGAGCTCAGGTGCATCCTGTTTCCCCTGATCATCCTTGAGATGTTTCTGCAGCTTCATTGGAGTCCACCTTTGGTAAATTCAGTTGATTGGACATGCTTTGGAAAGGCACACACCTGTCTATAGAAGGTCCCACAGTTGACAGTTCATGTCAGAGCACAAACCAAGCATGAAGTCAAAGGAATTGTCTGTAGACCTCCGAGACAGGATTGTCTCGAGGCACAAATCTGGGGAAGGTTACAGAAAAATTTCTGCTGCTTTGAAGGTCCCAATGAGCACCGTGGCCTCCATCATCTGTAAGTGGAAGAAGTTCGAAACCACCAGGACTCTTCCTAGAGCTGGCCGGCCATCTAAACTGAGCGATCGGGGGAGAAGGGCCTTAGTCAGGGAGGTGACCAAGAACCCGATGGTCAGTCTGTCAGAGCTCCAGAGGTCCTCTGTGGAGAGAGGAGAACCTTCCAGAAGGACAACCATCTCTGCAGCAATCCACCAATCAGGCCTGTATGGCAGAGTGGCCAGACGGAAGCCACTCCTTAGTAAAAGGCACATGGCAGCCCGCCTGGAGTTTGCCAAAAGCACCTGAAGGACTCTCAGACCATGAGAAAGAAAATTCTCTGGTCTGATGAGACAAAGATTGAACTCTTTGGTGTGAATGCCAGGCATCACATTTGGAGGAAACCAGGCACCGCTCATCACCAGGCCAATACCATCCCTACAGTGAAGCATGGTGGTGGCAGCATCATGCTGTGGGGATGTTCTTCAGCGGCAGGGACTGGGAGACTAGTCAGGATAAAGGGAAAGATGACTGCAGCAATGTACAGAGACATCCTGGATGAAAACCTGCTCCAGAGCCTCTTGACCTCAGACTGGGGCGACGGTTCATCTTTCAGCAGGACAACGACCCTAAGCACACAGCCAAGATATCAAAGGAGTGGCTTCAGGACAACTCTGTGAATGTCCTTGAGTGGCCCAGCCAGAGCCCAGACTTGAATCTGATTGAACATCTCTGGAGAGATCTTAAAATGGCTGTGCACCGACGCTTCCCATCCAACCTGATGGAGCTTGAGAGGTGCTGCAAAGAGGAATGGGCGAAACTGGCCAAGGATAGGTGTGCCAAGCTTGTGGCATCATATTCAAAAAGACTTGAGGCTGGAATTGCTGCCAAAGGTGCATTGACAAAGTATTGAGCAAAGGCTGTGAATACTTATGGACATGGGATTTCTCAGTTTTTTTATTTTTAATAAATTTGCAAAAACCTCAAGTAAACTTTTTTCACGTTGTCATTATGGGGTGTTGTGTGTAGAACTCTGAGGAAGAAAATTAATTTAATCCATTTTGGAATAAGGCTGTAACATAACAAAATGTGGAAAAAGTGATGCGCTGTGAATACTTTCCGGATGCACTGTAATTACCACAACTAACAAAGAATTTTATACCTGCCAGGTAGAATTCAGAACAGGCCGTTCAGGACAACGAACCTGTCAATTGTATAACATGAAGTCAGGATTTGAAGGTCCCTCAAGTCCTGCCCTCTAACAGTGTTTCTCAACCACTGGGTCATCGCTGGCCACCGCCAGAGGATTGTGAGTTACCGTTGTTGAGTGCGGTAGTAGGTCACAGTGAGTCGTGAGAGGGTTGTGGTGGAATGTCTAAGTAATTGACATTGCCAGGCGATATTCACACCCATACATATCGACAATCATTCCCCAACCCGATCCCCCCACATTTCAGGTGTGAAAAAATATTCACGCTGGATTTACCAAGGGGGGAGCCCACCCTAATTTTGACATTCACTCTCAATTCACCACAGAGGACCCTTATGGGTCACAAATACAGTTAAAGACAGATATTGGGGCGCAACACCATAAGGGCTGAGAAACACTGCATAGCTACCCTACCTGCTCATTTATTCCATGTGTTTATCATTCTCTGTGTGAAGAAAAACTTACTAACATTTGTTCAAAATATGTTTTTAGCCATGTCCCCATTTTCTTGTTGTAAAATTATTTTACAATTTTCTAATTCCTTTCATAATTTTAAGCACTTCAGTCGCAGAATCTCTTTATCTCCATTTGCTTAAAGTGAAAGATTTCACAACCTAATATTAACTGCACCGATAACCGTAGGGCTTATGAGAGCAGCAGTTGAAAAGGATATTAGGAAGGCTAATAATGCAAAAAAAAGGTGAAAGATGAGCCAGAGAGATTGTTTTCAATATTTTAGTAGTACTAAAGGGCTTTGCCCCCTGCTCGCCAGCCCCCCGGCCTATACTATGCGCCAGCCACTTCGCGTCTCTGCCACTCGCGTATGTGGATTTCACTTTCACCAAACCACAAATCTTTTAATTCTCGTGGATACGCCTCTTCATTGGGTAGAAACACTACTTTTCCCTGATGGCAACACAAATTAGACGATCTACAAGTCTCCGACTTCAAGTTTAAATCCAAACAATATCTACATACATACTTGTGTCATTTCACCTATGTCCATATATTCAATCTCTTTTCGCTGTTCCGTTATTTCACTGAATAATCATTTCCATTTGTTTGCGCCTATGCGATCTTTACTATCAGTTTTTTTGAGACTTTTTCGAATTTTAGTACTCTAACCTGCTCTGCATGTGTATCGCGCCAACATTTTTAAACCTCTTTACGAGATTCTACTTCGTCATCTACTCTTTCTCTTTTATTTCTGGCTCCAGGCGTCGTTAAATCTCTTGGCACAAAGTCTCGTCTCGCAGGACATGAAAGTATCTCTCTGGAAAAAGTCATGTCCCGTCCCAGGATTTTTTTTATATAAAAGAGAGATGATGAACGTTCAAGGAACTGGTGAAGTGTATTAGGAACGATAAAGATGAGCTAAAATAGACAGAGGGAGAAACAGTAAATGCTTTGAAGTTGCATTTCTTTAAAATTTATACATGTGAAGAAATGGATAGGGCGGCATGGTGGCACAATGGTAGCGCTGCTGCCTCGCAGTAAGGAGACCTGAGGTTCTCTTCCCGGGTCCTCCCTATGTGGAGTTTGCATGTTGTCCCCGTGTGTGCTTGGGTTTCCTCCCACAGTCCAAAGACATGCAGGTTAGGATCCTAAATTGTCCCTAGTGTGTGTGCCCTGCGGTGGGCTGGCGCCCTGCCCGGGGTTTGTTCCTGCTTTGCGCCCTGTGCTGGCCCTGTGACCCTGTGTTAGGATATAGCGGGTTGGATGAGAGAGAGAGAAATGGGTAATGTCCCAACGGAGTGATTCAGAAATCGTAGAGAGAAGTGCTGCTTGGATTAAGTAGGCTGAAATCACCGGGACCAAATAACACTTATCTCAAAGTGCTTACTCGAAGTTAGTGATTCCATATACAGTAATATACTGAATAAACCCTTGGCACATTTTTTTTTAAACTGCACACTAGGGAAATTCGTAACATCTGAAGGCTAGCAAATCTGATGTGTTTGTATGAAAAGGAGGATCAGGCAGATCCAAGTAACCACAGGCCAGTTAGCCTAGCATGCATCACGGGTAAATTAATGAAAGCAATTATCAAGGAGACGATCGAGCATCACATGTCTGCACAGTCAGCACAGGCTCAGACAAGGAAGGTCGCGTGTCACTAATATGCTGGAATTCAATGAGGAAGCAACAAAAGCAGATGATAAGAGAGGTGCATTTGAGATCATTTATCTTGATTTTCAGAAGGCTTTTCATAAGAGGTGCTTTTCCGGACCTCTTTGTGTCCAAAGGTGAGTTGTATGGTCACTCTGAAGCCCTTATTGCAGAAACATAGCATGAACTGGTCATTGAGAGCTTCTTGATGGACAGTGTGGGTCGTATTGAAGTTATGTGGACCTCTTTGATTTGACGTGTTAGTTATGTGTTGCAGTCTGTGTGTTACTGTATGAGGAGAGATTGAAGGAGTTGAACTTTAAGCAAAGTCCGCTTTTCACACGAGAACTACTTAACAGATTTCGGGGGTTTTTTCTCTATAATTTGCTTGAACATTACGGTTGATTTTGCGACTTCTCTCATCACTTATGGTATCAGTTTATTTGCACAAATCCGAGAGAGAGGCTGCAGACTGAGGGGAGGGGGCGGGGCCTCCGATCAAGTCGCTGTACCTTTCGCCACATGTTGGAGCGCACCCTGCCTCTGCTTAGCTAACGATACCTGTTTGTTCAGCAGACATTATCATTTAGAGATTGTTAAGGAGTCATTTTTGACGTTTTTCAGAGAGAGATATATCAGAGTGTAACAGTAGGGGCCGCTATTGCTCCCTTGAACCCTCAGGTACCACACCAAACACCAGGTAAAAGTGCAATACTTCTTCTTTTTATTATAATACTGTGCACTAAGCACCCTCCACTCCACACTACACATACAATACTCAATAATTAATAATCAATCACCAATCCTCCTCTCCCAGACACTTAGCCACCCTTCCTCCCAGCTCAGCTCAGTGTTCTGGTCTCTCTCAGTCCTTTATATAGTCTGTGACCCGGAAGTATTTCTCTCTCTCTCTCTCTGTCCATGTGACCGTGAACACTTCTGGGTCAGATAAAAGCTCCTTTTCTTCAATCCGGAAGCACGTCGTTTCTACTGTTCACGTGACCAGGACGTACTTCCAGGTTATAGGGCACATAGCATTCCCCAAGCCTCCCTACAGTGGCTCCTGGTGGTCCCCATGGTATCCAGCAGGGCTGTTTATAAAAACTACAAGGTCCATAAGGCCCTGCTGGAATTCAGGGAACCTCCATGCTGCTGGGAGGGCTCCATCTGGCGGCCTGGAGGTGTGGGCTGGAATATTTGGCCGGCCATCCATCACAAGAGCTGCGTGTATGTTAAGAGGTTATGATTGGCAGAGATATCACATCCAATTGCGTTTCTTCCCACGTGGGGGGACGCTGTCCCATCAGAGCTGAACACGATCACATACAGTGCCAACATTTGACGTTGGAGCGTACCTACCTTCTGCTTGGCCAGAATTTTTTTTTATTGATTTTTTAAAGTTTGTCCTGTTTGATTATTATGTGGGCAGAGCCACGGGGCACAGCTAGTATTTTATACAAAAGAGTTGTTTCCTTATTAAAAAATATGACTGTCTGGGCCTAGCAGTCTCTCTTGGATGGGCACGGGCGCTTGAGGCTCACCTACGATGACAGGTCTGGGCCAGAGCTTTTTAATCCCAGTCGCTGGAGACCCGTATGGCTGCTGCTTTTATCTTCCAACACGTTTCACAATCAGTGCGTCATTCACCCTCTCATTGTTTATATAGCTGGGCTGTGTTTTCCTTAGGCTTAGTCCACACTTACATGGATACATCTGAAAATGCCGTTTTCGTTTTTTTGAAGTTTTCCATCCACATTAAGATTTTTTTTTTTTTTTATTTAAAGATTATTTTATAAAAGTTTGTCATCCACACTGAAACAGCAAAAACATGTAAATCTTGCATATTGGGTATGGCCATTCAGTTAAGCTCACCACATGTTAATGGAGAAAACACGAAAGAAATCCATTCATCCGTGTTCATAACCCACTTATCCAGGTGCCCAAGTATTGGGTACAAGGTCGGGTAGGAACAACACCTGGACCAGCCCATCATAGGGTGAACACACATGCACACGCTCCTGAAGCCAGTCTAGCAACGGCAGTTGAATTCTACGGAAGCACAGTAGGGCCAAAAGAAATCGAAATGATGAAAAACAGAACAGACTTCTTTGTCTGGTCAGAGAATAAGGTGCAACCACTTTTAAAATGTTTCAAACAAGTAGTCTTAAGTCAAAAAGCCTTGGAAAAATGAAAGACCTGCAGTCATGTCAAAATAAATACCACAACATATTTGACATTTTGAAGGCGCAGTACCTGTGGCCTGATGCATAGAAGTCAGGAATGACAATCCCAAGAATAAAGATGAAATTACAAAGAACATCAGCAGAACAAATACAAAACACAAATCGGATTACTTGACACACTCGTCACCCCACCCATTTTTCCATACCACTGGATCAGTTATTCTGACAGTACCTGGACTCAGAAAGTCTTCAGCCCCCCTCACTTTCTACACATTTTATTGTGTTGTAGATTTAATTTGAAATAGATACATTTACCATGTTTGCCCACCACTCAGCACTCAATGACTCCTAATGACAAAGTGAAAAGATGGAGATGGTATGGCAGCAGAGGTAAGGAGTACATCGGGCAATCCAGTTTGTATCTTTTATTTGTTCTGATACCCTTTGTGATCCCGTTGTTACTGTTGAGATTATCATTCCTGATTTCTTTGCAGGTACTGCGCCATGAAACATTACATTTATTTTGACACGGCTTCTAGTCTGTATTTTTCCAAGGGTTTGGCTTAGTTATGCTTGTGTGCAACATTTTAAAATCAGTTGCACTTTATCATTTCTCCAAAGAAGTTATGTCATTGTGGGTTATTAAGTATAGACTGATGGACAAAAATGGCTAATTTATCCATTTAAAATCCACCTTAATAAAAGGATAAATGTCTGTGTATCTGTGATTCCATCCAGCTGCTATGTCTCTGTCATTCCAACATATAGTGCATCACAAACATTAACATTGCTTTTATGAATCCCATAACAAATCACATATAACAGAGACGTATGCATTGCATTTGTCATTCCAACATATGATGCATCACAAACATTAGCACAGCTATTTTGAATCCCATAACAAATCACATATAACAGAGATATATGCATTGAATTTGTCATTCCAACATATGGTGCATCACAAACATTAACACTGCTTTGATGAATCCCATAACAAATTGCATATAACAGAGATATATGCATTGCATTTGTCATTCCAACATATGGTGCATCACAAACTTTAACACTGTTTTTAGGAATCCCATACCAAATGGCATAAAACAGAAACATATTCTTTGCATCTGTCATTCCAAAATATGGGGCATCAAAAACAGTAGCACTACTTTTATAAATCCCATAACAAATGGCATATAACAGGGACGTATGCATTGCATTTGTCATTCCAACATATTGTGCATTGGAAACATTAACACTGCTTTTATAAATCCCATAACAAATGGCATATAACAGGGACGTATGCATTGCATTTGTCATTCCAACATATTGTGCATTGGAAACATTAACACTACTTTTATGAATCTCATAACAAGTAGCATATAACAGAGCTATATACTTTGCATTTGTATTTCCAACAAATGGTGCATAACAAACATTTATAGTAGTGCATTTTATTACTACAAATATTTGTGATGTGCCATCTCTTGAAATGTCAACTTCAACGCATTTTATTACTACTTGCATTAAAATGTACACTTCAATAGACAGTGCACTGCAACTGTTAATGCTAAGGTCTACGTTGATTTCTTAGAGTTCAACCAGTTTTAGAAGGGTAGTATGGCTTGTTAAACCTATATCACAATAAAGTGTGCAGGAGGTGAAAGAATCCCAATACCTTCTGAGCATATTGTGTGTGTGTGTATGTGCACCAGTCCATTGCACAGACGCTTGATCAGTTCAGAATCAGACATGGGGAGAACAAGCAGGCTCCACACCAACAGTAACCAGATGTGAAATGCAAATTTCATTTTCCTGGGTGCTGGATGTGCCTCTGTGCTGCCACACCTAGTAATGTGTTTATTGGGTCATCTGAGCAAGTGCCTATCATGTCTTATCGGAGACCTGATTTGTTAAACGTGTCATGATTCACCTTATTTTGAAGTCTGCTATATATAAAAGAACTGACTCCTGGAGGCCCTTCTGCATCATCTCATATTTTGGCAGTAAATGCTCTCTATAGAAAGTGTCCCTCAAATCCTGATGGATTGACTGCCTGGATGTCATCTTGTGGTTACTTCATAAAGTACTGAGTGATGATGAAAGGCACTATAACCACAGATTGATTCATTAGTAGCCCCCATCAAGGTCATGCATGTGTTCCCTGCTTCCAAATCCCAAACACACACATTGCAGGTTAAACTGACCTGGCGTAAGTCGGTTGAGGTGTGGTTAAGGGTCCCTGACCCCCTAAGCCTAGTCCATCCAGGTTTTTTTGTTGTGTTCTTTTCCTGCCTTGTGTCTTATGAAGGTTGGGATCGGCCCCATGCATCTCTAAAGCTGGATTAGGTCCACTAAATGGATGAATGGATGATTCATTCATCGTGGACAAGCTGAGTCATCTCCTACCGTAATCATTTTTTTTTTTAAAGTGCCTTTCTGAGGTGACCTCTGTTACCTAACATCCATCCATCCATCCATTTTCTAACCCGCTGAATCCGAACACAGGGTCACGGGGGTCTGCTGGAGCCAATCCCAGCCAACACAGGGCACAAGGCAGGAACCAATCCCGGGCAGGGTGCCAACCCACCGCAGGACGTTACCTAACATTGTTAAACCTATTTAATTCATTTCAGGGTCACAAGAGTCAGGGCATTTCTTGGCATTGCCAGACACAAGGCAGGAAACCACCCAGAAATAAACATCTTGGGAAATTCATCCGTGTCTGTCTGTACTGTTTTGTATTTCGTAGATGTCAGCTGCCATGTGACAAAATCCTATACAAGGAACTATAAAATGTGAAGACAAATTGCCTGGGCTTTCTCTAGGCACTCTGGAAAATATGCATTTTTGGCTAAATGGTGACGCTGAATTGGCCTTTGCCAGTATACGTAGATGTGGGGCTGTGTCCCATGCAGAATTAGTTCCTGCCTTGCACCACATGCTTAATATAAGCTCCAACCCCCAGGACCTTATAAAGGAAAATGATGGAAGGGCAGCTAAGCGATCCAGGAGTGTCGACTTGAGTCATGTCATCCCCCTCTGTAGTCTTAACAGCTTTATAAATTATGTTTTCTGTGAAAGGTGCAGTATGGCGCAGTGGTAGAGCTGCTGCTTTGCAGTAAGGAGACTGTGGAAGATTGTGGGTTCGCTTCCCGGTTCCTCCCTGTGTGGATAGCACTTTGAGTACTGAGAAAAGCGCTATATAAATGTAATGAATTATTATTATTATTATTATTATTAAAAAAAATAACAACTGGACGAGTCATCTCCTAATGTGAACTTATATGTTTTTTGGTGGTGTTTCTCACCAAAGCAATGATTCCTCTGGTAAAGCCCATATTGAACTGTGAGTAGTGCTAAGTAAAAGCTGCAATGTGATATTATAGAAGTAAAGCACTGCAGAGACTTTGTTTTGTTCCTTCCTTAGAGGATCCTCATTCAGAACTGTATTCAAGCGTGCTGATTGGTGGAGAGGCAGATAAGGCGGGTTCAGCAGGCCAATGACCCAATCCCCACCTTGAAGGGCGTGGCTGCCACAGGGAGCTCTTATTTGCATTGCTCTCCGATTTCAAACCACCACAGGCACCTGAGCAAACAGACGGCAGCCACTGTTTGACGTCTGACTTGAAGGAAGCTTTCAAAGCAGTTGGTGCCCTCCTCGGCAGTGCCCTTCACAGACTCCCTGGGTTTAGGAAGGTCACTTTTGTACAGGGTGGCATTGGGCCAGCGTGTCTGTTGACTTTGGAGGTCTGAATCGGCCAGACTCTAGGGCTCCTTCCTGGTAAGCAATGCAGCACCTGACTTGACCACAATAGTCAGTCTTGAGGTGTTTGTGGACTGCTAACGTAGGATATCAGGTGGAAAAAAAATACATTGGCTTACTGCCCTGGCGTTGTGCCCGCTGTACAGTACTAAGACCATTCCTATTACTAAAAAGTATGTCTTTTGGCTGCTTGTTGACCAGTCATGAGCAGTGTGGTCATTCTGTGGACCAAACCAAAGAAGGACACCTCTGTATACTCTTATAACCACCTACTTTTAGAGTTCCCTCAATGGACTGTATGGTCAAACTGACCCAGTGTAGAGTAGCTACCAAAGTCTCATTGCCCAGGATGGAAGTTGTGATCACTCTCTCTATGGAACACTGAATTGTTATACGTAGATTCATGTCCTTGGTCAACAAACACACTAAGCATGAATGGTATGGTCATTCTGCACCACTTACTGCTCACCTGGCACACCTTGGTCTCACACTGTGATCAATCTGTGGGTCAAACCGACCTCTGTAGTTGCCCTTCTGGGCCTCTTTCATCTTCCTGTACTTCCGGTGCTCACATCGATTAATTCTGAAGACTTACGCTGTTGCAAGCTCCTCCAAACGTAAGATGAGGAGCCCGGCACACACGAGAACCTCCTACTCTTAGTAACAGCCTAATTCTATCAGGTTCGGAAATAGACAGAACCTTAGCCCTAATTTGATCCCCTTTGATGGACATGTTCTTTATGAACTGCAACAAATAACCACCAGACCAATTAAGTCCAGATACCAGGTTGTGTACTCAAAGGATGTGCGGAGCAGCTGACACATGTCCTTACGGATATATTTAACATCTCTCTGTGTCAAGCTGTTGTGCCATCTTGCTTTAAAACCTCAGAAATCATCCCAGTTCCGAAAAAACCCATAGTCACAACCATGAATGACTATCGCCCTGTAGCCTTAACATCAATAGTGATGAAATGTTTCGAGAGGCTGATCAAGGACCACATTACTTCTGTCCTACCCTCCTCTTTTGACCCACTCCAATTCGCCTACCGCTCCAACCGTGCCACAGAGGATGCCATATCTATTGCACTCCATTTTTCATTGGAACATCTGGAGAATAGAGACGCTATGGTCCGCATGTTGTTTGTTGATTTTAGTTCGGCTTTTAATACCATCATCCCTCGGAATTTGATCAGCAAACTGGGCCCATTGGGACTGGGCATACCTCTGCAAAACTGGATATTGGACTTTCTAATGGATAGGCCACAGTACGTACGGGTAGGAAAGAATAAATCGGATACCATCTCCTTGAGCACAGGTTCTCCACAGGGGTGTGTTCTAAGTCCCCTCCTCTTCACACTCATGACTCACGATTGTTGTGCCAAGTTCAGCACAAACCAAATTATTAAGTATGCGGACGACACAACAGTGGTGGGTCTCATTCGAGGTGACAGGGAAGGGGATTACAGAGAGGAGGTAAAGTCATTTGTGGAATGGTGTGATAAAAACAATCTGATACTGAATGTCGAAAAAACAAAAGAACTGGTGATCGACTTCAGGAAGAAACAGCTGATACACATCCCGGTCTACATTAAGAACACTGCTGTGGAAATTGTGCAGTCTACTAAGTTCCTGGGAGTTAATGTGACGAACAACCTCACCTGGTCCCTGCACACCTCCTCCGTCATCAAGAAAGCTCACCAGCGCTTGATCTTTCTGCGGAGGCTAAAGAGGGCCCATCTCAGTAAGTCAGTCTTCACCACTTTTTACAGAGGGACCATAGAGAGCGTGCTAACCAGCAGCAGCTCTCTGTGGCAGGAGAGCTGCAGCGCTTCGGACTGGAAAGCACTGAGGAAAGTGGTGAGGGCTGCGGAGAGGATCATTGGAGCCCCGTTGCCAAATGTACAAGATTTGGCAAAACAACGCTGTCTGGCCAGAGCTGTGCGGATTTCTAGAGACCCTACTTATCCTGCCTCTGAACTCTTTTCCCTCATGCCCTCAAGCAGAAGGTACCGCAGCCTGAAATGTAGAACTACCAGGTTTAAAAACAGTTTTTTTCCTACTGCCGTTCGTCTTTTAAATGAAGCATTTTAGTATTTTATTGTAGGCTGATTTTAACTATGTGTTTTTATTAATGTCTTGTGCATCGTATTTTCATTCTGCAGCACATCTTGGATGTTCTGCTAAATGACAAATAAAATTGAATTGAATTGAAGTCGATTAAACAAACTACAGTATATATTATGAAAACCCAAACAGAACTATAAACATGAACAAGTAAACAGATTCTAATTAATATGACCATACACCTGAACCACCCCTTTATAATGCACTACACAGAAAAACGTCAAAACAGGAAAGGAAATGAGACAAATTAAAAAAGAAATACGACTACTTACGGACAGCACAAGAATATTCACAGCACATATGTATACAGTATATCCATCCAGCTATATCCTAACTACAGGGTCACGGGGGTCTGCTGGAGCCAATCACAGCCAACACAGGGTGCAAGGCAGGAAACAAATCCTGGGCAGGGCGCCAGCCCACCACAGGGCACACACACACACACACACTAGGGACAATTTAGGATCGCCAATGCACCTAACCTGCACGTCTTTGGACTGTGGGAGGAAACCCACGCAGACACGGGGAGAACATGCAAACTCCACACAGGGAGGACCCGGGAAGCGAACCCAGGTCTCCTAACTGCGAGGCAGCAGCGCTACGCTACCCACTGCGCCACCGTGATGTCTCTGTATACAGTATATACAGATATAAATCAAACAAACACCCCATACACCAGGGGTCCTCAGTCACAGTCCTGAAGGGCCGCAGTGGCTGCAGGTTTTTGTTCTAACCCGGTTGCTTAATTAGAAAGCAATTCTTGCCAATAATTTAATTTCATGGCTTGTTTGTGCTTTAACTCTGCCATGTCAGGTCATTTTCATATCCTCAATTTTCTTCTCCTTTCTAAGGATATCATCCAAATGATTTGAAGGCTAAAATGGAGGAGTAATTCTCAGTCCTTCACTTTTTTCTCTTCACTTTCCTTCCAAGTATTTAATTAAACCCAATCATGCCTGATAAACACACACAGGTGTAAATGGTAACAAGCTAAATGGAGAACTGCAGCTTTCCTTTGTCATTTGCATGTTATTGCTAATTAGGAGCCATTAAAAACCAAGAATACAGCTGTTTAAGACTAAAATAAGCAATAAGGGTTCAAAATCTAAACAAGCGAGACAACTAAAGTGAAGCCGAAGTGTTACTTGAGCAATAAGTGCAGAAACCTGCAGCCACTGCGGCCCTCCAGAACCGTGATTGAGGACCCCTGACATACGCATTCCCCAATTCCTTTTAGATCGTACTTTTTAGGCCGGGTATTTCGCTGTTAAATCCAGTGCACTGGTAAAATATACCACTGTCACGTTTACCCTCTACGGTATAAAAGGAGAGTTCTCACCGGTTTGGAGACAAATCTCATCTTGGATGCCGAAGTCCGCCTCACACCCGGGTGTAATGGCGTTAACGTCCCTCAATGGAAGATACAAGTGTCACAAATACAAAGGCAGCGCCATGCGCACCAATATCCTCCCCTGGTCAGACATCACTTGTTGTTGCGTGCGCCCGCACCGTAGATACGGAGCATTTGATACCTTACGGATCGCTCCCTTTCAAATCCTTCCCTTCTCGTTTTTTAAAATGCACGCCTCCTTGCGTTTTTCAAGTCGGCCCATCCTCTTATGACACACACCGGCGCGTTTTTATGCCAGGACCCACAGGCGTGGTTTGGCCCCCTGTTCCCCTTAAAGAGATATCCTTAAAATACTCATATATGCTAAAGGGAACAAGGGGCAGAAACAGACAAAGCACATAAAATATATAGCAACCGTTACAATGCCCCTTTGGACATCTTTGATTTCTCAGGATGCCCAGTGTGGTCCATCTTGAATGCATGTGAGATTTCATTGCGACTCTGTTGGTCATACTGAAGGAGTACCGAGATATTGTCATGTAGAGGTACTTACAGTAGTTGACCAGGATGACCAGCATAGTCACTCTGTTGGTCACACTAAGTAGACCCAGAACCGTCTTGACTCCCTGTGAGGTCGTATTGACAATGTGTTGCTCATACTGAAGGAGCATTGAGACATTGTCATACAGAGGATCTTGATTGGTCAAGACGGACAGTGTGGTCACTCTAAATGATTTATAAATCATCTGCTTTTCTGGTTCTTTAATCTCGATTTCCTGTGAGATTGTATTGCTACTCTGTTGGCCATATTGAAGGAGTGTAGAGAGAGAGTGAGATATGGTCATCTAGACGTACTTTCTTGATTATGATAGTGTGGTCACACACATTGTAGGAGATGCCAAGTGATTATAAATCCATGTGCTTCTCTCAACCCCTTTGTGTCCAAAGATGAATTGTATGGTCACTCTGGAGACCTTGCTGAAGAAAGTTAGCATGAACTTGTCATTGAGAACTTCTTGACTGAGAGTGTGGTCCACTGTGTGGTTCGTATTATGTGACCTGACGTGTGTGGTCACTGTATTACACCAAAGGCCATTCTGAGTGGTTACAGTGTTGTACTTGTTTGATTCCCAGGGAGGACAGTGTTATCATACTGAATGACCTGGACCTCCTTGATTCCATCAGGTAGATATGGTGGTCACTATAGTAGCCAAATTGAATTATTGCCCAGTGCTCTTACTGTCTGGAGCTCCTTGGTTGTCCAGGAGGGGACAGAATTGTCACTCTGAGTGACAGGTAGACTTGTGTGCTCTTCTGGACCTCCTCGATTACATGAGGTGGGTGATGTTCCATATTGGTCACACTGAAAGAATGTACAATGTCAGGCATATCACAATTGTCACTATGGTCAATATGTAAGATATAGTAAATGACTCTTAAGCTGTGTGCTTCACTTGGCTGACTTCGTTCTTCAAGATGGACAGTGTGGTCAGTTTGTAAGTAGTGGAGAACACCACGGTATTTGCCAGCTACGTGATTGACCAGAATGAACAGTGTGGTCACTTTGTAGGGCTTACTGAAGGAATTAAAAAGGTCACACTCTTCTGTGGATACTTGATTTCCCAAAGCGGGCAGAGTTACCAGTTTGTAGGGCACACCGAAAGATCCTGTGCTTCATGACTGTACTCTAAAATTGAATGCTTCTTGTCACCGTGGCTGTTGAGTGCAGTTTTGTGTTTCTGCATCCTCCTCCAGAGTGTTAGGTGACCCTCTATGCCCCCCTAGATATGACACTAATTATTCAAGATTGGCAGAGTGACCTTTGTCCAGTCATTTTCGTGTGGATGGCTGTTCTGTGTGCTCAGGCGTCTTCTCCTTTGCCTTCCAAATGTTCTTGACTGGTGACCCTTTAGGCCACATGTGTCCCACTGTGGCTTGTCAGACCTCTTTGTCAAGTGTAGGGCGCTTTGGGCCTACCAAGAGGTCAAGAGGATTTCTTTTTAACAAACAGCTGGGTGAAGGAGAACAGTAGGCCATCACTGTGGGCCGCCCCACCCTAATTCTTCTCCACCCTGACAGGCTGGGCAGCATTTTTACAGAAGCATAATTACAATGCAAGCTGCATTTAGAAGTCTCACCTCCGAGACGGGCGGCAGAGTGGGCCGGTCACTGGTGTCTCCCAGAGTGCCTCAGGTCATCTGCATCATGTGCCAGCAAGCTGAGATATAGCACTTAGGATGGTCATCCTGACACTGGAGTCTGTCTAATGACTGTACAGGTGGATCCTAGGGGACAGCAAACTGAATTAACATGCCAGCCATATTTGCCAAAAGGACCCCCAGGGTAATTTCTTTCCTTGTGGCTACTGCAAAAACACAAACTGTTTTAATGATTTTCTAGAACTCCATGGCTTTTTTGACAGTGGGCTGTTGCTGTCCATCCATTACCCAATTGGCTCAGCCCCTCTCGTGGTTGTGACTGTCCTGGGCACAAGTTGGCATTACTGTGTAACCTCTGTTATTGACAACACAATAAGACCAAAGTGGGTCCTCTGCACAATTGAAGTGGAGGACAAGCTTCATGCCCATCACAATGGCGTGCCAATCACTCGCCATGATGGCAAAGTCAGCGCCTTAACCTCTCCTCCATGTTGTCCATAAGACAACTGCACAGCAAGTGGGTACCATCAGTGAGTCCATTCATCCATCGTCCAAGTGTTATTTGGTCCACTCATCCACCACTGTTTAATGTCCAGTTTAATTTTATGCTTATTTAAATTAATTCTTCCATCTTCTGCTGTATATGTAGCTGAACTGGACAGTCCACGTTATTTTATTTATCCATTCATCACTGTGTGATTAGTCATACTGGACAACATGCATTCTTTCACTTGTCCATCCAACTATCCCCTAATGTCTATTCAGTCACACTGGACAGTAAAGGTTATCTTGTCCATCAGGTTACACAGTCTGTGTTTTTTTTCCTATCACTTCATAAATCCTTCCATCATCTACTGCCTACACAGTCGAACTGGACAGTGAACTGGACAAACATCTACCACCATATATATAGGCAACCTGGAAAATGAGCGGTGCTTTAGTCACTCCTACATCCACGATCAAATTGGGCAATAAGTGTCCTTTATTTGTCTAATAAATTAAGGAATCTACCCATTGATCCATCCAACACTATTTATATACTTCAGCTGGATAGTAAGAGGTTTTTGTATCCGTCCATTACTGTTTGTATAGTCAACTGGGCAGTCAGTGTTGTTTCTTCTAACCATTCAGGAGTCAATCCATCCACTGCTGTCTCTACACTCAAACTGGGCAGTGGGCTGGACAATGCATCCTTCTATTCATACACTGCCATTTAAATTGGCAAGCTTGAAAATAAGACTTATTTTATCCGTCATACATCCAATATTCTTTATACAATCAAACTGGACAATAAGCGTCACTTCTTTGTTCAGTCCATTTGAGTCCATTCCTCCAGTACTGTCTAATTACTTAAACTGGATAACTAAGAGTTTTTGTTTTTATCCATCCGTTACTGTTTATGTAGTCAGACTGGGCAGTTGGTGTTGATTCTTCCATCCATCTGCTACTGTCTTTGTAGTCACAGTGGGCCAGGAGCTTCACTTTATCAATCTACTAGCATTTATAATGTCAAAGTGGATAATAAGCTGTATTTTATTCCTCCATTCATGAATCCATCCACTACTTTCTACCATCTTGCACTGGACAGGAAGACTTTTTTTGTCCATGGCAGTTATGCTCTACGTAGTCAAACTGGAAAATGAGCTTTACTTTATCTGACCATTCATAAATCCAACCATCCATCCACCCATCACTGTCTGAGGGGCCTTGAGCATTATTTTACCAACCTGCAAGTATTTATAAAGTCAAAGTTGACAATATGTGTCATTTCCTTATTCAGTCCATCCATTGATCTGTCCAGCTGTGTCTTTAACTGGACAGTAAGAGCTTGTATGTCTGCCCTTTACTGTTTGCATCATCAAAATGGACAATAGGTGTTTCTTCCATCCACTACTCTCTAATAATATGCTATTTTTTCCATCCACCATTGTTTATATAATCAAACTGGGCAGTATGCGTCATTTCTTTATTCAGTCCATTCATGAATCCATCCATCGATCCACATACTACTGTCTCCACAGAGTCATCAGGACAGCAGAGAGAACCCAACCACTCTGGAACAAATCTACACCTCCCGATGCCGTAAAAAAGCAATAGACATTTCACAGGATTCATCACATCCTGGTCATTGCCTCTTCCAGCTTCCATGAAGAAGCTTAGAAGAGAGTGTGCTACATCGATACAGCTACTCAGTAGAAAAGAGGATACACCTAATGTCTGCTCCTAAGGAGATCTGGAGCAATGAAAACCAGGAGAAACTGCCTTAAAAACAGCTTCTATCCAAAAACAATCATGGCCCTGAACTCAGAATAAAACTGCTCCGTATCATTCTCCCAATGTGCAATACAGACCTTAAGTGCAATTTGTATATTTTGTAAAGTACTTTTATTATTATTCGGTTTGTTATTATTTTCTCTCTTCTAGTCTTTTTAACTCTTATGCCTCACACTGAGTCGACTGCACCTTCAATTTCATTGTTCCTTTGTAAAAGTGACAATGACAATAAAGATCTATCTATCTATCTATCTATCTATCTATCTATCTATCTATCTATCTATCTATCTATCTATCTATCTATCTATCTATCTATCTATCTATCTATCTATCATCCTGCCTACTATACTAAAAATTAAGATCTACTCTATCTATCTATCTATCTATCTATCTATCTATCTATCTATCTATCTATCTATCTATCTATCTATCTATCATCCTGCCTACTATACTAAAAATTAAGATCTGTCATCCTGCCTACTATACTAAAAATTAAGATCTATCTATCTATCTATCTATCTATCTATCTATCTATCTATCTATCTATCTATCTATCTATCTATCTATCTATCTATCATCCTGCCTACTATACTAAAAATTAAGATCTATCTATCTATCTATCTATCTATCTATCTATCTATCTATCTATCTATCTATCTATCTATCTATCTATCATCCTGCCTACTATACTAAAAATTAAGATCTATCTATCTATCTATCTATCTATCTATCTATCTATCTATCTATCTATCTATCTATCTATCTATCTATCATCCTGCCTACTATACTAAAAATTAAGATCTATCTATCTATCTATCTATCTATCTATCTATCTATCTATCTATCTATCTATCTATCTATCATCCTGCCTACTATACTAAAAATTAAGATCGATCTATCTATCTATCTATCTATCTATCTATCTATCTATCTATCTATCTATCTATCTATCTATCTATCTATCTATCTATCTATCATCCTGCCTACTATACTAAAAATTAAGATCTACTCTATCTATCTATCTATCTATCTATCTATCTATCTATCTATCTATCTATCTATCTATCTATCTATCTATCTATCTATCTATCTATCTATCTATCTATCATCCTGCCTACTATACTAAAAATTAAGATCTGTCATCCTGCCTACTATACTAAAAATTAAGATCTATCTATCTATCTATCTATCTATCTATCTATCTATCTATCTATCTATCTATCTATCTATCTATCTATCTATCTATCTATCTATCATCCTGCCTACTATACTAAAAATTAAGATCTATCTATCTATCTATCTATCTATCTATCTATCTATCTATCTATCTATCTATCTATCTATCTATCTATCTATCTATCATCCTGCCTACTATACTAAAAATTAAGATCGATCTATCTATCTATCTATCTATCTATCTATCTATCTATCTATCTATCTATCTATCTATCTATCTATACTAAAAATTAAGATCTATCTATATCTATCTATCTATCTATCTATCTATCTATCTATCTATCTATCTATCTATCTATCTATCTATCATCCTGCCTACTATACTAAAAATTAAGATCTATCTATCTATCTATCTATCTATCTATCTATCTATCTATCTATCTATCTATCTATCTATCTATCTATCTATCTATCTAAATACTTCAGCTGGATTATAAGAATTTTTCTTACCTGTCCATTACTGCTTATATAGTCAGACTGGACAATACATGTTGCTTCTTTCATCTACTACTGTCTATACGGCCAAACTGGACAGTGAACTGGACAATCCATCCATCCAACACCATTTATATAGGCAAACTGGAAAATAAAGTGTATTGTCTCCATTCATCCATTTATGGATGTCGCCCCTCATTGTTGGTATTATTAGACTTTGACAATCTGTGGGGGTCCTAAGTGTTGGGAGAATGAGCCCCTTAACTTTCACAAGTGGTGAACTTGAGATGACTAGGATGGGTCGCCTAATAGACTGAATGGCTCTGCATCCATTTGCCCACTATTGTTTATGTAATCGAAGTGGACAGTAAGTGTCATTTCTTTATGCAGTCCATTCATTAATCCATCCATTGATCCATCCAGTACTGTCTAAATATTTAATAGGGTTTTTATATTCCTCTATTATTGTTTGTATAGTTCAACTGGACAGTAAGTGTTTCCTCCATCCATTCATGAATCCATCCATCCACTCCTCTCTAAAAATATGTATATTATTATATCCAGCCATCAATCCGTCCACTATCTATACATATTAATAAAAGGCAAAGCCCTCACTGACTCACTGACTGACTGACTGACTGACTGATTGACTGACTGACTGACTGACTCACTCATCACTAATTCTCGAACTTCCCGTGTAGGTGGAGGGCTGAAATTTGGCAGGCTCATTCCTTACAGCTTACTTACAAAAGTTAGGCAGGTTTCATTTCGAAATTCTACGCGTAATGGTCATAACTGGAACATATTTTTTGTCCATACACTGTAATGGAGGAGGCGGAGTCACGTATCGCGTCATCACGCCTCCTACGTAATCACGTGAACTAAAAACAAGGAAGAAATTTACAGCACGAGTCAAACGCGGGAACGAAGGTAAATGACGTTAATTTTTGACTGTCTTTTAATACTGTGTAAGCATACATATTAACACATGTGCAATTAAACGTGTGCATTTACGGGGTGATTTCTCAGGCTTAAAAGCTCGCCTTTTATCAAACGCGGGAACAAAGGTAACTGACGTTGTTCACTGTCTTTTAATACTGTGTAACCATACATACAGTATTAACACATGTGCAATTAAACGTGTGCATTTACGCGGTGATTTCTCAGGCTTAAAAGCTCGCCTTTTACTAAAAAGGTAAATGCAAAACTATTTTCAATCAGTTTAATGAAACGCTCCCGTTAAGGATTGCAATAACATATTCGCGAGATAAAAGAACGAAGTAGGGGGAAATGACGGAAGAACCGCAAACAGCGAAGAGCAAAAAATTAATTAAACAATTGAGAAGGGAGCGAGTGAAGCATATAAGCATGTTCATAAGGGAAACAAAGCACAGTGTAAAACGTAAGTTTAAATTAAGTTTATAGAAACGCTCCCGCAGCGGATTGCAATAACATATTCGCGAGATAAAAGTTTAATGAGAAGACACGAGGTATAAACGAACCACACACCGTGGCGCAACGTTAGGGGCAACAGTTTCAACCATTCTATGATCTGCTTCTCGCAACTGAAAGACGGCACATGGCGGATGTTAGCCGACTTGCTGACCGGAACATTAGGGGCTTCAACTCTGGCGCTGACGCCACATCTCAGTGCCAACACTTTGCAGACTCTACTTAAAAGACACGCCCTCCTCACTGGACAGTTAAAAAGACCAATCAAACTAACGATGACATCAAGTATTACCCAATCAAAAGTAGGAAAGGAGGCATCTTCATAAAATGCGTGTGGGATGATTTGCATGAGACGCTGCTTTAAAAAAAATGATAAAAAAAATACGGGACAAATCCCATCCAGTATTGATTCAAAACGGGACGCGCAATTTCATTCTCAAATGCGGCACGATTCCGTATTTTAAAGGACGGGTGGCAACCCTACAGTGCCAGGTAACCACCCATACAATCAGATTGTGATTCAGACTAGGAATGCAATGAATGTAATTACCCCGATCTACATACAAGGCGAAAGTCTTGCAACATTCAAAGATGATGGTTTGGGATAAGTACACCATACAACATAAAAGAGCTTATGAAGCCTTGAACCGAAAAAAGCAACATCTCAGAGATCGTAAAAAAAAAAATAGGAGGTAATGTCGTTTTACTCGCTGTAGATTTTAGTCAAACATTACCAGTTATTCCACGAGGGAGACCAGCAGATGAACTCAACGCGTGTTTAAAATCCATGCTTCTCCCACGCTCGGTTATATGTCGCGTGTTCTCGGGTAGGTACACCAAAAAATGTATACATTTAAGCATGTAATGGGCAAACAAAAAATGAGGTATACCCGAAGGCACTGCAGTAGTACTTAATCTAACTTTACTTCTTAAATGTTAATGTTTTACTGTTTAATAATTTATACGCTTCTTATATGTTGTTCAAATTCTTTTATCAAAATACCAGTGACAGCGCAATGCACGATAACATGGAGTGAATACACCATACGCATCTGCCCACGGCCGCCCTGGTGTGCGCAGATAGGAGTTGATTCTACAATAAAATAAAATAAAGATAAAAAGAGTAATACAGTCATCACCCATAAAGCATATAGCAGACGTGACGTACTATATGTGTACCAGATTTCAAGTCAATAGGTGAAACGGTTTGCGAGCTACAGGTGATTTAAAATCCTGGACAGACACACAAATTGCCACGGTAGCAAATTACAGAAGAAGATTTTACTGTTTAATAATTTATATTTATATGAAATGTGCTTCTTATATATTACTTCATATTCTCATATGATAATGATGTTAATGTTTATATTGATTTCTATGTTATTGAAACTGCATGTATGTGTGTATATGTATGTATATGTATATATATATATATATATATATATATATATATATATATATATATATATATATATATATATATATATATATATATATATATATATACACTAGCAAAATACCCGCGCTTCGCAGCAGAGAAGTAGTGTGTTAAAGAGGTTATGAAAAAAAAAGGAAACATTTTAAAAATAACGTAACATGATTGTCAATGTAATTGTGTTGTCATTGTTATAAGTGTTGCTGTCTTTTATATATATATATATATATATATATAATATACACACACACGTAAACATTTATATACATATACATATATATACATATCTACATATACACATATCTACATATATATACACACATACATAAACACACACATAAGACTTATTGACTGAAACGGGCTTTCACGAAAAAAGTTAGGGCTTTGCTACAGGATACACCCTCCACAAGTTAAGCAAGTAAAAATAAAATATATATTTCTGTTTTATTTAAACCTTTTAAGTTCATATGCATAGCCCCATTTGGCTGTTTAATTTTTTTTTCTTTCTTCAGTAATATTTAATCTCCTTAAAGAAAAAGAACATATCCATTTTACTTTTTTTGTATCTGTGTAGTAATATTTTAGTGTAAAAGAATAACCAGTATTTAAACCTTTTATGTTACTTTATACATTTATTTTACACAATGTTTGAAAAATTAATAAGAAAGCTACATATTTTGGCAGCTGCTGCTTTCATTTTCAATGAAATGAAAAAAGCTCTCCAAGAGAAAACGTCAATGAAGAAGAAACAGTTTGCACTATCTAAAAAGGAGAAACCCTCATTTATAAAAGTTTGCTGCAGATGACTTAACTGAAAATAAATGAATAGTTCCTATGTGTATAATACATATTTATCTATTTGACTTATGCCTTTATTCCACCAACTTACAACATCTGAAGTACAATTTGTTACATTACTTTTGTTTTTTGCAGCACAGGCAGGTGAAGTGACTTCCTCAGGGTCACACAGTGGTGTCAGTACCAGGATTTGAACTGACAAGCTCCGGGTTTGCTGAAATATTACTGAAGAAAGAAAAAAAACAAAAATGGGCAAATAGGGCTATGCATACAAATGTCCATCCATCCATTATCCAACCTGCCATATCCTAAATACAGGAGCCAATAAGTAGATATGTATATATACAGTATATATATATATATATATATATATTTATATATATATATATATATGTGAATGTATGTATGTATATATCTATGTGTATATATATATATATATATGTAGATATGTAAATTTGTATATGTATATATATGTTTATGTGGATGTGTATATACGTATGTATATGTAGATATGTGTATATGTAGATATGTATATATATATGTATATGTATATATATGTTTATGTGTGTGTGTGTGCATATTATATATATAAAAGACAGCAACACTCATAACAATGACAACACAATTACATTGACAATCATGTTACATTATTTTTAAAATGTTTCCTTTTCTTTTTCATAACCTCTTTAACGCACTACTTCTCCGCTGCGAAGCGCGGGTATTTTGCTATTTATCTCTTTATATAAAGGAGAGTTGGGATCCGAGAGACTGTGTTTGTGTGTTTGTGGAGGGATGGAGAGTTAAGGCAGGTGTTGGAGTCACGTGATCATCTCCCCTCCCATTCACCTCATTTCATTCAATTCATTTCGCTCGAGCTGAGCTCCGCAGTTGGCGCGGTCTTTCTGTTCTTGATTTGCTTTTCACATGGCCAAGTATACGTTGCATGCTCAAGAGTAAGCTCAGCGCACAACTTGGTCATATTACAACCGGAGGGGCGAACTGACAACATGGTATACAAAGAGATCCTTAACAAATAATTATTGGTATAATTTCCCTCAGTTTATTATATAAAATTTTAAAGCAGTACTTCGCCGTTGCGAAGCGCGGGTATTTTGCTCTATATATATGTGTGTGAATGTATGTATGTATATATGTATGTCTATATTTATATCTATATATATATATACAGTGGTGTGAAAAACTATTTGCCCCCTTCCTGATTTCTTATTCTTTTGCATGTTTGTCACACAAAATGTTTCTGATCATCAAACACATTTAACCATTAGTCAAATATAACACAAGTAAACACAAAATGCAGTTTTTAAATGATGGTGTTTATTATTTAGGGAGAAAAAAAATCCAAACCTACATGGCCCTGTGTGAAAAAGTAATTGCCCCCTTGTTAAAAAATAACCTAACTGTGGTGTATCACACCTGAGTTCAATTTCCGTAGCCACCCCCAGGCCTGATTACTGCCACACCTGTTTCAATCAAGAAATCACTTAAATAGGAGCTGCCTGACACAGAGAAGTAGACCAAAAGCACCTCAAACGCTAGACATCATGCCAATATCCAAAGAAATTCAGGAACAAATGAGAACAGAAGTAATTGAGATCTATCAGTCTGGTAAAGGTTATAAAGCCATTTCTAAAGCTTTTGGACTCCAGCGAACCACAGTGAGAGCCATTATCCACAAATGGCAAAAACATGGAACAGTGGTGAACCTTCCCAGGAGTGGCCGGCCGACCAAAATTACCCCAAGAGCGCAGAGACGACTCATCCGAGAGGTCACAAAAGACCCCAGGACAACATTTAAAGAACTGCAGGCCTCACTTGCCTCAATTAAGGTCAGTGTTCATGACTCCACCATAAGAAAGAGACTGGGCAAAAACAGCCTGCATGGCAGATTTCCAAGACGCAAACCACTGTTAAGCAAAAAGAACATTAGGGCTCGTCTCAATTTTGCTAAGAAACATCTCAATGATTGCCAAGACTTTTGGGAAAATACCTTGTGGACTGATGAGTCAAAAGTTGAACTTTTTGGAAGGCAAATGTCCCGTTACATCTGGCGTAAAAGGAACACAGCATTTCAGAAAAAGAACATCATACCAACAGTAAAATATGGTGGTGGTAGTGTGATGGGCTGGGGTTGTTTTGCTGCTTCAGGACCTGGAAGGCTTGCTGTGATAGATGGAACCATGAATTCTACTGTCTACCAAAAAATCCTGAAGGAGAATGTCCGGCCATCTGTTCGTCAACTCAAGCTGAAGCGATCTTGGGTGCTGCAACAGGACAATGACCCAAAACACACCAGCAAATCCACCTCTGAATGGCTGAAGAAAAACAAAATGAAGACTTTGGAGTGGCCTAGTCAAAGTCCTGACCTGAATCCAATTGAGATGCTATGGCATGACCTTAAAAAGGCGGTTCATGCTAGAAAACCCTCAAATAAAGCTGAATTACAACAATTTTGCAAAGATGAGTGGGCCAAAATTCCTCCAGAGCACTGTAAAAGACTCATTGCAAGTTATCGCAAACGCTTGATTGCAGTTATTGCTGCTAAGGGTGGCCCAACCAGTTATTAGGTTCAGGGGGCAATTACTTTTTCACACAGGGCCATGTAGGTTTGGATTTTTTTTTCTCCCTAAATAATAAAAACCACCATTTACAAACTGCATTTTGTGTTTACTTGTGTTATATTTGACTAATGGTTAAATGTGTTTGATGATCAGAAACATTTTGTGTGACAAACATGCAAAAGAATAAGAAATCAGGGAGGGGGCAAATAGTTTTTCACACCACTGTATATATATATATATATATATATATATATGTGTGTAGATATGTAAATTTGTATATGTGTATGTGTATATATATATATATATATATATATATATATATATATGTATATGTATATGTATATGTATATATATATATATATATATATATATATATATATATATATATATATATATATATAATGTATATATATGTATATATGTATATGTGTGTGTGTATATGTATATATATATGTGTAGATATGTAAATTTGTATATGTGTATGTATATATATATATATATATATATATATGTATATGTATATATATATATATATATATATATATATATATATATATATATATATATATATATATATATATATATATAATGTATATATATGTATATATGTATATGTGGATGTGTATATGTATATATATGTATATGTAGATATGTATATATATATGTATATATGTTTATGTATATATATGGTTACATAACCTCTTTAACACACTACTTCTCCGCTGCAAAGCGCGGGTATTTTGCTATATATATATAAAAGACAGCAACACTTATAACAATGACAACACAATTACATTGACAATCATGTTACGTTATTTTTAAAATGTTTCCTTTTTTTTTCATAACCTCTTTAACACACTACTTCTCCGCTGCGAAGCGCGGGTATTTTGCTAGTTGTGTATATAATTAGCTTGAATATTAAGTATCACTTCTTTATTCAGTCCACCCACCATGACCCTCTATGACCTGTGCAGTCAAAATGGCCCCCAAGTTTCCATTGTTCCTTCTATCCACTGCTACATATATAATGTAAATAGTCAGAGTGGGTTGACGCTGACTTATTTTATTCATCCACTAGCAGGAATACTTAGTGCTACCTGGAAAGCTTAAAGTGCAGCACTAAATCAATTCCCAGAGGGGTGTGGTGGTGGGGGGTAGCTATTGCTCCCACTCCTAAATATCCCCAACTGAACCCTTTGTGTGTGCCAAGTCTCCACAATGGTTCCTGGGGGCACTTAACTAATAAAGAGCAGGTGCTGTCACTAAATAAAGGGGGAACATTTTCAGAATGAATTCTAGCCTGTGGTCTTACTTTGTACAAATGGGGGAATCAGGATTCCATAGAGGACAACCAGACATGGCAGGCGGTGTGGTGCAGTGGTTAAGGCTTTTGTACTTTAAACTCTGAGGTTGTGGGTTCAAATCCCACCTTGGACACTGTGTGACCCTGAGCAAGTCACTTCACCTGCTTATGTTCCAATTGGAAAACCAAAAGAAAAGGAAATGTAATCAATTGTATCTCAAAGGTCTAAGTCGCTTTGGATAAAGGCGTCGACCAAATAAATACATGTAAATGTGTCCTCAGCTTTATGTATTAGAAGATTCATAAGACAATCTGTCCACTGCTTTCTGTATTGTGAGTATGAACTGTAAACACCCTTTTTGCCATCTTCTGTCCATTTTCCAAACCTGATTATCTAGATGGCAAGCTGGAGCCAATTTAGCAATGCCAGTTCACCTTATCTGCATGTTTTTGGACTGTGGGAGGAGGCCCACGTGGACACGACGAGATCATGCAGGCTCCACGCAGGGAGCACCTGGTCTCCTCATTGCGAGGCAGCAGTGCTATCACTGTGCCACCCTGCCACCCATACATTTTAGACATCCCTCAATGTCCAAACCTGCTTATTCTGAGCAGGGTCACAGGGAAGCTGGAGGCTGTCCCAGCAAGCATTGGGTGTAAGGCAGGAACAATCACTGGGTGGGGTGCCAGTCCATCATAGGGTGAATATACAGAACAGGGGCCAACCTAACCTGCATGTCTTTAGACTATGGAAGGAAACCGGAGCACCAGGAGGAAACCCACATGGACACGGGGAGAATATGCAAACTCCACATAGGGGGGACCCAGGATTTGAAACCAGTCAACTTGTTTGCCACTGCGCCATTTTTTTTTTTCCCAACTTGTGTTGTTTTAATCCCCAAACTGGATGCTAAGTCTTTGTTTCTTCCATCTACTGCCTCCCATATTGTTAAAATGGACACTAAACGTTAGCTAATCTATCCATCCAGCACGACCACCTGCATTGTCAAACTGAACAAAGCCCTTTGTTTAATCAGTCCATCTGCCATCTTCTTTGTAGTCCAATGAGAGTGCAGGCTTGTATATCTTCCTCCTGTCCAGCCACTCTTCTATTCTTCCACTTCCTTTCAGTAGTCACACTGGACCTTAAGATTTATTTGCTCACAGTCATCTCTATAAGGTGTTTAAGGTCAATTTTTGTTATGGAGGTCCCATATCTTCACAACTGCCTAATACAAACATCACATGGTGGCTGGGGGTGTTGATTTCTTTGCAGTGCACTATATAAACAAATGGGCCTGTCCTCGACTTTATCTCCCCCATTGACTTGTGCACACAATGGAGCCCTGTCTTCATTTCTTGATAACGACCTGCTGCTGTTTCCCTTCTTCCGGCCTAACAGAGGATTTGGAAAATTCCTCATGTAACCGCTGACGACGTGGCCCTGGTGACCATTGACGACATGAGAGCCGGTAGCTGTCCAAAAGGGTCCACTGGTAGCTGTCCAAAAGGGTCCACTGCCGTACCCAGCACCTGCTCCGCTCTCTCTGTCTCTCTCACTCTGTCTTTGCTGTTACGCCCCACACTAACTGTAGGATGAGGTGGCGCTGTGAGTCACGGCTGTTGGCACCCCATGGCAACATCACAACAGAGCAGGCAAGCGGAGAGGACGGATGATCATAAAGCAATAAAGGGCGAAGTATAGCGCAGGCCTAAGATCAGAGTTCAAGTGAGCTTAACATTTAATGGGTTTGTTGATTTTCACTTCAAGTAATAGCACTGAGTAATTTGGAGTTGCACAACTTAAACATAAATAAAAATAGAAGATAAAGCCTGGGAAAATGGCCTGAAGCAGCTGACAGAGAGAGAGAGCAAGCGCGAATGAACTCTTGAAATTCCTCAGTAAAGCTGCAAAGATTTCAGGTTTCCTTGTTGCCCCTCCTTCAGACACTAGTGCCCCCCACAGCTCTTTGGTGGTACTCTGGCTTTCTGTTTCTTTGAAGGTCATGCAATACTGTCTTTTTAAGTTTAAAAGCCAATTCCCATATTTTTGGTCACCCAAAGGGAGCACACACTCTTCTGCTAAGCTGCTTATTAGGGGTTGTCCATGTGGGTTCGGAGTATTCCTTCCTAATAAGCTGCTCCTTAGGAGCAGACATTAGGTGTATCCTCTTTTCTACTGAGTAGCTGTATGGGTGTAGCACACTCTCTTCTAAGCTTCTGCATGGAAACAGGTATGGATTATACATTCTTTCTTAACAAGGGGGCTCTACCCCCTTCTCGCTTCGCTCGCCTACCCCCGGCGTTGGGTATCCTGAAATACATTAGTTGAGCTCGTTCGTCTCGGAGCCGTGCCCGCTTTGCTTGCGGCATTTCAGACGCGCGTTGTAGGCGCCTGCGTTCATTGATTTTATCCATCCGGGCTAGTGTTTGTATATCCGTCAGTCGAGCTCGTTCGTTTTGAACCCGTGCCTGCTTTGCTTCCGCAGTTTCAGACGCGCGTTGTAGGCGCCTGCGTTCATTGATCTTATCTAGGTGAGCTTGTGTTTGTATCGTTGAGCTGTATTGTGTTTGAATTCGGTGTAAAGTGTTCAGCGGTTTGTACAATCCCAAGCAGCACATTATTCCTAACTTCACCCCGCAGTAGTGCCACTCACAATATGGCGGTGACGCCTGCGCCTTCCGTAGTAGTGTCACTCACAATATGGCGGTGACGCCTGCGCCTTCTGTACTATCATTGTGGACCTGTGGGGCCGCCATAGCCTCTTCTGTTTGAATCTGGGCTGCAGCGCAGAATCCTCTTTTTTGTATGGCTGTGTCGTTAGTCGTTAGCTATGGGCGCATTGTTGCTTCATTTCTCATTCACGTCAGTTGAGCTCTTTCGTATTTGGGCCGTGACTCCTTCGTTCGCGGTGGATACGACTTCGCGTGTGGTTTATGAGACGCGCGCTGTACGCGCCTGCGCAGTACGTCTCATGGTCCCATCGCCGTGTACCTGCGTCCATGCCATCCGGTTTACCATTCTCGGTTAGTAATATGGATGAGTGGCTCCGTAGGAGCAGACTTTGGGCATGAGATTGCTTCTGTTGAGCTATTTCATAAAGGTAGGAGAGAGTGCACACTCTTTTTTAAGCTCTACCATGAAAGCAGGGTAGGCGCTTGCCCTCTTTTAATAAGTTGCTCAGTAAGAGCAGACATTGGGCACATCTCCAGTCTTCTGTTGAGGAGGTCTATATGAGTAGACCAGGAGTGCCCACTCCATTCTAGTGAGCTGCCCCACAGTGGCGTATCCCCTTTTTATGGAGCAGCTCTATAGAAGCGGGGGAAGAGTGTGCCCTCTTTTCTGCTAAGCTGCTTTATGGTAGCAGGAATGGGTCATTCACTCTCTTCTGCTAAGCTGCCCTGTAGGAACAGGTATAGAACTTGCACACTTTTTTCTAATATGTTGCTCCTTAGGTGCAGGCTTTAGCTGTATAGGCGTAGAAATGAGTGTACACTTTCTTCTAAGGTTTGGCAATGGAAGCAGGAATGGATCATACATTCTTATGGAAGGAATTGCTCATTAGGAGCCGGTGTTGGGCATAGGTTTGTTTCTGCTGAGAAGCTTTATAAAGGTAGCAGGAGGGCACACTCTTTTCCATGGGAGCAGGATTAGTGCATACACTTTCTTGGAATAGATTGCTCAGTAAGAGCAGGCATTGGGCAAATTTTCTGTCTTCCATTGAGGAGGTCTGTAAAAGTAGAGAGGGGAATGCACACTCCATTCTGCTAAGCTGATAGACGGTGGCTTGTGCTCTAAGCATGGAAGGAGTGCACCCTTGTTTCTGCTAACCAGCAGGAATGGGGCATATACTCCTTTCTGAGGTGGCAATGATAAATCAGCCATCTATCTCCATAAAGAGGATTACTTGTGTTCTGTTTTGTGTATTGTATTTACCGCATTTTTGACACTTATTGCACACCAACTTATGGGGAAAGGGGTCTCTCTTTGAATTGCCTTTCTAAGATTTCTTTCATTTTTCCCTACAAAGTTTTTTTTTCTTGTTTTCTCAGGGGGTCGAGGCTGGGGGGCTGTCTAAAAACAGGGCCCGTTAAAGCCCATTGAACCACTCCTTGTGTGATTTTGGGCTATACAAGAAATATAATGTTGTTGTTTTCTGTTAAGTTGCTCCACAGGAGCTGTCACTGCTCATACACTCACTTCTAAGAAGCTTCTTCATAGGAGCAGTCATTGGACAGGCACTGTGTACTGATGAGCTTTGCCAAGGAGGTGAGCCCAGAAAAGACTCACTCTTCTGTTGGGCTCCACAAGTAGTAAGCCAATGGATGAAGTGAGGCCAGGGGGTTTGCATTATTTACTACTGACCTTCTCTGTGGGAGCAGGCAGGTGGTGCATCCTATCATTTTTATGCCAGTTGCCGCTCTCCTTTGATCAGTCTGTCCTCTGCAAAAAGCTTCTGTTTGTGTACAGAGGGTGCCTTCTCACCTGCCCACTCCTCTTCTACCTTAAGATGCTCTTTGGGAGACAGCATGGTCTTTGTGTATACTTTGTGAATTTCCCCTTGGGATTAATAAAGTATCTATCTATCTATCTATCTATCTATCTATCTATCTATCTATCTATCTATCTATCTATCTATCTATCTATCTATAATATAGTGCCTTTCATATCTATCTATCTATCTATCTATCTATCTATCTATCTATCTATCATATAGTGCCTTTCATATCTATCTATCTACATGTATCTATATCTATCTATCTATCTATCTATCATATAGTGCCTTTCATATCTATCTATCTACATGTATCTACATCTATCTATCTATCTATCATATAGTGCCTTTCATATCTATCTATCTATCTATCTATCTATCTATCTATCTATCTATCTATCTATCTATCTATCTATATAGCACCTTTCACATCTATCTATCTATCTATCTATCTATCTATCTATCTATCTATCTATCTATCTATCTATCTATCTATCTATCTATCTATATAGCACCTTTCACATCTATCTATCTATCTATCTATCTATCTATCTATCTATCTATCTATCTATCTATCTATCATCATAGTGCCTTTCATATCTATCTATCTATCTATCTATCTATCTATCTATCTATCTATCTATCTATCATATAGTGCCTTTCATATCTATCTATCATATAGTGCCTTTCATATCTATCTATCTATCTATCTATCTATCTATCTATCTATCTATCTATCTATCTATCTATCTATCTATCTATCTATATAGCACCTTTCACATCTATCTATCTATCTATCTATCTATCTATCTATCTATCTATCTATCTATCTATCTATCTATCTATCTATATAGCACCTTTCACATCTATCTATCTATCTATCTATCTATCTATCTATCTATCTATCTATCTATCTATCTATCTATCTATCTATATAGCACCTTTCACATCTATCTATCTATCTATCTATCTATCTATCTATCTATCTATCTATCTATCTATCTATCTATATAGCACCTTTCACATCTATCTATCTATCTATCTATCTATCTATCTATCTATCTATCTATCTATCTATCTATCTATCTATCTATCTATCTATCATATAGTGCCTTTCATATCTATCTATCTATCTATCTATCATATAGTGCCTTTCATATCTATCTATCTATCTATCTATCTATCTATCTATCTATCTATCTATCTATCTATCTATCTATCTATATAGCACCTTTCACATCTATCTATCTATCTATCTATCTATCTATCTATCTATCTATCTATCTATCTATCTATCTATCTATCTATCATATAGTGCCTTTCATATCTATCTATCTATCTATCTATCTATCTATCTATCTATCTATCTATCTATCTATCTATCATATAGTGCCTTTCATATCTATCTATCTATCTATCTATCTATCTATCTATCTATCTATCTATCTATCTATCTATCTATCTATCTATCTATCTATCTAAAACAGTAAGCCCATACAGGTCAAAGACGTCATCTTTCTGTACGCCCTGTTTTGTCACTGAGGATACCTGGTCGCCAGTAATTGTCAAAAAGGTCATCTTTCTGTATGTCCACTCACCTTTTCGGTCATTTTGTATGGTGAGCACTTTTGTAGAGTAGGCCGACATTCCTAAACCCACTTAATCCAGTTTAGGGTCATGGGTAGTTGCAGTGATAGCACTGAGCTCAAAGCAGGAGTCAGCCCTGGGTGGGATGGCCATGGATACCCAGATTGATTTGTTGAATTGCTGTCTTCTACTTCGTGGGAGAAGGTTGCCCACACATGCTGCCCACTCCTGAGTGGATTCCTTTGTGTAAGAACATGGAGAGAGCACCTTCCTGTGTAAGTTGTACTCTCTGTGACAGCACGTTGGAAGTGTGCCCATTCCCACGCGCCTTGGGTGGGTACATTGGCACACACCTGCCGACTTGCCGTTGTTTACCATAAATAAAGACCTTTCTTTGCTTTGAAAGTGAAAACAATAAATAAGCTGCATCAGCAGAGAGGGGCAAACACTGGAGCTGACAGCAGGGCTGTCCTCGATTTCTGCTTTATTTATTTATTTTAACTTGTCAAGTGACTCTTCCTGAAGCGAAAAGAGGCGGTGTGTGCAGCAGTTAAAGAGACTGAGCAGCATCGGCCCACTTGGAGGGATCTCGAGGCCTGAAAATGGGCGAAGCTGGTGCTCCCTACAGGCCCTTTCACGCTAATATGTCCTATCAGGTCAGTGAGGACATCTTCAGGTGTGTTCCCAGATGGTCATTGTCTACATATCTCTTATGGTCAGCTGGTTTGGATGCTAGCCTGGCATCTGGGCGTGCTTGGGAGTCCTCTAGCCAGCTCTTTCTTTACTGGTCATTGATACTTTATGTCCTTTCAAGACAATATGTCCCTGCGGGTCAAAGAGGATACATGTACACTTAGGCACTTTTTTATGCTCAGGGGCTCTCTACTTGTGGAGATGGGGACCTTTAAAGTGATCTGCTGAGGTGCCTTGGACAATCAGGCCTCAAGTCTTTACGTCCATTCAAGTCCATGCAGGTCAAAAGAACATCTTTGCATATGTCCACTTAGGCATTTCTTAGGGTCACCGAGCCTCGCTGTTTAATTAGCACTCAGAGTCTTTTACCCAACTGTCCCTAATGGTCAATGAGGCTGGTGGTCTTTGTGTACAGTATACTCAAGACAGTAAGCCCATACTGGTCAAAGATGTCATCTTTCTGTACACCCTATTTTGTCACTTAGGATACCTGGTGGTCATTAATTGTCTAAAAAGTAATCTTTCTGTATGTCCACTCACTTTGTCAGCCAGTGAGGATCTCTGTGTGACCTACTGTGTCCCTGAAAACACTCAGTGGCCAGTAAGGACCCAGTTACCTGTATAACCTAGTCTTTAGTGGGGACATCTACGTGGCATCATATGTTGAAGTCCTTTGTCTTTGTGTCTTTACAAGATGGTCCAAGCTGTCATCTTTCTAAATGCTGATTCACTTTCTGGGTCACTGAGCCCCCCTGTGTGCCCTACTCTGTTCATGAGGACACTTGGTGGTCAGTAAGGACCCAGTTACATGTAATTGCTGGTCCTGAGTGGGGACATCTGCATGGCATCACCCTAAGGCCTTTTGTCTTTGTATCTTTTCAAGAGGGGCAATAAGGACATCTTTCTATGTACCCCAACTTTGCTATTACAGTGACCACCACTAAAGTGGGGAATCCTTTCTCCACTGACCGGTGAGCTCCCTTTTTTCTTAGTTAGAGGGAACATCCTTCTGTGTGTCTACTTCTATATTCCTCTTCAAGTCCCTGAGGTCTCTATTTGTGTGTGACCGAGGACACTTGTACCTGTCATCCTACCAATAAGAGGTCAACAAGTCCTTTTTTGTCTTTGTGTCCTCTAGAGGTCAGTAAGGTCTGTGTGCCACAGCCAAGCATGTCTCTAGTGGTCAGCCACCCAACTGAGGATGCTTGGTGAGGACACTATATCCCTGCCAGTCACTGGAGACATCACCCTGTATGTCCCTACTGGTCAACAGTAGGGTTTTGGCTTTGACCCAGTCTGACTTTGGTGATCAGTGAAGCCATCTTAATATCTCAAGGTGGTCTGCCCCAACCTTCCAACAAGGACCATTTGTTCCACCACTCAATTACTGTAGACATTTGCCACTATGGTGGACACTGTGTCACTCTGCTGAGGAGTGTGTGTGTGTGTGTGTGTGTGCCATTCAGCCAATGCTAACTCCCAAAAAGCCCCTATTGCTGTTTCCTATCTGTTTTGTATTTTGTTATTCACCAGTCACCCTAATTTGTTAGATTTCCCCAGTGCCAAGCTGGCATGCTCAACAGCTTTATTTAATTATGTGTTTAAAACAAGTGGAGCATCGTGCCTGACTTGAAAAGTAAACTGCCCAGCCCTGCCTTGCCCTGACATCCATCTGACAGCTGGTAGACAGTCCATGGCAGTGCTGCTAATCACTGATTCACAGTTTGGTGATAAATCAAATATCATTGGCGTTTACCCGCCCTGACCCTGCAATGTTTGATTCTAGACATTTGCTGGCTTTTACATGTGGTTGATTCAACTGGACCCCAGCTGTTGACCCTTCTTTTACTGCAAAACAGATACTAGCACAGCAGCAGGCGCCATCTGGTGGTCAATATGAACACTGCAGATCTAAAAGTAATCTGTGAAGGAGATCGAGAAGGCAACATCTGTGTACCCCAGGTGGCAGATGGTGTGGTTACTCTGCGCATATCTTTCCAATATCTGTCTACCTTGGTTGGTGGATCGTTTAATCATGGTCATACTGAATAACTACATACTTGTCCATTTCAGAGCCGGGCCATCAATGGATGGCTTGGTCAGTTAGTTGGTTACTGCTGTAGGGTGGTAAAGTATCTCGATCATCTGGAGTTACAAGATTTCCCATGATGGGCAATGTGGTCATTCTGTAAGCCATCACAAAAACTGGCCTTCGGGGATCACTATGAGTTGCCGAGGTGGAGGATATGGTCACTCTGTAGCTCATTTATGTCCATGGACTCTACCAGATCTGCTAAAGAATCCATAATAGATGGTATGGACATTTGTTTAGACTGTCATGAAGGACTGTACTTGCTTGCTGAGAATGAACAGTGTGGCTATTCTGGTTTTACAAAAAGAATTTAGATTAACTACTGGACCACCCAAAGTGTTCAAGATGGATGGCATGGTCCGTGTATTTATCTGGAGTTATGTGATATTTCAGAATGGGCAGTGTGGTCACTCTGTAGATCATCTTGAATTCATTTAGGTCCACGTGCTTTAGATTACTTCGAGTGCCTTGGAGGTGTCAGTAATAACGATGATGATTATGATGGGGTAATGTTCCCTAATTATTTGAAACCACTTAATTGATTAGAATGACCAGTAGGCCATTTTCAGTTCATTTAGATCCTTGCACTGTTCTGGACCACCTGGAGAATCTGAGATGAATATTATGGTCAGTTTTTTTTTTTTGGGTTATCCTTAATGGTGTCATTATGTTTAATTATTTAGAGCTGTTTGATTGCCCAGGATGGACAGTGAGCTCACTTGGTAGGTCATTGTGATTCAGCTGAGCTCTATACACTCTTGTGGACTACTTTGAGTACCTAGAGTGGGTGTTGTGGTCACTCTGTTGCTTTTATTGCCCAGGGGTATACATCCCTGATTGGCTGGAAGTACCTGATTGCCCAGTGAGGGCACTCTGTGGGTCATCTTCAATCAATATAGATCCATGGGTCTGCTGGATCTAGAGATGGACAATATGGGTGCTCTGTAGCTCATTCTGAAGATGTGCACATCTATGGCCAGTTCTGTGTCTCATTGAGAGCCAAAGGTGAATGGTAAGTGCACTGTGTAGGTGGCTACGGAGGAACACTCATCTGGAACTACTTAAATGCTCTGCATGGGCAGTTTGGTCAGTTTATGAGACACACTGTACATGTCTGAGACTGACTTTACCCTGCTGAGTGCTGTAATAGACAGTATGGTCCATCTTTAGGTAATAGTGAAGGAGTTTAGTACAAAAACTGCCCTGTTTGATGTCCTTGACTGCCCAGAGTGGACAGTTGGTGTTTTTATGTTCTTTACCTGGATAAAGCTTTAGCCACATGATCTTCTTGACATCAAGAACTACTCAGAAGAATGTTCTGGTTACTCTGTAGACCTTACTAAAGACCTCCCCACATCTTCAGACTAAGTATTCAAGATGAACAGATTGGTGACCCTGTAGATTACAACAAAGGGCTTTTGTTCCTCTGGACCTTCTGCAGTTTGGTAGTGGACACTGGGTGCCTTATTGTAGGAATAAATTCAGGCTGAGATGCTTCTTGACAGTGGTGACCACCCTTAAAGGGCTTACATGTAAAGTTCAGTGTTTACAATTCTGCTAAACTCTTCTTCTTGGAAATGTTGTTCACCCTGTAAGGCACTATATGACATTCAAGATGCATGTCTTGTGTATGTGTTGCTGTGCTACCCTGTGCCACTGGCTGCCTCCTCTGTCCATCTAAGATGACATTGGCACCATTGCAGGCTAGGTGGGGGTTCACCATTGTAGGCTAGGTGGGGGTTGCCTGGGCTCCACTCCATCTGTAGGGTTCATCCTAAATGTTGTGTCGTCTGTCTCTCTGTCTCTTTAGGTGAAGTGCTCATAGAAATCTCAGACTCCCACAAGAAACTCAATCTGGAGCTGGAGGACAATGTAGGTGATGTGGTGGTAAACCTCTCTTAACAGGATTCTGCTCTGTTTAGGTCCTGTACACCAAGTTTTGACTGACCACCTCTCAGTTTGCTCAAAATATCTTGAATGCTCTCTCTCCCCCCCACTCTCTTAGTTCTCCTTCTTCCATTGGTGCTTGCTCTGCTGTGCCTATGAGACTCATCTTTCTTCTCTGCTGCCCCGCACGTCTTCTGTCCCTTCCCACTCCTGCTCATCCACATGTGTTCATTCCTCATGAGAGCCCAAAATCCCACTCTCCTTTGTCTCCCTCAATTTTTACTCTTTCCTTTCAACCACTGGTGCTCACTCTGTCCACAGTGACACTCCTCTTCCAACATTAGTGCTCACACTTCTCCTGTTCCCAAGGTCCTCTCACGGTTGCTCATCCTCAGTGTTGCTTCTTCCCTCTGCCCACTGCTCACTCTCCTCCTCCTCTTCTCATGCATAGTCTACTCTATTCTAGGTGACACTCCTCTGTCTCCTTCAGTTTTCATTGTCCTGCTGAGCCATAGCTGTTGTTTCTCCACTGTACCCTAAATGCTGACTCTGCTCATGCTCTGTGAGTACTTGCTCATTCCTCCTTCTCTGGTGCTCACTCTACTCTGTGTTAGATGACATTCCTCTTTCTCATTTGGTGCTTACACCTGTTTTTTTTTTTGTTTTTTAAAGTTCTCACACTCATGCTCAACCACAGCTATTCTTTCTCTTTGGTGCCCCCAATTCTCCTTCTTCCCCTGTCCCCCAGTTATTACTTTTCTCCTAGTGGTGCTTATTCTGTCATGCCCTGAAAGATGCCCCTTTTTCTCTTTTGGTGCTCACATTTCATCTGTTCAGCATGCCTGAACATTCCTGCAAAACCCCAGCTACTCCTTCTCTTCTATGTACCGGCTGTTCAATGTCACCTCATTGCCTCAGCACAAATTCTTTGCCTTCCACCACTGGTGCTTACTCCATGGTAGGTGATGCTCCTCTTTCTCCTTTGGTGTTCACACTCCTCCTCATCCCCTTTAGCCAAACTTCTTTCTTTCCCTCAGGACTTTTCCACCACTTTTGGTGCTCAGTCCTAAGCTGAGGCTCCTCTTTCCTCTTGATTGCTCATATCACTCCTCTTCCCAAGTCCTCACTCTACTGCTCCATCACTGCTGTTCTTTGTAACCCTTCACTCTCCTAATCAGCCATCGTAGCTGCTGTTTCTCCCCACACCCAATTGTTTACTGTCCTCCTTCTCCTCATGCTACGGCTTACCCGGCTCTACACCAGGTGACACTCCTCTTACTGCCATTTTTTAGATTTTCATTGTCTTCCTCAGTAGTTGCCGTTTTTCTCCTCTTTAGTGATCACTCTGCTTTACCTCCTTTCTCCTTTTATGTCCCCTGTCCTTCTATTATTCAGTAAGCTACTCTTTTCCTCTTCTTCCTTTAGTGCTCATCCTACTCTGCCCCAGATGGCACTCCTCTTTTTCCTTTGATGCTCAGTATCACTCTGTGCCCTCCTTATTTGCTGTTGTCCTCTTCCTCTCTTTAGTGCTCACCCTTCTTTATCCAAGTTGACTCTCCTTGTACTCCTCCTTCTCCCTTAATACTCACTGTCCTCCTGCCCCTCAGTAGTTACTCTTTCGTTTTCTTCTTCCTAGCGCTCCCCCCCTGCTGTACCCCAGGTGACCCTCCTCTTATTCCTTCGATGTTCACGCTCCTCTTGCCCCCTCAGTAATTACCCTTTTTTAGTGCTCACCTGGCTCACCTTTCTTGCTCCCATTTGCTAATACTTCCCCACCCTACTTTGGCTTTCTGCCCCCGCTCCATAATTGCGAGATGGATGTCCATTCAGTGAGTTATGTTTCTCCTTCACCCGAGAATTGCTGAGCTCGCTCCTCAGAGAGCTGCCATCTCTATGCCCTGACTAATAAATAAAACGCTCCACTCTTGGCTCTCCTTTCCTCTCCTCTCTTTTCCCTTGTAAGTTATGAGCTTCATAAAGGGATAGCAAAACAAAACATCAAATAAGTTGTCCTGTGTGCTTTTAAGCCTGCTGCTTGTGTTCTGATTAGGTCCCGGGGGTCTTCTGGCAGGTTCCAGATGCCTAGTGTGACAGCCCTTTGTGTTCCTCTTTTACAGTTTAAACATTTCCACAAGGAGATCATCGCTGAACTGGAGCACAAAATTGAGCTCGACATGAAGTACATGAATGTGAGTTATGGAGAACACCAGGGGGCTTTTTAACACAAGGAGTTCACTGGGGGTGGGGGGCTTTTTGATTCCTGATACTGACCTGTTCATTCTAATTTGCAGGCAACCCTCAAGAAATACCAGACCACACATAGAGACAAACTGGACATGCTGGAGAAGTCAAACTCTGAACTGAAGAAACTTCGGAGAAAAAGTCAAGGGAAGAACGCCACCAAGTATGAAAAGTTAGAGAGTGAGGTGAGTGTGACTTTCCAGTGTGGGATCTCTGGGGTCCTCGTGTTCCTCTTCTTGTGGACATGCAGAGTACCTCATGGACCCTGAGTCCCTGACTCCTCAGGTCAAGTTTTGATGTCAGGTTTCTGTGAGTGCAGTCTTTACTCTGGGCTGTCCTTAATGTCTGAGACCTTTGTGTCATTCACCTCCTTGTTTTGGATGTCAAGGGTCTCTAAGGTTTCCTTCCGTCCTCCACATGATGCTAGACATCTTGGTAATTTCAAGTTCTCATACTTTCCGTCCACTTCTTGTTCAAGCTGTGCCTTTCCTGGTCATGTTGGAAGTGTTCAGATTCTTCCCTTGCTCTTTTTCTTCTCAAAGTCTGGAGATTTCAAGTAACGCCAAGGAATTTTTGAGGTTATTTCTTTTGTCCTCCACGCGTCTCTTCACGCCATGCTTTTCTTTTTCTGCGTATCTTTCTCCCTTCCTGTTGTGGAATTCTGGGGTGTCCCCATTGTACTCTTCCTGCTCTGGAAGTCCATTGCTGTAAACTTCTCCTTCATTGGATTGCTCTAGTTTTTGCCCCCCTCATCACTTCTTTCCCTTCTTCTGGATCCTCAGAAACTTGATGATTCCGGCTTTGTCTGATACCCGTAGGCGTACGATTTGGAGGCTGAGGACGAGGAGCGAGCTGCAGTTGGGTGAATCATTAGCAGGCAACTGGCACCAGCTCACTTTCTTCTTCCTCTCTGCCTAAATGAATCATCATGGGCACCATGCTTAGGCAGGTGGCACAAACACATTTAAAACAATCAAACAAACACGTTCCGAGGGCTTTGTGTCTGTCAAGCAGCGGCACACAGATGGAATAAAGGCGGAATCATTCCAGTGTGGCTTTGTTTGTCACAGGTGGGCGAGAGCTTGGTAGCAAGGCACCTGTTTTGGCTCCGTCAGCCCAGCTGTCACAGCTGACTGTGCAGGAGCTCTCTCCAAGGCCGACATCTGTTTACCAGAGAACGTCGACAGCGGGCTGCTGAGGCCTACTGCCCGGCATGTGGCTGGCACTGCTGCCAACTCCAGAGCCGTGTCCATGTCAGCAGACAGTGGGCCTGTGGAGCGCTTCATGTGTGCTGCAAATCTCTCATCCCTCCTTCCTCATGTGTGCCCTCTCTCACTGCGGTGGCCAATGAGATGGGCACTTGGAAGTCTCCACCCCCTCTACTGATCACAAGGGTTCAGCCTGGAGCTGAACGCAGGTGTAGGAAGTGTGGAGGGCAGCAAGAACCCTTGAAGCCAACTGTGTGCATATATACAGTATGTGTAGCTGCACATGAGTAATGTGTGTGTATGAATGCATGGACACAGACTTCATGTGTAAGCTCACACATTTTAACTGTGCCTTCAGATACATATATGTCAATAATGGCATGTGTGTCTTTGATGTTTCTCCTCTAGAAGAGCATGGAGTGTACAAGGACCCAGAAGGAAACCTAGTGTATGTGTGTCAGTGTTTGCATACAGTATATGTTTAACTGGACATGCATGTATACTGTACAGTGTGTTTGTGTGTGTGTGTGTGTGTGTGACTGCTTCTGCATGGCCCTCTGTGTGTGAATGTTTGGACACAAAGCTCAACTGTTTATGTGTTATGGCCACGTAAGATGAAATAATAGAAAGACCAGGAGTTGAAAACCAAAAGGACTAAACAAGAGGGCAGGGTCTTTACTGGGAACATCACTGCCACCAAAGTGTCTCATGTGGAGAAGTCGAGAGCAAAGTGAAGATCAAAACCAAAGCAAAACCTGGCAATAATCTCTTGAGAATGAATGATGCTAAGGTTGTTTTTTTACAAACAGACTTTCATCCACCAAGGGGGTACAGAATTGGACCATCAGCACTCAAGAAATACAAGGAATACCAATAGAGTCGAGTTGCAGACGTCCACTGCTCTGCTCCATTGACGAGCCAATGCATGTGCACACATCTAGTCGCCTTGACCTGCCTTTGCATGACACGTCAGTCACATTATGTGACACACCCAGTCATTTGCGTCGTCCTCAACACACCCATTTCATAAAATATCTTTACACTGTGGTTAAGATGAAAGGTTGTGGGTGGGAGGATTAGGTTAAGGCACTACAAAGACAAAGGGACTACAAGACTACAATGTGTCAACATGCACTTTCTTAATAATGTGCCTCAGCATCATGTCGACACGACGCTGATTGGCCAGTCTGTTATCTACGTATTTCCTGAAACGCATTTCCGTTCATCTCCCACAATTATGAAGTAAACATAGAGCAAATTCAGGAAAGCTTGTCGAAGAAGTTAGAAAATACACACATTTATATTCACTGGTCCAATATACCATCGTCTCTGGTGGCGTAATCTTTTTTCTGTCTTTATACAGTAGTTCAAGTCAGATAATTTGCTGTTTATTAATTGAAGCTCCCATATGATTTGCTCAGTTTTGGTCACCACAATTTCATGCCTATAGAATGTAAAACAGGAAATGGATCATTCACTTTTCTTGCTTGCTAGCGACAGACTGCTGTCACCGTCCTGCTCCACTGACAGACTGAGGAGATTGTTCCTTCCCCCAAACTATGCGACTCTTCAATTCCACCCGGGGGGGGGGGTAAACATTAACATTATACACAGTTATTGTCTGTTTTTACCTGCATTATTATCAATCTTTAATTTAATATTATTTTTTGTATCAGTATGCTGCTGCTGGAGTATGTGAATTTCCCCTTGGGATTAATAAAGTATCTATCTATCTATCTACAGTATCTATCTACAAACACTGGCGACTATTGTTCAGACATTTTTAACATCAGCTTTTAACTCAAAAGTGATGAGGACTATTGAGTGGCCGTGTCTTGTAGTGGGATCATCATGCTGTAGGAGTGTCGTATAGTGAGCTTCTCTTTGGAGATGGGGGTGTGTCTTTTATAGTGGGTGTGTCTTGTAGAGGGTGTATCTTGTAGTGAGCAGGGCATGCAGTAGGCATGTCTTGTAGTGAGCTTGTCTTGGGTGGGTTGTTTTTGCAGTGGGCATGCCGTACAGAAGCTGTATCGTGTAGCAGGCGTGTCATACAGTAGGAATTTTATGCAGTAAGCGTGTCTTCTTATAGGCCATGCAGAAGGAGTGTCATGCAGTAGAACTGTTGTGCAGTTGGTGCATCAGCCAGATGCTTCTTGGAGTTTTCACTGTATAAATCATGTGACATAAACACGCAATCCTATTGGCTGTTCAGATGAGCTCTTGAATCACAGAGCTGCAGCTGGAGCCGTCTCACAGATATAGTGGTGAATGAAAATGGCGTTGCAGTAAAAAAAAATAAATACATAAATAAGACAATAAAAAAAAAAATTCAAAACCAATAGTAAAAATGATTTTACATACCAAATTGGACAAAGAAATTCTAAAAACTTTTTCTCGGTACTAAAAAAAAATAACACATGAAGATTACAAGGGTCTGTAATAGCATAATGTGTGAATGTGTGTGTATATGTTTATATGGTCTCATGGACAGACAGGCTGTGAACCAGGGTCTTGTGAATTTCCCATCGGGATTAATAAAGTATCTATCTATCTATCTATCTATCTGTGTCAGTAAACTGGGCTTACCCAGTTAAGCTAAGCTAAAGGGGTCTCGGTTCACCCAAGTCAACAGGCTTCTGACTCCAGTTGCAACTGGAAGGGTCTCATATTACACAGTAGCACTCTCGCTCTCTCGCCCACCCTCTATTTCTTTCTCTCACCCTCTCTCTCTCTTTATTCTGACAGCCTCAATGCCCCCCCACACCTCATAGTATATATGGCACGCCGTTTTAACTTGTGCTCCTTCATGTATGTACTGTATGTGAGTGGGTCTGTGTGTCTGAGGTCGATGCATTGTGTGTGTGTGTGTTCAGCCGTGTTTGCATATATCACAGTATGCACGTTTGTATCTGTGTGTACATTTCCATGCCTGAGGGTGTGCGTGCTGTCATCGTTCTTTGCCCCATAGAGGCGCATGCATCTGTGTGTGACTGTCTTGTGTATTCATTCTATGCCCAGTCTGAGCCATTTGCTTTGCTTCTCCCTCAGTACGTGGAGACCATCTCGTCGCGGCAACTGGACATGCAGCAGTTCGTCGCAGATGGCTGTCGAGAGGCTCTCCTGGAGGAGAAGCGTCGCTTCTGTTTTTTGGTTGACAAGCACTGTACGCTTACATCCAGCATCTTCGGCTACCACAGTAAGGTGAGGAAGTGGCTCTCTGCTTTGTAACCATGTTAAAAGGCAGATTGAATTAGGACTGTTGCATTCTCGCACTCAGTTGGAGGATTCTTTATAGTGCCTTTCATCCTCACTCTGCTTAGGAAAGGAGGAAGTGGGAGAGTTATAATGGTAGGACTTAGGCCTTCATGGGGAATGTTGTTTTTGTGATTATGGGGTTATGTGCCTTGAGATGGTATGAATGGCATTGTAAAGAACAGCTTGCTTTAATGACCAGGACACCCCATCCCACCTGCTTTGCTTTTAGCCCTCAAGCATTTTGGGCATCTTTTCCTGTTCTGTCAGTGACTGCTGGTCAGAAGCCCCAGTTGAAAATTGAAATTGATTTGATTGATTACAGGCCCAAGAACTTCTTGGCAAGAAGCTGCCCAACTGGCAGGATAAGTGCACCGATGCCACCAAAGTGCCAGATACCATCTTGACGATGATTGAGGGCATGAAGAGCTCCAGCACACCACAGCCCTCCCCTCACCCAGGGCGGTACAGCATGGTAAGTGTGGGCTGGAGTGAATGGGAGTGTGGGACACAGTAGAGGGAGGACTGGTAGATGCCAAGTGCCACCCATGATGGCTGGATACTCAAGAAGAATTTGTAGAAGCGCAATCTTGGCACATGCTGACGATGTGATCCAGTATTTCAGCATCATCCCTGGACATTGGGCTGCATACTGGCAGGTGACCCTGGGTATTACTCTTGTCTGTTTATTTTATTGATGTGTCTGGTTGATGCCACCTTTGAATCGTCTTGTTACTGCAGTCTGCTCCTACAATTACCAAACTAGTACACTGGGGTATTAATTGACATATTTGATCATCATTTAAATATAATTGCTAGCCAACTGTATATCTTAACCCAACTTGGATGCTATGAAAATTATATTGTAATAATGTGCCTTTTGGTGTCCTTTTCCCAGAACTCTGGTCAGGTTTATAGTGCCAACCAAAAATCTCATTAATAAAATCCCAGAACTTGGGCACACAACTTCATTTCACCCTAGAAGACCTGATGGCTCATTTGTTCTTTCTGTTATGCACCCAGTAGATTTAGAGTGGTCTTTACCAGAACAAGGATTGACATTTTGATGCCACGTTAGAATATTTACATGATCCTTGATGAATCCGTAGAAGATGGACGTATTATTGGTGTTACGGTTCTTTGATGGCCTTCACAAGTCTCAATGGACATTGTGATGCTCACCCCATAATATTGTTAATTTCTTGATGACAGTTCAGAATATTTGTGGGATTCTTGTTGACTTCTCCAAACCTGTTGATGCCACCTCTGAAACTGGGTGGGATCATTCATGTCACTCCAGAAGGTGTACTGTTTCCTTGATTTTCTCTTGTGTAAACCTTTGCTACGTTTCTGTAATCTCCTCAGAAGACATGTGCTCTTTTTGGTGCCATTTATGGATGGACTTCTTGATGAATCTGCAGAATCTGTGTGATTATTTTTGTACCAGTCTAGATGATATGATTATGCCTTGGTGCTCCCCTATTCACTTTCATAATGTTAAATTGGTCTCTGTCCAGAATATTGTTAGACCACATGGAGCAAATCCAGAGCACTTACGCCTTTCATGGTACCATTTCAGAAAACTTATGGACCACTTGATGAATCCCTACAACCTGGGTGGACATTTTAGTACTTGTTTAGAAGATCTAATTATTCATTGGCACTCCTCTCTTCCTTTCCATAATGTTAAATTGGTGTTGGTCCAGAATACTGTTAGACCATATGGTGCCAATGTAGAATGCTTGTTCCCTTCTTGGTGCCATTTCAGAATATTTATAGGCCTCTTCATGAATCCACCTAATTTGGCAGGAAATTTTGGTACCAGTCCAGATGATCTGTTCTTGGTGCTCCTCTCCTCCCTTCCCATGGGCATCTGCCCAGAATAATGGTAGACCATGTATTATCTACCCAAAACTGAACTGGCTTCTTCATGATCTGTACAAAGTAGATAGGCTTCTTGATGTCCGTCCAGAATATCTGGTGCACCTTCAACTCCAAATGTCCTTTCACATATACTAAAGGGCTTTCAGATACAGAATTTTTTGGAGCCTGTTATTACACTTCAAAATTACGTTTTAGCTGGCTGGTGAGCCCAAATAATATAAGAATATTTCTTGGTGCCCATTCAGATAAAACAATGCCTTCTTTGTGTTCATTACAGAACTTTCTAGAGTGTATCTAGGATATTGCCAGATTCCATGAAGCCATGTTAGGAACCCTGGAACAATTGGAGATGCCACCCAGATTATATTTTGGGTTTGCCATTTATGCCCTAGGGCACTAATCATTGTCTTTAAGCCTAATAGGCGTACCTCCATTTTTTTTTTATTCTTGATCCTGTGTGTTTGTTATCTTCCTTAGCCGTAAAGAGATGTTTTTTGCTCAGACTGGGTACATTTTATTGGTAACATGTTGGCCGAGTCAATATTTACAGAGGAATATTGAAGTAAGACTGTGCGACTGGCTCACACCGAGAGACCTAAGGAAATTCTAAGCAGCTTTGTGTCCTTACAGAGCACAGAACCTCCAAACCCGCCCCCGGCTCCAGCACTGAAGGCACATCCCAGCCCCTTAGTGGACATGTTCAACCACACAGAGCAGCCAAAAGTGAGCTCGACCACTGAGAAGAAGGCCAGTACTGGTAAGTATGTCCAGGGGGTAGATGTTGAAAGGCTAACCTGTCAAAGGTGGTGTTTTCAGTCTTTTGAGCTGTACTGTGTGGTCAGAGCCAGACCTTGTGATACCTGTGAAAGCGGGCATTATTGTTGAAGCCAGTGGCACAGCGACAAACTCCGCAGTTCTGGGCTCGATAAACATCTAAAATATCATTCACTCTCATTTATTGCCAGGTGCAGTACATGAACTGATCTGGTTATTGATGGCAAAGCAAAATTGAGTCAGGCAACAGCAAGAGTGAAAGTGAGCTCTTCATTTTGCACTGTTTGTCTTATAGGTCCCAGAGATGATAGCAGTCTGCCCAGGTCAGTTTCCGTTGCCACCGGGTTGAACATGGTCAAGAGGCCCAGAGTGATCACCATTTTTCCTCACACTGCTGGCAGTAACAACACCCTTCTGAGCTTTCAGGATGGTGAAATCATCATACTCCTTACGCCAGAAGAGAAGGATGGTTGGCTGTACGGCGAGCACGAAAAGACCAAAAGGTAAGTGGGCACAGCTGGGTCTGAGAGGACGTGTGAATGTCCAATAGAACATAGTAGGATTTGATAAAAGGAGGTCAATGACAGCCCTGAGACTGGTAAAACATCAGCAAAATATGCTGAGGTCACCACTAACTGAGTAGATGCACAGGTATCTGAGAACTGTGATGGGTTCAGAAGAAAAATGGTGAATGAGGGCCATGGAGTTTAAACACAAGGAGGCAATGAAGCGAAGTACCATAGAATATGTATCAGCATACTGGGGGGCAGCATCTATAGGGGTACTGATGGTAGGGACCATAGAACATCTACAAGGGTACTGGGGGGCCACTAAAGCTAAGTCCCATGCAGTATCTATAGGGGTACTGCTGGGCACTGATGGTAGGTGCCATAGAACATCTACAAGGGTACTGGGGGCACTGAAGCTAAATCCCTTGGAGCATCTATAGGGGTACTTTTGGGTACTGATGGTAGGGGCCCTAGAACATCTACAGGGTAGTGGTGGGCACTGAAGCAAATATCCGTGTACATATGAAGGGGCACTGAAGGTAAGTCTACTGAAGCATATGTAGTGGTACAAGAGGGCACTAAAAATAAGTGCCATAGATAATCTACATGGGTATTAGGAGATACTGAAGCTAAGACCCATACATCCAATGGAACATATCCAGGTGTTCTTCTGAAACATTGTAGGACATCTTCAAGGGTAATATTGGCCCCTGGGGTTAGCCTAGAATGCACAGGATTCCTTCTTGCATCCTGTGGAAAATCTCTAAGGATGGTTGAAGTGGCCAGGTTAAGTCCTTTGGACACTCCTCAAGGGTAATGGGAAGTACTGTTCTTAAGCGTCTGAGGAAATCTCGAAGGACAATAGGGGTCTCTGCTGATAAACCCAATGTAGCCAGAGGTTGTCATAGCAGGGGTCACCACTACTGCTAATGCTATTGAAAGTCACTTCTAAGTCCCTCTGAGTAACAGAAGTCAAACCTGCAGGGAGGACACTGGTGATTTTGCTAACACCACTCCACTAGACATGGTGGGCATCACTAAGTCTTGTAGGGATAACAGTGGGCACAGCTCCACAAACTGTATCATTAGTGTTTACAGTGCTGTGCAGTGTAGGCTCCATGATGGGCTGGATAGATGAGACCTGCATGTGAAAGAGATGGCAGTGTGCCTCTCTCCGTGAATGGGGGGCACTCTGGAAACAACTTGAGAGGCCACACATGGGCTGAGAGAAATGTAGCAGACAACTTGGTAGCGCCATATGTTTTTTGTGGCTGATGCTAAAGTTTGGCACGCACAGTACTTGTGGTCACGTGGATCTGGTGGTCTCAGAGTCCACACCTCAAGTGTTTTACTTTGTCCTAAAGTTAAACTAAAGGACCAAAGGGCAGAGACAAGAGAAGGAGTCATGTGGCACTCTGACAATCTTTATGGCCCAGCAGTCAGCTGATGAAGGAGCAGGTCCATCTGATGTTTACCAAAAATACTCTGACAAAAATAATTGATTTGTGACTGTGCCGCACCCCTATGAGTCAGCTAGACATGTGGCAGGGAGAAAGTGTACAAGAGTGGAAGAGAATCGGAGAAGCTGGGATTCCTAAAATCCTGAGATTTCAGTTAACAAGTGTAGGTGCCAAAGTGGACAGACTGGTATCCTGACTAGAAGGAAGGATGGTTCCTAATTTGGATGGGAGGCCATAAGGGAAGGATATGGGTGGACAGGCACCTTGGCCAGGGTAGTTGCAGATACCTTTCCTGGCAGGGAACACATACCAGAAGGATAGGGAAAAATTGTCTGTTGGGGCTATGAAGACCCCCAGTATGTCAGATGACAGCATCAATCAGGTAGAGCTCCCATTTGTACACCCACGGGGCACATTGGGAATTGCAGTCCTGATGGACAGCCCTGTTGGTGTATGTGGGTGCCACCAGTAGGAGCTGTGGGGAGAGGACTCACACATTTCAAGGGAGTTCTGCCTGACCTGGAAGTGCTTCCAGGGTGTAATCACGTGAAGTACTCCTGGGTCTAGCATAAAAGAAGCCACCCAACCTCATCCAGGTGAGTTGGCGTCGGGAGGTGGAGGAGAAGGCTTGCATGGAGGAGAGTAGAGGAGATTTAATGTATGAACTCAGCTTGTGAGTAATGTTGTGAAGAAAATTTTAAGTTTGATCCCTTGGCTGTGTACGTACACTGTGGCTGGAGTCTGAGGCCCAGTAGTGCCCCCTGTCTGTCATGCAAGGCCAAGCCATCTCTCCAGGACAGCTGCATAGCTGCCTGCACTGTGAGGTGGTCAACATGCTTGCTGGACCCATGGACCCTTAATCAGCCAGGACGTGTTGAAGCCAACACCTCTGTGGCCTCGCGTTCTCTCAGTGAGAAGACAGTTAGCCAATCCCTGGCAGCTGGTGAGTTGCTTGCCCTCTAGCATTACATTCCTTATGCCTTGGTCACGTCTGTGTTTCTCTCATTCATGCTACTGCCCCTGCTTAATGCCCTTCTGGGGGATTCAGCACACATTCAGGGACCACCACACTGTTGTCCATCCACTTTTGTCTTTGTCTGCCTCTCCTCCTTTTTCCTTGGATCACTCCTTATAAGATTGTCTTAGAGAGGCTCTCAGACCTTATGGCATGACCTTACCACTGTAGCTTCCTCCTCTTTACTATCGTGAATGGGTCTTTCTTTGTGATGCAATGGATATCCTCATTGGTGATACAGTGGAAGTGTGAAAACCCCAAAACAGTTCTGTAGCACCTCATTTCCACTGCTTGGATTTTTGGCTGCAGTTCTGCTTTCAGGGTATAGGATTCACATGCATATAGAAAGACTGAAAGGACCACAGCACACCATCCATCCTTCCATCGATCTATTCATTTTCTGCCACTTATCCAGGTCTGAGTCACAGGGGTAGCAGTCTGAATAGTAAAGTCGTTGGTTGATTCTTGAGCTTCAAGGACATTCATTGGTGGTCATACAACTCCTGGCAATATTCTGTCCATCTCATTGTAGTCTGTCAGGCACTTTCCATCCTTGCTCCAAATGTTGCTAAGAGAGGCAGACAAAGACAAAAGAGGATGGACAACAGTGTGATGGTCCCTGAATGTGTGCTGAATCCCCCAGAAGGGCATTAAGCAGGGGCATTAGCATGAATGAGAGAAACACAGATGTGACCAAGGCATAAGGAATGTAATGCTAGAGGGCAAGCCTCGATGGCCTGGTGTAGCAAGATCTCAACAATCTGGAATGCCATTTGGGTGGTAACCACAGAAATGAACACATTTGTGTCTTTCAGGAGAGGCTGGTTTCCGTCCTCCTACTGCAGACCCTTCACTGAGCAAGCCGAGGACAACAGGTACGGCATCCCAATGTCTCCAACTGCTTTGGAGAGGTCTCTGGGTAAGGACTCTTTGCTTTGACTGAATTTTCCCTGTCTGTTTCAGAAGCTCTGCACCCGTGCGCAGCGTCAGCACGGCCAACCTGGTCAATCAGCAGAGTAACAGTATGATTCTGCCACCTCCAGACTACGAAGAATCATCTCCTCCAGTCCGAAGCACTGAGGTCAGCGCTGTGCCGCCCCCGCCAGCATACTCGGTAAGAGTCCCCGGGGCCGGCCCCGCTATTCAGCTCAGATGACAGATGTTTGCTTTCCTGCTATTCACTTGCTCGGCGGTGACATTATTTTTATGCTTTGGCTGGACGAGGGCACCTTGTAATAACTGAAGCTTTACATCTCCTCGTTTCGGCTCACGTCAGGCAGAACTAACACTGGCGAGTCAGTGAAAGCAAAGGCGTCCGTGACGCCTCTTAACTGAGACTTTTGTTAATAGCTGGATACTTAATGAAATATTCATGAAGTGACAAACGCAGAGAAAAGACGCTTGGGTGGAGAACGGGCGGGGGTTCTTTTGAGAAGCCTGAGAGTTGGAACTCTGAGAGACTGAGCTTGCCCAATTCCAGAAATCCAATTCTATGTGCTCTCCATGTTTGGAATTTGGCCACATTGTAAAATCCTGCTGTTAGAGTTAAGAGATCCCATCAGATTTTAGTATCCGGCACCTTTGCCATCTGAAAAAAAAAAAAAAAGAGTTCACAACTGTACACAGTCGGACTGTGCGGTCTGACCATGTCATATTTTAGTGTCCTGCAGGTTTACCCTTTAGTAAAACAGAAGTGAATAGACTTCAATGCTGTGCACGGCCAGAGTAGTCTGACCCTGTCGGATTTTAGTGTCCTGCAGGTTTAACCACCAGAAATAAAATCAATTGAGGTCTCACAGTTGTGTGCGGCTGTTTGTTCCTGTAATCTGATCTTGTCTGATGTTAGTGTCCTGCAGTTTTCTACTCTTGTAGTCTGACCCTGTCCACTTCTAGTGTCTTGCAGCGTGATGCTTTCAGATCAGCTTATTCCACAGCTTTACCTTAATGGTCTGTAATTCAGTCACATTTCAGTATCACGTGGCTCTTCCCACCTTGAAGTCAGACCCTGTTAGATTTTAGTGTCCTGTAAATATCCCATCTAGAGATTTTACAATCATATGCAGATCTGTTATGTTTTACTATCTTCTCTTTTCCTGTGACAGTTTAATATGCAGCAGCTTTATATATGACCTGTCTGGTCTGCTGCACTTCCAGTATCCTGTATACATTCTAGAAATTGCCATCTTGTCTTCCAGCTGAACAGTTGTATCTTGATGGAAAGGTGATCTGCATCACCCTGTAACACCCTGCATCCCTACTTAAATGGCTGATCCTGTCATATTTTTGTGTCCTGCGGCTGTACCACCTCAGATTTAGGTTGTGAGTTGTGCTATATCTGTTCACACCCCTGGGGTCTCACCCTGACATATTTAAACATTCTTCAACTAGCCCTTTAGAAGTTGGATCCTGTGTGGTCTTGAGGTTGTATACAGTTTTATGTTTGTTGTGTCTGACCCTGTTCCATGTTACTATGTTGTGGCCTTACACTCTTGCACTCTGACCCTATCCAGTTTTAGTGTCCTGCTGCACAATATCTTCTAATCTTCCCATTCCAAAGATTTATCTTAACAGTCTTTTAATTCATTCACATTGTAGTATAGTTGCTCTTCATTTCTTGGAGTCTGACCCTGTTAGATTGTAGAATCCTACAGGTTTACCATCTTGAAATCAAATCCTGTGAGACTAAGTATTTTAGGCAGATTTGTCTCTCTAGATCCTGTTCCATGTTACTATTCTGATTTTAGTATCCTGCAACTTTACCTTCTAATAAAACAGGCGTGTGAAGAGTTCACAACTGTACACAGACACAGTAGTCTGATCAAGTCATACTTTAGTGTCCTGCAAGTTTAACAGCCAGAAATAAAATTGTTTCAGTTCTCACAGCTGTATGCAGCTGTTTGTTCCCATTGTCTAAGCCTGTCCAGTTTTTGTGTCCTGCAGCATGACAAAGTAGAAATCAATCCCTGGCTGACCTCCATGTTTAGCAGCTTTACCTTAATGGGCTTTAATTCTGTCACATTGTAGGATCTTGCCGCTCCTTCCTTCTTGAAGTCTAACCCTGTTAGATTTTAGTATCCTACAACTTTACCATCCTGTGAGATTTAAGTATTATATGCAGATTTGTCTCTCTAGATCCTGTTCCATTTTACTATTCCGCCTGATCCTGTGACAGTTTAGTATACCGCATACAACCACAGGATTACACAAGATCTTACTATCCATCCATTATCCAACCCGCTATATCCTAACTACAGGGTCACGGCGGTCTGCTGGAGCCAATCCCAGCCAACACAGGGCGCAAGGCAGGAAACAAACCCCGGGCAGGGCGCCAACCCACCCCAGCAAGATCTTACCAATAATATTAAAATATGACAGGATGAGAAGAGATAAAGGTGCATACGATCAATAAATCTCAACACAATGTGATTTTGAGATGTTACGGCTGTAGGATACTAAAATAAGACAGGATCAGACTCCATGGAAGGCAGCGTTGCAAAGTATTACAGTTTGACCAGATCACTGGCCAGCAAGATAAAGTTGTAGAACAGGGAAGAGATCAGACATTTGTGACTGCAAAAATGTCATGTTGCAGGAAACTAGAATTGGACAGGATCAGCCAGCAAAAGTGTAAAGGCCTAACAAGGTAAAACTCAACAGGATCATCCATCAGAAATGTAAAACTACATACCATCACAAGATCAGACAAGATCTATCTTCAAGATTAAAATATAACAGGATGAGACTCCAGAGTGTGTAGCAACCGCAAAATACGGGATGCGATTCCTACACTTCACAAACCGACAGGGGGGTGGACGATGTTTGAAGGTACAATAGCATAACCATATTAGATCCTCGTCCCCTCTTGCCACTATGCCCTTCTAAATAATTTGCAGAAAATAAAGCGCAACAGGAAATGGGACAGAAAAAATATATTAACAGTTGTTGTTTACATTAACTTGCCCGGTGCCTGAGTGCTCATTAGTGAACCCCTTCCCCAGACGCCTTCCCTAGCGCCCAAATCCTAACCCCCGGTTTGACACAGACAGTAAAAAGAAAAAGTAAATAATAAGAACGCAAAAGAAAGATTTAGCTTAGTCCACCATATAAGAAAACAAGAAACCCTTTAGTTCAGTTTCTCCTGTAAGGCAGTAGGAAGCACAACAGTCCTTTGGCGAAATGGCTTCTCTGCGGAACTATCACGAAGAATGAAACTCAGGAATCCGACTCACCAGACGGGAGCACCTGGAGAACACCAGTCCCTGGCCTCTTCTCGGGGATTCGTCATTCGATTATTTCTTCGGGGTGGCCACCCGTGAATAGCAGACGTCCCTGGGTGAAGTAAGATCCTGAATAGTTCTTTGAGCGTGGATAGTCAATGCGTTGCCTTCAGCCTTATCCTTCCTTTTTCCTCCCCTCTCCTTGATCCGCCATTCCCCTTAAAAAGAAAAAGTTTCCCACCGAAAATCCTTGCCCCTCTAGGTTGTCATGGGAACCTCACGCCGGCAACAGGCAGCTGGAAAATTTACTCGGGTGGGATCCTTCCAGACCGGGACGTCACCAAAGGTGCCTGAAGGGCTATTAAAACACCCTCCCAGCCAACATTATGAAGTGACGGACAATCCAGAAGGCTAACATGACTGTCCGTTATGTAGCCTTGCTACAAGTGTGAAGGGCTGAATGTGATCACACAATCTGATTTGAAGGTGATATAACTGCAGGACCTTAAAATATGATAAGATCAGACTCCTTTAAGGAGGACTTGCATAATATTACAATGTGGCTGAATTAAAGAGCATTAACATAAAGCAGCAGAACAGCGGAGACCAGATAGAGTCGGATTTCTAAGTTTGTCATGTTTTAGGACAGCACTCCTGGTCCATGTCAGGCCATTAGAGTGACGACAGGATCAGATACCACAAAGATAAAACTGCACAGAACCACAAGATCACTCGAGATCTAACTTCTAGACAGCTCACTTGCAGAATATTAACATTTAACAGGATGACCGTCCAGATTGTAAGAGATGAAGCCACATATGCTCATGACATCTCATACAATCTTATTCTGAGGTGGTGCAGCTCCAGGATGCTAAAATATATATTGCAGTGTGTTATAGTTTGACCAGATCACAGGTAAACACAATAAAGCTGTACAATTAGGAGAAAAGATGGCAATTTCTAGGATGTAAAGGTATGGGGTGCTGGAAATGGAGTGGAGCAGACTGCTCAAGTTTAAAGCCACAGCATACTACACCTTGCCCCCTGATCACAAAAAGTAAAGCTGCGCACCATCGTGAGAACGTGGATAATTTGATTTCTAGATGGTACACTTGCAGGATAGTAAAATGCAACAGGATCGGAAGAGACAAAGCTGCTTACAATCTCACAGGATTAGGTTTCTTGACAGTAAATGTGCGGGATACTAAAATCTGACAGGGTCAGACTTCAAGGTGAAAAGAGATGAAAGACTGAAAGACCATTAAGATAAGTCTGTAGACTCGGAAGATCAGACAGGGTTCTGTTTTCTGAAGTGTCACGATGCGGGACACCAGAACCGTTCAGAATCAGACTGCAAGAGTGGCAAACCACAACACAGGATCAGAAACCAAAAAATAAAATTATATATGCAAGATCACACAAGATCTAATGCTCACCCGGGTAAATTTTAGATTATTAAAATTTAGCAGAATAAAATGTCACCGCGTAATGGAGGTAAAATGCAGAATAATGAGATGTGTCAGGATCAGACTGTTAGCATTCAAAACCACAAGAGGACGCCTGTTGGGGGCAGGTGCCTGGGCGCTGACCTAGTAGGACATCTAAGCCAGTAGGTAAGAAAGCTGCAGGACAATAATGACTGAAAGGATTCCACTCCAGTGTGGTCAAATGCAGAACTGAGGGATACAACAGGATCAGGTTACCATAATTAAAACCACCGCAGGCTAAGATCTTACAAATTCTGATTCCTATTGTTCAGAGCTACCCCTGCACTGACTGACAGACCAGATCTCCCAGTAGGTACAAGAGCTGAAGGTTATTAATGAATGACGGGATCTGACTCCTTTATGGTAGGTAAAGTTGCAGAATACTGGAATTGAACAGGGACAGACTCAAATCTCATGGATCAGGCTTCACATAGATAAAGTTGTGTATAATCATAAGATCAGACACGGCCTAATGCATAGGCAGTTTAGGAGCTAATAAACTGACAGGAATTCCTCCTGATCTCCCTGTTCTACAGATTTATCTTGTGTGCCCGTGACACTGGTCACACGATAACACCCTGCAACCCTACCTTCTTTGGAGTCTGATCCTGTCATATTTTAGCATCCTGCAACTGTACAATTTCAAAATCAGATTGCGTTCGATCTCATGAACATATGCAGTCCACAGTCTCATTCTGTCAAGTTTCAATACCCTTTTTCTGCCTTTGTATTAGTCCATGTCTGATCTTATGATTATACACAACTTTATCTGTGTGAAGCCTGATCCATGAGATTTGAGTCTGTCCCTGTTCAATTCCAGTATTCTGCAACCTACCATAAAGGAGTCAGATCCCATCATTCATTAGTAACTTTTAGCTTTTGTACCTACTAGGAGATCTGGGTCTGTCAGTCAGTGCCGGGGTAGCTCTGACCAATAGGAATCAGAGTTTGTAAAATGTTAGCCTGCAGTGGTTTTAATTATGGTAGGCTGATCCTGTTGTATCCCTCAGTTCTGCATTTGACCGCACAGGAGTGGAATCTTGTGAGTCATTAATGTCCTTCAGTTTACTTACCAACAGGCTTAGATGCCCTAGTAGGTCAGCGCGCAGGCACCTGTACCCAACAGGCATCCTCTTGTGGTTATAAAAGCTAACAGTCTGATCCTGACACATCTCACTATTCTGCACTTTACCTCCTTAAAGGAAGTTTGCACAGCGGAGACTCAGAACTCTGTTGAAGCTCACAACCTACTTTCTGAGCCATGTCCTGAATTATTTATGAACCTCTCCGTTTCTCTTTCACGCGGCCTCGGCAGCAAAACTTCCCTGATACAGAGAATCATTACGCACATCTGAGATGCGGGTGCTAGCAGCTGCTGCTATGGAATTACTCTCTGAGGTGAACGAGACACCGCAGCTGTCCTACCTGTAAATGACACTCTGACCTCTTCAGATGAATAGTGAGGATCTGGTGAGACGCTGACACACAATGCCTGCCGACTACAGCAAGGAATAGAAACTGGAGCGCTGTGAGAAGCGCAGTGCCAGAGTCAAGGTGGCAGGAGGCGCAGTGCAAGAGTCACATCCCAGGGGGAAGCACGCATTCATAGTATAGTTTGATAATGGAAATCCTGCTTCTCTGTATCTTAAGAATGAGGAGAAGCCATCAATAGTATTTTTAAAAAAGAGAGATGGTTCTGAGTACTGCCTGTACCCATCTGTCACTCATGGATTTATGGAGTGTTTGGTAGAGTTGACAGTGTTATCATTGTCCAAGAGCACCAAGCACGGCAGTGCCCACAGCTGGCTGGTTTAGAATAGGAACACTCTGGGCCTCGTGTGACTAGACGGCAGCATAAAGTTTAGCAAACCAGTCAAGCCTTTCTAACGACTGGCCAGCATACTGGGTAAAAAAAAACCTGTGCCATGTGAGGACAGGCAGCGTTAATAACTGGGGGCCTCATGGAGAGTGAGAGCCAGACCACCAGCGACTGGGCATTGCTGGACAACCTCAATAAGGTTTGTGTTCTGTTCATGTGCTGCCCCCCTGCTGGAAGGCTTCCTTTCATATCTATCTATGTATCTATTAAATATTTATCTCTTATATAGTACCTTTCATATCCATCTGTCTAGTGCCTTTAATATCTATCTGTCTACTATATAGGCCTTTCATGTCTATGTATATCTCTGCTTTATAGTGCCTTTCATATCTGTCTGTGGCATAGTACCTGTCATATTTATTTCTCTATTTTGTAGCACTGTTACTATTTATTATATAGTGCCATTCAAATATATTTATATATTATGTATTGCCTTTCATATCTATTACTATATACTGTAGTGCCTTCATATCTACATGTCTGTTATATAGTGCATTTCATATCTATCTGTATATGATATGGTACCATTTGTATGTATTTAGGTCAATTATATAGTGCCTTTCATATTTATCTATCTATCATGTAGTGCCTGTCATATCCATTATACTGTACATTTCATATCTATCTCTTATTTGGCGCTTTTCCTATATCTATCTATTATATAGTGCCTTCCATATCTATCTATCTATTATATAGTACCTTTCCTATCTATCTATCTATCTATCTATCTATCATGTAGTGCCTGTCATATCTATTATACTGTACATTTCATATCTATGTCTTATTTGGTGCTTTTCCTATATCTGTTTATTGTATAGTGCCTTTCATATCTGTCTGTGGTATAGGGCATTTCATATTTATTTATATGATCTCTATTTCATAATGCCTCTCCTATCTATTTTAATAAAGAGCCTTTTATATCTATACATACACCTCTATTTTATAGTGCCTTCCTATCTATTATATAGTGCCTTTCATTTCTATCTGTTATACAGGACATTTCATATCTATGTATATGATCTCTATTTCATATTGCATTTCCTATCTATCTTTTATTTAGTGTCTTTCATATCTATCTGTTATATAGTACCTTTTCTATTTGTTTTTGCTTTATACTTTGAAAACAGCACATCCTCAACGTCTTGTGGCACCAGCTGATTGGCACTGCCATTTGGCTGTTTTTTATTTGGGCACTGCCAGCTATGAGTATCCTTTAAGCTGATGTGCACTTCAGCAGACGTGAGTCGCCCTTTGGCAAAGCTGTTCCTGGTAGCACTATTTTGTGTTCAGGTGCTTCCCCCTGGTGGCTGAGAAGCAGTACTGCCGTAAAAGTCTGTAGTAGTGAATGAAGTTCTGTAGATAGATAGATAGATAGATAGATAGATAGATAGATAGATAGATAGATAGATAGATACTTTATTAATCCCAATGGGAAATTCACATTCTTCAGCAGCAGCATACTGATACAATAAATAATATTAAATTAAAGAATGATAATAATACAGGTGAAAAAAACAGACAATAACTATGTATAATGTTAAATATTAACGTTTACCCCCCCTGGTGGAATTAAAGAGTCGCATAGTTTGGGGGAGGAACGATCTCCTCAATCTGTCTACACGCGAGCCTCTGCCCCTCAGCCCCCGACCTAAATGTTGCTTTTCAGGGAGGAGCTGATAGTGCAGCCAGAGTTTAGTTGCACAATGTTTAACTTAATGTTGATGCTGGGATAGCACCGGGCTCGATGCTGCGAGAAATGAACTCGAGCCGTCGTGGTGTGAGGCCAGAAAAATGCCATCTAAGCGCCAGTGAGCTCAGAGAAAGAAACTCAACGGGCTAAGACGAATGTACTCTGCACTGTTAATCCGTAGGTGGTCCGAGTGACAGCACACAACCGACAGGGGCGGCGTCCAAGCAAATGACTAGAAAAGTAACCCCCCCAATAAGGGTGGGATTGATAGCAAGAGACACAGGGTGAAGGCAGAGAGGTTTAAAAGAAGATGTCTGTCTTTGATTGCAGAGGTGGAACGTGAAGCCCCGAGGTGCGGTTCCCATCAGGCACTGCTACCCCCTTGATGGCACCCTTCACTTTAAATTGGTTTTCTGAGTCTCTCGTTGTGCATTTGTCAATGATGTTGGGGTCTCTCTCAGCAGTTAGTGCCTTGCGTATCTATCTACTACTAGCTGTGTAAGCCTGTGCTACAGAAAGCCTGGGGTCCTAGAAACTATTGAAATCGTCAGAAAAAAATTGAAATGTAGAAATGTCAGCTAATTGAAAGGAACTTCTCTGGGAGTCTCTCTCCTCCGACGTGCTCGCATCGCATGTGTTATTAGCGGCTAAGCGAGTTGTCTGTTTCCTCGGAGGTGGAACCCCTTACCGCGACTCCACCTCTCACTTCCTGGCCGGACAGACACACACACACACACACACTTCCACATGTAGATGTTTATATATAAGATATACAGTAGTGTCTTTCATATCTATCTGTTATGTAGTGATTTTTGTATCTATTTGTGATAAAAGTGCCTTTCATATATATCACTTTTTATAGTGCCTCTCCTATCAGTTATATAGTGCCTTTCATGACTATCTGTCCATTTATGAAACAGTACCTTTCATATACAGTACAATGCAATTTCAGATACAATTTTGTATAGCACTCTTCTCTGACCTATACCTCTATTTTATACTGCCTTTCCTATCTATTATATAGTGCCAATCATAACTATTCATTTATCATACAGTGCCTTTCCCAAGTATCTCTCATATAGTGCCTTTCACATCTATCTATCTATCTATCTCTCTCTCATATACTGTAGATAGATAGATATGAAAGGCACTATATGAGAGATAGATAGATAGATAGATAGATAGATAGATAGATAGATAGATAGATAGATAGATAGATAGATATGAAAGGCACTATCTATCTATCTATCTATCTATCTATCTCTCATATAGTGCCTTTCACATCTATCTATTTATCTCTCATATAGTGCCTTTCACATCTATCTATCTATCTCTCATATAGTGCCTTTCATATCTATCTATCTATCTCTCATATAGTGCCTTTCATATCTATCTATTTATCTCTCATATAGTGCCTTTCACATCTATCTATCTATCTTTCTATCTCTCATATAGTGCCTTTCACATCTATCTATCTATCTCTCATATAGTGCCTTTCACATCTATCTATCTATTTATGTATCTATCTATTTATCTCTCATATAGTGCCTTTCACATCTATCTATCTATTTATGTATCTATCTATCTATTTATCTCTCATATAGTGCCTTTCATATCTATCTATCTATCTCTCTCTCTCATATAGTGCCTTTCACATCTATCTATCTTTCTATCTGTCATATAGTGCCTTTCACATCTATCTATCTATCTATCTTTCTATCTCTCATATAGTGCCTTTCATATCTATCTATCTCTCTCTCTCATATAGTGCCTTTCACATCTATCTATCTATCTTTCTATCTCTCATATAGTGCCTTTCACATCTACCTCAATCTATGATAGAGTACCTTTCATTCCCAGCAGGCACTGCTGCCCCTTTGATGGCACTCCTCAGTTTAAATTGTTCTCTTTGATTCTCTCATTGCCCATTTGTCAGTGATGTTGAAGATCTAAGGGGGTCTCCCAGCAGATACTGGGAATTCATAGTTACGGACTCCAAGTCCCAAGTGTCGAACCTGTTAACAGTCCCCTCCCCCCCACCCCCCTATTGATGCATCTTCCACTGGTCAGCCACATGTTTGTGGGTCTTTCCCTTGGTCCATGTTAGGACCCCCTTCCTGTTCTTGATGAATGGGGCAACCTCCTCAAGGGTTGGGTTCAGTGGATCCTCCCCAGCATTCCCGCCATTCCTCCCTCCGACCAATGAGAGCTCCACTAGGCTGCCCCCTTATCACTGTAGGTCTCGTTTGTCACAAGGGTCCAGTCTTGCCTTCCCACTCGGTGGCTCCTTCTTAAGCTTGTTCACTGTTGTGCTGCCCCCTGCTGGTTGGTGGTGTTTGATTACAGCAACAGTTGCCACCAAGATTTTTCTTACCCTGTCATGCCGGGGGAATGCAACTCATCTACTCGCATTTAATGTACTTTGAGGTTTGTTGGCACTCGTTGCTCTTAATAATCTTCTTTTTTTCTTTGTTTTTAGGGTGCAGAACAGAATGGCATCGTAAAACCACCTTTTCTTGGGTGAGTACAGCTGTCTGTGCTTTTGTAGAACTGAACATCAACTTGTATTCAGGAGCAGTGTGCCATACTAGCTGTTCTTATCCCAGTGCTGCCTCCCAGTGGTTTGAGTTGAGTAGTGCAATTTTTTGAGGTGCCTATCCCTGTGGTGCCTCCTGCTGTCTGGAGTTGATCGGTTCAGTTTTGAGGTTCCTGCCTCAGTTGTGGCATCTAGTGGTCAGAGCTGAGTACTGCACTTTTAGGATGTTTTAGGAGTTGAGTCTTGCCATTTTTGGGGATCTTGTCCCAGTACTGCCTCCCATTGGTCTGAACTGAGTAATGCTGTTTTTGAGGTTCTTATCCCAGTGGTGGCCCCTAGTGGCTGGATCTGAGTATTGCGCTTTTGGGGTTTTAATTCTAGTGTTGCCTCGTATTGGTTAGAATTGAATGGTACAGATTTTGAATTCATATCCAAGTGGTGCCTCCTACTGGCTAGAATTTGTATCTGAATGCTGGAGTTTCAGGAGTTGCATTAGTGCAAGTCTGGGGTTTCAGTTCTCAGCATGGCCTTCCGCTGGCCAACATGGCTCGAGTTTTGTATCTCAGCAGTACCTCCTACTGGTTAGAGCTCAGCAGTGGGATCTAGTGGCTTTGAGGGGCGATGTCAATTTCTTTGCTCCCCTCTGTGCCAGCTGTTGGTGGGATTGAAGATGTACACATTCAGGTTCCTACTGGCTGATACTGGGAAGTGTCCTCTAACAGACATCAGACCTGATGGTGGGGATTTAAATCTAAAAGAAACTGAAGTGTCATCTAGCAGGTGCAAAGTCTCATGTGGCAGTCAGTAGCCCACTGGTGCCACATACTGTCTGGTGTTAAGTTGGTGCCCTCTGAGAACCACTGGATGGGGTGTTGAGTTTAAATCAAATTCATGCCTTCTATCAGCCTGGGCAGGAGTGCAGTTTTATCTTGGCAGTGCCACCTAATGGCTGAGGTGGAGGATTGCAGTTTTAATGTTTCTGTCTCAGTGCTGCCCTCATGGACTGAAGCAGAGAAGTGCAGTAATGATATTTGTAGCTCAGTGCTGCCCCCACTGGCAGAAGCAAAGGACTGCAGCTGTAATATTTGCAGTTCAGTGTTGCTGAAGCAGAGGACTGCAGTTACGATGTTTGTGTTCCAGCACTGCCACCTACAGGTTTAGGCCAAGAATTGCAGTTTTAATGTTTTCATCACAATGGTACCCCCACTGGTTGAAGCAATGAACTGCATACATAGTTGTGCCCTACAATGGCTGAACCTGAGAGTTGTGGTATTAATGTTTGTATCCCAGTACCACCTTCTTCTGGTTTAAGCCAGTCTCGGTGCCACCTGCTGGTTGAAGCAGGGAACTGTAGTTTTACTGTTCATATCCCAGTGGCACCTCTGCTTCCTGAACGTGAGTAGCATATTCTAATGGTCACAAGAGTTTACACATCAGAGTTCCAGTGGTTATGGAGCACAATGTCTTGGTCTCCCGGGTAGAAGTGTGGACTAATAGTTGGCGTGGGGTTGGGGTTGGTATGCTGTCACTCAGAGAAATGAGATTTTCTGAAAGCTGTCTGAGAGATCACTGAGTAGGTCTACAAAGTGGCAGCAGTGACAGATTTGTGAGGAAATCAATAAACAGGGCAAGCATGCGGATTTGGGTGGGCACTGCCCAGGTATGCAAGGGTTACCATAGTCCATGTTGGCAGAGCCAATGTTAACTTTTTTTTTTCCCCCCCTCTTCTTCTTCTTCACAGTGGCGGCAATCCCTTTGCCACCGTCAAGCTGCGCCCCACTGTGACAAATGACCGGTCAGCCCCCATTCTCTGAAAACTGTGCCACCTGGAGATCTGCAGGACTGCATAAAACTGTCTCGTCGTACTTGTGTGAGGAATAAAACAAATCCAAAGAGTTCTACCTTTTTTTAAAAAAAATGTATATATATATATTTTCAAAATTGAAAAAAATGCCTATATGTATAAATATATATAAATGAAAAGATAAAAATAAACAAACAAAGTGAGGTTTTCGCAGGTGCTGGTTTGAGTGGAATGGTCAGCCACGAGTGAGTCTCCACAGCCTGGCCAGCCTTACTAGACTAGCACTTTGATTTCTTATCGCCCCACCTCTACGGACCCCCGAGGCTCCTGGAAAGCAGAATGAGGCCGTGGTCACGTGGTCATCCTCGACTGTTCTCTTGAAGAGGGTCCGGCTTCTGGGATGCTGGCAGGGCTTCTGTTTTCCCCCATTTTTTTTTTTTAATACACAAATACTTGATTGCTCTGCAGCCGGCCAAAGGCTCTTTGGAGGGATGAAGCCACGTGGACCTTTGATGTTGCAGATTAGGAGCAGCGTGCAATAATTCCTGTCTCTCATTACATGCCCTGTATTTGAGCACAATAAAGCCTTTACTGATTTTAACAGCAGAGGGCGCTGTTGTTCTTTTTTTTTTTTTTTTAATAGCGGGGGGTCGCCATGGTAACAAGCCGAGCACGCTTCCCTTTTCCCGGCCGCAGATTCCACTTCTTCATATTAAAGTCGCGCGTCTCTCTGAGCAACAGGAACCCCCCCACCCCATCCCCCCCATTTAATGTCTAGAGTGGCTGCACACTACTGTAAGCTGTCTCCGAAATAAGTTTGTGTTTTACATTGGTGTCCATAGATGCGCCTGGAGAAGCTGATCAGCTGTAAAGATGAAAAGCTTCTACTCCGCTGTACCACCGTGCCAGCGCGCTCAGACCCCCTTCACTTTTTGGGATGCGTCAGCCTTGTGCTAAAATAATTTCAATTAAGTTATTCTCCTCTTCAAACAACATTCAACACCCCAGAATGACTACGCGAAAACTTGAGTTTAGAAAGTTTTTCAAATTCGTTAAAAGCTAAGAAACACGCAGATCCCCCGGTCCTCACAATAAAGGGCGGTTCATACTAAGCAAGATGAACTTTTCCATTTTGGCCACAGATATTTTGGTTACCGTCAGACGGTGGGCTCATTACCAATGTAACCTTCGCAAGTCGTGCTCTTCAGCCAACACTATGCAAGGATGGAAAGGCAATGTTAGCACATGAGGAGAGTTTGTGAGAATTTGACGATCTGTCGGCGTACATTTCTCTGTCGTTGTTGCTGTTCTCGCCTTGTGTTATCATGGAGAACGCCGTGACACATCGTTATTTATCATATATGTTATACTTTTTAGAGAGAAACAGTATTTCGATTCTTGCACATATAGTGAATTGACAATAAAAGGCGATTTGATTTTATTAGCCAGCGGCTCCGTTCTCAGGCTCACCTCTCGCCTGTTTGGCACTGAAGTGCCTCCTGTGTTCAGCTTGACCCTCAGCAGATGTCGCCACTCAAGTTCAGTGTGTATCACTGTATTTTGTGACCATAAGGATTGCTTTAGTGTGAAGACATGAGCACAGGTCACTTTGTGCAGACACTTGTCTGATCTTGCCGAGAAGGGGCGTGTCTAAACTTGGGCGGGGTTATACATTGAACTCCGCCTCTGATTCACAGCTGAGCTCCACTCTAGCCAAGTAAGACATGACCTGCACGCAGATGATGACAATGGCACGTTTGTGTCACTCGGTTTACTCAACGGTCATCATTATTTGAGTCAGATATCCTCCCACAGCCCTAACCTTAACCAAAGTGTAACTGGGAATATCACACTTACAGTCGAGGGAGTCTGACAACTGGCAAAACGAGCGGGTGGAATGGGGCATGGCGGCTGGGTTAAACTTTAACTCAGCCCATGTTGAGCCACGCCCATTCCAGGCACTGCAGCGAGGGGTACTCAGTCTTTGGTGCTCGTGTATTCGGTTTCCTATACTTGACTCTCAGAAGATGGCGCTGCTGTTCTTGCTATGAGCGGCCTCAGCAAATGTCACTGGTGTTCTTTTCATTTCTACCATGTCACTGTCTCAAGCAGTTTGCCATAAGATACATTTCCTCTACCAAAAGCTTTTGCTTCACCAGTGCAGATCATGGAATAGGCTTTTGATTAAGACCAAGCTCAAGTTTCTCGCCCCACGAGACTGATGGACACAACCCTTAGCAGTTTCTATATCTATACTAGCTCTTGGAATCTTAAATAATCGGCACAGACTTCAGCGTTAAGGTTTGCAGGGCATCATCTATTGAAATATATGTTATAATGCATATAGTGATAAAATGTATTGCATGCCATTCCAACAGGTGGCACATCACAAGCATTTATAGTAATGCATTTTATTTCTTCAAATATTTGTGATGTGCCTTGTGTTGGAATGACAAATGCAATACATCGTTATTTCTACAAATGTTTGTGATGTGCCATCTGTTGGAATGACGAATGCAACGCATCGTTATTCCTACAAATGCTTGTGATGCACCATCTGTTGGAATGATAAATGCAATACATCATTTCTACAAATGTTTGTGATGCGCCATCTGTTAGAATGACAAATGCAATGCATCGTTATTCCTACAAATGTTTATGATGTGCCATCTGTTGGAATGACAAATGCAATACATCGTTATTCCTACAAATGTTTGTGATGCGCCATCTGTTGGAATGACAAATGCAATATATCGTTATTCCTACAAATGTTTGTGATGTGCCATCTGTTGGAATGACAAAAGCAACGCATTGTTATTCCTAATGCGCCATCTGTTGGAATGACAAATGCAATACATCGTTATTCCTACAAATGTTTGTGATGTGCCATCTGTTGGAATGACAAATGCAATACATCGTTATTCCTACAAATGTTTATGATGTGCCATCTGTTGGAATGACAAATGCAATACATCGTTATTCCTACAAATGTTTGTGATGCGCCATCTGTTGGAATGACAAATGCAATATATCGTTATTCCTACAAATGTTTGTGATGTGCCATCTGTTGGAATGACAAAAGCAACGCATTGTTATTCCTAATGCGCCATCTGTTGGAATGACAAATGCAATACATCATTATTCCTACAAATGTTTGTGATGTGCCATCTGTTGGAATGACAAAAGCAACGCATTGTTATTCCTAATGCGCCATCTGTTGTAATGACAAATGCAATGATTTCATTGCTAAAAATGTTTATGATGCGCCACCGTTTAGAATGACAGCGATATAGCAACTGGATGGACACACAGGCATTTAACTTTTTATTAAGGTGGATCAGAAAGCTAAGTAATCAACGTGGACCTCAGTGTTACAGTTTGCATCGCACCATTTATTATAATGTATTTTGTAATGTATGTAGTAATAAAACTACATTTTTCATTCCAACAGATGGCACATCAAAAACATTTATAGTAATAAAATGCATTACTACATACTGTATATTTGATGCATCCTCTGTTGGAATCAGAAATGTACTGCATATGCCTCTACTATATGCCATTGGGTATGGGTTTCATAAAAGTAGCATTAATGTTTGTGATGTGCCATCTGTTGGAATGACAGAGACATACCAACCAGATGGATACACAGATACTTGTCCTTTTATTAAGGTGAATATACATAAAAAACAGACCTATCCCATCGACACACGTACTCGGACCCTTTACTCAGTACTTAGCTGTGGCAGCGATTCTAGCCTGGAGTCTTCTCGATTTGCGATGTCCAGCTTCACAGGCCTGGATCTGCAGATTTTTGTTTGCCATTCTTTGCTGCAGATCCTCTCAAGGTCTCTCAGGTTGGTTAAATACCCTCGGTGGACAGCTGTGTTGAGGTCTCCGCAGAGTTCTTTGATGAGGTTCAAGTCTGCCACTCGACAGCATTGAGAGTTGTCACTGAGGGGCTCCTGTGGTGCCTCAGCCCCCCGCCGGAGGCCCAGGATGCTCTGAGCAGGTTCTCGTGAAAGGAAGATCTCCGCATTTTGCTCCATTCAGCTTTGCACCTCCACCCTGATGCTGCCACCAGGCGTCACCGCTGACGTGATGTTGTGCAGGTGATGAGCTGTGCCCGCTTCCCTCCAGACGTCACACCACCCCAGAGAATCTCGTTAACCATCTGAGTGTCCTTTAGGTGCCTCCATGTGCCTTCTACTTGGCCGCTCTGCCACTCTGAGCCCAGACTGGTGGACGTGCTGCTTGTCCTTCTGGACGTTTCTCCTTCGTCCACACGGGGTCTCTGGAGCTCAGCCAGCGTGATTATCAGGTGCCTGGTCACCTCTCTTAGCAAAGTAGCCCATTTCCCCAGACTGCCCAGTTTGGCCAGGTGGTCAGCTCTAGAAAGAGTCCTGGTTGAATTATGGAGACCACAAGTGTTCTTGGGCGGCTTTCTGCCCCCTCGCCACAGCACCCCCTCTGACCCCACGGCTCCTAGAGAGACAGCGGTGTGCCTTTCTTAGTAAGTTCAGCCAAGTGAATTGACCACAGGTGGACTCCAAACACCTCAAGGATGACCAATAGAACGGGGTGGTCCACCAGAGCCAAGGCATTGTGTTTACTCAGCCAGCAGGCATCCCACCTGCAGCCCAGGCCAGGATTGAGATGGGTTGTCCATTTAGGAAAAGCTGGGGTTGCTGCTGGAAGAGGAGTTGAGGAGGCCAGTAGGGGGCGCTAGCCCTGTGGTCCGAGTGACATTGTGCTGTAAATATGGCGCCGTCCCGACTGTGGTCATAAAGGGTACCCGGGCATCCTTCATAAAGAGTAAGGTGTACCCCAAAGTCTGGGCTAAATTGCCCACCATGGCTGGCCACCCCATCTCTCTCTCCCCTTGACCATCCAATAGCTAATCTATGGTTGGTGTACTGGCACAAGAATGGCTGCCATCACATTGGTGGCTGAAGTGATCGATGAATTCAATGCCAGGTAGCAGATGGGCACCCCTCGCCACATTAATGGCTCACCACAGAATTTGCCCAGGCTCTGTTAACAGATTCAGGTTGCACATTAGCAAAGTTCAAAGAGCAGGGCTATTGTTGGCGAGAAATCACCCAGTGCCCTGCCCCTCACAGCAACTGGGTGGGCACAAAGCCAGGGTTAGCCAGTTGAGTTACTGTATTACATTACACAGCAGGGTCTGCACCTCATCACAGAATGGCACATACCCTGTGGACCAACAGTGGGGTATATAAAGACGGACAGGCATACCTAACCAAGGAACTCCACACATACTTTGGGCATGGCCTGCCAAGCGAGGCTGCACAGAGTCTCTCAACTCCCGTAACGCACTCACATGACAGCCCAGTCTTGCCCACCCATAGCTGGGTGGGCACATGCCACTGAACAGAATACATCAGACAGGTGGTGCTGCAAATTGTTTCATTTTTTTTATTTACATTTAGAAAAGTGTATTCTGCATTCATCACGGCGTGTGGTGGGAGGCCCGTGTGCCAGGGTGGTCCAACACGACGGCCATCACCGTAACCGTAAATAAGCGGCACCGCCACTCGTCAGATGAGCGATTGTCCATCAGTCAGGAAGGAGAAGGAATCGATTCAGCCACCTTACCGCATATCAAGTGGCCCAGCTATGCCAGCTCTAGGGGGTAGGAGTTGGGGGTGGGTGGCGACACTGGGTATGTTATTTTGGGCCGGATTTGCACATTTATACTCCACACCCCCCCACCCCCCAAAGCGGCCACTCCACTGGAATGAGAAGCACAAAAAAAAAAAAAAGCCCATGCCACCCTGCCAGCCCACATGGGCACCACTTATTCATGCCCAGGAGGGATGGCAGGGAGATGGGTAGGTACAAGTATATAAAATAACGAAAAAGTCTCCCTCCAAGATGGCACAGTGCATCTGTCACAATAAGGAAAGCTGCAGGTGAGTGCGTGCCAAGCATCGTCTTAAAGTTTTTTCTTGTTTGGAAAGGCACCATGGACCAGGGAGGCAGCTGGCACGGCTACATTACGAGTAACTCCAGGCTGGCACACCTGCCACCAATTCATTTCTCATGCAAAAAAAAAAAAAAAAAAAAAAAAGTGAATTCCCGCCAGTCAAAGTGGCGATGCAGGACAGTGGGCGTAAGTGCGTGCGTGGCATCGGCACGGGCATCATCAACATACAATCAAGAGTACAAAGAGAAAGAAAATCTTTTTTTTTATAGATATATAAAGGACCATCCAGTGCAAAAGGATGGCAGAGGGTTTGGCACCTTTTCTCGGCCCTTCACCCAAAAGTGGCTCCACAGTTCGGACAGCGCCTCTGGCGGAGGGCCAGGCAGAAGAGAATGCCGATGGGGAAGAAGAAGATGGCACACAGGATGCCCAAGCAGGTGAAATCATCCTCGAGGACCCCAACCCTGTGGAGAACAGACAACAGAGTGGGAGGTTAGGCACAGCCCCCCTGGCACAGCTACTCCAACAATAACTGATATCAGCAAAATCTTGGGGGGCTTCCACAGATTGGCATGAAACCCTGTATTTTGAAGTGCCCAATGTCACAGCTACCTTTCCGTCACCTCAAAAGTGAAACGCAGTTTGGGTCGTCAGCAGGGCATTTCTAGAAAGAGCCGGACATTCAACTTTGTTCAAATCGACAAAAGAAACCTTATGTTGGCATAATTTGGCATGACCCACGTAGAACCATCTGAAACCTATTTGAATGCCCACTTCTTTCAGCCCCTTTAACTATACAACACCTTCTCTCCCTAAGCGGGTGATTTTCTTACTGCCCACTGGCTGTACCCCTCTGTGGTGCTACCTGATGGTCCATCCCTTTAAATATCTGACCTGGTGCCAGTCTGCTTGGCAGCTCCTTTTTCTTCACAACTGGCCAAAACCCCAGTGGCTCGACCTGCCAGTAATGACATGGCACCACCATGCACCAGGCACTTCTTGGTTTGCCAGTATGGGTCTCTCCTTTGTTCTTGGCACCTTCTTTCACAATTTCATTTGGAGTTGAGACTTTGTCTTTTTTTAATAATAGAATTAAACAAAGCATAAATAATAACAATGCCAAACGGCACCAACGCAAAAGATGTGCCATCCTGGGGCAGTACAAACAGTGATGGGCACGTGCTGGCATCTGCTGCAGAAGAGCCAAACTACCAGTGAGTGCCACGGGTGAGGGAGAGATGCCCTCCATGCCATCAGCCAATGCTTATCATGTGCCGACAGTGATGGGCACATGGGGACACCTGCTGCATGCTACAACTCCCTGGGGTTGCCAAGGGTGAGGGAACGGTACCCATATGCCATTAACTGACATGCTTGGTGTACTGCATGTGTTCACATTTAAAGTGCCCGCTGCAGTAAGAATTTTACGACTATTACTTGCTGTTGACCTCGATGGGCAGACCCCCTCCAGTGCCTCAAGAGTTTACATTTTGCACCCCCCGATATGACAAATGCACAGATATGCCAAACCTCAACCTACCTGCAGGCTGGGCAGCCGCCCACTACCACCACGGAGGGCTGGACGATGGTGTAAGTGCTCGAAAAGGCGGGCTGTTGAGCCACGGGGCCGAGGGGGGCAGCAGGTGGCACAAAACCTAATGAGAGAATAAAACAAAAAAATAAATTAAGAATGATTACCAAAAAAAAAAAAAAAAAAAAAAAAATGGGTGGGGTCAGGTCAGAGTGGGCCGAGAGACCCTTTTAGTTTCTATAGCGCCTTTCATCGATGACCCAGGACACACCAGCAGAAAGTGGCACAAGAGGCTTCAAAGTGCTGGAAGACTCTGCCCATGCAGACGAGACCAGGAGCTTGTCATTGTTGGCAGTCACAAACCCCCAGCCCCCCCCCCCCCCATCCCACACATCCACTATCAATATTATTCATACCAAGGGGCAGGAGATCATGCCAGCAGCATCAAGAGCGAGGCGGGCACCAACCCTGGACTGGGTGCCAGTCAGTTTCAAATATGAATGCTTTACACACATACTGTACCCACCTAGGGTTGGGGGGTTGATTGGTGTGTGTGTGGGGGGGGGGGGGGGGGGTGTCATACACAGGAATATCAGGAAGAAGAACTCTGGCCAGGGAGAGTGTGGAAAGCTGGTTGCCAAGGCAACACCTACTGGGATGGCTAGAGATACCAAAAAAAAAAAATAATAAAGGAAAATCGCCCCCTCTGCTGGTCAACTCGAGTAAAGCTCAGCAGCGAAACTAACCCAACGACGAGGGTACACACTGGCACGGCTCACACTGGCATCTACACCAAGGCTTCAGGCACTGCCAGGCAGAAAACGGCCATCTGGGATAACAAAATCTACCTAACTGTACCTACCTAACCCAACCATGGCATCTCTTTGCCACCTGTACCGATGTTGGGAAATAAAAAAGAAAATGTCCCAGTGTCCCCACTGGAGGGGTGACAAATCATATGAAGTGGACAGCCATAGCCAGTACCCTGCGTAGCCCACCAGCTGGGCACAGTACCCAGTCATAGCTGGCAGATCACCTGCCTTCAGGAAAAGATCTGGACAGAAAAAAAAAAAAGGGAGCAGGCGGGCACCGGAAACCGCAAGTGAATGAGAAGTGGGGGCAGCAACTGGGGTACCAGCTTATACTGTGTGGTCACTGGTGGGACTGCATTTGGACCTTGGTAACAGGTAGGGTGGCACAATGGGCAAACAAGTGGGTACGATGCTTAGTTAGCCACAGAAGTTTCATGGGGGGGATTTATTTAATGGGGGGTCCCTGAAGTTTGGGTAAGCAGGCATTGGCGATTCCTTGGGTGGGATTACAACAAGGAGGCACCTGTGCTTCCCAGCGAGGGGTGCTGACTTGTTATCTACAGAAGCTTCCGGATGGAGGGCCATCAAAAAAAAAAAAAAAAACAAATGTATTTGGGGGGGCACAACACTTAGCTCTGATGTTTTGGGGGGGGCACACTTAGGGGAGTTCTGCAGTTTCACAAGCAGCTATGTGGACACCTGGTGTAGCTGTTGGGGGGGCATTTGGATGTAAAGAAGAGGCACTGAGAAGTGTTTGGGGCGGGCATCACTTAGAATTCACCCAGTGTGCCCCAGTGAATCATAAGGGATCAAGGTGGTTTTGATGGGGGCAGAGTACAATGGGTGGGCACAAAGGTTCTTGGGGGGGGGGGTTAAGCTTTTAGAGAACATGAAAGAGATGCATAAAGGGATGGCAGTGAAGTGCAGTTGAGGGGGCACAATGGCTGGTGCCAAGGCTTCACAGGTTGGCACAATAGCTGGAAGTCATTGATGCACAATGCTGTAAGGGGCACAGAGGGTAGATGTGGTGGCACCAAGTCTTCAACTGGGCATTCAGGCACAGGAGCTGCCCATTTGTGATGTCCACTCCCACTTGTACATTTCAAAGGCCTTCCTCCTGACTAAGGACCACTGTGCCCCCCACCAACAGTCACTTTTAGTGACACCATGAGGTAAAACCGCCCTCTGCCAGCCAGGAGAGAATCCAGTCCTGGGCAAGTGACCCCGCAGCCCAGCCTGCCAACCCCAGGAGGCGAGATGTGAATTGCGGCTCTGCTGGCCCCTCTTGATGCCAAGTGCCAGCAGACTGGTGAAGGCGGCCCACCCTGCGCATTTCACTCCATTCACTTCATTTAACTGCCTCTTGAGAGCCAAGCTGAGCTGGCAAAGCAAAAACTGAGCCCAGCTGGCAGTTCCACATTTCTACAAATCACGCCAGGGACGGCCTGGATGAGTGCCAACCCCCCCCCCCCCATAACAAAGTCCACTGTCCCGTTACACAACCAGACCTTGTTGGCGTCGCCATGCCACTCGTCAGGTGAGTGCCAGCGTGGGAGGAGTCGTTACTCATTAACTGTGGCCCCTGTTTAGTCAGCCATCAGCACCCTGGTCACGGGGAGGGGGTGCGGGTCAACGTGCAAGCGGGACGCCGCGGGTCAGGGGGGGGCCGAGATGACGAAAGAGGAACAGAAAGAGAAAGAAGCAGAAAGTCCGAGTGACACGATGGCGTTGGCACTTCCGTCATTCTTTAGTAATGAAAGCACATCCAGTGGGGGGGGGGGGGGCTTGCCCTTCATTTTCACCCACCACGTGACAAGATGACAGCGTGTGGCCCCTCATGAGGCTGGGAGGAGGGGAAAAAAAAAATAAAAAAATCCAAGGACCCCCTGATGACCCTGCCAGTGACAGCAAAACTCCCACCCTGCCCCCTCGTTTAAGTCCATCGATGACCCCCACCTACCCCACACAGTGAAAGGCGCTATATTGATAAAAACAGTCGTGAATGTGCGCCTGGCAGACCACCTTCCAGCCTGGGATGACAGGGGGCGCTGTGACTAACAGTTTCCACCGCAGTTCTGACAAGAAGATCATCGAGGGCACCTAATGCATACCTCCCCCCACTACCCCCCCCTGAGCTGACCACACCCCCTTCCCCTCCCCAGACACCATTAACATAAATAAAACAAACAGAAGACGTATGAGGGTCACAGTTTGCTGGTCCTGTTTTGGCCCATTTAGTGTCTCGTGATTGTTTGGCTGCTAATTGGGGGGTCCGAGTCTTCAAGAGCAACTCAGTTAAAATGAATTCAAAAAGAAGTTAATTAGCCGGTCACTCATTAAGGAAATGGTTAGAATGAAAATCTCCAGCCACTGCGGCCCTCCAGGACTGGACTTGGGGACCCCATCCATCCATCCATTTTCTAATGCGCTGAATCCGAACACAGGGTCATGGGGGTCTGCTGGAGTCAATCCCAGCCAGCACAGGGCACAAGGCAGGAACCAGGGTGCCACTCAACACAGGGCGGGCACACACACACACAGGACAACCGAGGATTGCCAATGCACCTGACCTGCATGTCTTTGGACTGCGGGAGGAAATCCACGCAGACACGGGGAGAACATGCAAACTCCACGCAGGGAGGACACCGGGATGCGAACCCAGGTCTCCTTACTGCAAGGCGGCAGCGCTACCCACTGCGCCACTGTGCCGCCCCGAGTTGGTAAATGAAGGCTACGACTAGAGACGAAGAAAGAAGAAGAGAGAAGAAGAAAAAAAAAAATCGCTGGAAAAGTCGTCTAACGTCATAGGCGCCTCCACAGTGACCTTGGTGGAGTGCGAGACACCAGGAGAACCGACGACGTGCAGTGAACAGACAAACGAGGGAGGTCTTTTACACTCGTCTTGGTCTTCACTGACATTAAAGAACAAATCTTTTTGAGGAATGCGCAGCATGTGCTCCGTTTAATGAAGCAGCCATGATCTTAATATCACTTAATCTTCAGGAGATAGAACTGTCTCATTGAAACGGTCATCACCATTGTGAATTTCTACTTGGGATTAATAAAGTATCTATCTATCTATCTATCTACCACCACGACAAGCAGCCAATGACTGACCTGGCAGATGACACCAAGCGCCTCCTATTGGTCGGTTCACTGTGACGAAGTGGCTGTGACCGTCTCGGTGCTCTCACTGGCTTATTGAATGAGCACAGATACGCCCACCCCCCCAAGCCCCCCCCCAATCACTGTAAGCTCGTTCACAAACTGCGGACAAGAGGCTCGCGATAGACCGAATCACAGTCCAGTTCATGGGTGATGTCTGTGGGGCGGACGGGATATAAAAGAAGGAAATTGAGGGAGATTAAAGCAAAAGCCAGGAAAATCATTTTATTTATCGCATATATACTCACGTATAAGTCGGGTAAAAATGGATCATAAAATCAGACCACGACTTATACGCCCGTTCAAAACTGCAAGTTAATTTTTTTTTTTTTTTTTAACCATCTTCTTCCCTCCTCCAATCTCTCATCAAGTTTCTCAGACGCATCGAATTTTAATTTTACCGATTTCTTTCACCACTTCAACGACTTCTAATTTAAAACCTGCTTCATATTTTCTTCTGATCCTAGATAAGGGATGCTCTTATGATAAAAGGTGTTGTGAGGGTGTGAGATACAAAAAACACGAAACGGTGCAAACGTCGCTTCTGACTAGTCGGGTATCACCGTGTGGTCACAGTACACAGAAATAAAAAGCCGTGTGCTCCGTGGTTCCTCTCTCAGGTTGGCGTCGGCATATCAGAATCTCGCCCAATAGTGTGTGTTTCCCGCATAAGACTTATAAGACCGACATTATAAAATAGCAGAAATTACAAAGTAAATCAAGCCCTGACTTACCCGCGGGAGAACATAAACGCCAGTATATACGGTAGTCGTACTTCAGTGCTCTCACAGTTTGACGTCTCCACTATTCTACGGCTCTGTTCGACGGAGTGTTTTTTTCTGTTTATTGTTGAAATTTTATTTATTATCAAAATTCAATAAAAAGAGGATTATTATTATTATTATTATTACTAGTCATTAAGCCCGTTACAATAACGGGCGCTAGAACAGTAGTGCATAAACATTAGTAGGAACCGTCTATATTAAATGGCAAGGGACTTTGACCTCATTCTTTTTGTTGGTCGTATTTTTCTCTCTTTCAGCCTTTCTTTTCTTGATGTTCACTTGCTGAGCTGACCGTTCTTCGTGGGCTGCCGCCGTGTATTGTGTGCCTTTAATTTTCTGTGACAGTAATACTGTCTTGTATGTCCGCTGGCTTGTACGTCCGTAATATACCTTTAATTTTCTCTGGCGGTAATACTGGCTTGTATGTGGCTGTAATATGCGTCACTGTATTGTGTACCTTTAATTTCCTCTCGCAGTAATACTGGTTTGCATTTCCGTAAAACGCCTGTAACTTTCTCTGACAGTAATATCACGCATCACACCGTGCCCCGCGCATGCGCACTTCACACACACGGACACCTAGATGCACACAGGGATTTTATTAAAGAGGATGATTGTGTGTGAATGACTTATTTTGCTGCTTACTTTTTATTAAACATTTTTATTGAACTATTGACTCCTCTGTCTGTCTGGGTCAAATCTTGCAGAGGTCTTGAAAAAGAAAGAAGGGCCATCACTGCAAATATGGACTCTGCGCATAAACTTAATGGAATCTCTCTATCATAAAAGAAAATCATGAGACGAGACTATTGTCAAGAGATTTTGTTCAAGTGCCGCCCTCCTCTCGGCCACGCCTGCGGTCCTCTCTCCTCTCATTGGTGTGAATGCTTTTGTCAGAAAAAGTTCTTGCGCTCTCCACTCTTATACATTTTTACGTTTTCCTCTTTTTAAGTAACCAATAAAAGAAGACGTATTATGTTCAAATCTTATTGAAGAATTTCATCACAAAGGGTTATCAACAGAAGAAATGAGTACACAGACAATCCTAGCACCGAGAAACGATGAAGTCAAACGAATTAACGCAAAAATTGTCAATCGGTTACATAGCAAATTAGTTAAATGCGTATCAATAGACTCTGCTGAAACAGTTGGTGGTGATGGTGCTGAAGATGAAAACATCAACTTACAATATCACGAAGAATATCTACAGCCGTTAACACCGTCTGGTCTACCACCGCACGAATTACTGTTGAAAGAAGGATGTATCGTAATGTAATTGCGTAATTTATGTCTGAGTGATGGGCAATAGGACAAGATTAGTTGTATTCAAAATTGGTTGAACAATTCTGACATGTAAAATTTTAACAGGCGACGAAAGGTAATGTAGTCCATCTTCACTAATGACATTAGACACCAAAGGAGATCTTGATATGCCATTCGTATTGAAACATTTACAGTTTCCCGTGAGAATAGCTTTTGCTTTGACAATTAACAAATCTCAGGGACAAGCATTCGAAAAAGTCGGTTTACTTATTAGAGAGAAAGAAACGAAATTCACTCACAGGCAGTTATACATTACGTTGTCACGATGAAAGTCCAAACACGGAATCAAAATTCAATACGATATGACGAATAGTAAAAGCAATATTTGGAATTAACTTAAGTTTAACAGTAAAAGTGTAATTTCAAAGCCAAACAGAACCAAAACGTAGAACTTAACGAATACCTCTAACGTAATATGAAACATCATTTTCTTTCAATTTATTACATTTTACTAATTTTTACTTTGGTTAATTACTCTCTGTAATGTAAAATAGTTAGGTCTATTATGAATATGTAACAGTTCCCATGAAAATAACAATCTGTTTAAGTTGTACATCTGCTTCACCATACACAAGCGGCAGAGTCGTGAAGTGACTAGCGTGTAGCGCCTGCCCAGAGGATAGCAAGCAAAGCGAGCAGGAGGCACAGCTCCTTATATATATATATATATATATATATATATATATATATATATATATATATATACACAGTGAAATACGTTTAACGCGAAAACGCTTAAGATGAAATATCGGTTAACACGAAATAATACAACAGTCCCGACAAACTACTATGTATTTTCATGCATTTTTTTCTCTTAACATGAAACGAAAATCGCTTAACACGAAAAGATTTCCCTTCTGGGAATGAACAAAATACGGAAAACACCAGCCGCGCAGGCGAGATTTAAGAGGGGTGTGAAATGAAAGAGAGGTGGTTTCACATGTTTCGTAGAAAGGAGGCTAACTTGGCTTTGAAATACCCTCGGAATAGCCTGTGACACGAGCCAATTTTGTTTATCTAAGCTACTTTCACCCTCCACCCCTACAAACGCCACACAAAAACATCTCATCTCTCATCAATTAGCTTTGGAATTCGGTGACGAGTACATCGCAGTGTGAGTAAAAATCCGTGAGTTTGGTTCGCGTTTTTTTTTTTCTATTTTAGAAGAATTTTTTTTACGAGCACAATGGCAAAGAGCTCAGGGGGAAAGCAAACTGCTATTTCGCTTAAAATGAAGATGGAGCTTCTTAAGGCTGTTGATCAAAAACAGAAGACGAAAACAGAAATCTGTAAAGATTTTGCTATTGCTATCTCTATATTATCAACAGTACAGTAATTAAAAAAAAAAAGAGCAAATTACGGAAATGTTTGAACGGAGTAAGTTTGAGCCAGAGCGAAAATGGATGAGAACGGCCAAGCACGAGGATTTAGAGACGGCTTTACTTGTTTGGTTCAAACAAGCGAGATCTTAGAATGCTCCCATTTTTATTAAATACATGCATATATACATATCTATGTAAATAAAATGTACTCTAATAAACTTAATTTTGTTGAATATACTGCATGTTTTTTTTTTTTTGTAATATCCTTTAACACGAAATTCTTTTAACATGAAAAAATGTTTCAGTCCCCTCAGTTTCGTGTTAAACGATTTTCACTGTATATATATATATATATATATATATATATGTATATACACACACACACACACACACATATCTACAGTGCATCCGGAAAGTACTCCCAGCGCATCACTTTTTCCACATTTTGTTATGTTACAGCCTTATTCCAAAATGGATTAAATTCATTTTTTTCCTCAGAATTCTACACACAACACCCCATAATGACAACGTGAAAAAAGTTTACTTGAGATTTTTGCAAATTTATTAAAAATAATAAGTCCATAAGTCCATAAGTATTCACAGCCTTTGCTCAATACTTTGTCGATGCACCTTTGGCAGCAATTCCAGCCTCAAGTCTTTTTGAATATGATGCCACAAGCTTGGCACACCTATCCTTGGCCAGTTTCGCCCATTCCTCTTTGCCGGCACCTCTCAAGCTCCATCAGGTTGGATGGGAAGCGTCGGTGCACAGCCATTTTAAGATCTCTCCAGAGATGTTCAATCAGATTCAAGTCTGGGCCACTCAAGGACATTCACAGAGTTGTCCTGAAGCCACTCCTTTGATATCTTGGCTGTGTGCTTAGGGTCGTTGTCCTGCTGAAAGATGAACCGTCGCCCCAGTCTGAGGTCAAGAGCGCTCTGGAGCAGGTTTTCATCCAGGATGTCTCTGTACATTGCTGCAGTCATCTTTCCCTTTATCCTGACTAGTCTCCCAGTCCCTGCCGCTGAAGAACATCCCCACAGCATGATGCTGCCACCACCATGCTTCACTGTAGGGATGGTATTGGCCTGGTGATGAGCGGTGCCTGGTTTCCTCCAAACGTGACGCCTGGCATTCACACCAAAGAGTTCAATCTTTGTCTCATCAGACCAGAGAATTTTCTTTCTCATGGTCTGAGAGTCCTTCAGGTGCCTTTTGGCAAACTCCAGGCGGGCTGCCATGTGCCTTTTACTAAGAGTGGCTTCCGTCTGGCCACTCTACCATACAGGCCTGATTGGTGGATTGCTGCAGAGATGGTTGTCCTTCTGGAAGGTTCTCCTCTCTCCACAGAGGACCTCTGGAGCTCTGACAGAGTGACCATCGGGTTCTTGGTCACCTCCCTGACTAAGGCCCTTCTCCCCCGATCACTCAGTTTAGATGGCCGGCCAGCTCTAGGAAGAGTCCTGGTGGTTTCGAACTTCTTACACTTACGGATGATGGAGGCCACTGTGCTCATTGGGACCTTCAAAGCAGCAGAAATTTTTCTGTAACCTTCCCCAGATTTGTGCCTCGAGACAATCCTGTCTCGGAGGTCTACTGACAATGACTTCATGCTTGGTTTGTGCTCTGACATGAACTGTCAACTGTGGGACCTTATATAGACAGGTGTGTGCCTTTCCAAATCATGTCCAACCAACTGAATTTACCACAGGTGGACTCCAATGAAGCTGCAGAAACATCTCAAGGATGATCAGGGGAAACAGGATGCACCTGAGCTCAATTTCGAGCTTCATGGCAAAGGCTGTGAATACTTATGTACATGGGATTTCTCAGTTTTGTTATTTTTAATAAATTTGCAAAAATCTCAAGTAAACTTTTTTCACGTTGTCATTATGGGGTGTTGTGTGTAGAATTCTGAGGAAAAAAATGAATTTAATCCATTTTGGAATAAGGCTGTGACATAACAAAATGTGGAGAAAGTGATGCGCTGGGAATACTTTCCGGATGCACTGTATTGATTATATATAAAAAGAAAAGTCAATGTACGATTTTCATGAAACTTGGTATACACGTTTCTCTCTGGTCGACTTAAAACACTGTCAGGTGAAATCAGCCCTAAGCCACCCCCATCTGGGTGGGGTGGTGGGTGATCTTGCGCTCTTGTACGCATGTTATCATCCAGTTGACACTCAGAACGACCACCAGAGGGCAGACTGGAGATGACTGCCAGCATTCTTTATGTCCGAGTGCCACCGCACCCGCCTGTTGCTTTTCAAATTAAATCGAGTTGGCCGTTTCCGAGTGTCAGCTGGATGATAACATACATACAAGCACATTAGTGAGTCTCCATTGTTCAAGTTGTGGGGTTTTTTTAATTATATTTTTCTCAAACAATTAAAAAAAAAAAAAAAAAAAAAAAAACACTATTTTCCTCCCGGGCAACGCCGGGTATTTCAGCTTGCTGTCAATAAAAGCCTTTGAAACTTCTGAACTGCTCGTACCATATGAACATCTGACCAAAAGATCTAAAAACACTAAATCAGCAAACTTTGTGAAAAGGAACACTTGGGGGCTTCTCCAAACTTTAGGCCGCGACTGCAGATGAAGGCTCTGAAATTGGTGAGGGGACGAGCGAGGGTCTGCGTCAGGGAAGAAGAAGTCGAACTGCAATGAGCGCGACGGCCAGGGTGGTGACGTCAGAAAGTCAGGCGCCCGAGTGGACACGAGACTTACTGTAAATGTCACACTTGTGTCATATGCTGAATTGCTTTCCTTTAGACTTTGAAACAAATGCAATTTCCCTTTTTATTTATTTCCCTTTTATTTGTCAACGAGTGCAAAGATGAACTCCTCGGGACTGGTAACAAGTGAGGATTACAAAACAGGTGTGTGTGTGTGTGTGTGTGTGTGTGTGTTGGCACTGGAGCCTCACAGACCCAACATCCTGGCTTCAAGCCCTAAGCCCACCTCGGTGGAATCTGCAAGTTCTCCCTGTGGGCCTTTTTTCTCTCCTGGTCCTCCAGTTTTCCTCACACATCCCAGCTTTGCTAAACTGGCACCTTAAATGTGCCCTGGACAAGCGGTGTGTAAACAGGGTCATGAATATGCCCTGATCTGAAGTTTCACCCATTCACAGCTGGATCCCTACAACCCCAAACTAAATATGTGGATTACAAAATGGTTGGAAGGATAAAGATCTGGCATCCCCCTCATGGGATGGTTTCTGCCCTGTGCCCCATTTCTGCCAGGATAAGCGCAAGCTCATCACGCATCAAAACTGGATAACCAGGCTTGAAGATGGCGGACTGGCTTCAGGCCTTGTGTTCCGGTTCCATTTCTCCACAACCCCAAACCAGACAAGCAGGTTATAAAACAGATGGGTGGTTAGGTATGTCCAATGCCCCATCCTGGGATGAGTCTTGCATCTTGTACCCAGTGCTGCCAGGACAGATACCAGGTCATCACCACCCTAAACTGGATGGTAGGTGAGCCGCCGTGTCCAAAGCTGGTTGGAGGCCTCGTGTGGAAGGACTCTTGGGTGGGTGGGCAGCAGCCACCATAAACCAGGCGAGTAGATTAGAAAAGTGACATCTGGCACCCTGTCCAGGGATGGTTCCTGCCATCCACCCAAGGCACCACTGCTCATCATCCCACCAAAAACTGGATAATAAGGCTTGAAGATGGATGAACGGATAATGGAGGCACAGCATGGGTATAACAGGGGCACCTCAATAAACTGGAATATCATTGAAAAGTTCATTTATTTCAGTAATTCAATTCAGAAAGTGAAACTCCTAAATTCTATAGATTCATTCTATAGATAGAGCGAGATATTTCAAGCGTTCATTTCTTTTCATTGGTGTTGCCCAGGAGGAAGCCCTGGATCGCGTCAAATGGAGGAGATGTTGCAGACAAGCGGACCCTGCAACCGCAGGGGACAAACGCTAGGAAGAGGACTTCTTTTCATTTTTCCGATTATGGCTTATAGCTAATGAAAACTCAAAATTCAGTATCTCAGAAAATTGTGGAAGAGAAGTGAAGAAGAGAGTGCAGGCAGGGTGGAGAAGAGTGTCAGGAGTGATTGGTGACAGACGGGCATCAGCAAGAGTGACAGGGAAGGTCTACAGGACGGTAAGTGAGACCAGCTATGTCATATGGGCTGGAGACGGTGGCACAGGAGACAGAGCTGGAGGTGGCAGAGTTAAAGATGTTGGGTGTGACGAGGATGGACAGGATTAGGAATGAGGACATTAGAGGGTCAGCTCAGGTTGGTCAGAGAGGCGAGATTGCGCTGGTTTGGACATGGGCAGAAAAGACATGCTGGGTATACTGGGAGAAAGGTGCTAAGGATAAAGCTGATAGGGAAAAGGAGAAGAGGAAGACCCAAGAGAAGGTTTATGGATGTGGTGTGATAGGACATACAGGTGATGGGTTTGACAGAACAAGATGACGAGGACAGAAAGATATGGAAGAAGATGATCCACTGTGGCGACCCCTAACGGGAACAGCCGAAAGAAGAAGATTAGAATATTGTGAAAAAATTCCATATTGTAGACTCCTGGTGTCACCTTTACTTAATGGCTTACTTATAACCGCAGATTCTGGGATGGCCGCTATTCTAGCTCTTCTTGACTCGAGCGCAGCGTTTGACACAGTTAGCCATAACATTTTACTGTCCCGACTTTCAGCTATTGGGATCTCTGGTGCTGCTCTTTCTTGGTTCACATCACACCTCGGTGATCGCCAGTGTTACGTCTTCATTAAGGAATACAAATCTGCCACAACTTCACTCACACAAGCTCTCTCTCAAGGGTCAGTTCTCGGTCCAGTCCTCTTCAACATCTCTCTGCTCCCAGTAGGTGAGAGTATTCGTCGGTATGGTCTGAGCTTCCACTGCTATGCCGATGACACCCAACGTTATGTACTGACGGACTGCATTCGGGAAATCAATCATTGGATGATAAAACAGAAATCTTATTAGTTGGCACCAAATCTGTCCTCTCCATCTTTCGTGGGCTAAAAATTGACATTGATGGGATCCTGGTTCGACCCTCAGCATCAAGTCTATAATTTGGGGGTCAGCTTTGATCAGCTTCTTACTTTTCAATCACACATTAGCTCAAATCGTACAGATGGCCTTTTTTCATTCATCTGCATTCTTTCCTCCGTGTGAAGGATACCGAGACACTCATTCACGCTTTCATCACTACACCCGTCTGGACTGTCGCAATGCTTTGTTTTATGGCCTCCCGACTAAATAGATCAACAGAACATTAGAACAGTCTGGACAAGAGGAGGCCATTCAGCCCAACAAAGCTCACCAGTCCTATCCACTTATAGTCGAGTTTTGAAAGTCCCTAAAGTCTTACTGTCTACCACACTAGTTGGTCGTTTGTCCATTGTTCTTTGTGTAAAGAAAAACTTCCTAATGTTTGGGTGAAATTTACCCTTAGCAAGTTACAACTGTGTCCCCCATGTTCTTGATGAACTCATTTGAAAGTCACCGTCTCGATCCACTGCACTAATTCCCTTCATCATTTTAAACACTTCACTCAGGTCTCCTCTTCATCTCCTTTTCCTTAAACTGTAAAGGCTCAGCTCTTTTAATCTTTCCTCATAACTCATCCCCTGTAGCCCTGAATCAGCCTAGTCGCTCTTCTCTGGACCTTCTCTTGTGCTGTTATGTCCTTTTTGTAGCCTGGAGACCAAAACTGCACCCAGTACTCCAGATGAGGCCTCACCAGTGTGTTAGAAAGGTTGAGCAGAACCTCCAGCGACTTGTACTCCACACATCAAGGCGCTATATAACCTGACATTCTGTTAGCCTTCTTAATGGCGTCTGTACACTGTCAGGAAGTCGATAGCTTAGAGTCCACTATGACTCCTAAATCCTTCTCATAAGGTGGACTCTCGATTTTCCGACCGCCCATTGTGTATTCAAACCTCACATTTCTACTTCCAATGTGTAATTCTTTACATTTATTGACATTAAATTTCACCTGCCACAAATCTGCCCAAGCCTGTCTGCTGCCCAAGTCCTTCTGTGATGATATAACAGATTATATCTGCTAATCCACCTATCCTCTGCAATCATCTGCAAACTTAACCGGCTTGTTACTTATATTCCTATCTAAATCATTTATATATGTATATTAAAATAGATTAAAGTATGGGGTGGCACAGTGGTGCAGTGGGTAGTGCTACTGCCTCGCAGTAAGGAGACCTGGGTTTGCTTCCCTCCCTACGTGGAGTTTGCATGTTCTCCTCGTGTCTGCGTGGGTTTCCTCCGGGTGCTCCGGTTTCCTCCCACAGTCCAAAGACATGCAGGTTAGGTGCATTGACGATCCTAAATTGTCCCTAGTGTGTGGTGTGTGTGTGCCCTGCGGTGGCCTTGTGCCCTGTGCTGGCTGGGATTGGCTATAGCAGAACCCCCGTGACCCTGCGTTAAGATATAGCATTTTCAGACGATGACTGACTGACTATAAGATAGACAGATAAATGTGGTAGCGCTGCTGCCTCGCAGTAAGGAGACCCGGGTTCGCTTCCTGTGTCCTCCCTGCATGGAGTTTGCATGTTCTCCCCGTGTCTGTGTGGGTTTCCTCCCACAGTCCAAAGACATGCAGGTGCCCAGGATTGTTTCCTGCCTTGCGCCCAGTGTTGGCCGGGATTGGCTAAGGCAGACCCCCATGACCCTGTGTTCGGATTCAGCGCGTTGGTTAATGCATCCCTTGACGCCAAATACTTTTTAAGTAAACGTCACAATTCACAAAGAAAATGTGAAATTTTAACTCTTTGAGAGCCGAATATTTTTTCCAAAAAACAGTTTCTGAAAAGCAATGTTTTCACACAGAAGTCAACATAAAACGTTTGTTGCTGCATGCTGTGGCAGCCAACTTGACAAGAATGTGCGGCAGACTTGCTGCCAAGCTGTCTTCACGTGGCTGAGGCAGCAGCAGCAGCAGCGATCACGGTTTCTACCTCTTATCATTGTTAAGTGTCACGCCTCCCTGGCAAATATTGCCATTGGCGTATCAGCTACATGAACCCGTTCAGCGCCATGGGGACCAGTCAACTGAAGCTGGAACCTCACATTCATTTTCGATCACTTGTATCGAAATCATTGTCCGACAAGTCATAGTCCAGTTCAGAGATAAAAGGCCAAACGTCGTCCACGCAGTAGTTTTGCTTTACGCATTCACTTTGATCTCTCGCTAGATGTCACTGCCATTTTTGCTGTTGTTTGCACCTTGCTACTCACGCAAGCGCAGGAAATCTCGGTCAAACCAATGAAACTAACTTTCCTTCTAGCAACGAGAGTCCAGCTAAAACATAACAGTTGGTTTTGTCACAGTTTACAGTCGATTACCATCGTCAGCTCCTCCTTTTGACAAAAGTCGACATCAGCCCTGAAAGAGTTAATGAAACACGTATTTTTTTTTTTCCATGCAAAGAGAATCACAATGACTGCAACCCTGATCATTTTACACACTGCAAATGAACTGTAAAAACTATAAAAAAAAACTACTGCAGCAATCTATTATTATATGTTCAAGGTGCAACTGAAGTCATTGATGAAGTTCAGTACGTCACCGAGCCAACTGCACTTGAACTGGCTGGCCTGCAGCAAACACCCAGAGGTAAATGCTGATGATTGCAGGCTCATCTAGTGCAGCGGCTGAATCCCAGAGACAGTGCTGCTGCAGTTCTGCCAGGGCCAGCAGTGCTCATCAACAAATGTACGGCACTGACTGATTAGCTCCGGCGTGCTGCCAAATTGGTCTGTGAAGCAAATATAGCCAGTTGTGGGGTTCAATGAATGTACGTCGCTGAATATACTCGACTTCAGCGTGCTGGCAAATTGTACTGAGAAACAACTTTAGCTGGTTGCGGAGTTCAATGAATGTATGTCACCGCATACAGTTAGGTCCATAAATATTTGGACAGAGACAATTTTTTTTCTAATTTTGCTTCTGTACATGACCACAATGAATTTTAAATGAAACAACTCCGATGCAGTTGAAGTGCAGACTTTCAGCTTTAATTCAGCGGGGTGAACAAAACGATTGCATAAAAATGTGAGGCAACTAAAGCATTTTTTGAACACAATCCCTTCATTTCAGGGGCTCAAAAGTAATTGGACAAATTAAATAACTGGAAATCAAATGTTCATTTCTAATACTTGTTTGAAAACCCTTTGCTGGCAATGACAGCCTGAAGTCTTGAACTCCTGGACATCACCAGATGTTGAGTTTCCTCCTTTTTAATGCTCTGCCAGGCCTTTACTGCAGCGGCTTTCAGTTGCTGTTTGTTTGTGGGCCTTTCTGTCTGAAGTTTAGTCTTCAACAAGTGAAATGCCTGCTCAGTTGGGTTAAGATCAGGTGACTGACTTGGCCATTAAAGAATTTTCTACTTCTTTGCTTTAATAAACTCCTGGGTTGCTTTGGCTGTATGTTTTGGCTCATTGTCCATCTGTATCATGAATCAGTTTGACTGCTGCATTTAGCTGGATTTGAGCAGACAGTATGTCTCTGAACACCTCAGAATTAATTCGGCTGCTTCTGTCCTGTGTCACATCATCAATACACACTAGTGTCCCAGTGCCACTGGCAGCCATGCACGCCCAAGCCATCACACTGCCTCCCTCCGCCGTGTTTTACAGATGATGTGCTATGCTTTGGATGATGAGCTGTTCCACGCCTTCTCCATACTTTTTTCTTGCCATCATTCTGGTAGAGGTTGATCTTGGTTTCATCTGTCCAAAGAATGTTTCTCCAGAACTGTGCTGGCTTTTTTAGATGTTCTTTAGCAAAGTCCAATCTAGCCTTTCTATTCTTGAGGCTTATGAGTGGCTTGCACCTTGCAGTGCACCCTCGGATATTTACTTTCATGCAGTCTTCTCTTTATGGTAGACATGGATATCGATACGCCTGCCTACCCCCTGGAGAGTGTTGTTCACTTGGTTGGCTGTTGTGAAGGGGTTTCTCTTCACCATGGAAATGATTCTGTGATCATCCATCACTGTTGTCTTCCGTGGACGTCCAGGTCTTTTTACGTTGCTGAGTTCACCAGTGCTTGCTTTCTTTCTCATGATGGACCAAACTGTAGATTTTTTCCACTCGTAATATTGTAGCAATTTCTCGGATGGGTTTTTTCTGTTTTTGCAGCTTAAGGATGGCTTCTTTCACCTGCATGGAGAGCTCCTTTGACCGCATGTTGTCTGTTCACAGCAAAATCTTCCACATGCAAGCACCACACCTCAAATCAACTCCAGGCCTTTTATCTGCTTAACTGATAATGACATAACGACGGACTTGTCCACACCTGCCCATGAAATAGCCTTTGAGTCAATTGTCCAATTACTTTTGAGCCCCTGAAATGAAGGATTGTGTTCAAAAAATACTTTAGTTGCCTCACATTTTCATGCAATCGTTTTGTTCACCTCACTGAACTAAAGCTGAAAGTCTGCACTTCAACTGCATCTGAGTTGTTTCATTTCAAATTCATTGTGGTCATGTGCAGAACCAAAATTAGAAAAAAGTTGTCACTGTCCAAATATTTATGGACCTCACTGTATACTCGACTTCGGCGTGCTTCCAACCGACTCTAGCAAGCTGCAATATAATTTCAGTTCTGTTTGCTAACATGTTTGGAGCTATAGTAAACGAGTGAATAGGAGTAGCTCAGCCATCCTAGTTTTTTTCTTTTGTCGTATAATATTTGAGTTCATATGAATAGTAAACTCCAACTAACCTTAGGTAACTTGTGTTTTGGAGTGTATCAGTAATTAGCTTGTTACATATTTTAGTCCGTTATTTTTTTATTTTGGCATAATATAGTACATCCATATTATTAAATGAGAATGGTAAACCGGAAGGCACAGACCCAGGTACACGGCGATGGACGCAGGAGACATAGTGCGCAGGCGCCTACAGCGCGCGTCTCATAAACCGCAAGCGAAGTCTGATCCACCGCGAACGAAGGAGTCACGGCTCAAAAACGAAAGAGCTCAACTAACGAAGGAGTCACGGCTCAAAAACAAAAGAGCTCAACTAACGAAGGTGTCACGGCTCAAAAACGAAAGAGCTCAACTAACGAAGGAGTCACGGCTCAAAAACGAAAGAGCTCAACTAACGCCACACAGAAAAGAGGATTCTGCACTGCACCCCAGAGTCAAACGGAAGACACTACGGAGTCCGCAAAGGTCCACAAAGATAGTACGGAAGGTGCGAGAAAGTACAAAAGGCGCAGGCGCCTACAACGCGCTTCTGAACTAAACGTCCACACTACACAGCGTGGTCCGGGTAATAAGAATAAATGAACTCTCCGTATTAAACGTTCGGCATCCTCACACGTCCAAACCATATAGCATATGTGAATCACATCACAGTGATGCATTATTAACAGTACACCCACAGAAAACGCTCCGTATTAACAGTAAGTGCAATTATCAATATTACTAACGGTAGACAACGGATAACTAATGGAGTCACGGTCACGGCTACAAAACGATCCAGCTCAACTAACGGAGCTACAAAAACAAGCCCGCATGGAGAAAATCATTAAACGTGGGCGCCTACAACGTGCGTCTGAAACCACGGAAGCAAAACTGTCTCGGCTCCAAAACCAATCAGCTCGACTAACGGAGCTACAAACACGAGCCCGCATGGACAAATACAATGAACATAGACGCCTGCAACGCGCATCTGAAACTGCGGAAGCAAAGCAGGCACGGGTTCAAAACGAAAGACCACAACTGACGGAGATACACAAACAAAGCCCGCCTGAATACAATTAATGAACGCAGGCGCCTACAACGCACCTCTCAAACAGCAGAGGCATTAGATAAACGGCAAAGAAAGGAACAACAAACAGCCGCTAAACAATTCCGCCAATTAGCTGACAACGCATTCTGTAATGAGTCCACTATTAATGAACATTCATTAGGATTAATGAATATCATTTGCTGTCATTGTCATTCACTTAACTTCCCTGAAGAAACAACTGGCACTACAACTAATGAGTTTACACGTTGTTGTCAAAAGGGTCAGGTCAGACTGCCTCCTTTAGATGACTTTCCTGAATATCTACGGAAGCTTCTAACTAACAATGTACCCGAAAGTAAAAACTTTATGGACTGCATTGGATCCTACAATAGTTCATTTGCTTTTGCATCTACCGGGGTAAATATCAGGTCACCAGCTGGCAATGGCCCATACTGCTTTCGCGTATGTGGACAAATATTACATCGGATTGGAACAGTGCACCCTGAGCCAAATCACGAACGCAAATATGCACAAATCTACGTGTTAGATCCAGATGTCGCAATCTATCAACGAATGACCCTTCCTGAAAACAAGCAATACACAGAGCTGATAATGAGAAACGTCGCTGAAGTCATAAACAGTCACCCATTAGCTAAGTCTACACAAGTACTTACAGGATCACATTCTAACAATACTGTTTTGATTCCTACAGTTGACCTTCCAAGTTCTGACCTAGAATTACCTTTTACACTTAAACGACGCCAATTTCCCATTAAACCTGCATTTGCCATGACAATCAACAAATCCCATGGACAGAGTTGGCATATACCTCTCTGAGCCTGTACTTGGACATGGACAACTTTATGTAGCCTTCTCAAGAGTTCGGCGTTCATCTGACATTAAAGTTAAAATTGTAGATACTCCATACCAAGGAAAACTCATTCAAGGACAACACACCATCTTTACTACAAATGTTGTGTATAAAGAAATATTCCAATATATCTTTCTAATGTGCCATGCTATGGGTTCTTTACTTCCTTTGTTCGTCATCTACACCTTTACACTCCAATATATCTCATACACACATCAATGTATTTCGGGTTACCCAACACCAGGGGTTGGCTATTGAAGCGAGCAGGGGGCGAAGCCCCCTAGTAAAAAAATAAAAAACATTTTGTGTAGCCTATTCAGAGACCGAGAGAAAAAGGAAAAATAAAGTTAAAAATGTGACCATACGCTACACTTCCTTACAATTTAAATGTATTTCAGGTTGTATTTCGGATTACCCAACAACAGTGGTTGGCGAGCGAAGCGAGCAGGGAGCAGAGCCCCCTAGTGATGTGCTAAACTACAACACTTTTCCTTCAGAGTGTGATGATTAAAATATCTCTGTCTGCAAAATCATTCTTGCGTATTCCTGCTACTTCTACTCCTTCTAAGCGTCTCTTCTCAGCAGCTGGGAACATCGTCTCAAAGAAGAGAGCCAGCCTCACACCACAGCATGTTGAAATGCTCACGTTCCTGCACTGCAAGCAGGAATATATGAACTAAATCTTTTATAAAAACTTTAAGACACACCAATGGCCATTTTTGTTTAAGTTAAAAGCAAGTTTTTTGTTTAAAGACTATGTGCACTTTAGTTTGTACAAGGGGGCTCCGCCCCCTGCTCGCTTCGCTCGCCTACCCCCGGCGTTGGGCATCCTGAAATACATTGTTTGTATATCCGTTAGTCGAGCTTGTTCGTTTTGGACCCGTGCCTGCTTTGCTTCCGCGGTTTCAGACACACGTTTACTTCACTCCGCAGTGGTGCCACTCACAATATGGCGGTGACGCCTGTGCCTTCACTCCGCAGTAGTGCCACTCACAATAATGCGGTGAAGCCTGCGCCTTCCGTACTTTATGGACCCGTGGGGCCTCCGTAGCCTCTTCCGTTTGAATCTGGGCTGCAGCGCAGAGTCCTCTTATTTGTGTGGCTGTGTCGGTAGTCGTTAGCCATGGGCTCGTTGTTGCTTCATTACTCATTCACGTCAGTTGAGCTCTTTCGTTTTTGGGCCGTGACTCCTTCGTGCGCGGTGGATAAGACTTCGCGTGCGGTTTATGAGACGCGCGCTATACGCGTCTGCGCAGTACGTCTCATGGTCCCATCGCCGTGTCCCTGCGTCCATGCCATCCGGTTTACCATTCTCGGTTAGTAATATGGATTGTTTAATGTATTTCTTTTTTATTGTGATGGTCACATCCAATATGTTTCACTGGTTGTTATTTTCATTTGATTATTATTAATTTTAATCGTGTTAAAGCAGAGACATCAGGGTGACATTCACAGGTGGACGGATGTGAGCAGATGACGTAAGACATGCACTGGAGCCCAGAACAGTATGTGCAACCACAGGTCGCAGGCATCAAAATAGTCAGGCATGAAATAATTGTGACTAATTGTTAATAATAATTAATTACAATTTATAATTATTAATTGTCGACTACCAATATAATCATTAGTTGCAGCCCTATTGTCTACTACACCAGTTAACTAGGTAAGTGACTGGTTGCATGTTAATTAGCGTGTGCCAAGTAAGAATTTGACTGCATACATGACAGCAAGGACTCTACAGAGAAGTCAGAAAGGGGATCAATGGTCAGGCAAGTCTAGCGTCCCATCCTGGGAGGACCTCGCTGCACAATACAAGATACTTGGGCTCTAAAATGGATGGATGGCTGGCTGGCTATATATGTCTGCTGCCCAGTCTAGGGACAGCTCCAATTTGTCAACGCTATAATGAAAAGTGACAGCTCTCTGCGATTAGCAAGTGGATTGTGCAAATAATGGTTACAACTGACACCCTTTTTCAGCTTTCTGAGACCGAAGCCAACTCACTATGAGCCCAAACTGGACATCCATGTTAGAAGATGAAGGACAGATAAGAGATGGCTGCACGCATCAATTAAAAGTTAAGTCTGAAGACAAACCGGGTTCCTGGTGTGAGGAGCTCTGGAGAGCATAAGAGCTGTACTGGGGAACTGGGAAAGGAAGCTGGACTTCACCAAAGACAGACTTGGGAACAAAAGGAAATGGCTGACCGGGCAGCAAAGAGCTCGACTGGAAATCTCAAATGAGAAAGAGTGAAAAGCAGAGCCTGGGCCAAGGGAACTAGACATGGAGGCAGGGCAGCAACGACAACAGTTGGGAACAAAAAAGGACGAGGATGTGGACAGCAAGGAGCTGGAGTGGGATCTGAAATGAGAAATCTGGGCAGTAAAGAGTAAAAGTGGAGCTTGTGTTGGGGGAACTGGGCATGAATGTAAGGCACCAACAACAGCAACCAGGACCAAGGGAAGAATGAAAGGAAAAAAAGAAAACAACAACAAAATGGAGAACCCTACCCTGGATGAGGATGTGGACAGCATGGACCTGGAACATAAGATGGACTTCATAAAGATGAATCATCAAACAACTGCAAATAAAATGAGACGATCCAGGACTGGGGTTCGGACACCAAAGAGCTGCACTTGAAACTGTCTGGACAGTAAAGAGGTGAAGTGGCACCTGTGCCAGAGAAATGGTGGGAGACAGCAGGACTTGGACCTCGATGGCAAAGAATCAAGAAAGAGAAGAAGAGCAATGCGATGGACTTGAAACTGCAGTAACAGCTAGGAGTGTGAACTCGGTCATGGACATTGACCTCATAAAGCTGATCAAGGGCTGAGAAAAGACCCCCAGGGATCAAGAGGACTGGACATTAAACATCTAGACGGGTTAGAAGCCCCCACAGCCCTCCCCAAAAAAAGTCAAAGTGGAAAGGGAACAGGACGTGGATTTAGGCTGCCAGAGACAAGATGCGGTCAGCAACAAGAAAGACGCCAACAAGGCGACGGTCTGTGGTTTGGGCGTGGACTATGAACGGCAAAGTGCTTGGCGGGGGATGTCGGCCAGCAAGGTGGACTTCATGTAGCGCAGTTAAGACCACGTCACGGGAGCAAAAACGAAAACGAATCGGACAACAGAATGTATCAAACTGGGGGCCATGCCAAAGACAAGGTCGGTCTGGGTCAGGGGACTAAAGATTATCAGTTGGGGTCAGAGAAGTCTAAGGCTACACCCAGGTGCAGACAAAACTGAATATCTGAAGGTGGACGGAGGACCAAGGTCGGAAAAGAAGACACAGCGCCAGCCTCGGTGCTAACAAGTGGCTAGCGAAGGGTCTGCAGCAGATGACCCCCGCAAAGCAAACCTCAGCGATAAGGTGTAAAGAGAAAGCCGTAAGAGGCGGGCACCCACCTGGACCCTCCGGGTATGAGTAGGGTGGCGGGGGTGCTGGAGGACAGGGTGCTGGAATCGCCCCGTAGTTTCCCGGCGGCCCGTACTCGTAGCTCCCAGGCACAGTAGCGTAGGCGGGTGGTCGTTCCTGCAGAAGCGGCTTGTTATCCATCGTCGGCAACAGAACTCCTTGAAGGGAGCGGCGGACAAAATAAAATAAAATAAAATAAAGGCAAAAGTTACCGCGGGGCGAATGAGAAGAACGGAGTGAAGCTCGATGGTGCGCAGCGTCGGGCCTCACGGAAGCGTCGGACGTTGAGCGCTGCGCATTTTCCTCAAACACTTTTTAAGATTTCCGCAACTCTAAAGCGAAAGTTCAGTTTAAAAAAAAAAAAAAAAAAAAAACAATGAAGGGCCCCGATATCAGGCTGCGAGTCACAAGACTCGCGTCACGTGACTTCGAAGGGCGGACACGCATGCGGCGGTTCCCGCCGGGTGGGCGGAGCCTTAAAGGGACCGCTAAACGCTGGTGAGCCTCGCGCGCGCGCGCTTCCGCTCCATGTGTAGAATCGAATGTACCTGCAATTCAGCGTTGAACCCACCCCAGCACCATCAGGGTCGGGGTTGGGGGGCAATCCCGCATTGGATTAACTGAAAATTTATGGTAGACGTAATTGTGTGAAAAAGTAAGTAGTACACCCTCATGGGGGTGTTAAGTTTTTCAACACATTTGAGTAGGCAAACAAGAAGGTAAAGGTCACGTCATGTCATTGTCTAACCCGTTTAAAACAGATTAGGGTCGTTCCACGTTTGGGGGGTTTGGCGCATTGGACACAAGGCAGGAACAAATCCTGGGCAGACTGCCAGTCCATTGCAGTACAGATAAAGGCGATATACTGTACGTCAATTAAAAACAAAGAATAATTTTCCTCTTCAATCATTTATTCAACAAAATTCAATCAATAGATGTATTAGTTTACTGGGGGGGGGGGTAAACTGGCCTCAGAAACTGGTATTGCCCCCCTTTAGCAGAGATGACTTCCTGTAGGCGTTTCTCTGACATTGACTTGGTGACAATTTTTACTTCTCCTCCATGCAATCTTCCTTCAGCTGTGAGATGTTTGTGGGTTTGCCTGCACGTACTGTCAGTTTCAAATCCCACCCCACACACACACACCATTGACCTGTGTAGGACAAAGTGGGCATTGCCTATTCGGCTAGGCTTTTTAGTGGCACACAAGGCCTGGTGAGACAGGAGTGCAGAAAGCCCTTTTCCTCCTTACCCTGCATTCTGGGGTCAGTGGCTGAAAGGCCGCCTGTACCAACACTTTGGTCATCTGATAACAAAGGTGTAAATCACAGATGAGCTGACGCCTCCTTTAGACTAGCAGGCACCCAAATGGACATTCATTTTTGGCTTGTGATCGCAAACTGAGCCCTGCCTGGATGTGATGGACAACATAAAGTGCCTATAAGTAGGCAGTGGATCTGTAACTGGAGGGGGCTTTAATCCAATCACCAGGGGTTACAGCTTCCTTCAAAACTCACTGCATTCACTTCTGATCTGTTCCTCTTGGCTGACAATCCACACTCACTGGGTACCGAAGAGAATGCTCTCTTTGGTGGAGCTGAACACCACCGATCTGTTATGTTGGAGCCACTCTGCCAAGCCAAGCTCTGTGCCAGCTCCTGAGCCCACTCTGAGAGGACAGAGGAACAGCCCTAACTTTAAGAAGGGGACTTCAGCAGTTCCACTTTTGGGCCAGAAGGAGTTGCAGAGAGAGGACCCAGCAAGCAAGCTGAGAAAAGCAACATCACACCTCACCACAGATACAGGACCACACAGCAAAGAGAACACAAGAAGAGATCTTCCACTCGAACCCACAGCAACAACACACAGCGAGCATCACACAACACCAGCCATCATCCTTAAAGACTTGGCATCATAAAACTGTCTGCCTGTGCCAAGATACAGTAAACAGCCAGGCTCTTCTGTGTGACATGTTTGTGTGTCCCGTCAGTCTTGAGTCCAGTCTTCTATGCCAATGTATATGCAGTTATCATGAAACGAGTGGCCTTCAGGTGCCTTAAAATTAGCCAAAGGATTGGAAACCCTGTCTACAAGAAAAAGCCTTATCAAAATATTTAATTGATTTACTGCAAAGTTGATAATCAATGAACTGATTAATTAACATTAATCAATCAATTCTCCTCACTCGCTACACTGCCTTCCTCTCAGAGGAGAGTAACATGAACTCCACAGAGTGTGAGGTGACCCAGCTTACCCAGCCTGTAAGCGGCATTGAAGGGTCTACCAATGCGGGTGATAACCCAGCCCCCTGTTTTGGGGCCATTAGTTACTGTAGTTCTATCCCACCGCTGCCACCATTGTAAGTGGAAGACACGATTGTTCCAAGATGGAAAAGAATCCATTTGTGAATACTTGCACAGACAGTTATTTCAGGGCAGCACCTTTCTGTGTATCACTCATAAGTTATTTTCCCCTTATAGCCCTCATCACATGGGTGTGTGCGGGACGGAAATGCAGCACCACAAAGTGATTCTATTGTATTATAACACTTTTATTCTATTGTATATACCTGGGGGGGAAAAAGGAAACATTATTAAAAACATATCTGAAATTAATTATGTTAGCTCGTCTATTATGGGACTAGACCTCCCACATAACACTCTTTTATATTATTACTAGCTGTGCTACCTGTCTAAGATGAGTTGAAATCTAAGTAATCGACATAGACCTCAGTGTTATCGTTTGCACTGCACAATCTATTGGAATGTACTTCGTAAAGCATATTGTAAATAATATCCATCCTTCCATTTTCCAACCCGCTGAATCCGAACACAGGGTCACAGGGGTCTGTGTAAATAATATGCATTACATTTTTCATTCCAACTGATGGTGCATCACAAACATTTGTAATCATAAAATGAAAGACTACAAATGCTTGTAATGCACCATCTGTTGGAATGTTAAATGCAATGCATATGCCTCTTATATAACATTTGTATGGGATTCATAAAAGCCGTGTTAATCTTTGTGATTCACCGTCTGTTGGAATGACAAATGCAATGCATTTTGTTACTACAAATATTAGTGTTTCTCCATCTGTCGGAATGAAGTAGACATACCAACCAGACAGACACACAAACACCTGTCTTGGTGGACTATCTGTGCTACCCATCTAAGTTGAATTGGAACATGGACCTCAGCATTAACATTTGCAGTGTATCACCTATTGCAATGTATTTTGTAATGCATGTTGTAATAAAATGCATTGTCATTTTCAATCCAACAGATGGTGCATCACTAACATTTGTAGTAATAAACTGATCTAATGGAACTGCAAATGCAATACATATTTGTCTATAGGCCATTTAGTATGGGATTTGTAAAATCAGTGTTAATGATGGTGATGCACCATCTGTTGGAATGACACATGTAATGCATTTTGTTACTAAAATATTTGTGTTGCTCCACTAAGTGGACAGACATACAAACACAAATGTTTTTATTAAAGTGGACGATCTGTGTTACCAATCTAAGATGAATTGGAATCTAAGTAATCAACATGGACCCCAGCATTAACATTTGCAGTGCATCACCTATTGCAATGTACTTTGTAATGCATGTAGAAATAAAATGCATTACATTTGCTATTCCAACAGATGGTGCATCACAAAGATTTGTAGCAATAAACTGCATTATTACAAATGCTTGTGATGCACCATCTGATGGAATGGTAAATGCAATACATATTTCTCTGTTATATGCCATTTGGTATAGGATTCATAAAAGCAGTGCTAATGTTTGTGATGTGCCATCTGTTAGAAGGGCAGAGATATAACAACCAGGCAGACACATAGACACTTGCCCTTTTATTAGGGTGGATTTAGCTGACGTCTTTCTCCGAGGCGACTTATAACATTTGAGATACAATTGGTTACATTTCTCTTGTTTTTCCAGCTGGAGCACAGGCAGGTGAAGTGACTTGGTCATGGTCACACAATGGGATTTGAACCCACAGACTCAGGGTTTGAAGTCGAAAGCCTTTATCACTACGTCACTTTACTCAACACCTTTATATCGTGGACCCGTAAGAATATCCTCATTATAGCAGACTGTTTTACATACTAATGTGTGAATTTCCCATCGGGATTAATAAAGTATCTATCTATCTATTTACAACGTCGGATCACGCGAGGCAGCAGGGAACTGTCAAACGAGATTTACAGAGCGAACGAACTGTTATTTATTATTGACACACGCGATACAATCTAAACTACCATCGTGTTTTTTTTTATTAAGTTTATTTGTTTGGTAAATATTTATCATCAGACAACTTTTAACATAACGCCGTACCTGTTGTTTCAATATTTATGCAATCGAAGCATCAACAGGTTAAGTGGTTCATTCAGCGTCACACAATAAATTAGAGGCGGGATACAAGACCGTTACGTTTGATTTTTGTGGAGCGCTTTCATCATGAACACCAACACACATGTTTTGCAATGTAAGCGTTTGCAGGTTAAGTGATTCGGGGTAACTGCTGTCAAAAGTAAAGTTCACACGAGGAGGCGGCCGCACTGACCTGTTATTCATTGTTTCCTTCATTTTCGGAAACAACATTTTATTAAGACACGACCGTTCAAAAAATGTTTTCTAACTTTTTTGTTTTGTTGATTTTTAGAATTTGCCTGCCATGCTGACCCAGTGGCAGACGTCCCGTTTATATCCACGGCTTCATTTCTTTGTGACTCCCTTTGACTCAGAATTCGAAAAGTAAATGAGAAATTGCTTTAAACTCGTAAGCATTTGCCTTAGTAAGCGTTTCTTTCTCTTGTAGCACTGATCGGCTGTTCAGAAAATGAATGGATGAATGAATGCGCCTCGCAGATCGCGTGCCCGCCGAAAAGACGCCAACTCCGCTGTGTTGTTTGCCGATTCTGTGCTTTTTGTGCCCAGGGTGCTCCGTGAAAGACTCTTTAAAAATAGTTTTAATAAAGAATGCTAAAAACTCACATCATAAATAGAAAAGCAATGATTAAGACAAACACTCCCGCCATACGGTGTGATACACACAAAGAATATGACATGTAAAAGCAACGTGTGTCAAAGTCCCCAATGTTAAAAAGTGAAATGCAGAACCTTGTGTGCTTTCCAAGAACGCTTCAAATAAAGAAAGAAAAATCGATTCAACACATACGTTTACTTTAGTTAGCATCTTAGTACCGTGATGCAAAATGTTTGCCAAACGTTCTGGTCGATAAAAAAGAGAGCTGGACAGCTCCATCAAAGGTACAAAATCACCGGCTTTCAGCGATAACAGGAGCTGGGTAGGTGACAGCTGGATTTGAACGACAAGCTTCTCACCAGAAGCCCGCCTCCTTCCCGCCCACTTGTGCATGTATCCTTAATTCCGGAGATCGGCGTCTGGAGTAACCAATAGAATTAGACCATTTTGGGCGGTTTCTGCAGGAATACCCAATCCTAGAGGCAGGAGTCTCTGACTTCCGGTGCGGTTGTCTGTCAACAAGGGAGCCGACTGAAGTGAGCGGCGGGCGGTGAGAGTCGTCGCGCTTCGGCGGAGAGGAGAGCAGGTAAGGGTTTTCTTTAGCTGGGAAGAACAGTTTGGTTACTCATATTTCTATCAATTATAGGATAAAGTTAATGTGTTATTACGTGGAAAGCTAAATTGCAGCTTGTAGCCGCCGGTGGACATCGTGACAGGTATCAAATTAACATAAGGTAGCACTCCTGGCGATGAAGGCACTTAGCTCAGGAAAAAAACGAAGGATCGCAATTTCCTTTACATCACATGAAGACAGGTAAAGTGAGAAGTGGATTGGCAATCAGTTGAGGAGTCAGTAGTGGCCCTCTTAACAGGCAGCTCATAAGGAATGACGACGATGAGGAGGGACAGGCCTTCATCAGAGGTCATATGAGAAGGAGTGTGTAATGGAGGTGGGGTGATGAGAAGGAGTGTGTAATGGAGGTGGGGTGATGGCATCCACAACACTTAGTTGTGAAGACATCCTGAGCAGGAGCAGCAGCAGCAGGAGGAGGAGGAGGAGAGTAATGTCATCAGGGTAGAGTCAGTTGTGAAGAGGTGAGGTGCTTAGTTTTAATCTGACATCAGTTCTGAAGAATCATTGATATGCCAGCAGTCAATATAGAAGGGATGATGATGATGATAAAGAAGACTGAAATGATGAGTAGAGGGCATCTTCATCAGACATTTGCTGAAAAGGAATTGCTTGGTTGATGATGAGTAGGAGGAGTCCTTCATCAGAAGTCATTTCAAGAGAGATGATGCTGACTAGAAAACCACCATTAGAGGTCAGATGAGAAGGAATGGCGATAATGATGATGATAAGGTGGAGGCTTTCCATCACAAGGTGGCGGATGGTGATTGAGATTGATGGTGAGTTGGATGTTGTCAGAAGAAGGCAGGTGAGAAGGATAGTTAAAGATGAAGAGAGGGCCTTCAGGACAAGTCAGGCGAAGAATGAGTGTTCACGAATTGTCGTTTGAGAGTGGATGTTATGGGGAGGAAGGTTTAGGACTAGGTGTGATGAAGATGAGGAAGCAGATCTTTGTTAATAAGTCAATAAAGAAGGGATGAGGAGAAGACAGTCCTCTTTCAAACTTGATTCACAAGAAAAAAAGTCTTCATCAAATAACACTTGAGAGGAAGCACAATGAGTCTGGCAGTAGTCAGCTGAGTAGCGGGTGATGGCAGCAATGAAGACTTTGCTATCTTTTCAGATCTCCGTTGAGAAAGAGTGACAATGACAACTGGGCTCTCATCAGAGGTCAGTTTCAAAGGAGTGTTGTTGATGTCATTGGTGAGGCTTATTGTTAGAAGTTAGCTGAGACAGAATCATAATATTTAATAATAATCTCAAACCTCTTTAGAAGTCAATAAGGATTAGTTATGAAGTTGACGAGAAGCAGCCTTCATCTGCATTCCATGTTGATGAAGAGTACAGTGAATTGGATTCATAATACTAATGAAAAAGGCCTTCATCCAGCAGTAAATTAAAAAATGTGTTCATTTTCTCGCATATGCTCCATATATTTAGGGCTTTTAACAATTCACATTTCCAAACCCAGACTATGTTTGTCTTTAACCCTCACCTGATCTGTGTGTGTGTGTGTGTGTGAAGTGCAAGTTGATTTACTGATTCAAGCAAAGAAGGGCCACACTTGAGAGACGGTTATCTCAGAATTGTGTGGCGATTGACCAAGGTGATGTTTGATGCTTTCACTTGTAAAATGCCTGTAAAAAAAAGTATTCAGTCTGATGCAGTCTGGAAGAGGCCTGCACCCTGGGAAAAGATCGGCTTTCCAGCAAGAGCAACGACTCCAAAGAATAAGAGCAATGCAATCGGGAATGGCTTAAAACCAGCAATGTGAATGTCCTGGAGTGGCCGAGTCAGAGTCCAGATCTCGGTCCAATTGAGAATTTGTGGCTGGACTTGAGAAAGGCTGTTCACTCGCGATCGACATGACACCTGACAGAGCTTCAGCAGTTTTGCAAAGAAGAAAAATGATTAATGGCAGTGTAGAGATGTGCAAAACTTATATACAAAGAAGTATAAAAGAAGTATCAAATGCGTCAACGTTTTTCCCAGTAAATATATTACTAACCAGTAATGGCGCACTGCACGTTAATACACTTGACTGGAGCATTCACAGTTCTCATCTTCTTTCTCTGTAAATTTAGCATTCGTTTGCTCAGAGGTTGATGCTCTTGTTGCTTCCTGAGCAGCTGTTCTCTTCTCCACCCTAGCGGCCCGCTTCTTCTCTTCTTTTGTCGGCAACTTTTCGCGTTAAAATTGATTAAGTCAGTATTTGTGTTGCAATTACTTAGTATGTTTTCTTTAATTTTTCACTTAAGATGGCACCTAAGTCTTCAATGTGCCTCAAGAATGATTTAAGATATGAAGAGGTAGGGGAAGTGACGGCGAAGGTGGTAGGGATGAGAACGGCGCCCGTACTCCTGCACTACACAGCCGCCCTGCTGGCTGCTGCAGAGAGTTGATTCTACAGTAAAATAAAATAAAATAAAATAAGAGGAATAACCTTGGAGGTCAATCAGCACCTGAAAAGCGGACAGTAGAGGTCACGTAGTATATGTGTACCAAATTTCAGGTCAACAGGTCAAATGGTTTGCGAGCTACAGGTGATGTAAAATCCTGGACAGACAAACAGACAGACACGGTGGCGTATTTTATATAAAGATTGGGCTATTGACATGAAATTTACACCAGATGTCGGTAGCAACCCAAGTAATCCATCCATCCATCCATTTGCCAACCCGCTGAATCCGAACACAGGGTCACGGGGGTCTGCTGGAGCCAATCCCAGCCAACACAGGGCACAAGGCAGGAAACAAACCCCAGGCAGGGCGCCAGCCCACCACAGGGCACACACACCAAGCACACACTAGGGACAATTTTGAATCGCCAATGCACCTAACCTGCATGTCTTTGGACTGTGGGAGGAAACCAGAGTACCCGGAAGAAACCCACGCAGACACAGGGAGAACATGCAAACTTCACGCAGGGAGGACCCGGGAAGCGAACCCGGGTCTCCTAACTGTGAGGCAGCAGTGCTACCCACTGCACCACCGTGCCGCCCCACATACAAAATAATCAAAGCAAATAAGTCCATAAATGAAATTATCTTATATATAAAGCAAACTGTAACAATCTTGCAGTCTCGTATGTATGTTATCATCCAGTTGACGCTTAGTAACCACAAGGGGGCGCCAGAGAGCCCCAGACACAGCAATACAGTCCACAATATAAGAATATAAATACAATAAAGAGTTTTTATTCCACAAAGCACTTTCCAATGAACACCTCTCCAACAATTAGCCACAATCTTATATATAAAGCAGACTGTAACAATCTTGCGGTCTTGTATGTATGTTTTCATCCAGTTGACGCTCGGAACGTTTCTGGTGTGCTCTGTAATACAAAGCAACCGACAATTTTATCATGAAAAATCCGTAGTATTATTTGTTTGTCGTTTAATGTTTGTTTTTGTTAACTATATTTTCATCTTGCATTATTCTTATTGTAACAATGTTGTAGTGGTAATAGAATTAAATCAAACTACTAATAATATTAAGTTAATTGATGTTTTTTTCTTATCATCAAAAATTCTGCATGTACAAACTTATTACTACACCACAAAACAAAAATTAACCTGTGAAGTTGTGTTTTTTTTTTCATTATATTAAAAAAAATCTTTATTTTCCTCCCGGTCATGCCGGGTATTTCAGCTACTGTAGAAAAACCACCTCCACCACACCAGGAAGTGCTGCAGGAAGGTCATCAGGAAGCACCTAGAGCAAATCAAATCATCTCTGACTCCAACATCGACGTACATTTTTTAGCCCGTACACGACACGAAAGATATGCAATACAAAAATCCAATTGCAATTGTTTGAAGGAGCCACGTGCAATAAAATACACATTTTTCCTTGTCGTCGTCCTTCAGTTCTTGGGCACATGTCATTCTGTATGGCTTCATTTGGAGTGAGTGCAACACATGTTGACAAGACCTGCGCGAAACATTCGTTTGTTGTGCCAATTTACGTGTCGATTTCCTAGGGCTTCTGGCCATCCGTTCCTGAATATCTGCTATATGACCCCAGGTGTACAGGCCCGAGGAGAGGGGGGTGCAGCTGGTACATCGCTCCGGGGCCTTTGAAGCTCAAAGGGGCCCATGAAGCCCAACGCGTCCCATAATTTTTCTTATAAGTTGGACATTTCTTTATTTAATTCATTTAATTTTTATTGTATTTTTAAAAATTTTGCAAGTCTGTTTAGTTTCAAAATTAAAAAGGCACGTGGGTCATAGGGTACTAAGCAGCGGTCAACAGTTTACGACGTAAGACATTCATGGAGGCCACCCTGGGAAAGAAGTCACATGGTCTAAGAGAGGAGAGTGACGAGGAGGAGGGGGTTCCGGGCGCTAGTAAAAAAAAAAAGTCATCAGCTGGCAAACAAGTACGTCACGTAGTCGCTGCGTTCTGAGACACCGCGAATTCGGGAAAGCGGACTAAGTGAACAGTTGTGAACAGTCGAGAAACTAAACACATGCCGAAGGAGCATAATACAAAGAAACATCACGAAACCCGAAACGTGTCGTTACCTCGAGAAGGAGACGTCCTTACAAACTAAGACAAAGAACGGCGCGAGAACTTTCACCTACAAGATTGCAAAGCGTTGAGTGAGCGTGAAGCAATAGAAGGACTATACATGCTTATCTAAATGTATCAATGTAATCTACGATTGTTAGAAACAAATAATAAATAATACATGTGTGTAGAATTTTGTATAAGGGCCCACACACCTTCTTTGCACCGGGGCCCAGATTTTGTCTCGGCGGCCCTGCTTTTTGCAGTTTGCAACTGACCCAGGTTTATACTACACGCGACGTGACTCATGCTGCAGCGGACGCTCCTGCTACGCAAGTGTTTTACTGTTTATACTTTTGTGCGTACTTTACTTAAATCTGGAGGAATCCACCAGGTGGCAGTGTGAGATATCATCACGGTGAGAACAGGTTCAGCTTCACTGTGTTGTGAATTGCCTGGAACCCCCATTAAATTCTGAGGACACCTTACCGCAATATCTTTGAAAAGGATGTTTAATGATTAAATCCATCAACCCAGGGATGTGTCCATTCCAGCAAGCACTGGGCATGAGGCAGAAACAATCCCTGGACAGGGCCTCAGCTCATCGCAAGGTGAATACCAGCACACACGTACACTGGAGTCAATTTAGCGGGACCAAATCCCCAAATCTGCATATTTTTGGAACGAAACCGGAGCACAGTGTGGAATCCAATCAGGGAATGCCAGCGACGTGACTCCCTGCGAGACAGCAGTGCTACCACTCCGCCACCGTGTCACCCCCATGTGTGTAATTATTAACAGTATTCATTATTTAAACATAATTAACGATTTATCTGTAAAATGTAACATACATACTTTAATGCATTTCATCATGAAAGTGATATCAAGTATAAATCTAAAGATTCTAAATTTGCAGAGAGTTGGAATATCATACATTTAATGTGTTCTGTGTGTTCAACTTCACTACATCCATAACGGCTAACACGGTACAACACCCTCGTACTCCTTGGATTAAGTAATTGGCCGTATCCCAGTTGACAAGCATTTTCTTTTTGGTCTGCAGTACTACAAAGTGAGGAGAAGATTTAAATAAGAGGAGTCGTCTGCGAACATGAGGACTTGAGAGGTTTGGCAAATGAGCAGAAACCATTCAGTGCCTCGGGCTCACTGGGTCAGTTCATCGTTGCGTTGTTTCCAAGAGCTCATCCAAGCCACATTTTTGTCTTCAATTGAATGACTCAGTAGATTTCACACACTGTGAAAATGTCTTTTCTGGTTTCTGTTTGAAATTCACTTCCTCATACTTGTGAGCGTGTGATTCCTAATTTAAATGTGAAGATTTTGCTAGATCAGCTTTTATTAATGCCTTTGAGAGTTTTGAAGAGCTGAATTCGGCCTTTTTCTTAACCTGTCAGAGTGTGGCATGCCGTTTAGTCCCTGGATGGATGCTCTTCTCTGGCCTACTTCTAGATAGAGCTGCTATGTTCTTCTTTTTCATTTTTTTTCCCGTAGCGTGGTGTTCTGAACTGCATACAGGACTCCAGATGCGATCTCACTAGCTTATTATATTGTTAGTCAGTCATCATCCAACCTGACTCCTAACACAGGGTCACGGCGGTCTGCTGGAGCCAATCCCAGCCAACACAGGGCGCAAGGCAGGAACAAATCCCGGGCAGGGCACACACACACACACACAAAGCACACACTAGGGACAATTTAGAATCACCAATGCACCTGACCTGCATGTCTTTGGACTGTGGGAGGAAACCCACGCAGGCACAGGGAGAACATGCAAACTCCACACAGGGGGGACCCGGGAAGCAAACCCATGTCTCCTTACTGCCTGGCAGCAGCGCTACCACTGTGCCACCCCTTATTATATTGTAATCTTAACTATTTGTTTCCTTTTTAGAGTAGTTCCTTATTGCCTAAATGTTTTATTAACAGAAACTCCTAAATCCTTTTCAATGGCTGCCTCCTATAGGTCAGTGTTGCCCAGCGTGTATTTATAATTAACAAATTGTGCTACCAGTCTGAAACAGGTTGAAATCTAAGCAATTAATTTGGACCTTGGAATTAAGGTATGCAGTGCACTCTGTCTCAGTTATGTGCCAATTGGAATGGGATTTGTAAAAGCTGTGCTAATGTTTGTGATACACCGTCTGTTGGAATGACAAATGCAGTGCATTTTATTGCTACCAATGTTAGTGATGCACCATCTTTTGGAATGACGGAGACATAGCAACAGGACGGACACACTGACACTTTTATTAAGGTGGACTACGTTTGCCTGCATTTAACCTGTAAGAAGAGCGCTATATAGTGCCCGACCCTACACAGATTCACATGGAGGCACGTGTAAAATAAAATAAACTTTATTTTTCTTTGTCTGCGGGCTATGCCTTCCTCCTACCCCCAGACACAACACAGTCCCAAATACAACACACAAAATAAATCATACACTCTTCTTCTCTCTTGGTGCCACCACTCCTCCTCCCACCTGACTCTGACCGCTGAGTGGTGGTCGCTGGCTCCTTTTATAGTTCACCCGGAAGTGCTCCAGGTGCTTGATCACCGAGTCCCGGCTGTACTTCCGGGTGTGATGTTTATGCTGCCCACACGAGCTCAGGAGTCCCAAACACAGCACCCCCTGGTGGTGCCTGTGGGACCCAACAGGGCTGCCCCCAACTCCAATTCCCATGGAGTCCTGTGGGAAACCGAGGCACCTCTCCAACCCAGGGGGGCGGCCATCTAAGTTCCAGGGGGAGGTACTGCACTGTCCAGGGCTGTTCCCCCTGAATATAGTGTGCAAGGGCATCCCGGCTGGGCATGGACCCCGGCCGTCTGCCACAAACCCTTTGTACCGTCTACATTATACAACTTTGGGCTTTTGTTTTTTGGAATGTCTTGGTGTGATTGAGATTCGACTATCCAGGAATGTGTAGGGGTACTGAAAATAAAGATGGAGCTTTAAATGTGCTCTTGTAGTATTACCCTTCTGTGTGCAACAGGAGTACAAATACCAGGCAAGGAGCATGGAAACCTGTCATTCTCCAAAGACTATTTAGACAGACAATAAGATCTGAAACTTGATGGTTTATTTTGGTTCACAAGTCTGCTGCATTTGATAAATTAGCATTTCTGTCATTAACTGGCAGGAGACACCAATACGACTCCACTGGGTAAAGTCAGACGCTGAAAACAAAGATGTTGTAATTCTGTAATCACTCAGAGCAAATAAACACTTGAAAGTGATTCATCAAAGACTCCCATCTTCATCCATTATACGTGTCCTTTAATTTCTGTATGGCCACAGTAGAAAGGCTACACACCTGACCTTGACTTGGGCCAAGTAGGTTTAGATAGATAGATAGATAGATAGATAGATAGATAGATAGATAGATAGATAGATACTTTATTAATCCCAAGGGGAAATTCACATACTCCAGTAGCAGCATACTGATAATAACAATATTAAATTAAAGAGTGAGAACAATGCAGGTATACCAGACAATAACTTTGTATAATGTTAACGTTTACCCCCCCGGGTGGAGTGTCTCATAGTGTGGGGGAGGACCGATCTCCTCAGTCTGTCAGTGGAGCAGGACGATGACACATATATGAATATGTGTGATTGGACGGGATAGCAGTTACAAAAAAGTTTCGTCATTTTAAAATGAAAAAATTTCACCACTCCTACAAATTAAAAACAGGATTTTGTTGTTTCTCCTTTACTTTACATCCATTTGGCCAGTAGGGGTCACTGTTGTACTGCCTTTGTACTGCTAATTCCTGACAGGGCAGGCACAGAGTCACAAGGCTAATAGTTTTATTTTTGCAAAGGAGCAAACACAGTAAGTGGTGTAGTGCTGTTGCTGCTGCCTCACAGTAAGGAAATCTGGGTTTGCATCTCAGGTCCTCCCTATGCGGAGAGCGATTTGAGTAGCGAGAAAGCCACTATATAAATGCAAGGAACTATTAATATGATTATTATGAGTGGAGTGTACCCATCGTGGCCAACAAAGACCCCCTCACCCTGTTTGTTGTACCAGCTGTCACTCCTCACTATATTTCTGATAGCCAAAACAACTACTCAGAAGGTTTCAAAATTAACTTGGGGATGAATAGGTTGGGATTTGAGTGTAGGGGAGGTATGAGGTTCATGTGATGAAGCCTTTGAAATGTTATAAAAATGACATGTTAAAATACTTAGACTAAGCCAGTCTGTGAGTTTGCCTGATCTGCTACTTCATGGTTGTCGCTCCTTGACGCTTCCACTTCACAGCAATGGCACGGTGGCGCAGTGGGTTGTGCTGCTGCCTCGCAGTTAGGAGACCCAGGTTTGATTCCCGGGTCCTCCCTGCGTGGAGTTTGCATGTTCTCCCCGTGTCTACATGGGTTTCCTCCGGGTGCTCTGGAGGAAGGTATTGTTCCTTTCCCTGTCCTTTGATCCCCCAGGTGTCCCGGCTGGGCAGAAGCCCCAGTCGTCCTCCACACAGTTCAGTATCAGAGTTGTCACCCTGTGGTGAAGATGGCAGCAAAAACTCTGCATTCTGTCATACACACTTTTTGTGGGCAGAAGGTTTGCTGGGAGCACAAATTCATCTCCACATGTGTGCTCAGTGTGGGGATCAAAGTTCTCTCTTATAGAGTTGTCTATGAATGGATTGAAATGTTCGAAAATGGACGTAGCAGTGTGACGGATATGCAGAAAGCGCTCTGGACGTCCAGCTACAGTCACAACCACGAGGAATGAAGACAGAACCCTGGAACTGATTCACGAAAAACAGAAGAATAACAGCTGAAGGGGCTGCAGGAGAGCCGAATGTGAGTGTCGCATCGCAAAGGAAGGGGACAATATACAAAAGTGACGTCATTTGTTTTTGAAATTCTTAATAAATCGAGTTTAAAAAAAAAAACAAAAGTGTGGAAACTTTTTGAATGTCCCTCGTGTTTACCACAGAGCTGTCTGCTCACAACTGAAGGGGTCAAAGGTTGTCTAGCAAAGAGAGATGTGAAGTGGCCAATAGAGAAAAATGTGTTGCGTTCCAGGAGGGTGCTGTTGAGGCCCGATGTGAAGTGTGCCTTCGTCAGGTTTTTCTTTCACGGACTGTCCACATGCCAGCAAGTCCTTTGTTTGCTCTTCGTCTGACACCTGTGTGTGTGTGTGTGTGTGTGTGTGTGTGTGTGCGCTCACCACATGCCCCTTGCTTAGTGTCTTGCAGTCCTAAAAGCCTGTCTGAAATAACCCCGATGCCAGCGTGTTGAGGCCATGTTCACTGTTTGGTAACAGGAGTGACCTTCAGAACAGCTGCTTTGCTCCCATGCCGTGTGCTTATGTAGCTCGGAAAGGGGATTCTCTGATTATGGAATCCGCACCTTGTGTTATTTCAGGGAGTTCCTTTGCTGTCCATTCTCAGCTCACAGCAGTCAGACTAAACCAGTTTATTAAAGTTTCCTGTTTGCACCAACATCACTTTGGACATTTTCTTTCCTGCACTAAAAGTGTGTGAATGAAGATTTTCCTTCCTTCCAAATAGTCAAACCAGTATTCACGCTATGTACCATTGTGTTATCGTGGAAGTTCTTCAGCTCGTTGTTTTGCTGCACCTACACTGCATAGTCCTAGTTAAACTATGGTGTGTGTGTATAAATGCTGGGTATGTCTGCTTTATAGTGCCCTGTTTTAAGCAAACTGAGGTGTCTGTCTGTCTACTGCATGGTGGCCAACATGTACGACTTACCTGCATGTGGACTGCCACTTCAAGCAAATTGAAAGTTCAGTATGGCTACTTTATGGCACCCCACACGTGGACAGCTGTCTCAAGCAAAGAGACTTAATAATAGCTTGGCATAAGCAGACAAAATGGTTGTCTTGTCATGTGACCTGAGTGTCATTCAACAGCTGTGCCACTTTCCAAGGGAGGCGTCCACTTGCCATGCTTCTTCTTTTCGAAGGTAATAATAATAATAATAATTCTTTACATTTATATAGCGCTTTTCTCACTACTCAAAGCACTCTCCACAGAGGGAGGACCCAGGAAGCGAACCCACAATCGGACCATTCTGTGAGTTTGCGTGATCTGCTACTTCATGGTTGTCGCTCCTTGATGCTTCCACTTCACAGCACTTGTGGCAGATCTAGTAGAGCAGAAATTTCAAGTACTGATTCTTAGCCAAGGTGGCATCCTATGATAGTGCATGTTTAAAGTCCGTGAGCTCTTCAGTGTGATCCACTCTCCTGCCAGTGTTTGTCAATTGAGATTGCATGGCTATGTGTTTGGATGTGTGCTCCGTTAACAATGGGGTGCAACTGAAACGCCTGAGCTCAATAATTTGGAAGGGTGGACACATACAGGAATATTCTGTAATAACTCTCGCTAGAACAAAGCAATCTGAATGAAACAACGTGCAGTGTGCTCCTCAGTATATGGAGCTTCAAACAAGTTGGGATGCCCCTGCTTCGGAGCAATGAGGTAGGCGCGGGACAGCCGTCGCGACGTTTAACCTCCATTTGCAACCTCTGGGTGCGTACCGCCCGTACTCCTTCACTCAGCCACTCGACTTCTCATCAGGATGGTGGTGTACAGTCATTTTCAGCTCGTCTTCATGGTGAGAACCGGTTGGGTCACCAAATCATTTAAGTGATGTCAGAATCAACTGGATGATCGTGAGTTAATGGAAGGTTAAGAAGATGGAGCAACGTGTCACACATTGGCAAGGAGCATGGCAGAAATTGAGCCCTTCTTCTGCAACAGGGTCATTTCAAAGGAGCTTTAGCCACCACGGTCGCCACTCCCATCTTTGTCTGATAGGCAAACTGCAGTTGGCCCCGGTGGTCTGCCACTAGAAGACTCCTATAATGCAGGACCAGTCTCCCAAAGGTCTTCATGATGTGAGACCTAAGTGCCACTGGTCTGTTGTCATTAGGTGAAGACACACCTGCTTTCTTTGGAACAGGAACAATGCAGGATTTTTTCCACAGCAGTGGCACTTTCTGAAGCCTTAGGGGACGGACTGAGCAGGTGACAGAAGTGACAGAGGACACTTGCACAGGCCTTACAGCATATCATCTTAACTGGCTCCTCTCGATCCAGAGAAGCACTTGCTCAGCTGTGGGTTTCTCTTGTACTGCTGAGCTCCATATGCTGTCATGGAGAGTGAGCCCAGCTCCGCTGTGTAGGACCCTCAGTTTTAGCTGTCTGTCCTCACAATCCCTGTCTTTCTATCACCACCCAAACCTCGGGACCATAAGTGTGGAAATAGATGTAGAGTAGCCAGTAAATTGAAAGCTTCACGTGAAGACTTTGCTCCTACTTCATTTCCTCAATTCATTCAGTCAGTGAGTATTTATACATTAAGGTACCTCAATATGAAGGCTGCACTAAGTTATCATTTTCATGTAGTTCATCAGTTTTTATTTATTTATTTATTTTTCCGTTTCAAAAGATTTAATGTAGAGAAAAGCCAAGCAAAATGACACCTTTTATTGGCTAACTAGAAAGATTACAATATGCAAGCTTTCGAGGCAACTCAGGCCCCTTCTTCAGGCAAGATGTAATCAATCAATGCCTGAAGAAGGGGCCTGAGTTGCCTCGAAAGCTTGCATATTGTAATCTTTCTAGTTAGCCAATAAAAGGTGTCATTTTGCTTGGCTTTTCTCTACATTCATAATGGCTAACACGGTACAACACCCTAGTACTAAAAAGATTTAATGAAAATTCAAAGCTAATAGTCCACACAAAAAACGTTTTTAACTTACATGGCGCCTCACATCAAAAAGTATGTCAGATTGTTGTATTATTTGAGTTTTTAGCTTAGCCGATTGCTTGCTTTACTTTTTTATGACAAGAAAAGATGCAGTTTAAAGAATGTTATTATAAAACAAGGGAAATAAAGAGTAAATTAATCAGGGGTGAAATGCACATCCCTCGGGTCATTTGGGAAATTTCATGTTACAGCTTGTGTGGACTTGGCTGTAAATCAAGTCTGTTAAAGTTATGAAACAAATTCACAAGAAAATGGCAACAGTCAGCCCTGATGGTGTGGCTTTCTGCCACACCCCCTGGGTCCAAGTGGCACACGTTTACTTAAATTTTGTTTCCAGCTCTGATTGAGCAAACTGCATGAAGGCTGCCCTGCTTGTTCTGTGACTGGCTTTAATGATTAGACTACTAATAGTTGGTCTCAACTTTCTCTTTCTTTAGGTGCCACCATGCCTGGCTCCCTGCTGTGGGTCATTGACATCTATGGGAGGGTTTACACTCTTTCCACAGCTGGGCAGATATGGGAGCTCTGCAGAGATGGCCGGCTGGAGTTCAAACGAGTCACAGCGACTGAACCGTGCTGCTGGGGGATTGCCTCAGACCACCAGGTGTATGTCTACGTACATTCCAGTGAAGTACCCATCCGCTACCAGGAGGAGACCTTTGAGAACCAGGTAAGGAAGACCACTTGCTTACTTGCAGCCTCCAAGAACCATTCTTAGTAAGGGGGACATACTTGTTTTAAAACAGTAAATGTCCATTAACCCTTTATTTAAAAGGTAAGACTTTTGACATACAGAGTGGTAGTTTTGCATTGTTTCATATCCTGTTAAAAAGCTTATAATATGTTATACCTCAGGCAGTTAAAAATCACCAGTTTATTTATAGCCATTTAGATAGATACTTTATTAATCCCAAGGGGAAATTCACATACTCCAGCAGCAGCATACTGATAAAAATACAATATTAAAGAGTCATAAAAATGCAGGTAAAAATGTATACGAGTATAAGCAGATATGATAAAGAATGCAGTAGAATATGGTACTAACGTATGTTGTAATTTGCTTATTTTTCAGTTATTTTACATATAGGTAGAGTATAATTATTGTATGTTCAGGCATTGCCTGCATTTATCCAGCATATCTCAATTTGAGCTATAAGGCAGAAATAAAGGGGTGGGCAAAAGTAGGTTTACAGTTATGAGTACACAAAACGTAATGTAATGTGAGCACTCTGAGTTAATAAAGTTAATAAAGCTATTGAATTAATCAAGTTAGTGTAATAATCATAACCTGAATGTCTTTTTCCATATGAACATCTGTAAACCTACTTTGTATATAGCAATAAAGTTTATTTTATCTTAAACAAAGTACAATGCAATCTTCCATAGCATGCAGGCCAGGTGGTGTCATTCTTAGAGTGGCAGCGTGACAGCGATAGACACCTGTACAAACATTTACAGTTCATTGCAAGACTCGAAATATGAAAGCAAGAGATGTGATCAGTGGCCGTAAGCACTCATGAGCAGGAGGACGACGGCAAGGTGGCAGGACAAGTATTGCTGTTGCCTTATTAGATATGTAATAATTACGTTGTTGATAGTGTGTTCTAGAATGCATTCTGGCTATGGGCATCACTGTGTGTAATGGTAACAGACGCTATTCATAATGTTTTGTCATCCTCTCAAAAATTATGAAAAGTGATTTAGCATCCATTAATTTGCATATTTGTTGTCCGTCAGATATGGCACACAGACTAATCTCTCTTTATAAAATCCAACGTATGTCTGTCCGCTTTTCACAAGAGAACTACTTAACGGTTTTAGATCAGTTTTTTTATTTAATTTGCTTGAACATTCTGTTGATTTTGAGACTTCTCTCATCATGCTAAGTATCATCGTTCACTTGCGGCACCAATTTATTTGTGGGAATCCTGGAGAGACGCATTGGCCCAAGGGGAGGGGGAGGCGGGGACCTCCTCACTCACTCACGCACACGCCAGTCTTGGGGCATTCCTTACCTCCGCTTAGCTAGTGAACGAGAGAACTTCTTCTTCTTTCGGCTGCTCCAGTTAGGGGTTGCCACAGCGGATCATCTTCTTCCATATCTTTCTGTTCTCTGCATCTTGCTCTGTTACACCCATCACCTGCATGTCCTCTCTCACCACATCCATAAACCTTCTCTTAGACCTCCCTCTTCTCCTCTTGCCTATCAGCTCTATCCTTAGCACCCTTCTGCCAATATCCCCTCATCTCTCCTCTGCACATGTCCAAACCAATGCAATCTCGCCTCTCTGACTTTGTCTCCCAACTGTCCAACTTGAGCTGACCCTCTCATGTCCTCATTTCTAATCCTATCCATCCTCGTCACACCCAGTGCAAATCTTAGCATCTTTACTCTGCTACCTCCAGCTCTGTCTCCTGCTTTCTGGTCAGTGTCACTGTCTCCAACCCATATAACATAGCTGGTCTCACTACCATCCTGTAGACCTTCCCTTTCACTCTTGCTGATATCCACCTGTCACAGATCACTCCTGACACTCTTCTCCACCCATTCCACCCTGCCTGCACTCTCTTTTTCACTTCTGTTCCACAATCCCTGTTACTCTGAACTGTTGATCTCAAGTGTTTAAACTCATCCACCTTCACCAACTTTACTCCCTCATCCTCACCATTCCACTGACCTCCCTCTCATTTACACACCTGTATTCTGTTCTTGTTCCTGCTGACATTAACGGATTTAGATCATTTTTTTTTCCTATAATTTGCATGAACATTCCAGTTGATTTTGCGACTTCTGTCATCGTGATAACTGTCATAGTTCAATTGCGGCAGCGATTTATAAGCGTGAAGTGAAAAGAGAGGCTGCTAGCCAAGGGGAGGGTGAGGCATAAAATTATTAAAAATTATGTGACACACTGTCTCGGACATACACTTCAATAAATACCGTTTTAGAACACACCGGTTCAGTTTATCATCCTACAGAATTTTTAAATTCCATTAATCCTCCCCAAAATTTAGCATTGAAAGTAGGAGCACCAATTATCCTTTTGAGAAACCTGAGCTCACCCAAACTTTGCAGTGGTTCCCGTCTCCAGGTCTGTCAGCTTCAGAACAACATCATAGAGGTGATGATCATCACAGCATGTGGCACTGGTGAGAGGGTTTTAATCCCTCGCATTCCTCTAATCGTGACGGACGTGCCCTTTCAATCCAAGAGATTACAGTTCCCAGTGAAGCTTTGCTTTGTGATGTCAATTAACAAGGCCCAGGGACAGACACTCAAGGTGGCAGAGGTTGATCTCAGCTCACCGTGCTTCTCGCATGGTCAGCTTTACGTGGCTTTCTCCTGGGTTATTTCCCCAAGAAACCTGTATGTCCTCGCCCCTGATAGTGAAACCAAAAATAATGTATATCAAGAGGACTTCGGATAAGAAAGCTATCAATTACATTTTTAAAAAAATTTTTTAATGATTTTTAAGTTCGTCCTCTTTCACTAGTATGTGGGTGGAGCTGCAGGGTACAGCTAGTTGGGAATATAAACTGTTTCTAAATATGGTAGTGGTGAGACGAGTTTACGTGCAGGTTGTCTGGAATTCTCAATTGTAGGATAGGCTTATTTAAGTTATTTTATACCATTGATGGTAAGTAAATAGAGCAGATGTTATTATTACTTACTAAACATGGAAGTTTTATATTGTATTTCATAGGTCATAATACCACCTAAATAAAATACATCTCTTCAAGATTAACAGTTATGAATAAATAAGTCAATTTTCATAGTTAGAACTACATTATAATATTGGCCATAAGACATTATTTCTAAGTTGAATTTGTGGCAAATGACAATAATAAGAGTCCTACTGTTTTTAATAGTAAGTTATTAGCTTTGATATCAAAATTAATACCATTAACAGCCATTACCGTATATACTTGCGTATAATTCGAGTCTTGAAACCTGAAAAATCAATCATAAAATCAGACCCCAACTTATACTCCCGTTCAAAAATGCGACACTTAATTTTTTACATCTTCTTGCCTCCTCCAATCTCGCACCAGTTTCTCAGACACATCGAATTTTGCTGCAGCACTGCTGTTAACAATTTCTTTCGCCACTTCAATGACTTTTAATTTAAAACCAGCTTCATATTTTCTTCTGATCGAACGCTCCATCGTAAGTAAGGGAGGCTCTTATGATAAAGGTGTTTGAGGGTGTGAGATACAAAAAACACAAAACAGTGCAAACATCGCTTCAGAATAGTTCAAGTATTACTGTGTGGTCACGTAGACACAATACACAGAAATAAAAAGCAGTGTGCTCGGTGGTTACTCTCTCAGGTGGGCGTTAGCATATCATAATCTCTTGTACCAATAGCGTGAGTTTTCCGCATTCGACTTATACGACCGACATTATAAAATACCGGAAATTATACAGTAAAATCAAGCCCCGACTTATCCGCGGGAGAACGTAAACGCGAGTATATATGGTAATGCAATATATCTGAACAATTAATAGCTGCCTGTAATGCATACCTCAACTAAAGTTTTACCATATTTTTAATGGCTAACAAGCGGCAGTATATCTGATAATAGACCAGGAATACTGGGGACAATTTTAAGTCACATGAGAGAAAAAATCCAACTAAATATTGTAAATGTGACAAGGAATTTAAATTTTATCTTGAAAGTCACTGCCTCCCATTTGCCCCCTAATCTGCTATACTCACTTATGTACAGATTTGTTTTTGATAGACTCCGTGGAACTCCTTAGTAAGTTTCATGTTTTTTATTTGTGTGTGTGTGGCAGCGGTGGAATCCTGTGGATGGCTTCTGTGACAGACTGCTTCCAAGTGACCGCTGGCAGTGGAGTGACATCACCGGGCTAGTGCACCAGCCTTTAGATAGCTTCCACTTGCCATCAGAACACTGGGAGTGGGAAGCTGACTGGTATGTAGATGAGAACATTGATGGAGATCCTACAGAAAAAGGGGTGAGTGTGTATAGCTGGTCTGAAATATGGAAGCTAACCCCACAGCTAGTTCTTTTACACGTTTTCCAGTTATACTGTATATCCAAAGAGGTTCTCTGGTATAGATTCAAGACAGCTGTTCTCTTTTAGGGCTGGACATATGCAATTGACTTTCCTGCTACCTACACAAAAGACAAGAAGTGGAACTCTTGCGTTCGCCGTCGAAGATGGATTCGGTATCGGAGGTACAAATCTCGGGACACATGGGCCAAGGTGTGTGTGTGTGCGTGTGTAAACATGAATCTGGTTATTGGTACATAACCTTTCTTGCTTGGAGGATAACAAGATAGTTAATAAAAACAGTATAAGCTGTGCAATGTGAAAGCCACCAGCTGTCAATGATTGTTGTGCTTTTACACCTCATGTCTGTAAAGTAACAACATTAAGGCTTTTCATACATAACACCCAGGGTTAACCATGCCAGGAAGGTACTCTGATTTACACAATCACACATATCACAATGATAAGTACTTTCCAACAACAACAGTGTTCATACGTCACAGCCAAATGTAAGGTGGCAAAGATCCTGCCCTGGCAATATGAATCCCTCATTCAGATGTGACAATAATGACCCTACAATGACATTTGAGCATCCCCCCATTTTCAAACTTAGCATAACAGTCTCAGACCTACTCTGCACCGTTCTGTGTTGCAGGGGTTGGTTGAAGGGTGTGTATTCCACAGACTGTCTTTTCAGTCTATGGTTCAGCGCTGAAAATGGGGTGCCAGCCCACTCACAGACACACATAATCAACCTAACTAGCACATTCTTAGGAACGTGGTAGCAGCAAATAGAATACCTACAGCAAAACGGCTGTAGGTACAGGTAAAATGTGCTGACTCCCCAAGGAGAATAACTAGGCATGGTATTTGAACCCAGGATGGTGATATCTATGAGACAACAATGCTACCCACCATGTTACCATAAACCCCCCACCTCCCCATTTTTAAACTTGCCAAATTCCCATCTCACATTGCAGATAGCTAGAGCCTATTGCAGCAGCATTGGAAGCTCAGCAGAAACCGTCCTTCAGAAAGGTGTTGCTCTCATTGTGGCAGATATTTTCATGCGCTCACACCGAGTTAAACTACAGTCAACATTTGGTCTTATCCAAATGTCTTTTGGGTGAAAGAGAGATGCCCAGACACCCGGTGGAACATCTATGTAAACAATGGGTGAATGTGCCAACTCCAAACCGTTATTGACTAAGGCCAGAATTCAAACCCACTGTCCTGACACTGTGAGGTAGCAGCGCTAACCATGACGCACACATAAGCAATTCCTGTAGATTCTCCTCCTAAGTTGTGGCTTGGTAAAATGACTTGTGAAGTGTTCTAAGATTCTTGACTCCATGCTTCTTTGCAAATGCCTTGCTGCAGTAGACTGCATGTAAGACAAGGGCCCTTTTAATAACAACCATAATCATTTCTGTCTGGATATTTTAGAATGTTGAACCAAAGGAAAGAAGAGAGACTGAGCAATAGGATACTAACATAATATTGCAGATAACAAAATGGGAATGCTGGGTCTAAGCCCAGCATTCATTCTGCACGCTGAAATGAGAACTTAAAAAGCTGTAGCAGCATTGTTTTTTAAACTTGCAATGCACAATTAGAGGAAAGGTATTTGAAGACAGCAGTATGTTGGATGTTTCTTGCTTGTTGTCCTTGGTTATACCTCTCTCTGTCTCTCTCTCTCTATCTCTATCTATCTATCTATATATATATATATATATATATATATATAGATGTCTCTCTGTCTGTCTGTATGTCTGTCACAAGAGAACTACTTAACAGATTTAGATCGGGTTTTTTTTCTATAATTTGCTTGAACATTCCTGTTGATTTTGCGACTTCTTTCATTGCGGTATGTATCATAGTTCGCTTGCGGTACCGATTTATTTGCACGGGTCGAGGGGAGGGGGAGGGCCCTCCTCACTCACGTGCCAACCTCGGAGAGTACCTTACATCCGCTTAGCTAGTGAACTAGAGAACTACTTAATGGATTTAGATCGGGTTTTTTTCTATAATTTGCTTGAACATTCCAGCTGATTTTGCAACTTCTCTCATTGCACTAAGAATCATAGTTCGCTTGCAGGAGCGATATATTTGCACTAATCCGAGACAAAGGCTGCGGGCTGAGGTGAGGAGGAGGTGTGGTGTCAGGAGTGGGGATCTGGGCAGGGCCTTCCTCACTGTCCTGTTTCACTACTACGCGGACGGAGCCACAGGGGACAGTTAGTATTTAACTAAAGCAATTAGCATGGAAGCATGTAAACAACTACGGTATAGTGATTTTTTTTTCTTTTTAATAAGATATATGCTTCATGTAGAAGGTAAACTGCATTATGATGGACACATTTGCGTCTTTCTGCTGCTCTGCTAGAAAATCAGAAATGGTGAAACAAAACCATAGTTAGTAGCTGGGACCCGAAAACATCAGCTGATACTTCTTAAGTTTCTGCATTTATAAAGATTCAGGCTTCTATTGTCAACATCTCATCATACTTAATTAATTTGTTTTTCCATACGTAACCACTCTTGCTGTGATGTGATAAAGAAATGCTGTCTCATCTGTTCATCACCCATCCGTTTTAATCAGTTCACTGCTTTGTTAGTATAACTTTGTGTTTGTGTCCCCAACTCCTTTTCCCTATCTCTTCAGGTTCCATCCCAGAATGCTGGGCCTCTTCCTGACCCTTTCAGTGACCTCAGCGTCGGTGGGTGGGACATTACAGAGGAGCCTATGGGCCGCCTTTCACTTTGGGCTGTGTCCTTACAAGGGAAGGTGAGCAAGTCCAAGTTTTCTTTTGGTTTAACTTGGTGAAGCCAACATAAGATTAAGTATGTTAGCATCTGAACACAAGAGGGCAGTGGAGGCTTCTTATATTCTGTTTTTTTTCTGTGAGAAAGCTGGCTTGTTTAAGTTTTGTTTCATGCATCACTTTGGCACCACTTCTGGAAAGCAGAACCAGTACAATCACCACCCACCTCATCATCTGGCCGAGTGAATGCCTCATACACTTACTAGTATCAGGAAAGCGTCACTCTTGTTATAAGCCACAGACAAGGTCCCCAGATTATATGGAGTCCAGAAAGGGGCTTGAACAGGTATAATGGCACAGGGTGGCAGACAGAACATGATGGTGATGAAATAAGTGTTAGAAACTGAAGTATGACATTTTAAATTAAGTTTTAATATATGTTGACCCTTAACGGACTGAGGCAGACTGGTCTTTGTTGGCCTTATATGCTGTTATTACAAGAGGCTATCATTCTCATTAAGTACTTTTAAAGGCTAGCTATAGTTACTATATGCCAGGCTATAATGATATTGATTTTGTTGTCTGATTTTTGGGTGGTCTCCAATTTAGACCTGGAGCAGACTGGGCCTTGTTGGCCTCATAGCCTCACATGAGAAGCTAACTGTTTGGTCAAGCTCTAGCGCATCAACATTAATAGTTCTTTCATCAGGTGTATACAAAATATAAAAGTTGTCCAGGCTTTATTTGGCACAAAATGTGTGGACCCAGGTCTATAACGAGGAAGTTTCAAGACAATGATTTTTATATGGAAGGCTTTCCATTGATGGCTGCATCATGCTACAACTTGCTAAATTATTTTTGGAAGGAGCAGGTTAAGATATTAAAGCTCTTTATAGTGATAACGTCTCTCTTTGAGACCTTGTCCGGACTGCACCAGAGAGACGTTCATTCATCACCACTCAGATCTCTTAACATTGGCTCAGTTGCGTGAGGACACAGTGGCGATCAGTGCACTTTACCTGACAGGTTTCTGGCTTTGCTCACATACTTGCCAATGCAAGAAAATCCTGGGAATTATGCTGGACTGGGTTTGGCACGTTCAGGTTTCTTGTGGTTTCTGACTCCACTTTGTTCACGCACGTTCACTACCCACAAATATTTACCAGTAAATTCCTGGGATAGACGGACTTACCTGTATAACAAAGGGGCTTGTCACTTGGTTGTATAGTTCTGACCTTGAATTGGTAAATATAGACTCCATTAACAAGGTAAACTTCAGTACTGGAGTATGAAGAGATACCCAGCAAAAGGACATTGCCCAAATTCCATTTGTTGTTTCCTGTTGTCATGATGTGGCATATTCATGGAAGATTCCTTGCAGATTATAACAGTTTAAACGTTCTGTCTCTCCTGTAGAGAGTTAAACTGGTTGCTAGTGGGTAGCATCTCCTACAGCTGCTTCCTTTGCAGGTTTTACGCAGCTAACAGACTCTCTGAGGTTTACCCTGTGCCTTGCATGAAGGTACTCTCGATTTGTTGTGTGTAGGTCTGGTACAGAGAAGGAATTTGTCATCATAATCCAGAGGGTTCCTCCTGGGAAGAGGTGTCCACCCCTGGGGAGGTGGTGCAAATCAGCTGTGGGCCAAGTGACCTTGTCTGGGCAGTGATGTGGGAGGGCCAATTGCTGGTACGTGAGGGCATCAGCAGAGAGAACCCTAAAGGTCAGTATGCATGGCCCTGGACTGTCCTCTTATGTATCCCATTCAAACCCTACCCTTGGTATTAGTATAAGTGTCCTTCTGTTTTGATCCTTGAGATACTGTCACACAATATGGCTTGATAATATTGAGCAGCACTCCTTCTTTACTTTATACTCGATCTTCAAGTTTCTTGTCCTTAGTCACACATGTTAACTGTCTCTGACTAGAGGGAGCACAAAAAATTGTCCACTTCAAATGTTCTACTTGCCTTGTAGATGTTGGGTATGTCAGACAATATATCTCAGTTATTCTCATTCTGCACTAGAAAGTAAACTCTGGTGACCTAATGGGTAATCCTTGTAATGCCAAGGGAGTCACCTGGCTAATTCAACTTAAGTCCTGTCATTCAGGGGATGGGTGAGTGAGGCAAGATTGTGACCTCAGAAGATTTTCCCATGAGCCTTTTTGCCCAGTTCTCATATGTCCTTCAGAAGAGGGCTTAATGACCACTGGCAAAATGTAGTTTTGAAAGTGTCCCATTTCAGTCCTCTTTGGGACCTACACTAGTTCAGTGCTCTCACTTGCACGTATCCTGCAATAAAACTAGCAGAATTCCAACTCAAGTCATTAATTATTGGTTTGTCCTCGAACGATGGACTCTCAAGTTGGTTTCATCCTTAAGTGAGGTTAAGTGAGTCCTTATCTATTGCTGTTTTAGTGTATTTATTTAATGCCACTCTACAGTATGAAAATAATAAGTGGCTTGCTTGTGTTTCCAGGCTCATCTTGGGTAGTGGTAGAATCTCCAAGCTCTGAAGTTGGGGCAGTCCATGTCTCAGTGGGAGTAAGTGTTGTGTGGGCAGTGACAAAGGACCGGAAGGTGAGTTCCATATGTTTCTGTTGGTTGCCTCAATAGACCTCAGTAGCAAATAGAATACCGGGTTTTTGTTTCTTAGGTATGGTTTCGACGAGGCATCAACTCCCATAATCCCTGTGGGACAGGCTGGATTGGGATGGTTGGAGAGATGGTGATGCTAAGTGTGGGGGTAAATGATCAGGTAAGAATGCCTCTGTTCTTTTGAGTAGCTGCATTTAGGGAGTCTATCTCTTTCTATCTCTTTCTCTCTCTTACTCTCTCTGCAATCTATTTATGCTGTTGTGTTTATTTATTTTAATGTACATTCCCATTTCAGGTTTGGGGAATCAGCTGTGACGACAGAGCCATCTGCTTCCGTCAGGGCGTTACATCAAATGAGCTAAGTGGCAAAACCTGGAGAGTGATCACTGCAGCTCGAGATGACCGTTCTCAGGCCAGCAGCGCCAACAGCCTAGCAAGGTATAAATCCGGAGTCTCGCTGTACCATTGATAGAAAAGGATGCCTATAAGACCCAAAGACCTGCTCAAACTCTCAGGGTGTTAATGGCTTTAATGGTCAGGTGCTACAGGTGTCACATGACTTAGAGGAACTTAATGTGATTTAGAGGTGAACATAATTGGAGATCCCTATTGTCTTTTGTGTGACAACCCAGAATTATGCCCAAATTGTTTCTCCATGAGTTTTCAGTTGTCTGTTTAGGGAAACTTCTGTTCATTCAGTTTTCAAGTGGACAGATTAGCAACAAATGATCTTGCATTGAGGCTTTTTTTCTGGTAAACCTGAGACCCTATTCAAACCCAAGGTATTAAACATACTCTAAGCTGTCAGGAATATGGGGAGGATAAGCGGTGCTTTGGATCTCAAGACACTAGAAAAGCTAGTTATAAATGCTGTGGATAGTTCTGCTTTCATGAACAGAATCTAGGAGATTTTACTGGATACGTACGATGGCCACTAATAATGGAGTAATAGCAGCTGATCCTGATTTTAAGATTCTACAGGTGCTTTAGAGAGAAACTGAGTTGACTTTGGGTGGGTGCAATGCTATTGTGATGGTCTTGCCGCTGTTAGATGAGACAGAAACCCTCCGATAGTCAATAACATTGATGCTGCAGATGCACTGTGCTCTTTGGGAAATTCAGCAATGAGGGTCTTTGTTGAGGTTTTAATCCTCGGCTAATAGAGAACACCGAATGATAAGACCTGCCCATAATGGTCAGACACTGAGAAACATACAGATAATGTTTACACTACAGGTTGAAGAAGAGAGTCTTCAGTGTCTAGTCTTGACAGTCATGCAAAGAGTTAAGGTCAGTTTTTGTGAAAGGACACACTGCTAATGCCTGTCTGGCACGTGCTGGAGATGTCACACCAAAAGTTAGATCCTGGAAGTTAGATATACGCTTTAAATGATAGATTTCATATTTTCAAAGTTAACATTATTTATTGAAAGTTGTCACAACCATGGCATACTGTCATTTGCCAAGGACACTTTCTTTATTAAGTGAAGCCTTGTTAAATAATTACATAAAAGCCAGTAGAAGTGGATGCCAGGGGGCGGGGAAGAGGTTCAAGTTTATATATGAAAATGTTTTATTTTGTTGTCCTACTCTTCCTCTTTTTGAAATCAGATAAAAAAATTGATCTCGAAAAATAAATAAATATAACAAAGAGCAGCACTTTACAGTTGTGGCCAGTAGCATACAAGTTCCATCATGAAACAAAAGCCTGAAAGCTATCGAAATGCCTCTGTTTAAACCAAGAATATTCTTATAATTAGCCCAGACCTTGGGATTGTTCCCAAATTAAATAAGAGTTTATCCAAAGTGTGCCATTTTTGAAAGATACCACCATCATTGAAAGGAGTCCAGATGCCCTCGTAGCTGTACTTGCACAGTTGCCTTTTGCCCACTGGGCTCCTCGGTGACCAGCTTTTTGTAAACTAGCATTTGGAAAATACTTTAACAGTCATTTTTAGGATGTACTTTTTTCTTTTTTAAAAGTCTAATGATACTTTTATTTTATGATTTGGGGAAACAAATTGTCATTTATGCCAACAGTATGTCTGACTGTGGAAGCGAAAGCCTTACCAATGCGAGCCAGAATATGCTAGTTGGGGGTAAGCAGCAGATTAAGGGGTGGGGGGGGGGGTTATTAAGAGACGTAACAACTCCCTTTGTTAAATACCTTATACTTGCGATAGCAATAAAGCTTCACCTCGGTTATCCACTAAGCCTAAGACTCCTACTTGGTGTGTATCATAAAACAACTCACGCGAATAACAGGAACACAGTAAGAAAAGCAAAGAAAACAAGCAAGGCAAGAGTATAAGAAACAAGCAGAAAAAAAACAAACTCTCATAATAGGAAACACTGAAATCCAGCAAATATTCTGACAATACTAACAAATAAATCACGTCCTCTGTGCATATTTTAGCTGTATTGCCATTTTGCAGTAAATAGTTACAGACACGTGTTCTTCACCTGTAAGCGTTGCTGCATTAATGTAGACATATTTACCACGTTTTTTAAAGCTTTTCTTTCAGTTTCATCTAATATTCTATTGACTGCAATAGTAAGCTGCTCAGGGAGATGCATTTTTAGTGAATTGTGGAATACACGTTTTGTAAGAGCCATTAGCTGGTTACACTGGTCTACAAAAAAATATTTTTTGTTTTCTTCTGGGAACTTCAGAGCATCTCTTTATTAAGTTCTTTACACCGATTCCATATATGAAATCGGAATTAAGCTAGCATGTCAGGTTTTTGAAACAGTTTTGAATATCAATGTAATATATCAACATAATATCTAGAGTTTGGACTCTGTTCCACCAAAATTGTTTTGATGTGTTTATTCTGAAAACAAACCAGAAGATGATACCAGAGACACATTAAAGCATATTTATGTCAATTTACCTCAATATAAAAGTGAGGTCAGCGTGCCCAAAAATGTTGGAGGCACTCACTTTTGCACTTGTACTGCACATCCGTCTCTCTTTGCAGGAAGAAACAGTAGTCACCCATCATGCTCGGAGTGAATTTTTCCCGATATCAGTTTTCCATCACCTTTATATCTTGATGAACTCTTTCCCCGTGCTCATCTCTGACATCGCTTAGATTTGGTGGAAAAAAGTCGAGATGAGAATGTAAAAAATGCGTCTTCAGTGACATTCTGGCTCCCGTAAGCTTATATACTTTCAGCATATTCTCCACAAGCTCAGCATAATTCTCTGCTCTGTGACTGTCAAGAAAATTCTGGGCAACCTGCACGAACGAGGGTGCTGATTCAGTTGGCTTCACTTTCCTTTTGAACTCATCGTCAAGCATCAGTTCACGGATTTCAGGGCCAACAAAAACGCCTTCCTTAATTTTGGCTTCACTTTTCTCGAGACCAAACTTATTTCTTAAATGCTGAAATGCATTCGCCTTTACTGTCCAGTCACCCTAGTTGTCCAAGACCTGGAACATCATAACTAAAAAACGGGACGTGCTGGATGAAAACGGTTTTCAGATTTGGAGTCAGCAAGTGAAATTTGTTAAAAGTAGAGATGAAAGAATCCCAGTAGCAAAATGCATGTTGACCAGTGAAGTTATATTAAATATCTGTCTATATATTAGTACACTAGACAAAGAGCCCGTTTCGACAACGTAAGATGAAACGGGCACAAGTGGAATAGTAATAAGTATAAGCACCACAAACCTGATATAGGTGTATTGAATGAATGCGTAATTAGGCCTCAAGCTGTAGTCGAAATCGCCTTTCGGGTCTCTAGAGCTTTAATCGAAGTCGCCTTTCTCTTTGGATTTTTGAGGCCGTAAATCCGCCGCCTGCCGCGATGTTGGGGTTGGATGTCGGTCGAAGTCGCCTTTCTCTTTGAATTTTTGCGGCCTTAAATCCGCCGCCTGCCGCGATGTTGGGGTTCGGATGTTGGCCGAAGTCGCCTTTCTCTTTGAATTTTTGCGGCCTTAAATCCGCCGCCTGCCGCGATGTTGGGGTTCGGATGTTGGTCAAAGTTGCCTTTCTCTTTGAATTTTTGCGGCCTTAAATCCGCCGCCTGCCGCGATGTCGGTCTCGTAAGGTTTTTCGGGCAGCTGCGCAGAAGGCAACTGCGCATTCGGCTTCGTGAGTGAGTGAGTGAGTGAGTGAGTGAGTGAGTGAGTGAGTGAGTGAGTGAGTGAGTGAGTGGGTAGGTAGGTAGGCGAATTATATATAAGTCTATGGTAGGTTCTTATGACCCCCAGGAATATTTTATTTCTTGTCACTTTGACTACAGATTAGGATCAGTAAGTGACCTGCCTTGCCTTTCAATGGCACACAGTTTCAAACCGTGCCTTAATGTGCCCAGTTGTAAGTAACACAACAAGCTCTGTTGAATGTGCAGCGCCGTACGTTTACCACATACTGAAGGTGAAGTAAAGCATCCTTTAGTATAGAAAACAACTAAAGTTTAACAAGAAAAGGCTACGTTTTTGAGAAGAGATATTTTTCCCCTTTTTTTTTCTTTTTATTCTAAGTATGTAACAACCTTTTACTTTATTCCTGTAAGGACTGTTTGCTTTGAATTTTCACTAAACTTTTTAAAATTAACTTTTGGACTGAGAAGTTTCTTTCAGCTCGCGTCTGACCCATGCTTGATCCTGTCTTACCTTCCAGTAGCCACACCTTTACTTAACCATTAAAATGTCTCGGGCAAATGACAGCAGGCACTAAATAGGTAAACAAATAGCTTTCATTTCAAACGTACTTAACTTCTCCCTTGATGAGCACTTCTGATCTCAAGATTCTAACCATCTGGAGCCTCTCCAAACTCGCTGAAAAGCCAGAGCACATACAATATAAAAAATCCAATGACTCCGTGCACTTCTAAATCATTCCATCAAATACCTGAGCACTATGAAAAGTAACTGTAAACTCTCTCAAAGCCGCAATGGACATGTCAACTGTCAGTTATTGAAAAGTGTGGCCATTTGGGTCACGTCTGACTATAGCTACCTTCTCTACTGCCAGAAGATGAAACTTAACTTCAGCAATGGCAAATCTCTCCATTAAAGTCCCGAGATTACAGGTGGGCTCAGATTCCTGTCATTTATTAATTCCCCCCCCCCCCCCCCCCATGTTACCTGAATATTTTTAATTGTTTTCATTATCCTTTTTTCTCTTTCTCTCCTTCAAGTGCTGGCTGCTTTTTTAGTGGTGAAGTTCAAGTCCCAACAGAAACATCCATCATGAGCGACACAGGATCATCTTCAGAAGCCGAAGCACAACAGGACACTGATGGAGAGACCGCGAAGATCAGAATCCCCAAAGTGACCAGTGACAGCTTTATATCTGACCTGGTTTCAGACAAGGAGACCAAATTGAACAGGAGGATGCTTGAGGGCGCCATTCCTGAGGAGGGACCGCCATTAGAACAGGAATCCAGCAAAGCAGCAGGCGAGACAGCTACCAATGCTGCTTGTCGGACATCTCGAGGGCCTCAATGGAGCAATGTAGATTTGGAGGAAGCCCAAGTAGGTTCTGATGCTACAGACTCCTCCAGCCTCTCCTCTGTGGCCACCTACAACTTTGGCTTAGAGGATCAATATGGGGTGGATGAGCACCCCCTCTGGGCCTGGGTATGTGGAGGAGGCTGTGTCGTGGATGCACATATGCCACTGAACTGGTTCAATTCCACCTCAGGTCAGTCAATCTTCTTGTGTCTTCTCCCAGGAAAAAACAATCTAACCTCCGGGCCAATCGTCAGTCTAGTATGTTATTACTAGCAGATGGCCATCACATGTCTGACACATGATTTCATAATGCAGCCATTCTCTCTCTGACTAGCTCCAGCATTCTGTGTCCAGTCTTGCAGTTAATGCCTCTGTCTTTCTCTTAGCTTTGGCCACATCACTGCAGTCCATGTCTCTGTCTATAACTCCAGCTCAGACAGCCGTATGGAGGAAACAGATCTTTGAGCAGCTAAGTGAGAGAACAAAGAGAGAAGTGGACAGTTTCCGACACTACGAGCAGGCAGTAGAGCAGGTAGGTATGATGCCATGTTAGGATTATTGGGAAATCTGGTCAGGACAAATATACACCCAAACCCCCACACTCCACTTCCACCATCTTAAGGGCCACATGGTCATGGTATGTTATGTTGTGTTTTATTTCATTTCCCTACCTGTGGTTCAGATGCCGTTTTTATGTCCTACTGATTTATTTAGTTTCTTTATGTTTAAGCATCTTTTATTATGTGCCAAATGTATTGTGGGTGGTCACCCAAGAGGCTGAGTCACCTGCTTATCACCATCAAGGGATTGCCTTTAGTCCTTTAAAGGCTGAGATAACCCACAGTCCCTTGTGGTTCATTGAGAATGTGCTTGTGGTGTGGTGAGTTTTCCTGTGCTGTTTGATTTTTTTGTGATTTACTGAATTTTTGATCTTATGCTCAGTTTTTGACTTTGTATTCTGGATTTATGATTGGGATCTGTTTGCCTTTATTCTTTCAGGTAGTACCGTTTGCTATTTTTGTGCTCCAAGGAGCTTGTTTTTGTTCAACAAAACTTTGTTAAAAAAATCTCTTAGTTATAAAGATTATCTGTTGCCCTTTTTTGTGGAAAGAGCCAAGGTTGATCATTTTCCCCCCTAGTGGACATTTTGAGCAAGTAAGTCTAAGTGTCCTGGGTAAAAATCAAGATCCAGGCCTTTAATGACTGCTTAGGCACAGCCATCAGCAGTGTGTCTGTCTGCGTAGAGAGTGTCGACCTCATCGAGAGGTTTACTTACCTCGACAGTGACGTTCATGTGTCTGGTGACTCTTCCTATGAATTCAGTAGACGAATTGGGAGAGCATGAGAGGGTCATGAGGTCACTGGAAAGGGGTGTGTGGCGCTCCCGATATCTGCAAAAGTACGTCTTTAGAGTCCCGATGCTTCCTATCTTGCTATATGGTTGTGAGACATGGACGCTATCCAGTGACCTCAGACCAAAACTGGACTCCTTTGGTACTTTGTCTTTTCGGAGAATCCTTGGGTACCGCTGGTTTGACTTTGTGTTGCTCATGGGGTCCCGAATGAGGCACATTACTGGCATTGTGAGGAAGCGTCAGTTATGGCACTACAGCCATGTGGTGCGATTCCACTAGAGTGATCCGGCTCATTGCTGAGGACCTGAGTGGCTGGACCAGGTCATGGGGACGCCCACGTAACACCTGGCTGTGGCAGATAGAGGGTCATTTCTGGAGGGTGAGACTGGACCATGTGTCTGCCTGGGGGGGTTACCAATCAGGATCCTGAGCTGTTTCATTGTGTGGTGGGTGTGGCAACGCACTGTACCAGTGTATGCTGCCCAACATGACATGACATGATTGTGTCTTTTGTGCTTTGGGACTCTCACGTTCACAACATGCTGTATCTGAAAGAGAGCTTTTCATTTTTCTCTTTGTGTTGCAGTCTGTGTGGGTGAAAAAAGGTAACATGCAGTGGTGGAGAGACTGGAAACCAAACAAATGGATTGATGTGCAGTTTGCCCTGGAACAGTTCTCTGGCGCAGAGGGCAATCGGGATGGGATCCTCTTCATCTACTATATGTTTAATGATGAGAAAAAGGTATGTTGTACATGTGCTGGTACTTAACATTTTTGTTGTACTTGCGCTCATTCCTGCTTCATTTGTTACTTTTGCAGTAAAGAGACTGTGGAAGATTGTGGGTTCCTCCCTGTGTGGATAGCGCTTTGAGTACTGAGAAAGCGCTATATAAATGTAATTAATTATTATTATCATTATTACTTCTTTCCTACTTCACTAAGCACAGAACAAAACACAAAACTGTGGCCTTCCATCCACTAATCAGTGAATTCATTAGTATACCTGAATTGCATGTAAATACAACAAAAGAGAAACAATTTTGATTTCTCTGTGTCACTGCTTAAATGAGCCCTGTATATTGGTGTGTATATTTTCTTTGTTTGTTTATACTGTACATAAGTACCTATGTATGAATATATAATATACTAGCCGTCCCCCATGGCTCTGCTCACGTAGTAGTAAAACAGGAAAGCGAGGAGGGCCCTGCCCAGCTTCCCATGCCTGATGTCACGCTTTCCCCTCCCCTTGGCCCGCAGCCTCTGTCTCAGATTAGCGTGAATACAGTAATCCCTCCTCCATCGCGGGAGTTGCGTTCCAGAGCCACCCGCGAAATAAGAAAATCCGCGAAGTAGAAAGCATATGTTTATATGGTTATTTTTATATTGTCATGCTTGGGTCACAGATTTGCGCAGAAACACAGGAGGTTGTAGAGAGACAGGAACGTTATTCAAACACTGCAAACAAACATTTGTCTCTTTTTCAAAAGTTTAAACTGTGCTCCATGACAAGACAGAGATGACAGTTCCGTCTCACAATTAAAAGAATGCAAACATATCTTCCTCTTCAAAGGAGTGCATGTCAGGAGCAGTGACTGTCACAGAGATAGAGAGAAAAGCAAACAAATCAATAGGGCTGTTTGGCTTTTAAGTATGCGAAGCACCGCGGCACAAAGCTGTTGAAGGCGGCAGCTCACACCCCCTCCGTCAGGAGCAGACAAAGAGAGAGAGTTTTTCAATCAAAAATCAATACGTGCCCTTCGAGCTTTTAAGTATGCGAAGCACCCTGCAGCATGTCGTTTCAGGAAGCAGCTGCACAAAAGATAGCAACGTGAAGATAATCTTTCAGCATTTTTAGACAAGCGTCCGTATCGTCTAGGTGTGTGAACAGCCTCCCTGCTCAATCCCCCTACGTCAGGATCAGAGAGAGTCAGCTCAAGAGAAAGAGAAAAGTAAGCTGGGTAGCTTCTCAGCCATCTGCCAATAGCGTCCCTTGTATGAAATCAACTGGGCAAACCAACTGAGGAAGCATGTACCAGAAATTAAAAGACCCATTGTCCACAGAAACCCGCGAAGCAGTGAAAAATCCGCGATATATATTTAAATATGCTTACATATAAAATCCGCGATGGAGTGAAGCCGCGAAAGGAGAAGCGCGATATAGCGAGGGGTTACTGTATATCTCTCCAGCAAGTGAACTATGATTCTTAGCGCGATGAGAGAAGTCACAAAATCAACCGGAATGTTCAAGAAACTTATAGAAAAAAAAACAATCTAAATCCGTTAAGAAGTTCTCTCGTTTGCTAGCTGAACGGAAGTAAGGAACGTCCTGAGGCTGGCATATGAGTGAGGGGGCCCCCGCCCCCTTCCCCTCAGCCAGCTGTATCTCTCTCAGAGTCGCGCAAATAAATCGCTGCCACAAGCAAACTATGATACATAGCACAAGCAGAGAAGTCGCAAAATCAACCAGAATGTTCAAGCAAATTCTAGAAAAAAAACCTGATCGAAATCCGTTAAGTAGTTCTCTCGAGAAAGTAGTGGACAGACATACAGACAGATGTTGGATTTTCTCTCTCTCTCTATATATATATATATATATATATATATATATATATATATATATATATATATAGAGAGAGAGAGAGAGATACAGTTAGGTCCACAAGTATTTGGACATTGATTCAATTTTGTAATTTTCTCTGAGTATACAACTACAATGGATTTGAAGTTAAGCAATCAAGATGTGACAGAAGAAGACTTTCGGCTTTGATTTATGGGGTTTAACAAAGGTTTTGCATTAAGCTTTCAGAGGTTATAGCCATTTTTCACTGAGTGCCTCCATCTTCAGAGGCTCAAAAGTAATTGGACATGTGACTGACAAACAGTTTTATTGCCAGGTGTGGCCTGTTTCCTCATTATTCCATGACAAGTTAAGTAGATAAAAAGTCTGGAGTTGATTCAAAGCACTAAATTTGCATTTGGTAGCTGTTCACTGGAACTCAACATCAGGCCAAAGAAGTGTCAACGTAAATAATAGAGGCCATCAGTAGGCTGAAAAAACAAAACAAATCACTCAGGGAGATAGCTAAAACTTTAGGAGTGCCCAAATCAACATTTAGTACCACACCAAAAGGCCTGGGAAACGACGGAAGACAACTAAAGTGGATGATTGCAGAATTGTTTCAATGGTGAAGAAAACCCCCTTCAGAACATCTAGCCAGGTCAAGAGCACTCTAGAGGAGGTAGGCGTATCACTGTCAAAGTCTACAATCCAAAGACGCCTTCATGATTGTCGATACAGAGGGTTTACCTCTACAGTAGATACAAACCACTGGTCACACTGAAGAACAGGAAGGCCAGATGAGACTTGGCCAGAAAACCTTTTAAAAAGCCTGCTCAGTTCTGGAGTAAGATTCTTTGGACAGATGAAACCAAGATCAACCTGTACCAGAATGATGGGAAGAGAAAAGTACGGAGAAAGAAAGGGACAGCTCATCATCCACATCGCATACCACATCGTCTGTCAAACATGGTATAGGCAGTGTTATGGCATGGGCATTTATGGCTGCCAGTGGAACTGGGTCACTGCTGTTTATTGATGATGTGACTGCTGACAGAAGTAGCAGGATGAATTCTGAAGTGTACACAGCTATACAGTACTCTCTGCACAGATTTAGCCAAATGCTGCAAAATTGATTAGAAGGCGCTTTACAGTGCAAATGGACAATGAACCAAAACATACTGCGAGTTTCTCAAGGTAAAGAAATGAGATATTCTTCAATGGTCAAGTCAATCATCTGATCCCAACCCAGCAAAGCAAGCTTTTCAGTTATTGAAGACAGAAAGACCAACAGACAAGCAGCAACTGAAGACGGAGGAAACCCTATAGCTGGTAATATCCTTGGGCTCCAGACTTCAAGCAGTCATTGACATCCAAGTGTTAAAATAATACATATATTTTATATTATATTACTTGATGAGGCTATGAAAATGGAGGGACTCTGAGAAAAATGGCTGTAACTTCTGAAAGCTTAATGCAGTACCTTTGTTAAACCCCTAAAATTAAAACTGAAAGTCTGTACTTGTGTCACATCTTGATTGCTTAATTTCAAATCCATTGTGGTGGTATACAGAGAAAAAATTCTAGCAATGTCCAAATTCTTGTGGACCTAACTGTACTGTATATATAAAATTAGCTGACTTTTGTTTATTTTTCAATAATAATATTTTAACACACTGCATACTTTGTTTTTTTTTTTTTTTTTTGTTGTTGTTGTTTTTTGGCCAAGTGCAAACAAATCGGGCAAAGAAAAGGGTTTGCCAGTTTACACATATGAACACCGCCAGCAGAACAGTGTCAAGGGGCAATAGGGTGGAAGGACAAATGAAGAAGGGGAAGTGTTCTGCACAACAAAAAGAGACTACAGTAATCCCTCGCTATATCGCGCTTCGCCTTTCGCGGCTTCACTCCATCGCGGATTTTATATGTAAGCATATTTAAATATATATCGCGGATTTTTCGCTGCTTCGCGGGTTTCTGCGGACAATGGGTCTTTTAATTTCTGGTACATGCTTCCTCAGTTGGTTTGCCCAGTTGATTTCATACAAGGGACGCTATTGGCAGATGGCTGAGAAGCTACCCAGCTTACTTTTCTTTTTCTCTCTTTTGCGCTTTCTCTGATCCTGACGTAGGGGGTGTGAGCAGGGGGGCTGTTCGCACACCTAGACGATACGGACGCTCGTCTAAAAATGCTGAAAGATTATCTTCACGTTGCTACCTTCTGTGTGCAGCTTTTAAGTATGCTGCACGGTGCTTCGCATACTTAAACGCTCAAAGGGCACGTATTGATTTTTGACTTTGTTTTTATCTGTCTCTCTCTCTCTCTCTCTCTCTGCTCCTGACTGAGGGGGTGTGAGCTGCCGCCTTCAACAGCTTTGTACCGGCGGTGCTTCGCATACTTAAAAGCCAAACAGACATATTGATTTGTTTGCTTCACTCCTTTGAAGAGGAAGATATGTTTGCATTCTTTTAATTGTGAGACAGAACTGTCATCTCTGTCTTGTCATGGAGCACAGTTTAAACTTTTGAAAAAGAGACAAATGTTTGTTTGCAGTGTTTGAATAATGTTCCTGTCTCTCTACAACCTCCTGTGTTTCTGCGCAAATCTGTGAGCCAAGCATGACAATATAAAAATAACCATATAAACATATGGTTTCTACTTCGCGGATTTTCTTATTTCGCGGGTGGCTCTGGAACGCAACCCCCGCGATGGAGGAGGGATTACTGTAGTTGCTGTAGTCTGTGTAAAAATGTTAAAAATGCTTTGACTGATTCAATTGAAATTTGGTAACATTACAGAAAAAGAAAATTAGCTGACCCACATTTTAATTGTTGATAAAAAATACTGTGACAAGTAGGATATGCTAAAAAAAATGCATTCCTGTTTTCGGATGAGTGCTGATAAATGGAGCTGAAGTTGAGTGAAGAAGAGGAGGTGTTCTGTACAGGGAAAAGAGACTGGGTGATGAACTGTGTGGAGAATGAGCCGTGAAGTGGATGAAGTAAACTTCTGTATAATCCTTCTCATCTGTTTTGACTCTTCTGTTCTTCAGAGTAGCAGCAGGTTTTGCTTCAACTACTTTTATGCAGACAGAGGGTTTGTAAGTAATCTGCAAAAGTCAGAACACCAGCAGAAATTGTTTGCTTCATCTTTCAAGTTTACAGGCTTAAATAATTTCCACTGCTGTACAAAGCTGTAAATTATTAACCCAATTCCCTGAAAAAGGTATTTTCATATAACTCTTAAAGTTACAGTATTTTTCAGGTTTTGGTCATCATCTAAACCTTTTTTTAAACTTCTGGCTTTTTCTCGTGGACCTTTCTACCATTTCAGTTATACACTGGACTTGGACCGCTTAAATTTTGATAAATACTGAAAAAAACTGATGTGTTGTAAAACTTGCCTGCGTAGTAGTGAAACAGGAAAAAGTTCAAAAATCAATAAAAAAAATTTAAACTGTAATTTGTATTGAGAACAATTTATGTTGATAGGTTTCCTATCTCGAGGGCCTCTTGATATTCAATATTTTTTAGTTTTATCAGCAGGGGAAAGAACATACAGTTTTCTTGGGGAACTAACCTGGGAGAAAGCAACGTAAAGCTGACCATGAGAGAAGCACTGTGAGCTAAGATCAACCCCTGCCACCTTGAGTGTCTGTCCCTGGGCCTCATTAATTGGCATCACAAAGCAAAGCTTCACTGGGAACTGTAATTTCTTGGATTGAAAGGGCACATCCATCGCGATTAGAGCAATGCGAGGGACTAAAACCCTTTCGCCAATGCCATATCCTGTGATGATTATCGCCTCTATGATGTTGTTCTGAAGCTGACAGACCTGGAGATGGGTATCATTGTAAAGTTTGGGTGGGCTCAGGTTTCTTAAAAGGATAATCGGTGCTCCTACTTTTAATGTAGGAGGGGTGGCATGCCAGGAGGATTGATGGAATTTAAAAATTCTGTAGGACAATGAACTGAATCATTGTGTTCTAAAACGGTATTTAGTGAAGTGTATGTCCAAGACAGCATGTCAAGTAATTTGTGCACCAGTTGATTCATTTTATGCCTTCCCCACCACTCACGCCACAGCCTCTCTCTTTGATTTGCACTTATAAATTGCTGCCACAATCAAACTATGATACGCGATCAGAGAAGTCACAAAATCAACCGGAATGTTCATGCAAATAATAGAAAAAAACCCGATCTAAATCCATTAAGTAGTTCTCTCATGAAAGGCAGGCAGACATAGGATTTTTTATATAGAGAGAGATGTGTAACATAGATACATATATAGATATACTGTGTGTGTGTGTATATATATATATATATATATATATATATATATATATATATATATATATATATATATATATATACACAGTGCATCCAGAAAGTATTCACAGCCTTATTCCAAAATGGATTAAATTCATTTTTTTCCTCAGAATTCTACACACAACACCCCATAATGACAACGTGAAAAAAGTTTACTTGAGGTTTTTGCAAATTTTGGAATAAGGCTGTAACATAACAAAATGTGGAAAAAGTGATGCGCTGTGAGTACTTTTCGAATGCACTGTATGTATGACTCATGGGGGCGCTGTTGCCTCATTAAACCCAATAGACAGATGTGGACACAGGGTAAAAGCACCTAAAAGCACCACAGCCACAATAAACAAAATTAAATCAATACCAGAGACGCAATTCTCCCCACCACACCTCCCAGCAAGCTCCGTCACTCCTCTCCTGACTCCAGCTCCCTTGCTGGGTGTCCAACAGTCTTTTATATAATCCTTGACCCGGAAGTGCCTCTGTCCTTCCGCCCACATGACTTGCTCGAACTTCTGGGTCAGATGGAGGTTTGACTTTTTCTTCAGCCCAGAAGTACTTCAGGGCTCCCGTCCTCTTGACTTAGGAGTACTTCTGGGCTATGGATGAGGCATGGCTCCTCCAGTCCTCTCACAGCTCCTCCTGGTGGCACCCAAGTCCCAGGATGCCCTGTGGGTATCCGGGGAACTGTTACACTCCAGGGGAGCTGCAATCTAGTGTTTTGGGGGAGGCAGTGTCCTGGAAAAGCTGCCTTCCCCCATCCTTCCATCTCAGGAGCATCCCGGCATGGATGAGCTACCGGCTGTCCGCCATAATAATATATATATATATATATATATATATATATATATATATATATATATATATATATATATATATAATATAATATAGAGAGAGAGATATATACTCTGTGTGTGTGTATATATATCTATGTTACACATATGCATACTATAAACAGGAGAGATAGCACTGTAGCTTAAGGTTTCTATAGATATTAGAGATTTGTAATTGGCACATATATGTGAATGTATAAAGAGTAGCGTTCACTTTGAGTGAGGACAGTTTACAGGGGTATCTAAGGTTGTTGTCTTCGGAAGGCTTCAGGTGTCTGTGGTGTGCTTTCTGCATTTATACAGTAAATACCTGCATGTGTGCACAGAGGTATAGAGCTCTCTAACATATTTGTATAAATATTCAGTGCATACTGTAGGTGTGTTTCTGGGCACTACAGGTGAATTCATGAGGGTATTTGCTTCAGTAAAGGCTAGGGAAGCTCTGTGTTTCTTTTAACTTACTTGTTTAGTTGTGCAATTGCTGCCTTTATAGATTTGTGATTATATATGTAATTTTGTTGCCTCAGCTGAGCGTGTTTCAAAAATTAAATAATTGCAACCAGAAGCAATTATCCAATTTGCATGCAAACCAGCATAAGAGATCAACATGGCCAGGTTTGCAAATGAGGTTTTTGCATGTCTTCTTTGCTTATGATTAACACTTACAGGCTGTGCATCAAACTTGATATAAAATGGTGAATAACCAGCCAGGTTATATAATGGTGAGTTTCCGTCTGTTCTGTTGTTGCAAAAAAAAGAAAACAAATTGCCAAACATGTTCTGTAAATTCATCTAATAAGCAGACTACATAGTGAGAACGTTAAGGGCTAAATGGTTGAGTGTCAAACTGGACATTCCAATGAATCATGTAATTTCTTGGCTGTATGGGTATGTCGATAACAACAGTGGCAAGAGCAAAACTTTTATGCTTATTATGAAGGATCTGTAAGCCCCAAAAGAACAACACCATACGAGGACTAGAAGAATGTGTGTTATCATCTCTCTCCCCTCTCTGTGGACTGATGGTTATTAGATGGAGTGTTGGCTCTGAGGCTTAAGGAGCTGAACTGGTATCTGAAAAGTTACCGGTTCAAATTCCATTACTGCCAGAAGGGATCATCCTCAATTGGGGTCTTCAGCAAGGCCCTTAACCTGACAGTTTGCTGCGGGGGCGCTGTTCAGTGGCTGACCCTGCGCTCTGATCTCCCAAGGTCATGCGAAAAGACGATTTCCCCTCAGGGATTAACATAAGTATATCAAATTTAAAAAAAAATGTGGTGCCCTTTTTGTATTGCCAGGGGGACTTTGGGACAACAAAGCTGAGATATTGTTAATCAATTTGAGTTGTACATCACACCCCTGCTGTTAATCACTTGTCTTTCTAGATATGTCATGGTAGATATCGGGTTTCTAGATTCTGAGGAGGCTTGCTGCATCTTCACGACTGCAGACCACCTGACTTACAGTTGGTCACTTTATATAGAGTGGTACAATCCAGACAACACTATTCAGTGGCACACCACCAGAGTAAGAGTTTGTCCCAGTGTGGTGTGCACTTATCTGAGTTATGAGGTTGTTCTGCTGCTTTTAGGGGCAGTTTGAAGTTACATCTACAAGTTGAGGACATTTTGTCATTTGTTGTAGCATATTTTATGAAAGGCTTGTGTAGGTTCTTGAGGCTGTAAGAACATTGTGGGAACATTCTGTAACAGTTTTGACTACAACAGGACGTTCAGCCAAATAAAGCTTGCCAGTCCCTATTCATGTCTTCTTAACTTGACATTTGAAGGTCCTCAAAGTACAAGTCTTCACTATTATGATTCAGGTTTTGTTTCTTCATTTTATTTTCATTTATAACATGTTCTTACACTTGCTAGAATTTTTTCTTTATTCTTGGAAGTTTAGTAGTTTCATTTCTATCATTATACTTTGTATTTATTTTGTTATTTCTCTTATTATATTCATTTTATCATCTATATCTGCCTTTCTCGTGACACCATTTTGAAGTTATAATGAGCAGCTCCGTTTTGATTTCCTGTGATCAGGATTCGCGTGCTTGTTGTTAGGATGTTGAAATGTGTGTCATCATCAGCGAGGTTCTGTTTAAACCAGCTCTGTGCTGTAAGCGACATCCAAGATTGTGGACAATCAAACTGTTTTGTGTGTTCTTAGTAACGTGGTGTTCTGTTTCTGACTTCCAGTGATGATTTAGTTTCTCAATTTAGTATTGACCTGGTTTAGACTATTGGCCCATTTCATGACTACGCTCTCATCACCCAATTTTGTCTTCATCAAGTGTGCCACGTTATTTGGCAGAATAGCCGTACCACCTTTGCTTGATTCCTTGTGTGTGCCCCGTCTTAGATGTGAAATTCATTTAGGTAAATCATTAATCAATATGTTGTCAGTGAGCTTTCAGCCCCAATGCTTTCAACGTACCTAAATGTTTAAGAATTAAAAGTGTAAAATGTGTTACTTTAAGCGGCCTAGCTTTCCTACAGTATAGGAGTAAAGTCTCATTAGGAAAGCCAGCTTCCATCTGAAGCAGGGGACACAAAGGCACGATTGCTTCATAGCAGCACAAGCACTAGTGACACTTGAGGAAGACGGTAAGGACTCGGAGAGACTGCTGTTTGGCCTGAGGTTAATGAAGGAGGAGCAGACGGGCCTTCACCAGCTGGTCCTTTGCCTGCAAACTAAATTGTTGCTGAGGTGGTCTGTGGGCCTAACTGCCTTCCTCAAGTGTCATTAGTGTTTGTGTCTCCTGCTTCAGATGGAAGCTGGCTTTCCTAATGAGACTTTACTCCTATTGGAAAGCTAGGCCGTTTAAAGTAACACATTTTATACTTTTAATCCTTAAACATTTAGGTACGTTGAAAGTGGCCATTGGAAAGATACTAAAGCAAAGAGTGTTCATATTTGCTTGTGTACAGGTTGTTTTGAAACGAAGAACCAAATTAGATTTGAGCAGCAGAGATGATGTTGATTCCTTTGGGAACAAAGCAAAGTGAGAGATGTTTGGCCAATAGGGTCTGGAACATGGAGATGGGAATCCCACTATGCCATTGCCAATATGTAAACTAAACTTGTATTTAAGATTCTTACCGATGTAACCAAAGCCACACCCAGATTTCAATCTAAACTACTCCATGTTGTTTGTTAATGTATTCAGTACACAATGTGGATGCTAGCAACAGCCACTGTTACCACCAGCAAATCTTACTTCGATGAAAACAACCATAGTGATGAGTCCTAAACTGAAAAATAAACGGGTAGATTGCTACCAAATCTTAGCGCGTGAGAACAGGGAGATCAGGACGGCAAATACAGAAGTTCATCTTTTGAAAATTCCTGAGATTCTGACAGATTGCTTCCAAACATAGGGCTGTCGTAACCATATAGTGTAGCCAACCTTTGCTGTGAGGAATTTGAAGCTTTCTCTATGGATAATCAAAGACAGTGTGCTGCTGCGTAAACCTTGAACAAATCCTCTTGCTCCACTAAAGGAGACACAGGCGATTTACAAGAGACCCCACTAAGACATTGTGTTATTCCATGGGCTTCCTTTAGCTGTTTTTGTTCGGGATACAAGCTAACAAGTTAAAATGGATCTTTTTATTGCCATAATAACTTTTGGTGTAATATCTCTGCTTTGAGCCTTGTGGAAGGGACATATCAGTTTCAGTAGGTTTGTAGTTTAGAAGATAAGAACATAAATTTGGCAAATGAGAGGAGATCATTCAAGCCATCAAGACTGTTTATTTAGCTACAGTAAGAGCTAAGCTGTCCCAATATCTAATCTAGACCCTTCTTAAAGGTTGTCAAGGTTTCTGTTTCAGCTCCATGGCTCAGTAATTTGTTCCAGATTCCTGTAACTCTTTGCATAAAGAAGTGCTTCCTGGCTTCAGTCTTAAATGCACTTCTTCTTAATTTCCGCTGATGTCCTCAAGTACAGGATTGACTCGTAATCCCATGTACCATATATACTCGCATTTAAGTTCTCCTGCGGATACGTTGGGGCTTGATTTTACCGTATAATTTCTGGTATTTTATAATGTCGGTCGTATAAGTCAAATGTGGAAAAGTCACGCTATTGGTACAAGAGATTCTGATATGCTAATGCCGCCATACCCAAGAGAATAACCACCGAGCACACAGACTTTTTTTTCTATGTATTGTGCCTACGTGACCACACGGTAATACCCGACTATTCTGAAGCAACGTTTGCACTGATTTGTGTTTTTTGTATCACACACCCTCATACACCTTTATCGTAAGAGCATCCCTTTTCTATGATGGAGCGTTCGATCAGAAGAAAATATGAAGCTGATTTTAAATTAAACATTGTTGAAGTAGCGGAAGAAATTGGTAACTGCGCAGCTACAGCAAAATTCAACGCGTCTGAGAAACTGATGCATGATTGGAGAAGGCAAGAAGATGTAAAAAAAAAAATGTTAAGTGTCGCGTTTTTGAAGGGGCGTATGAATCGGGGTCTGATTTTATGATCGATTTTTCGGGTTTCAAGACCCGACTTATACTTGAGTATATAGGGTACTTTATCAATGCCTCTTAGGATTTTAAATACCTGGACTAGGTCCTGACACGGTCTCCTCTGGTCCTCTCAGTCTGTCAGAGTAGGACACGTCCTCAAGTCCCATGATGCACTTGGTTGCTCTCTTCTGCACAGCTTCAAGTGCTGCTGTTGTCCTTCTTTGTACTGTGGTGACCAGAACTGCTCACAATACTCCAGGTGTGGTCTTACTAGTGCATTCAGTAGTTTGAGCGTAACGTCCCTTGGCTTATATTCAAAAGTTTTTATGATGTAAGCTTACATTTTATTTGCCTTTGTGTCAGCATAAACCCTTAAATCCTTTTCAGAGGTTGCTTCCTGTAGCTCAGTGTCTCCCATCTTGTATTTATAACTGACTAGTTACTCGCTTCGCTCGCCAACCCCCCGGCCTGCGCTACGCACCAGCAACTTCTCGTCTCTAGCACTCGTGTATATGGATTTCACTTTCACCTAACAACTAAACTTTTAGTTCTCGCAGATACGCCTCTTCATTGGGAAGAAACGCTACTTTTCCCTGATGGCAACACTAGATAGATAGATAGATAGATAGATAGATAGATAGATAGATAGATAGATAGATACATACATACATACATACATACATACATACATACATACATACATACTTTATTAATCCCAATGGGAAATTCACATTCTCCAGCAGCAGCATACTGATACAATAAATAATATTAAATTAAAGAATGAAAAACAGACAATTACAATTAGACGATCTCCGACTTAAAGTTTAAAGCCAAACAATATCTACATACTTCTGTCATATCACCTATGTCCATATATTTCGATCTCTTTTCGCTTTTACCTTTTCGTCAATATTGCATTGAATTTTGATTCCGTGTTTGGAATTACATCGTGACTGACAACGCAACGTATAACTGCCCGTGAGCGAATATCGTTTCTTTCTCTCAACGCGAACTCTGTGTGATAATAGCATTCACACAAATGAGAAATGATTGAAATGTGTGCGTGGTTGTAAATGTTTTAGATGTGGGCAGGACTTTTCCAAATCTGTTTGCATAAAGTCTTGTCTCGCGGGGCTTGAAATTTTCTCTCGTGGGATTTCATTTTCACCAAACAACAAATCTTTTAAATCTCGCGGATACGCCTCTTCACTGAGAAGAAACACTACTTTTCCCTGATGGCAACATGAATTAGATGATCTACAAGTCTCCGACTTAAACTTTAAATCCAAACAATATATTCGATCTCTTTTCGCTGTTCCATTATTTCACAGAGTAATAATTTCCATTTGTTTGTGCTAATGCGATCTTTCCTATCATTTTTTTTGAGAGTTTCAAATTTTTGTACTTCCATTATCTCAAGCCTGCTCTGCATGTGTATCGCGCCAACGTTTTTGAACTTCTTTACAATGTTCTACTTTGTCATCTACTTTTTGTATTTTATTTCCAGCCCCAGGCCTGGTTAAATCTCTAGGCACAAAGTCTTGACTCGCAGGACTTGAAAGTGTCTCTCTGAGAAAGTCACGTCTCGTCTCTCTTCCCAAGATTTTTTTATTATAATAGAGAGTTGTTCCTTTTGCCCCACGTGTAGGACTATGCACTTTTCTCCATTAAACTCCCATTTTCCAGGTGTTTGCCTAGTTCTTGTCAGGTCTTTTTCATTTATTTCTGCTGCCTCTTCAGTGTCTGCCATGCCTCCAATTTCAGTGTCATCTTTGAATTTCACAAGTTTACTAACTATACCAGAATTAGTAATATATAAATCAGAAAAAAATAATGGCCCAAGGACAGAGCCCTGAGGGAGTCTACAGATGACCCCTCTCCATTCTCCTCTTATCTGTGGTCTTTGTCTCCTGCCCGCTAACCAACTAGAGATCCAGGCAGTTCTTAAAGATGGCCTGAACAGGTGTGTGCCAATATAGAAATCTATGGGTGTGTGTATGTGTGTGGGTAATGAATAATTTGAAACGGAAGGATTCTGAAGTGTGTGTGCATGTCTGCCAGTACATATGTGTGGGAATATGCAGCCTCTGTATCTGGTGCATTTTAAATGTGTCTGCAGCTGGACGATGTGCAAATGGATATGTGAACGTGACGTGTGTCACCTCAGGTGCACATGCGTATGTTTGTGTTGGTAGATCTGTGTGAGAGCGTTTGTGGATCAGCGGGCATGGACATGTGTCAGCCTGCACACACTACTGTGTTTACATTTTCTTAAGAGTGAGAAGGTTTGCTCTTTTTGGTTCCTGTTTGAGAGATCCTGCTGGGCATAGCCTGGTCAGAGCAAACATCCCATGAGCCCTCAGTTTCAACTCCATGCTCCCTGTTTTTCATGTTTTTCATAGTATCTCCATGCTTTTATCAACGAGGTGACCATCCTTGTACCTGTGGTTAGTGATACCAAGCACACATTTGCTATTTACACCCCAGAAAGAACAAAGCAGAGGTGGCCTATCCGACTGGCTGCTACAACTGAGCAGGAAATGTACGACTGGGTAAGTTCTGCCCTTTTATTTTTATTCAGGTTTTTCTTATGTATGTATATCATTTGCGCAGAACATGTCATTCAGCCCGATCACTCACTGTCTGTCCGCCTGTTAGCCTGATAACCATTGTCTGCTTCCTTTTTTGCAGCTGACCCTTCTCAGTCTGTCCTGCAACGAGTCACAAGGAATCCAAGGGGCTCCATCAAAGCATGCCATTTGGTCCACAACCTGCAAAGGGGACATTTTTGTCAGCGAGCCCATCCCCAGTTTGGAGGCTTCACCATACCCCTTGCCCTGTGATCAAATGTAAGAGATTCAGTTTCCACATTTTGATAGAGAGACACAACCCACTGAAGGGGTCTTGTCCCTAATCACAGCCGTCTGTGCCACTAGCCTTGACCTTCCTGGCTGGCTTGACTCTGAAGCGATGTCACAGTCTCCTCAGTGTTTCCCTGCTGAAGTATTCTGCCCTGCATGCCACCTCAGTCATACTGGCCCATAGTACACAAGCAACCTTTCTTTTATATATCACCTTTGCAAGATTGGCACTCCAGCCACCATCAAAAAAAACATCACACTGTTCCATGGTGTTGCTGAGGTGTCACCAGCTGCACTCGGGTCCAAATCCAGGTGGTTTGTCGCGTGGTGGGCATGCCCCCAACCTCACCTCACCTTTTCTAGAGTGAACACTCTCCCAAGGCACTTTACAAATAGTATGTTTGTTTATGTGGCACACAGGCAACTTGACTGCTTTGCTCAGGGTCACATGGTGAATCATAGCTTGGGGCCGAGTCCACATTCTTGTCCACTGTAACATACTGCTTCCCAGGTTAAAGGTGACAGTTTGATGATGTGTCTCCTAGGTGGAGCTGTGTTTTTTCTGTCATCTGCCTGCAAATTTGTGCGAGTTTTGCTAAGTGTGGTATCATGGCAGGTTCTGCTGTCCATTTATGGGGACACATGCTCAGATCGAGAAGAAGCTTTTGTTGGGGCAGGGGACAAGTAGAAATCAATTAGTTACTGTCTCCACAAATTACTGATGTTGCCTTCTGCTACAGGTACTGGCGACAGATCGGTGGGCACCTGCATCTGGTAGAGTGTGGCGGTCCAGGGATTGTCTGGGGCATTGGGTATAACCACACAGCCTGGGTGTACTCAGGCGGCTACGGGGGAGGCTTCTTTCAGGGTGAGTTTTGCCCAAAGGCTGCCCTCTCATTTCATCACCACAGGCGCACATCGGGCAAGTCGACAGCTTCTGATGCCATAAGGTACAGAGTTTTTAAACCCTGCTCAGCTGTTGTTCTGCCTTTTGCCCACAGGCCTCTCCAGCAGCAATGTCCACCCCCAGACAGATGTCAAAAATGTCTACATCTATGAGAACCAGCGTTGGAACCCCGTGACAGGCTACAGTAGCAGGTTAGGTGCCCAATAGCTTATACCAACATGGTATTAACAGTCATTGTTTGGATTAGAATGACAAAGACATGCAGATTAGGTGCATTGGCGATCCTAACTTGTCCCTAGAGTGTGCTTGGTGTGTGGGTGTGTGTGCCCTGTGATGGGCTGGCGCCCTGCCCGGGATTTGTTCCTGCCTTGCGCCCTGTGTTGGCTGGGATTGGCTCCAGCAGACCCCCTGTGACCCTGTGTTAGGATATAGCAGGTTGGATAATGACTGACTGACTGACTGACTGAAAGTGACCCCCTCCCTCACAGGGGCCTGCCAACTGACCGCTTTATGTGGAGTGACATTTCTGGCTTGCAGGAGTGCACCAAGACAAACACTAAACCTCCGTCTCCCCTGTGGATTTGGGTAAGAATGAGCCTTCTTTTTTTCTTGGTGTTAATAAGGAGGGGGTAACCACATGTTGGCCAATGCAGAAAGACAAAGTGTGAGCAGAGCCATCCGGGAGGTCAGTCCACTTGGACCCACCTGGTACCTTAACACTCTGCTCATAATGGAGGAATTGTGTCTCACTGGCAGGTGTCTGACTGGAGCATCGACTACAACTCTCCAGGTGGAACAGACCGAGAAGGCTGGCAGTACGCTACTGATTTCCCCGCGTAAGTAGCACAGGAGACGTCCGCTGGGCCTTTGCTTTCTTGCCCTAACCAACAGTATTTTCCAGAATAGCACTGATTTCCATAAGGATAGGGTGGGGAGATGTTTGGCTCAAGGGATTGATTTGCTAGGATGCCACCCACTGATTGGTTTCCAGGGCAAAATGGAGATTGGCAGGTGAGACGGGATCATATCCTTCCCTGCTTTGCATCACTGTGCTGGAAGCACCCTGCTTCCCTTGACTGAAATAAAAACTTGTAAGCAGGCAGAGGGGTGTGGCCAAAGGGGGGGTGACCTGGCAGGTGGGAGGAGCTCCAGTGGTGCGCATGGCGCCAGGCCTCAGATCCGCTGCTCTGTCAACATCCTGGAGGCCGACCTTGCTGCGCCGGTAGAGTTTGTTTGGCTGCTTTATGTTAACCATTTCAGCACTCAGGGCATCTCCTATCATCCCCTCAAGAAGGCAGAGCTTCTCGTCTGTGCCCTCTCTCTAAAATGCTGCATGGCACTCCATAGAAAACACCATTTGCCTGGTCAGCAGGGCATTGCCAGTGAGCAACAGACTGGCATTTGAGTGTTTAGCAGCCAGGACTGATAGGAAGGGCTTAGCTGGTAAGGCTTTTGGGGTGGGAGTGCTTTGCAGAGTCATAGGAGGGTTACAGTCTTATTGGTGGGGGGTAAGAGAGAGGAGCGGCTGATGGGACCATCTGGTCAATTCAGTAATTAAAGGAGACGTTCCCTTCCCTTTTCTCATTGTGGTCAGTTTGGGGGTCCGCTCTGTGATTAGTGGTCTTTATTTGAGGTCATTGTGGGCCCTTCTTTTTTTGGTTGCCTTTTCCCAGGACATACCACGGACACAAGACGATAAAAGATTTCGTGAGGCGCCGGCGATGGGCAAGGTCAGTCTGCCTTTTGTCTTCTCTCCGTGTCATACATGGACGTCTTTAACTTAAATCCTTCCCACTGTGCTTTACAGGAAGAGTAAAATTTCTACAACTGGCCCGTGGCTTGAGGTCCCCCCCATTACGCTGTGGGACATTACCATTCAGCCCTGCTCGTCCTCCCGGAGTCCTGAAGAGCATGTGTCTGTATGGGGCATCAGCAACAAAGGTGACGTCCTGTGTCGGCTTGGCGTCACACAGCAGACCCCGGAGGTATGTGGTGTGCATGTTGTTGGGGGCACTTGGACCGCCACTATCTCCTTTGAAAGTGTTATAACTTCTGGTTTTCTGTTTAGGGCACTTCCTGGCTTCACGTGGGCACTGATCAGCCCTTCAAGTCCATCTCATTAGGCAGCTGCAATCAGCTGTGGGCAGTGGCAAGGGACGGCTCAGCTTTCTATCGGGGCTCAGTGTCCCCTCACAGTCCTGCAGGTGAGACCCCTTACCACAACTTGTCACCGCTTGTCATTACAGTAATGGCCAACCTCTAGTTTTTCTTTTGCAGGAGACTGCTGGTACCACATACCCTCTCCTGCCCGACAGAAACTGCTGCAGGTCTCCGTAGGGAGAACATCTGTCTATGCTGTGGATGAGAACGGTACTGTGCCACCTAGAAACATTTCTTTGATTGATGGGGCAGTTTGTATCCTCGCCGTGCTCTCCTACTCATTACAGAACTGTCCCTTTTGCCCTCTCCTTAGGTAACTTGTGGTACCGCCATGGCCTTACACCCAGTTACCCGCAGGGATCCAGCTGGGAGCATATCTCCAACAACGTGCGTAAAGTGTCCGTGGGTCCACTTGATCAGGTTGGTGCTCAACCACAGAGGCCTTGGGCCATTGGGCCATCGGGCAAGCAAGTGTCCTGTTTACCTGTTATAGTCATTTAGTCAGGCTCCAAAGATGCCCAGGCTGTGCCCCAGTCAAGAACAGAGTCACCATCGCCACCTTTCTAAACACCTTGTCAGGGACACTTGCAATGAGTCCTAGACACATGGCCAAGCGTGCAGAGTGCCACATTGGGTGGCAGTTGTCCTCCCAGTCCTGACTTTGCTCACAATGAGTGCCAGGTAGCTTTGCATTGACGGCACAGGCAGCTTTTAGAAGATTTTTCACTTGTGCCATCGTTGCCCCCCAATTGGCCACTTTTATTGTTTCTCTCCATTTCCCTTGCAGGTCTGGATCATCGCTGACAAAGTTCAAGGGAGTCACAGCCTGAGCTGTGGCACAGTGTGCCACCGGCTTGGTGTGCAGCCCATGGACCCTAAAGGACAATCATGGGACTACGGAATTGGAGTAAGTGAGGATCCACTTATATTGCATGTTTGTGCCCACCTGTGCCTTACTACTTCTTCTTCTTCTTCTTCAGGGTGGATGGGACCACATCAGCGTGCGAGCGAACAGTCAGGAAGCCCCACGCATCAGCCTGCCGCTCGCCTCAGACAAGTCGATGAACCCCCGTGGTGAGGCACCAGCAATCAATGGACGTGTTGTGGGCTGCTAAGGAGCTGACCTTCAAAACCCCCCACCCCAACACACACTTCCTCATGTCCTCCATGTCTCCGCTTCAGTCTATCGTGTCATCGCCTTCATTTCAAATAAGCAGCCTAAAATGAGGCCCCCCATCCTGTACACTGCAGCCTCTTGTTTCTTCATGGAGGTCCCCTTGTAGCTGTAACTGACCAAGGTGCCACGCAGCCGATGGCCGTACCCAGCAGGCACCGCTTTGTGAGCCTCTCATGGAGTTTTCATGCTACACATCATGACTCTCTTTCTGGCTGCTGTCGTAATTAGGGGCTGCAATCGGAAAAATGGAGGTACAGGGTGGCAAAGGGGCAGGGTGTTTGAGGAAAGGTGATGCCCATCTGTTGAGGGCATCGTTGGCTGCTGAGTGTCGCCACAAGGGGGGGGAGGGGGGGTGCGCTGACTGTACTTTCTAGGGTGTGGCTGCCTAGTGGGTAGTGTACTCTTAATAGCCTGGCAACCTTGAGGCTGTGCAGTGTGCATGGGTGGTGCTGCCTATAGGGGGTGCTGTTAGCCACTGGCCCATAAAAGCTTGATCACCTAGGGTAGGGTGGGTGTCCTGCCCATAATAGCTTAGTCTCATTCAGGGGGCACTGTTAGCCCCTGTGTGTAAAGAGCTATGCCCATAAAATTCCTAATGACATGTATTAGCTGATCTTTGTGGGGTGGGTGCCCTTAATTACTGGTTGCTTCGAGGGGATGCTGTTAGCCATTGTGTGTAAGGAGCTATGCCCATAAACACCTAATCACAATAGCTGATCTTTGTGTGGTGGGCACTATGCCCGTAATAGCGAGTTCATCTCATGAGGGTACAGTTAGGTGTTAAGTGTCTGACAATTCTCTGTAGGATGCAAATCTCCTAAAAAAATGTAATGACCACGGGGGGGCGCTGTGCGCCACTGTGTGTAACGAGCCATGCCCTTAAAGGTCTAATCACATTAGGTGGGCTTTGTATGGTGGGGGTTGTACTCGGTAAAACTTGGTTTCCTCTGGGGAGGCACTGTTAGCCCCTACCCATATTAGTTGATTTTTCTGTGGTGGGCACTGTGCCCATGGTAGCCTGGTCATCATGTGAGGGTGCCGTTTACCTACTGAGTGTAGACCAATCACAGTACCTATAGGGTGCAAATGTCACAGGAGGGCTGTCACCTCAAGGGGGCACTGTGGGGGGAAAAAGGGCTATGCCAATAAAAGTCTAATCACATGTACTAGCTGATGATGTTTATAGGGTGGGCATCGTGCCCAGTCATCTCAAGGGGGCACAGTTAGCTGCTCAGTGTAAGGTAATTGCAGGGTTCTGGTGGTTACTCTGTTTAGGGTTTGTGTAGTTAGTGCGGGGGGGCACTTTCAGTTAGTGTGCCTAAGGAGCCATGCCACTTTAACTGATCTTTGAAGGGAGGGCATTTCACCCTTAAATTGCTGGTCACACCGTAGGGGGCACTGTTAGCCACTGTGTGGAGGGAGCTATACCCTTAAAAGCCTGATCTTTGTAGGGTGGGCACTGGACCCTTAAATTGTTAACCACTCTATGTAACGGACTACTCGGCCTAATCACATGCACTAGGTGGTCTTTGTAGGGTGGGCATTGAGCTCCTAGTTGCCAGTCACCTCAGGGGGTGCTCTTGGGTAGTGTGTAAAGAGCTTTGCCCATAAACGCCTAATCACGTGTAACTTGTACGGTGGGCACCGAGCCCTTAATAGCCAGTCACCTCAAGAGGGCGCTATTAGTTATTGTCCTTTGGGTTTATGTCGCACAGCAGTGTCATCACCACAGGGGGGCGCTATGCCCATACAAGTCTGATTACTTTAAATGATGCCTGTAGGGTGGGCATTGCGATCTTAATATTGGTAATGGCCTTTTGCCTTAAGAGGTTGCTGTTAGCCACTCTTTCTAGCACACTGGCATTGCCCTCTTTGATTGCTCATCTTTGGGCGCCTCTGCCCACCAGCGTGGACCTTTTTAGCTGCTTCAATAAAAATGGTGCATTTAAGGGCCTGGTCACCGCTGGAGCCTGGCATCTGTTAAGTGACAGCGTAGCACAACACCACTGCCATCGGCCCAGACCCATAGGTTACAGAAAATGGCACAATCAAATGGTGCCCGTGTGGTGTATTAGGAGGACCCTGGCAAAGGTGCACTGGACACTGACCGCGAAGTGTGCGCAGCTGTGTGTGGCACTTGTGCCGTGTGGCGCTTTTGATTTTAGTCATAACGGCTCTTGGTATTTCCGTTTGTTGAGATACTGTGGCACCTGTGCCAGCAGGATGAACTGGCATGGAAACTCTCTTCTCAATAAATGTTTTACTGCTGTTTGACTTGACTGCTCACTGCTGCGTGTTTATGTCCAGCAGGGATGGTAAATGGGCACAGGATGGCACCCAGAGTGCCCCCCACCAACCAACCCCCCGGTGATCGCATAAACCGAGGAGTCAACTTGAGGTGAAAAACTGAAACTTTATTGAAATGTGAAGAGAAAGCATCAGCTGAGCTCTGCCCGCTGCGCATCGTGCCAGCCCTCGCAGACTTTTCCAAAGCAGTGCCAACGGTGTGTGAATGGTAAGGCACTGGGCCGGGCCCCCGCCGTTTATCGTCTCTGGGGGGCTTTCGAGCAGACCCACAATCCTTCAAGGCACACGCGGCCGTTTAATCAAGTGTCTCCATTTCGGGAGGTGCCCATCTCTCACCCTGCGGGGCACGGGTGCCAAGGGTGCACCCCACCACCACGGTGTCCATTAAGTCCAACAGTCCGTGGCGTCATCGGTTCGCCGTGACGCCCAAGCCTTCGCTGCCGGGGTCAGCTGCCCTCCCGGTAGCCGGTGATCTGTGTCAGGTACTGAGCCAAGCGCTCGCCGCCGGCCTCGTCCAGCTCGGGCCGGCGGGACTGCATGAGTCGGGAGGCGCCTGCGCTGTCGCCGGCCACCGCCGCGGGCAGGACGCCGCTGGACATGTCCAGGATGATGCCGGTAAGGGACTTAATGTAGTTCTTGGCTAAGGTGAGGGTCTCGATTTTCGAGAGCTTCTTGTCCGTCTTGACGTGCGGGATCGCCTCCCGCAGCGCCTGGAACGCGTTGTTGAGTTTGTGCATTCGGTGGCGCTCGCGCTCGTTGCTCTCCAGCCGCCGGGCGTTGCGCTCCTTGCAGCTGCTCAGGGGCCTCCTGCGTCGGGCACTCGGCGTCGCGTCCTCGCTGGCGGCCTTCCTTCGCGGTCTTGGTCCGTCGGTGTCCGGCTCTGCCACCTGCAGCTCCCGATCGGCCTCGATGGAGGACCTGCGGCTGAATTTGGAGGCTTTGCCTTTGGACTTCATGATGGGGACTGAAAACAGAAGAAGAAGAAAAGAAAATTAGGAAGGAGGGCGAGACGGGTGGAGACTGGAAAAGGCGCTATATTACTGAGGAGAACCAGAAAACAACCCACGGTGGCTGAAAACGACCAACGTAACCGAAAAAGACAAGCCGTTTAAACAAAGAGAGGCTGTGTGATTTTGACTTGATGGAAAAGGCGCTATATATCTCTATCTGTCTATTTACATCGCGGAAGGTCACCAGAAGGTGGCTGAAAAACAAAGAAATTAACGAAATGAAAAGAACACGACATTTACACAAGGAGCGGCTTTGTGGATTTCCAACAAGCTGGGAAAGGCGCTATATATCTCTGTCTATTTATATCACGGTCGGTAACCCGAAACAGCCCTGCCTGGCTCCCCGATTCAGACTGAAAACCGTAAAGGAATGTAAATGAGAAAGATAGAAGACGTCGAGCCTGTTTGGTTTCATCTCGCATGAAAAGGCGCTATATCACTTTAAACAATCAGAAACTGTCCGAGTGGACCTCGTCATTCATATTGAAATAACCGTGGAAGAAGAACGAGTAACGTAAAAGGACACGCACGGTTAAACACTGAGGCTGTTTGGTTTCGTCTCTCTTCGAAAGGCGCTATAGGCGACCATAAATTGGTGGTCTCAAGTGCCCGACGCTGCCAGCAGAACTATAACGATCAGTGAAGGGCCAGTCAATCCAAACAAAAAGGTATCGATCCTACTTCTTTGGAAGCTGTTGCACCTACCTGTGCGGGGTGGCGACAGGACAGACCTGCGGTCACAAAGGTGCCAACAAGCAGGCGACAAACCGATCGATGGAGCAGGCGAGGACAAAGGGGGCGGGCGGCACACCTCGCAGGTGCTCCGCAGAGCTGCCAGGTGCGGGTTTGCTCCACGTGTCCACAAAGTCGCCTTAAGATGCTTCCGATTGATTTCGGACTCCCCGCCCATCCGCTACTGACCAATCACAGCTCGATGGGCGGGTCGTTCCTTCTCCGCTATGACTGAACCTCAAACAGCGGGGTTTACATTCAAACCTCGTGCTCAGATGAGCGTAACCGGCCGAAGCGGAGCCGCCCTCTCACGTTTCACCGCTTCCTGGTGTTTGTCTGGCATCTTCATGTTTGTCATCATACCGTGTGGACCACCGACACCCCATCTACATTGTCATTCGCCGATTTAAATACCTGGGCGTCTCTCCCTCATAACAGCAGCCTCGTAATGTCCGCACACCGGGCAGAGGAGCCAAGGCAGCACCGCCGGAGCACGCAGGACACCGAATAGCTGGCCCGTTGTGTGAGCACGAAGACGACACTTTGTTCTGAGTATACACGTGAAGGACGATGATGATGATGATGGTGGTATCTTTATCCAAAGTGGTGTACAACATCAGGACCCATTTCAGCTGGTAAGATGTGGGCAGACAGGTATGAAAGGCGCCATATAATGGAAGACAGATCGACGTGAGGAGCTCCTTATAATAAAAGATTTCAAAGTCGGGATGGAAGAGACTAAGAGATGTGAAAGGAGCAGAAGTTACCCAGCTAGATGTGCAAGGCGCTATATAATAGATTTGAAAGGCACTAGATAAGAGATAAAAAAAGGCATCATATAGTAAAATAGATATGGAGGTTAATATAAAATTAATTGATGTTAAAAGCACAGTATAATTTATACGGTTAGATGTGAAAGGCACTATATAATAGATTAGAAGGGCACCATATAAAGTAAAATGAAAGTATAACATAACAAGAGACGTGAAAGGCACTATAAAACAGATGTAAAGGGCATCATGTAGTAAAAAAATAAAAATTAAAAGATGTGAAAGACGCAATATAACAGATCGGAAAGACAACATCTAGTAAAATAGAAATGGAAGTCAGTAAACAATTTATAGAGATATGTGAAAGGCGCTATAAAACAGATCTAAAGGGCATTATGAAATAAAATAGAATGTGAAAGTCAGCACAGAATTACTAGATTTGAAAGGTACTATAAAGAGAGAGAGCAGGAGGGCACCATATAGTGAAGTGGATATGAAAGTCGGTATAAAACTAACAGGGAGGTGCAAGGCACTATAAAACTAATCAAAGTTACACCACGTAGTACAAAGATGTGAAAGTCAGCATTTAATGAATAGCGGGACGTGAAAGGCGCTACATTGTAGATGGATGGATGAGTAGTTTAAAATCTAATTGTATAGCGCCTTGTAGGTCTGTCTGCGGTATAAAGGAAGGAAATGGCGCTCTATGAAACGGGCACTATATACAGTATAGCTAGATCTTCATCCGGGGCCGCCGCCTGTCACCGCAGCACCAAGAACTCCTTCCCCGAAGGGACGCCGATTCATTGGTCCCCCCAACCCCAAATCAACACCCACGCCCCCCCCTCTCACTCACCCATTTTGCGTGGCCAATCAACATAAGCAGCCTGTCGCTGGGCACGTGGGAGGGAAACCCCAACAGAGTCCGCGCTCGGCCCCGCACGGTGGTCCTGCTCCTCACTGCGCCACCGTCCGGCTGTACGGAGCCCATGCAAGAACTCACGGAGAGGGGTCGAGGAGTCAGTGTCACCCCTGTGCCTATAAGACGCTCTCGGAAGAAGACCACCATACCCCACAGGCAGGCACTATATAAAGACTCGCTCGTCTGTTCAACCAACCGACCAAACCCTCCAATTCCACTTCAAGCTCTTCTCGGTGGGCTGTCCGCGACTCTCCTGGAGGGTCACCTCGTCACTTTTCGTCTTTTTCATCCCACCGTCCCCACCATCAGGAGCCTCACTCGTCATTGTCGCCAGACTATTTGTGTCACTCGGCAGTGAAGGGACCAGAGCGACTCTCGCCATGCACTCCCTCACCGGTGTGGCTTCAAGGTTCTGCGTCACGGTCACACTGGCGTTCAGGACCCCCCGATCGTCGTTATCCAGGATGCCACCTGCTCGTCTCTCGCCACTCCCTCACCAGGGGGCTTTCTTTCTCTTCCAGTTCCAACTCTGACTCCGCACCTGATCCCACTCGTTCGCCAGGTCATTTCACCCCGTCCCACCCCCGCAATCACCGACTTGCACGGCTCTTTGATCCCCTCGGTATGTCGTCGTCTGGGATGCTTGTCCTCAAATCACCCCCCCCCCCCCGGATGCCTTAAGCTTTCGGTGACCCACCTGCCGTGACGCCTGCTCTCCGCTGCCGCCTGTGAATGGCACGGCTGTCCGGGCCACCTCGGAGCTCCACGTCGCTTTAAACAGACGCGACCAATGAGCGATCGGCGAATCTGACAGGCAAAGTGGACGAGTCGCGGTGTTTGTACCTCCTCCTCCTCCTCCCCCCCCCAGTGGGCGGAGCCTGGACCATTTATAGCGCCTTTCACGAGAAGACCAGCGTGCACAAACCGCCGCGCAGTTTCAAACTTTATGTTAGGTGAAATATATAGCGCCTTTCTAAAACTACACGGGTGATGGCAGCGGGGGAACTCCTTACACTAGGTGTGCGTAGCGATTTTACGGTGGGTAACAAGAAGTAAACGGGGGCACGAAAACGCGAAAGCTGCGCACTTCAAGTTCAAAGCCTTCAAAAAAGACGTGTAATTCAACTAAAGGCCGCGAGGTGGGGCTGCACAGACTTGGAACGGATGGCGTGTTTTGGATGTCCAAAGGACGTTTCTATTGGTCAGTAACTCCAAACCCCCCTCTACCTGTGCAGGTGTGCGCTCACCTGCTTCATACCTTCCGACTTGTCCTCCTTTAAATGTCACCTCGTCGTCCCTGTGGCTATGCAGCTCCTCTGGCTTTTTGTGCCTTAAGACCGGTGATCCTCCACTCCTTCCCATCCGCTGCTTCACCACCTTCCAGATATCTGCCCCCAGTGAGACGTGGGCTAAATCGAACCAGGCTAAAAGTCCGGCTCTTGAAATTCGGGGTCAGTTCTGAGGTTCAGGTTCACCTTCCAAGTGCCGCGCGTTTCGGCTTTTTTTAAAACTTTTGGTCGCCTCCTCCCCCTGCAGCACGCCGACTGAACCGCAAATAAAGCGGACCGACTTTGCATTGCTAACCGCTCCCCACGAGCGGCTCCTGCGGCCAATCCAGTTAGCATTTGCATTGCTCTGGATTTGCATGAACGGCAGGGAGGGGCCGTCGAATGGCGCTCGGCGACTTGAAGGAGGCGATCAGAGAAGACGCGCAGTAACGCGCCTCTCCACTAGAGGGAGCGCTCTCTCGATGCGTAGAGAATGGACTGTATAGTAGCTAGATGGGGAGACTGAAATGAAAGGTACTGCGTCAGATATGAATTGATGTGAAAGGCGCTACATAGTAAGTGGATATAAACAGACGTGAAAGACACTTTCACAGACAGACAGCTGTGAAAGGCGCTTTATGAGACAGATAAATGCACTGTATAATAGGTTGGTAGATTTATTAAAGCACTCCATAATGGATAGATATATATAGTACCTTATCTATCCAATAGATATGCAGTGTCTTTAGTATAGCGTCTTTCATATCTACCAATTAAATAGATGTGAAAGATACTATATGATAGGTATATACAGTAGATAGATATGAAAGGTGCTATAATAGATATAGTGGATTTTAAATGTACACACCTATAATAAATATATAGTGTCTTTAATATAGTGTTTCATATCTACCACTTCTAAGTAAAGTGATAGATACATAATAGGTAGATTTGAAAGGCACTATGTAATGGATAGAAATAAGACTATATAGTGTCTTATTTCTATCCATTATATAGTGCCTTTCAGTGTCTTATTTCTATCCATTATATAGTGCCTTTCAAATCTACCTATTATGTAGCACATGTCATATCTTGGTAGATTTGAAAGGCACTATATAATGGATAGAAATAAGACACTATATAGTGTCTTATTTCTATCCATTATATAAGTGTCTTATTTCTATCCATTATATAGTGTCTTTCATATTTTCCAATTAGAGATTACAGATGCGAAAGGCACTACATAATAAATAGATAGATGAGGTACTAAATAATAAAGTGAAAGGCAGTATATAAAAGTATATAGATACAGTAGATAAGAAAAGCACTATATTATAGCCAGATATGCAGACAAGACACTATAAAATAGAAAAAGCACAATATACTGGGTAGATAGATAAATATGAAAGACACTATATAATGGACAGAAATAAGACACTAAATAAGAGATATATAGTGTCTTTCATATTTTCCAATTAGATACAGATGTGAAAGGCACTACATAATAAGTAGATAGATGAGGTAATATATCATAGAGTGAAAGGCAGTATATAAAATGTTTCTAGATAAATATGAAAGGCATTATAGTATAGCTAGATACATAGATAAAGCACTATATACTAGATAGTTCGATGTGAAAGGCACTATATAGTAAATAGGCCTTTGTTTTTTTTTGGTCTCCAGAGGCTCATACAGCACAATCAGGTGAGAGCCACCAATGGGTGAAGCAGCCTCACGTCTTCAATGGCCGTTAATCCTCAGTAATGACCAAATGGCGGTGACCAATCACAGAGTGACGTGGAGCTGGCCGCTTACACTTGGGCAGACATAAATCAGCAGATGAACTGACCAGCGGCCATAGTGGAGTGGAGATGATTGGTTTAGCTGGTTGATGAGTTCACTGCGTCTAATTAAGCGTTCAGAGTTCACGCAGTAACTGCCCGGTCTGAGCCGCTGGGCCAGGAGTCGGCCATTCTTTGATGAAGACCACATCTTCCTGGCAGTGCCCACTCCAACTGGCTGCTAATCACAAAGCCAGCGGAGATATCACTGCTGGCCAAGTGTCCACTGCCATGGCCTTCTCAATATTGATCTCTCCTCTGACCCGTCACCCCCTTCTCCTTGGTGTCTGAGCCGGTGGGCCGGTGAGCAGAACATTGGGGGTCATTGGTCACTTTTTCTTCCAGATCCTTCTTAACCACAGGACTGCTCAAATGCTCAAGACACCCAGCCTGGCCCAAGTTTTGTGGTGGACTCAGTTATGGCACCAGTCTTGTCTGTGGTCCCCTTAACGCCTCATATTACCAGGACACAATGGAGGTCGGGGTCTCCATCTCACAACATCCCCAAATCAGCTTCCATCGACGTGGCCAATGCTGTAGATGGAAAGCACACTTGAGTGTGGACTTGTGGTAAATGGGACGTCTCTCTGTTTCTGACCACAGCAGATGGTGGTTGGAGTGGGCCCATCGTATGGGGTGATCAACAATACCTGAGCATGAATAGATGACACGTTAAAGCCCACTGCCGAGGGACTTGCATTCAATGTGGCAGATAAGCATTTCTGACCACCGCTGAGCGTAGTCGGTGTGATCCACTTGCAAGTTGTGGCCAGCCGTGTCCAATCACACACAGGCCACCGAAAAAGCACGTTCGTGCCAGCTGTAAAAGCACGTGTGGTAAACGTGATCAGATCCCGCCACCTACGCTAAGCAGTGGTCAGGAACAGACATAAGTTAGGGTCAAGAACGGTCTGATCATGATCAGCTCACCAAAAACACGTTTGTGCTACCATAGGTACAGAGTGACTGGCATTAAATGTGGAAGCCAACTGCCTCGGACCACCACTGACCCTGCTCAGAGAGAGATGATTGTAAGGTGTGGCGAAGCACCATCTGGTCGTCGTCATCATCAGATCTGCTTCTCACCACTGTCGAGCGTACTTGGAGCAATCCGATCAGAACCCTGGAAACTAATGAGAGCTTTAAGGGGACTTGGGTGAAATGTGGTGGGCCGCCGTGTTTATGACAACCGCTTGGCGTAGTCGGTGTGATCTGATGGCCAGTTGGGATTGAGCACCACCTGACTGCAAACAGATCGCCTGTAAATAGCAGGTATGGAGAGATGTGTGTGTGTGTGTGGGTCAAATGTGCCAGGCATGCGTTTCAGATCACCGCTGGCCACATGGTCCACGGGATGGGTACGGACTGGAATCAGGGGGTGGGATGAAGCCGTTTAAAACACATGTATTTATTTTACAACAAATGCCATTTTGTTTTTTCCTGCATTTTAATCCCACCTCAAACATAATGAATACGTGGAGTGACTGACGTTTGTCCGTTTATCGCTATGATCAAGGCTGGATTAAGACAAGCCCCCCCAACCCCCCCAAGAACAGGTCCCAGGGTGACGTGGCTTCTTACCACAGAGTTGATTGCACTTCAGCTGGTCTCATAATGAAGCCCAGTATTTCTCACATTTTAAGAGTTTGACACGAAACACAATCACTGCTGCATCATCATCATCATCATCTTCATCCTTGGGGATTCCACTCGATCATTTCATCAAGCAGGAGGGTCCCTTGCCAATTTTGACTCACCGAAACTTGATTGCTTCAACCAAGCAGGGGTCCCTTGTTCATTTTGGCTCACAGATACTCCATTGTTTCATCAAGTGTGGGGGGCCCACGTCAATCATTTTGACTTGTGCTTCCTCAATTGTTTCATCATGCGGGGGGGGGGACCCCTGACTCACGAGTACTCGATCGTTTCATCTCAATAAAGAGGTGCCAGTCAGCCCACCTCTGTACGCACAGAGCTGAACTCTCAGAGGAGGCCATCCAGGCCAAGAATCACACCGCATCCTGAAGTCCGGTGAGGCTCTACTGTTGCCCCTGGCATCACCGTGCTACCTCAGTCCGCTGTACTTACCGAGCTGCCATGGTACCATATGGGGCAACTGTGTTTATTCTTATCCAAGCAATAATGCAGCGCAATTGGTGAGTCGAGTTTGCCAGTCTGACAAGCCCATTAATCACTCTGCCCAGTCACCAGCACTGCTGTTTAAACACATGAGCAGCAAGTTTGCCCACCACATACAGCCATGGCCCCTTCAATCCAATGTGAAGTGGGCCATCAGCACCACACATGAGCAATTAAGAATTGGGGGGGGGGGGGGGGATTACACCGACAGTGAATCTCTGAAGTTTGAGTAGACCCCAAGGAAGAACGAGTCACCTCTATAATGCCACGTGTAGAAGGCAAAGCAGGGCGCTGGTGTGGTGAGGTGGCACTGTGCCACTCCTACATCCACAGAGGACCTTGTAATGAACAATCCGGGGAGCACCGGGCGCACACACCTGCCTCACTAAGTGGGCCAACTGAAAGCCTCCAAAGAACCCAACATGGCAGCATGGAGGTGCCCTCGTTAGCACTATTTGACTCATGCAGGGTCCTGAGCTTGAATCCCACGTATTGTCAGTCAGTGAGGACTTGCATGTTGCCCACGGCCATGTTGTCGTCTCTCTAGTTTTCATCTTACATCCCAGAGACGTGCAGGTTAAGGTCAGTGCCAGCTGTTAACTGAGAACTGGGGGGATGCACACAGCTGACTAGGGGTGTACTCACACCAGGCACACGTTTGTTCTATAACGTGCCCAAGGCCCCCCTCCCTACATACATGCTGGCTTGCACTCACACTGTACTTTAACGTTCTGTGCCCGGGCCCACTTTCGCCATGAATGTGTGACTTCGTGTAAAGCCAAACCAAGACCCCGAATACTGAGTGGCAGCACACACATCCAAATGATTTTCCTTAATTTGTGGCTGTTTTGGAGTCGTCTTGGGTTTGCTGATGGCGCTCTGCCCTCGTACAGATGTATTGAGTGTGCAGCGCGGTGTTGTGCTGTTAATCGTGCTGCATGTCACAGAAGATTTTTTACGGAGACAAAATGATGTTAAGGGGGACAATTTGCAGCTTTTTTGGGTGGCATGGTGGCGCAGTGGGTAGCGCTGCTGCCTCGCAGTAAGGAGACCTGAGGTTCGCTTCCCGGGTCCTCCCTGCGTGGAGTTTGCATGTTCTCCCCGTGTCTGCGTGGGTTTCCTCCCACAGTCCAAAGACATGCAGGTTAGGTGGATTGGCGATTCTAAATTGGTCCTGGTGTGTGCTTGGTGTGTGGGTGTGTTTGTGTGTGTGTGCCCTGCAGTGGGTTGGCACCCTACCTGGAATTGGTTCCTGCCTTGTGCCCTGTGTTGGCTGGGATTGGTGCCAGCAGACTCCCCCGTGACCCTGTGTTCGGATTCAGCGGGTTGGAAAATGGATGGATGGACGGATTTGCAGCTTTTCTTGCACGTCACGCTCATGTGTAAGGTGAGAATAAAAACCCAAATAGTATTAAATGAAATGAGAATTGCACTGTGTGACTTGTCGCGCCGGGGACGTCACGTCTGTTTTCCGTGTAACGATCACACCGTTCCAGAATTCTACTGAACTGTGCCCGGGCGCAGTACGGTTGGCCCATCACAGAGCGATCACAATAGTCAAACGAATTAGACTTTTGGGGGGTGGGGGTGGGGAGGGTTACATGCGGACAAACGTGCTTGGGGGCACACAGCACAAATCGCGAGTGAGGGCTACGGAGAGGCGATGCCAGCCCAGGTTCCCGCCAAACACCCAATGCTTCCTTAATGGACTCCGGACCAACTCTGGATTAGCGCCCACGTGGCACTACACATTTCCACCATTCATTTACATAATCATAGCGAGTTGAGGTACCCGCCTGTGACCCCCCACGTTGCGTAGACTTGTCTCAAAGGTGGGCTTCTGCCAGCCGATGAGCGCTCACACACACACTGTGCCTTGAAAAAGTCTTCACCCCCACCCCCCCCCCTTGAAGATTTACCTGTTTGTTTTTTTTTTTTTTTGGACAACATCGAATCCCAGCAGATTTCATTTGGCTTTACTGCGAGTGATTAACAGAAAAAGATCAGCCACACGACTAATCACAAAACCCAACCTGGTAGATTTGGTCGTAGGGGGGAACTGGGGGTCCACAGACAGGCGCTGGGTATGTCGGACTACACGAGTGGCGTATCGGAGGAGCCCACCCATAGCAACTGCCACCGACTCACTACGGTTATGCAAATGAGAATCGCTGAGGTCACATGACGTGACAGACAGGGCATCCTAAATGGCAGCCGCAGCCATCAAGTGTGACGTCAGCCTAAACCTTTCGGAGGGTGGTGCGTTTCGTATTTAAAAAAATACTCCACCTAAAAATGCTGTTTTTAATGTTACTTGTTCCATGTGGGTTGTGGGGATGGGCGAAGAAAAATGTTATTCTCTCACGTTTGTGGAGAATGGAGATAACATTTCTGACAGGATGGGAACACTGCAGCCAACGATATCAAAGAATCTCACGCCGCACGCGTCAAGTCATCCAGCCGTGTGCTCACAAACTAAACTATCCATCCATTTTCCAACCCGCTGAATCCGAACACAGGGTCACGGGGGTCTGCTGGCACCAATCCTAGCCAACACAGGGCACAAGGCAGGAACCAATCCCAGGCAGGGTGCAAACTAAACTACTGGTAAATAAATCCCTCCAGAGAATGAAAGCAGGAAGCTACTACACATGGGGTCACACTCTTGAATCAAAGACCCTTCCTCCCCAGCCAGCTCATTCATTGGTCACGAATCCTGTCTTCCAATTCAAAAGTGTGAGTCTGCATGAAGCTGTTCTGGCACTGCTAGGGAGGGTGTACAGGCTAAGGGGGGGGGGGTTATGGTGGGGGGATATAACTAGAAAGTGAAAGACACGCTGGGGGGGGCAAAGCAAAAAATCAATGCATCAAACCCAGAAGGGCGAAGGCTACAAATGACGGTCGCAACCAAAATCCAAACACAAGGTCAATGCTCCTCTAATCACCTTAAGACGTCCCAACGGAGAAGTCAAAATGGCCGCCATTTACACCATCGCTTTGATGGCAATTGGCACCATGGCCTCTGGGGACACGCCCCTTGACAACCATAAGTGACACACAGCAACCAAGCGACAAAAAATAGCGTCAACCCAAATAAAAAGAAAAGGGGGTCCAGGTAGTAAATAGAAGTAATGAATTTGTTAAAAGTCGTCCTGTTAGCGGGATGTGCCTACCAGCAGGTTCACGATGGAGAAAAATACGACGAGGAAGCCTTGTGTTTTTCGGAAAAGTATTTCTTTCCATTAAAAAAAAAAAAAAAAAAATAAAGTAAAATGAAATCAGGATTCACGACAGAAGGGGGCTCCTGTTTGTGGGCTCTTTTTAGATCTCATTCTTCCCTAAAACTCGATCCTCCACAAAAACAGGAGATTCCTTTTATTTTTCTTGCCCGTCAGTAAAAAGCACACAATTAAAAAAATAAATAAATAAATAATGTCATGGGGGGGTCTCCTTTGACTCATCACGTGACATTCTCGGGATTGCAGGAGAGACGTTTGGCCTACCTGGTGAGAGCACCTGGGCTGGAGATCAGGCCCGGGGTGGGCAGCTGTGGTCATCATTAACGCAGGACCACCTGATGACCTCGGCAGGAGAGGGTGGCAAGGAGATGAAGAGTAAACATCATTTACAAGTCACTTAATTCTCCATATTAAATAAACATAGTGTATTTAATTATAAACAATTCATTGCGTTTACACTATGCATGATCAGAAACGTGAAGTAAAAATATTACAATTTAAAAAATTTACACTTTTTTTTTTTCCCCGACAGGACAGTCCCCCCTTTTTGTTTTTTTTAATTTTCAATCATGATATGTTGTCATTAGGAGTATACGTCTATTAAATTACAATATGAAAAACCTCATACCAGGACTCTGTTACATCATTCCCCATTTACAGACAAAAAAATAATTCACATTTATTTACATCAGTACCATTCAACATTAAGTTACACTTTCAAATGTGCAAGATTAAGCAAAGGTGGAGAAGAATAAAAGAGGATTTCTTAAATAAAAGATTTCAAGTCTGTGTGACAGCTCAGGCTGCTGATATCACAAATATTAACCATCTCATGAGAATGTGAGCTTCAATTTACAAAACAAAAGAAAAAAAATCTCAATAAATAAAATAAAATGGGGGGGGCAGCGGGGGGGGGAGTATTCTGGCAACTCCAGGACCACCTTTTCGCTTCTCAAAACAATCTTTGGATACCCTCCCGGTTTTTCGGCAACATGTGAGGTTCTGGAAGGGACCGGATGGGGTTGGGGGGCGAAGGGGGAGTCTGGGGGGATCCTGGCTAAGCAGATTGACTGGAAGAACTCTTGGTTGCCCACCCACCCCAGACGACGTGCATGGCTCGGACTTTGAAAAAGATGGCGGCGGCAGCCAAATGACGCAAAGAAAGTGAGCTCGGTGAAGCCTTGTGGAATGCCAGCTTTCAAAATGGGTGTGGCGCTCTGTGAACAGCCCCCAAAACAAACCCCACCCCACCCCACGCTCTAGTCAAGTTGCTACTACGACAGAGGGACGAGGCAGGCTGCCCTTCTGATCAAAAAATTGTAGAAGGTGCCACACGCCCGGCCCTGTCCAGATGTGCCGCGAGGGCATCAGCTTCGCTCACCCGTGTCATCCCAGCATTCATCACAGATGCCCGACAAGGATTTCCTGTAAGGTGCATCTCCAGGCACCGACGGCCACCACCATAAAGGCTTTCTGCCATTGAAAACACTCCTCCTGCCATCGCCAATAACGCTGGAGCGTCTTATCTGCCCGCCTGTCAAGTGGCCTCACGCATGGATGACTGCTTTAAACAAATGAACCACAAAAGGTCAAACGGGCGGGCCTCTGGAGCGCACAGCGGCACACCGGGTGCCTAACAAGTTGTTCTTGCAAATAAATGCAAATCGTAAGGCAGCGGACGTGGCTGAAGGACAGGGCCCTTGAAGCCTCCCCGCCCACCCTCGGGAGCGTGTCAGCTGGCGAGAGCGGGGCACTCGGCCTCCGTGTTCATCTGTCCTGTGGGAGACGGCGCGGGCGAGAGCAACACTGGCTTTTTAAATTGTATCTTAAAGTGGCAGCGGCTTAGTTTAAAAATAAAGAGCTCGTGAGGAAAACAAAACCCAAGGAAGAAATGCAAAGCCCACCCTTCTGCGCCTAAAACACTGAGCTTCACATCCCACCTTATTGCTTAAGCCGTGAGCAAGCGAGTCCATCAGGAAGACGGGCACCGCATGTGCATTGTGACGGGAGCGGTGGCACAGCGAGCACAACTAGGCGAGATGACCAGGGGGTGGTAGGGGGTTGCTATGGGTTTTGGGGGGGGGGGCTTCTTGTTACACCCTGCGCAAGCCTTGTGGTAAGCCAGCTGGTTTTGGTACACCAAATTTCTGAACACATTCCCACCGATCAGTCAGCGCAGAGGGCGACACTGGAGCACAATCTGCTCTCCCACCAGGGTCTTCTGCTTTCACAATGTTGAGTGAGACGACAGATTTAGCCCCTCCAGCCACTCTGCTGCTTAGTCCTTCTCTCCGTCTTCGCTGCTCCCTAGAAGAATAAGGGGGACAAAACAAAAAATGTCACCAGATGGGTGGGCTGCAGCACAAAAGGAAGCTAACGGGTGACCACTCTTTATACAAAATGACACAGCGTTCGGCCTTAACACCTTCAAGCCCACCTATGTTCTGTACATTCCATCCCGCTACTCCGTTTCTGTCTCACTTATCCACAGGGACCCAATTCCTTAAGACGCCAGCCAACAGCAGGGCACAAAAACCCCTCAGTCACCCATAATTAAGACTGAAAGCACATCCATGACCACAGGTACATTAACTTTAGAAACCCACCTGACCGGCGATGGGTGGGCCGCTGCTCACACTTCCTGTGGAGGAATAAAGAGTTAAGCCAGGACCTGACTGCATGTCACTGGACTTGAGGAAGAACCCCACATTAACAGGAGGGCTAAACTGGAAATTAAGATGGAAGTGCATTGAGGACTGAAGCCAGGAAGCCCTTCATTACGCAAAGAATCGTGGGAGTCGGGAACAAACAACCGAGACGTGGAGCTGAAGCAGAAACCCCGATAACCTCTAAGAAGGATCTGGATGACATAATGGGCCAGCTTAGCTACTGTATGAGCTAAACAAATGGGTTTCAAGGACGGAATGGTCTCCTCTCGTCTGTGAAATGTCTTACGTAAACTCTAGTAGATCACTCGGGTGGGATTCAGCCGGAGGGGGTGCAGCACTCATTTCTAAATTCAACAGAATGGTACAGGGAGGAAAAAAAACCAAAAACACGTTGACGGTGACCATCAAAACAGCTTGGTGCCTGACAGCACCCCACCCAAGACGAGTGGGGCCGTCTCAACACCTGAAGAAATTCCCTGTCGAGGCCATCTGCTGCGTTCACACAAGCCCAGCCCTCCACCCCACCATTGTCCTTGCCGGCATGTCGGCCCTGAGCCAGTGTCTCTTTGTACCCCCCTGGTTTTATCTAATCAACTTGGGCAGAGCTGCTGTTTTCCAACCGGAAAACTCACTTTGCTGTGTGCGGCTTCAAATTTAAATCTCAAATGAAGCCCTGAGGGCGACTCTTTATTGACTTTACTCATTGAACTACCTGATAAAACACACACACTCACACATACATAATTCATTTATTATTTTTTTTTTTTTAGTTTAATGGTTGCTTAAATAAAGAAAAAAAAAAACAAAACTGTGCAGACGACAGGCAGGCGGGTAAGCGTAACACTACACCCCCCCAATCCCCCCGCAACTTGGATGGGACTTCCTTTAGGACCAATTTTTTATTTTTTAAGAATCATTTGGACAAGAACAGACCACTGAGCTCCCCTTCACCTTCACTCCAGCCGACATGCCGAGGCACTTAAAGCACAACTGTGCATCACAACACTATGGAACTTACTCCAGCGATCTTTACCCTTCTATGTGTTAAAAAAAAAAGTAAAATAAATTGTATCGGTGCCCCCTCTTCTAGACCAGAGGTGATTTTTGGACAATCACGGTGAACACAATAATGGATGAGCTCGCTGGGCTGGTTGCCCCGTTCTGGTCACATTTGTTCTAAGTACAGTGGAACTTCGGTTTGCGAGTGTTTTGGAAGACTAAAATTGTTTAATAAATTTTGACTCGATAAATGAGCAACGTCTTGCAATACGAGTAGTATGTATATGCTTTGTCTGCTGAGCGTCATGTGATCACAACTGAGCTGATGGTTCTTCTCTCTCTCTCGCTGCGGGATTGTGGGTAATCGTCTCCTATTCTCTGTCTGAGTCGGCGTGCCTCACTCATATAGTCAACATCCCTACAAGCATATATTGTTTACTACAGCATTGTGACTGTGTGTGTGTGTGAGTCCCCGTCTTGCACCCCAAAACACGAAGCTGAGTGTCAGTATTTTAGCAACACCAGCTTTATTCAGCTTGAAACAGCAACAGCGCGGTTATTTATTGTAGCGAGATCTGCCGCTCTCCTATACACAGACACAGCAGTCAGGCAGGGTATCCGTCAATAAGGGCGCGCACAAAAAGGCGACCTCAATTGGGCGCGGCGAATAAAAGCGCACATAAATAAAAGCGATCTTCAAAAGGATGACCTCAATTGAGCGGCGAATAACTGCATTGGGCGCAGCGAATAAAGGCAAACGCAACAAAATTACAGAAAATTTATTAGATAAAGGCAATGATTGAACGTATAAAAAGGTGAAAGCAAGAATATTAAAACATCCAATTAATGCATGAACTTCTAACGAACTATTTCTAAAGCTCTCTATATTTCGTTGTTTTCAAAATTACAGAAAATTAGATTAAGGCAATGACTGAATGTATAAAAAGGTGAAAGCAAGTTACACTTGAAGCTGTAGATTATGTGCAATGCCACGTAGATATTCGAGATGCGGTCTATTAGCATAATCAAGGACAATTAATTTAATTCGCTCCGAAGGTCATCCTTTGAAGCGCTCCTTTATTTGCGCGCGCATTTATTCGGCGCTCAATTGAGGTCGTCCTTTTGAAGGTCGCTTTTATTTATGTGCACTTTTATTCTCCGCGCCCAATTGAGGTCGCGCTTTTGAAGGTCGCCTTTTTGTGCGCGCCCTTATTGAATAGAACCGGCAGGGCCGTGCCCAAGTAGTACTGTGCCCTGCACATTTATAATGTTCCTTGTATCACCCATTGACGGCAGGTGCTTATAGCATGTCCGCTATCTGTTCGGATTTGCTTTTACGGCGAACTGCTACAGCACTGGGAGACTGCGGTTGCTTTGGGACGCTCTTCCGCGTGTCGTCCCGTTGGGTGGAATCCCATAAGAGTTTAGAAACTCACTCACACCAGCCGTGATTCTTTTCAAAGGTAAAGTGCAGGTTAATTTGTTTTATGTATTTTTACTTTATATTTTGTATTAATTATTGTTAATATGAATAGTTTTGGGTTGTGGAACGAATCATCCGAGTTTCCATTATTTCTTATGGGGAAATTCACTTTGATATACAAGTGCTTTGGACTGCGAGCACGTTTCCGGAACGAATTATGCTCGCAAACCGAGGTTCCACTGTATGTGAAATTCTTACTTGTATGTCTCTTGAGCTGAACTGTGAAACACTCTTCATCTTTTCCATGTCTCTGTTCCCTTCCTTCCTCTTACTATATACACTCAACTGCTTGTTAACACAAATATCTAATCAGCCAATTACAAGGCAGCAACTCGGCCTGTAGACCAGGGGTGTCCAACTCCGGTCCTGGTGGGCCACAGTGGCTGCAGGTTTTCATTCTAACCATCTTCTTAATTAGTGAGCCGCTTTGCTGCTGATTAACTTGTTTTGCCTTTGTTTTAATTGTCGTGACTCAGACCCCTTAGTTGTGTCTTCTTCCTTAATGAGCAGCCAAACAATAATGAGACACAAAACAAGCCACCACATGACCAGCTAACCTGAAGATAAAGAAATGTGAAGGTCTCGGTCATGTTGGTCCGCTCAGGTCACTAAAACATCTTGACGGTGGTCTTAGAAGAAACTAAAAATCAAGAGTCAGCTGTGGCAGAATGAGAGCAGCAACAAGTCCTGATATTCAATAACTGCTTTAATTAACAGCAAGAATCGGCTCCTCATTAAGAAACTGGTTGAAGTGAAATTGGCTGGAGTTTGATGTTCCAATTTAGCTGGTCATCTGTTGGTTCATTTCAGTTTGGCTACCATTTAATGAGGAAACAAGTCAATTCAGAGGACTGAATCCTTAAAAACAGGGCTATTAAAATGAAGGAAAAAGGAGTTAATTAGAAGCGAAAACTGCTAGCTGAATAGGAAAAGTGTTAGAATGAAAACCTGCAGCCACTGCAGCCCACCAGGACCGGAGCTGGACACCCCTGCTGTGGACTTTACCGTAAAGTGTGAATTTAGGCAATGTGCAGAATGCCTTGGGAAGTCTATAGAATACCAGAAATGGGACATCAAACTATGAAATGATTAAAATTTCAAACACTTCCTAGGCATTCTACACAATGCCAAAAGGCAAACCGGCAAGTTGTTCTGCATAATGCCCTAGGTATGCCCAGAGAACGTACTGTATATAGCATATTAAAGTAACACAGACATTTCATGCTTTGCCTAAAAACGTCACACATTCTATAGAATATCTAGACATTCTGTACAATACCTGCTTTTCACACATTGCCTGTAACACAAACATTGTCAAGACAGCCTGCTGAAGTTTAAACCGAGCATCAGAATGGGGATTGAAGTGACTCTGAACGTGGTGGCGTAGTTTGTTGATGTCAGATGTGCTGCTGATCTGCTGGGATTTTCACACACAATCATCTCAAGGGTTTACAGAGAATGGTCCGAAAAAAAGAAAATATCCAATGAGTGGCAGTTCTCTGGGCCTTGTTGATGCCAGAGGTGAGAGGAGAATGGCCAGACTGCTTCGAGTTGATAGAAAGGCAACAGTAACTCAAATATGCACTCGTTACAACCGAGGTGTGCAGAAGAGCATCTCTGAACACACAACACATCAAACCTTGAAACAGGTGGGCTACAGCAGCAGGAGACCACACCGGGTGCCACTCCTGTCAGCTAAGAACAGGCAAGTGAGGCCTCACCAAAATTGGACAACAAAAGACTGGAAAAATGTGGCCTGGTTTGCCGAATCTCAATTTCTGCTGCAACATTCGGATGGTAGGGTCAGAAATTGGAGTCAACAACATGAAGGCATGGATCCACCATCTTGCCTTGTATCAACAGTTCAAGCTGGTGCTGGTAGTGTCATGGTGTGGGAAATATTCTCTTGGCACACTTTGGACCCCTTAGTACCAACTGAGCCTCATTTTAATGCCACAGCATACCTGAGTCTTGTTGTTGACCACGTACATCCCGTTATGACCGCAGCATACCCATTTTCTGTTGGCTCCTTCCAGCAGGATAACGTGCCATGTCACAAAGCTCAAATCACCTCAAACTGGTGTCTTGAACATGGCAACGAGTTCACTGGACTCAAATGGCCTCCACAGTCACCAGATCTCAATGCATTAGAGCACCTTTGGGATGTGGTGGAGCGGTAGATTTGCATCATGGATATGCAGCCGACAAATCTGCAGCAACTACGTGATGCCATCATGTCAATATGGACCACAATCCCTGAGGAATGTTTCCATCACCTCGATGCCACAAAGAATTGTGGCAGTTCTGAAGGCAAAAGGGGTCCAACCAGGTACTAGCAAGGTTTACCTAATAAAGTTACCTGCTCTTTCCTTTCTAGTTCCACATCTGATGAAGGCTTTACAACCAAAACGTTGCGTGTTCTTTCCTTTCAAGTGTGGGAATAACCTTTTACACTTTTTTTAATTAAATACGAGATATGTTCACAGTACTGGAATCCATCTATGCTCTTCTTTGGACTTGCTCTAGCAACACTATGCCCTTTTTAAATGCATTTGCACAAAAGCTCCTATTGTGTCTGTCTGTCCATCTGTCCCTCTGAAACAACTTGAAGGTGGACCAGTTTTTTTGAGATGGGGCACACTTACTCTTCAATGACATCTGTTGAGACAGTTCAATTTTCATTCAGATACGTCAAGCAGATCGTGCCAAACAAAGTTTAAACATTTCAAAATTTCCCATTCAAAAGAGTTAGTGAATTTGTGAGCTTGTCCATCTTAAAACAGAGAAACGTTCTGTGGGCCACTGGAAGTGGGGCACCGAGATCCACATTCAGACCACAGGGTAGGCACCCCTGCTGGCCTCGCCAACACCTCTTCCAACAGTAACCCAAATGTCTCCCGGCTGGGCTTCCTCATCCTAATACTGGCCAGGCCTGAACATGCTTAGCTTCAGGGGGATGACTTGTTCTGAAGTACAGGTGGTATGGCTGCTGGTCGTAAGTGACAAGTTGAGGATGCGCTACAACTGAAGCATACTGGCGTACAGAGAGGCTAACTGATTTGCTGAGGGTCACAGATGGTGAGGCAAACACTGCAAGCTTCCCATAAGGTGTGCCGTCAACTTTCAGACCCCTTAAACTAATACTCCCTACCACCCGTACCACTTTGTATTTACCGTATATATTCGCGTTTAAGTTCTCCCATTGATAAGTCGGGGCTTGACTTATCGTATCATTTCTGGTATTTTATAATGTCGGTCGTATAAGTCGAATGCGGAAAACTCACGCTATTGGTCCAAGAGATTATGCTATGCTAACACCCACCTGAGAGAGTAACCACCAAGCACACGGCCTTGTTTATTCTACGTATTGTGCCTACGTGAACACACGGTAATACTCAAACTATTCTGAAGTGACGTTTGCACTCTTTTGTGTTTTTTGTATCTCACACACCTTTATCGTAAGAGCATCCCTTATCTGTGATTAGAAGAAAATATGAAGCTGGTTTTAAATTAAAAGTCATTGAAGTGGCGAAAGAAATCGGTAACTGCGCTGCTGCAACAAAATTCGATGTGTCTGAGAAACTGGTGCGAGATTGGAGGACGTAAGAAGATGTGTATTAAAAAAATAAATAAATAAATAAAATGAAGTGTCATATTTTTAAACGGGCGTATAAGTCGGGGTCTGATTTTATGATCGATTTTTCGACTTTCAAGACCCGACACAAGTATATACGATACCCATTTTGAATTTCATTTGCCACATACTGTATGTGCCTAAGTCTGAATGTTCCCCATGTCCACCTATAATACATTGGACTAACTCTTGGATTGTTTTTGAATCCCCCATAACATCCTCTCTCAAACCCCTAAGCAACAAATCTGACCAAAGTCCCCTGTAGCCTGACAACACTCCCACTTGAGTAGTGGTGGGGGGAGGTATAGGATTTGAGAATACGCAGTAGTCAAGGTTTTCAGAAGTACAGACGTAAAAAATTAAATTTTTGACCTTGGCATTATCACGTTATCCTGTCCCCCAACCATCGCTAACGTATACGGATGCATAAAAAAAAAAAACAAATCAGGTTGAGAAAACATCCGTGATTTAAATAGCCTGTGATGACGCCACTTGAAAATCGATCACTAGTCTCTGAAATTTGATCACATTTTCAACATGCTTTTATCTCTTTTAATGTAAAGTTCAAATCACTAATGTCACAATGTGACTCACTGAAAGATGCAGCACTGGAAAGATTTGAGTCACTGTTTCCATTTGAGTCATGCTGGCAGCATCTCAAGACACACAGCCTTGATACTCTTCTCTAACAGACAAATAAATGTCTGCCTCGGCACAAACGTGCAGGTGTTTCCAGTGGTTTCCTGGTTCCTGATATGACATTATTTTTTTTTTACTTTCTATTTGCATGGTCCCTTTCTTCATCATTGCTGCCCCCTAGTGGTCCAAACTGCACGACAGAAGACACCTGCTGACATCTCTGGATACCAAGAGGCCTAAGGAACAGGAAGCGTGCGCACACGCCTGCCTGCCAGCCTGCCAGTACGCTCAAAGCAAATGGTGGCTGTTGCTTCACATAGGTATGTTATCAATGAAGACAAGTCCTCACAGAAAATTTGCAGGTGCATGGATAGTACTGTGGACGAGTGCGCTCATCCAGATAAACAACAAAATAATATCCTTACAAATTCTTTGTTAGCATAAGAAGATGGTTGTAACGAAACCCCCTTGTCCACTAGGAAAAAGAATGGAAATCGCTTTTAGGTCATCAACTTACCACCCTGTTCAACATCCGAGTCAGTGAGGTGTGTCAGGGAGAAGCTAGCAATGCTGGCTGGGGAGATGGAGAAGCGCGAGTACGGCGATAAGCTGGACCAGCTCTGGTCTGGTGTACGGGTGGGTGGAGGAGGAGAGAAGTATTTAGATGACACTGAAGGAGAGGACTTGGATACAAGGAGATGACTGGCCGCCTTGGAGATGAATGAAGGCTCTGGCGAAGAAAAGTCATCGTCCCACTCAAACCCACTCCCTGCAGAAGAGGAATCATAAAAGCAAGAACAACAAAAATGAACACGGGCAATTGACGCAAGTGAGTACTCCAGGCCCGTTACCCATCATGCAATACAAACCTTCCTCATCCGTAGAGCTTTCAGAGTTGGTGAACCTGTTCAAGTAGCTCAGGCTGGAGGACGGGACGGGGCTGCTGAATTCTGAGACGTGGCTGTTGGAAGTAGCCAGATGAGCTCCTAGTTCCTTGGTTGGGGTTTCCTGGCAGGGATGAAGTTATGGAAAACAATTAGTGGAACGGGCTCACAGACTAACCTAGCAATCAACCATATCATCCATACGTTCAAAAGGTCAGGATCTTCTCTCTGGCAGGCTGAATGTTGGGTGTTAAGGGTAGGCAAGAACTATCAGAGACGCCCAAGTGGATGAAACCGCGAAGCTGCGTGAGTTCATCTCACCACGGAGCAAAGTGAAGTACCTGAGCTGCAACTCACTCTCTTCTGAACACCTCACGTTACACAAAACTTTGCTGAGCTAACTCTGACCCAAGAACAAATGCAAAGCAGACCAGAAAAGTAGGAAAACATCAAAAGGCTTTGGGGAAGTGCTGGTTTTACATTACATTACCTCTGACACCATATGGACATGAAAAGAAACCAAACAGGCAAACCAGTGAAGTCCCAACAAAACTGTGAATTTGTACAATTTTCTCAATCATTACACACGTAAGCCTTTATTTTTGATTGTGAGATGATAGGAAAAGATCGAGTCTCGCGACCCAAGGATGCCCCAATCTGCAGAGATTTACGGGCAACTGACTAACCTGAGTAAACCCCAAAATCTGGTGAGGTTGAAACTGATATCAGAATATGATTATGTTTCCTATGGTGTAATTCAATTTATTTTTAAGGAAAAGGGTTCATGTCAACTAAGGAGGAAAAATGGCTCAGGTATCATTTATAGTGCCGTGTGTGGTTTTACAGCAGGATGGGTTAATATAACAACACTCTCGATTCCACTTAACCAAATTTATAATTGTGAGGGTGTGGGAGCCTGTCCTGGCAACATGGACACAAAGCAGAACTAATCCTGGAGAGGGAATCCCATATTCACGCTCGACTAATATGGAGATGGCAATTCACCTAACCTGCACAATTTGTGGGGACGTGGGAAGAAAACCCACTTTTTATTTTACGAGCGCTATATGAGACGCTTATTTTTTTACTTTTTAGTACACTTTTTAACTTAAAATAAGCAGTTTTTAAAAAGTATTTTTTATATATATATATCTTCTGCTAGGAATCTTGGTGTCATTTTTAATTCTTCACTTTTTTATTTTATCCACGTTCATCACATTAAGATAAATTCTTACTTTCACCTCTGTAACATATCTCTTGTTCACTCATTCCTCTCCTTTTCCAATGCTGAGGAACTTGTCCCTGCTTTTATCACATCCCACATCAATTATTCTAACTCCCTACTTGCAGGTGTCACCTTCTAATCTTTTATATAGATAGATAGATAGATACTTTATTAATCCCAAGGGGAAATTCACATACTCCAGCAGCAGCATACTGATACAAAAAACAATCTATATATATAATTCACTAAGCAGCCGACAGGGCACGCAAGACAACCATGGGATATGCACGACAGCCACGCCCGCCAATTCACAGAGCCCCGCCACCAACTCTAAGACCATGGGACGAGAATGCCTGCTGACCCAACCTGACTGTTACCAGCATTCACCGCAATGTACTGGAGTGTAAAACTATCGCAGCTGCTAAGCTTTCAGCCACGTGAGATTGAGCAATAACAGGTCTGTGATGCCCTTAGGTGTCCGTGGCTGCACGCGCCTACACTGAATGGATCAACATGTGTCTACCCGGCGCCGAGAGGCATGGCTAAGCCGTTGAACCCCATTCGTGATGGGGACCGGGGCTTGCAATTGTTCCCCATGAACGAGGAATTCCCAGTAAGTGTGGGTCATAAGCTAACACTGATTAAGTCCCTGCACTTTGTACACACTGCCCGTTGCTACTACCGATTGGATGGTTTAGTGAGGACCTCGGATCGGCCCTGCCACGGTTGCTTGCGGCCTCTGGCGGAGCGCCGAGAAGATGATCAAACTTGACTATCTAGAGGAAGTAAAAGTCGTAATTCCGTAGGTGAACCTGTGGAAGGATCATTACCGGTTGTGCCGACCCGTCATTGGACGGTTAGGACCCGAAACCTCTCGGGCCCGCTTCCCCGCCCTCTCTCCGGAGAGGCGGAGGGGGCGTCCTCCCTGGGAATCCTTCCCCTCCCCCGTTCTGCCCTCCATGCCCGACCGCCGTCCAGCCCCATCGCTCACTCTGGGAGGTGGGGGCGCGGCGGCGGTCCTCCAGTTTTCAGTCACGGACAATTGTATGTTGCTCTCTCCAGAGTTCCATTTTTTCATTCACTTACAGTCATATCCTCAAACCCACCCCATTTGGACAACTGTGTCTTTCAGAAAGTGTTCACCCATTAATACATAATTATGTAGCTTATGCTACGCCGCGGGTTGGCTAGCATTAAATGAAAGAGTAATAAAAATGCAGGTAAAAACAGACAATAACTTTGTATAATGTTAACGTTTAACCCCCCAGGGTGGAATTGAAGAGTCGCACAACTCCAGTTGGTTCAGAGTCTTTACACAAACCCTCAGCAGCAAACACACCACTGCTCCACCTTCACTGCCTATTGTGTTTTACAGGATTGAGTCCAAAACTCTATGAATTACCCATAAAGTTTTACATGGCAGGGCCCTGCACCGGACTATCTCAGTAGGTCCACTGATTCTGGCCATCTCATTGAGCCTCAAACTAACTTGTACTCTACGGGTGACAAGAGCCTTAAGTTCTGTAGCTCCCTGACTTTGGAACAACCTCACTAAATTAATTTGATCAGTCGACAGGGAAGCCCCGAAAGCTACAGCAACCACCCCCCCCACCAAAGGGTCCTTCTTATGACTCTCTACCCAATGTGACTGACCCAACCAACCACTATATTATTGGTGTTTGGGCAGCAACAGGGTTTACATTGAGGATGGCAAAGAGACAAAAGGCAAATCAGATAACATTTAGGTGGCAGTGCTACAAACTGGTTAACAGAAACCAGTAAGAAGCTATCTATGGTCTAACAAAGCTAGCCAGTAAGTGATTAGCTATGGTTTAATATTGTGAGAGAATGAAAAGATAGCTATGATTTAACATAAATCAATCAGAGGCCAGAACTGGTTAACAGAAATCAGTGAGAAGCTAGCCATGGTTTAACATAGTGAGCCAGTAAGATGCTAGCTATGATTTAACATAAACCAATCAGAGGCTAGAACTGGTTAACAAACCAGTGACAGGACAGCTATGGTTTAACATAAACCAATCAGAGGCCAGAACTGGTTAACAGAAATCAGTGAGAAGCTAGCATAGTGAGCCAATAAGACGCTAGCTATGATTTAACACAGGGGTGCCCAACTCCAGTCCTGGAGGGCCGCAGTGGCTGCAGGTTTTCATTCTAGCCCTTTTCTTAATTAGTGACCTGTTTTTGCTGCTAATTAACTTCTTTTGAATTAAGTTTAATTGACTTGGTTTTTAAGAAATGTTTCCCTGAATATCTTCGTCGTTCCACTGAATTGCTTCATTTTTTTCCTTAAATGGCACCAACGCAGAAGTGATATGTGAAGTGAGTGAGCCAACATAAGGCCAGCTAAGTCAGGGCCTGAAACTCCAACCAATTTCACTCCAACCAGCTGCTTAATGAGGCGCTGAGTCTTGTCATTAATTAAACCTGTTCTTTAATTCCATGGCTTGTTGCCGCTCTCATTGTGCAATAGCAGACATTTCCAGAATTAAGGATTTTCTCTTTTCTAAGAGCAGATCAGCATTCCTGAGACCTTTACCTTTCTTTATTTTCAGATATTGTATGATGGTCACAGTTTGCTGGGCCTGTTTTGGCTCATTTTGTGTCTTGTTATTGTTTGGCTGCTAATTAAGGAAAAAGAAACAATTAAGGGGTCTGAGTCTCCAAGAGCAAGTCAAAGAAAATGAATTCAAAAGAAGTTAATTAGCAGCAAAAACCGGTCACTCATTAAGAAAAGGGTTAGAATGAAAACCTCCAGGATTGGAGTTGGGCACCCCTGATTTAACATAAACCAATCAGAGGCTAGAACTGGTTAACAAACCAGTGACAGGACAGCTATGGTTTAACATAAACCAATCAGAGGCCAGAACTGGTTAACAGAAATCAGTGAGAAGCTGACCATGGTTTAACATAGTGAGCCAATAAGACGCTAGCTGCGACTTAACATAAACCAATCAGAGGCTAGACCTGGTTAACAAACCAGTGACAGGGCAGCTAATGCAGGCCCAGTCTTAGGTATTATGGGGCCCTAGGCGAAAGGGGGGTCCAGGGGCCCCCTGGAAGCTCTGCGAAATGCGTGAAAATTAGACCAAGGAGACGTTTTGGGGCCCCCCTGGACGCCGGGGCCCTAGGCGGTCGCCTACTTCGCCTATGCCTAAGGCCAGGCCTGGCTAATGGTTTAACAAGTCAGCGAGATGCTAGCTAGGAGTGCCAAGAAGCAAGGCCCCTGTTGTTTTTAACATTGGCAGTTGTTAACTTCCTTACTGCTTGTTGTTTAAAGTGAAGACTTCCTTTGATGTTTTAACGCCTCTAGGTGGTCAATTTACTGCTATTTGTATTAAACAATATGTGCAGATTCATTGAGTGTAGTAAAAAGTGAGAAGGAGGTGGGCCACAAGCAAGTATTATACTGGTAACCCTGAAAATAGAAAGGTGGGTAGCTCTGCATATGGGCTTTATAGTCTGCTGGAAAAAATATAATGTAATTTTACTTACATAGAAGCTTTAACATCACTTTGCACCTTAACGTGCTTATTTCAAAAAAGAATTTAAAATTCAATAATAATAAAATTGAAAAGTAAGCAAATTTAAAAATGAGATGTGTTACCTGGTCAAAAAGGTAAACTGTGACATCATCAAAGAAGGACACGGCTCCTTTCTTGGACTTGGCCACCTGCTCCTGTTCTTCTGACGCCACGAGAGGTCTGCCGCCTTTCAATAAGCTCTTCAAGTCCTTTCCATCATCATTGTCCATGATTATGATGGGAATAGGATGTTGAATGTCATCATCGCTGTCAGAGCCTGCACTTTGTAAGTGGTACCCCCGGGGCTCGTCGTCAGAATCGTCGCTGTTCTCATCCTCTTCATCTGCATCAATGCCATCCTCGGTAGCTTCTTGGAGGTTCCGACTGTCCAGCTTTCCAAGGTATTTGCCTTCAATATCAGGTTCCTTTATCTTTGGCCATTCGTTCTGGTGGGACAGGGCTAACTTTTCATGCAGCATGCTCGCAGCAGTGTCTGGCAAAAGCACTTTAAGAGCACCAGGAGGCCTTGTGTCAGATATCATTGTCTCACCCTCACGTGGATATACCTCAGAATAAGGAGAGACGAGCTCTTCAAGTCCAGAAAAGCTAACATCTGCAATAGGAGCAGAGTGCTGTGAAGTTACATTCGGGTCAGGTGTGAGGATACCTCGATCATCAGAGGCTTCAAATGAAGTCTCTTGAGTCTGCAGAATGCTAGGAAGAGAATCGGCATCTCTCGCTTCCTGGGTTTCTGACGGTTCTGTCTGTTTATCAGTGGCCACAGCAGCACCTGTGCATTCACCGTGGGCAGGATGACTAGAACCCAAGTCTTCATTTAAGACCGTGCCAGAGCCATCCCTGTTGAAATCATCTAACTTTTTATCGAGTTCTGAATCATTGTCAGAGAAATACGCAGAGTCTCGGTAAGAGTTATGGTTGGTGGTTGAGAAGATCTCTGTAGGGGCTGCCGTCTGAGTATCTGAAACACAGCTCAGGTCATTTTCGGCGTCCACATCTAGAGCTGGCTCAACTTCCGAAATGATTATAGCTGGAGGTGGAAGGGGGACGGAGGCTTGTTCTACGTCACAGCTTAGGACGGTTTCCAAGGAAGAAGGCTCTTTGATGGTAACCTGGGAGTTCCACTCGGGAGACTCCAGATTCTCAGTTTCATAGCCACTATCAGCAGTCTTGTAGGGAGGCTGCAGTTTCTGGTGAACAGAGTTCAATGCTTCAGAAGAACCCGCTAAGCCTTGCATGTCTAGGGAATCTAAAGAATCGGGGGTTTCTGCCGACTGCTCGACCGTCAGGAGTGCAGTTGTAGACATGCTGTCCTCAAGTAAGCTGTCCTGGCTCACCTGATCAGAAGACAGCATGGATGTGAGGTGCAGCAACGTCTCAACCGATGCAATGTCGCTCTCGAGGTCAGTTAAAGGCTCCGTCGGAGAGCAGCCATTTGTCTGTGGTATGCTGTCTATTAAGCTCTCATCGGTGCACTCACCCAGAAGGCTGAGCTCTGGCGGGTTACCAGAGGCGCTCTCCTGCTTGGCCAAGTGTGCGTTTAGAACTGAAGGGCTGCTTTGCTCCACTTTTTGAGAGCTGCAGTTTTTGGCATCGTTGCACGAGATGTCACTTGCGGCACTTGAGCGGGAGGTGGGGTGTTCCTGGTAGCGGGCAGGGCCAGCAGAGGTAGTAGCATTGAGGGTTGAACTGATCCCTTCACTGGTGGAATCCAGTGAAACACCTTCCTCCTCCAGAGACTTCCATTGTAGTGGCATTTCATGAGGGCTTTCAGATATGACAGGAGAAGAGGAAGGCAACGTGGTTTCTACTAAAGGCCGTGGTGTCCCGTTTGCATCAGGGCTGCTACAGTGTAGACCCTCTTTCTCCAGAGAGCTGCAAGAGTCTTCCGCAGACTTCAAAAGGCTCGTTTTTTCTAATTGTGGTTGAACGTCTGGAGTCGGGTGTATCAACTTTGACTCCACTTTGGTAGCAAGCTCAGAAAAACTGTCCAACTCAGCATCCAAAATTTCACTTCTCAAATCAATACTGCTTCTAGAGGACAACAGACTGCTATCTCGGAGGAACAGGAAGTTGTCAGAGAGTTTTTCTGTACTCAGTAACCTGCCAGGACTGGACTGACTAGAGAGATTTTCAATATAAACCATCCCCTGGACCCCTCCTAAGATATCACTGAAATCCTCTTGTACCTGACTCTCTTTGCCGTCTGCGTTGGAGTTGTGCGTGGCCGTGTCCTTCAGCGTGTGATTGGAATTTAGTTCGGGCAGCTCAAGGAATCCACTAAGCCAGGGCCTGTCTTCGGATTGTGAAGTGCTCTCCTTGAAGATATTAGTGTGATAAGGACTGTCCAGGTCACTGGAAGCCTGGGATCCAACTTGGCTCTCTGGCAAATTGGAGTCCTTCGAGTCTATGCTACGGTGGAAGAAATCTAAATCGGTGCTGGATTCCTCTAGAGGAATGTCCTGCAGAACAACGTATTGCTGAGAGAAATGATCTTGATCACTTTGACGTGCCCCTCTGGGGCACTGATTTTCATCTCCCTCTAGGTTACTCTCCCCTTGCTCCTCTAGCTGGATGTAATATTCACTGCCTACTGCTGGCTTGTGAGCCTCAAAGACAGGTAACACTCCAGGAACACTGGCTGAAGTGCTGTGGTTTGCAGCACTGCCTCCTGAGATATTGGAGGTCTCCGAAAATACTGGCTTCTCATATGGGGGCACTGGAAAGAACATGCTGTGATAGTTGACTGTAGTATCCATGGCAGAAGGACTGTGATCTTCAAAGTGGTCATGCTTGGCGGCTTCCCACACATACTCAAAACTGAGACCTCGGCTGGTTTCGGTTACCGTGAGGATCTCGTCCATCTCTCGATGAAGACCATCATCGACAAACTGCTCGAGGATGGGGAAGGACGAATGGCTCATTGTGGACTGCCTGTTGCAAGGATTCGGCTTAAGTGCACTCCATCGCTGTTCAAAGTCATCCTCGGACTCCTTTTGGCCCTGCATGCGGAGGTACGTGAGTAGGCGGTGCACGTCTTCGGCTGTGGCTCTCTTATCAGGAGGAAGCCAGCAGAACTGTAAAACCTCATACCTGCAAAATTTGTGGAAAACAGCGCAATTAATAATAGAACAGGTGTTATGTTTAACTGTTCCATGACACCGTAAGTCTCCACTTTTAGCTTTCACCCTAACCAGTTCACACAGACTTCTTTATTCCAATTCCCTTGTCCTGCAGTGCACATTTGGTTGCAGGTTTCTTATTTTTTTGATCTTTTATTGAATTTATTAAAAGCATGTAATATTCCATACAATCAAGTCAAACCTAACTCGACCTCCACCCATGAGAAAGAGAGAAAGGCCCATAGCCAGAATAAAACTTTAAGAGTAGAAAAAAGGGAAGAGAATCCTTCTGTCCAATTTAAGTGCTTATTCTAAAATATTATTGATTAGATCCTGCCAGGTTTTAAAAAAGTTTTGTACAGATCCTCTAAGTGAGAATTTGATTTTTCCAATTCCAAATTTGTATATATGTTGTCACAGGTGGCTGGGGGGTGACCTGGCCATGACGCCCCGGAGGAGGGCTTACGCCTCCCCCAGACCACGTGGGGGCGACCGCCCTGGTGGCTATGGGGAGCTTTGAAGCTCAACCATGTAGAAGGCCTGCGGTCACCGCCAGGGGGGCGCCCCAATACCTAAAGGAGCCATGGACCTCAGCACTTCCACCACACCCAGAAGTGCTGGGGGGCAAGAGGATCGGGTACACCCGGAGTGCTTCCAAGTGCGCAGCCGGCACTTCCGCCACACTGGGGAGTGCCGGCGGAAGATTGTCGAGAGGCACCTGGAGCACATCTGGGTGATTATAAAAGGGGCCGCCATCCCTTTGTTCAGGGGCTGGAGTCGGGGTGTAGCAGGACAGAGCTCGGAGGAGAGGAGTGGATGCGGACCTGAAGAGAGGCAGTGTGAGAAAGGCCTGGACTTTGGGGGAGTTTTGGGGGGTTGTGTGCTTCACTACTATTGTAAAATATGTATAATAAATGTGTGTTGGGTGAACCATCGCTGTATCCGGGCTGTGTTCCACAATATATATAAAAGCCAAATACCACTGACTCACTCATCACGAAATCTCCCAAAACATGAGGACTTGGGACTTGAAATTTGGAATGTAATTACCCTTGGCCTATAGGTGCTCGCTAAGAAATGGTTTTAAAAATTTCGTGGTACAAGCATGAAATTTCTTATAAGTTTTTTTAGACCCGTTTGCATGTCTGTCCGCTTTTCACGAGAGAACTACTTAACGGATTTAGATCCGTTTCTTTTCTATAATTTCCTTGAACATTCTGTTGATTTTGTAACTTCTCTCATTGCGCTGTGTCATTGTTCGCTTGCAGGAGCAATATATTATGGAAACTCCGAGAGAGACTCATCGGGCTGTGGGGCCTTCCTCACTCACACGTCTGCCGCTGGGCGTAACTTTAACTCCGCTTAGTTAGCGAACGAGAGAAGTACTTAACGGATTTAGATTTTTTTTTTCTATAATTTGCTTCAACATTCTGGTTGATTTTGCGACTTCTCTCTTTGCGCTAAGAATCATAGTTCGCTTGCAGGTGTGATATATTGGTGCTAATCCGAGACAGAGGCTGCAGGCCGAGGGGAGGGGGAAGAGTGACGTCAGGAGTAGAGAGCTGGGCAGGACCCTCCTCACTGTCCTGTTTCACTAATACGCGGGCGAAGCTGCGGGGGGATGGCTAGTAGTATATAACATCAGTTACCCACTGACTTAACAGAGGTGGGTTAGAATTCTTCCAGTTGAGCAGGACAAGTCTACGTGCTAAAAGTGAAGTAAAGGCCATTACAGTTTGTTGCAGGTTTCTTTTGAGGTCAGCTTTAACAATCGAATAGGCTCTTGGTCTGCATTTTAAGGAATTATGAATTAATAATATGACTTTAACTTCTTTATCAAATTTGTAAACGATCATTTTGTTACGAAACCTTATACAGGTGCTGGTCATAAAATTAAAATATCATGACAAAGTTGATTTATTTCAGTAATTCCATTCAAAAATTGAAACCTGATCTTGATTGGCCAGCAAACTCGCCTGACCTTAACCCCATAGAAAATCTATGGGGTATTGTGAAAGGAAGATGCAATACGCCAGACCCAACAATTCAGAAGAGCTGAAGGCCACTATCAGAGCAACATGGGCTCTCATAACACCTGAGCAGTGCCACAGACTGATCGACTCCATGCCACGCCGCATTGCTGCACTAATCCAGGCCAAACTAAATGTTGAGTGCTGTACATGCTCATACTTTTCATGTTCATACCTTTCAGTTGGCCAAGATTTCTAAAAATCCTTTTTATGCATTGGTCTTAATTGATATTCTAATTTTCCGAGATACTGAATTTGGGACTTTCATTATTTGTCAGTTATAATCATCAACATTAAAAGAAATAAACATTTGAAATACATCAGTATGGGTGTAATGAATGAATCTAATTTTCACTTTTTGAATGGAATTACTGAAATAAATCAACTTTGTCATGATATTCTAATTTTATGACCAGCACCTGTAGTACACAAAAATGTATCCATTATCCATGGGTTTGGTAGGGTTTAGTTTAGTCGTTTGTGATTTTCCGACTGTATAATTTACACATCCAAATTTATTGTGTATCATCGGGTTTTGATAAAAGCATGAGGGTAAAGCAAAAAGTAAAGGAAATTTGAAAATGACACGGTAGCTGCAACAGACAGAAGCTGATGCAATGCAACATGTTTGTGTGATGGCTTATGGGTAGTTGAAGCCAAAGTCAAACAAACATGGACACTACGCTGCAGGAATTCACCATTGTTGAACAAGGCACCATAGTGAGACTTCATTGGGCGGAGGGAGTGAAACCTATTGAAATTCACCAATTTGCAGCAAAAGAAAAAGAATGCTATCATAAACAGTCTTGCTGCTCCATGACAGCACATACAGTAGCCGAAACAGCTGTGGTTTGAATGCCTTCCACCTCTCCGTTACAACCCATTCAACTATCATATCTTCGGCCTACTTAAAGAGGCTCTACACCAAGGGTGGTCAATGTTGGTCCTGGAGGGCCGCGGTGGCTGCAGATTTTCGTTCCAACCCAATTGGTTAATTAGAAACAAATCCTTGGCAATCTCAGACCCTTAGGCTTGTTAATCTGCAATGTTAGGTGCTTATATCGTAGATTTGTTTCCTTTCCAAACGATTTGAAGCCTAAAACAGATCATTTTCAGTCTGTCAAATTTTTCTTTGAAGTGTTTTTATTAAAGCAAATAGTGCAGGATGAAACCACTCAGGAATAAATGGGAACAAGTTAGATGGAGGACTGCTGGCTCCTTTGTTATTTGCATCTTATTGCTAGCAAGGAGCCAGTAAAACACTGAATGCAGCTCTTTAAGACTGCAATTAAGGGTGGGGAACCTTAACAAGAGAGACCACTAAATTGAAACATCAAAACATCACTTGAGCAATAAGAACTTCATCAGCAATAAATGACTTCAAATTGAGAAACTGGGATGGAACAAAAACCTGAGCCACTGCGGCCCACCAGGACAGACACTGCCTAAACCCTGATATACACAGTTGCATGTTCACATCTGATGATGAGATTAAGGAGGCAGTGCTGACTTGGATTTGGGAGCAGCCAAAAAGCTTCTTCTCTCAAGGAATGAAGAAGTTGGAGTAATGATACAAGAAGTGCAATGAGCTGCGGGGAGACAATATGGAGAAGTGACAGAACTGTTTTGTTCATCTGCTCACAGTTACCGGTATTAAAGAGCAAGATGTCTTTACTTTTTGACTCTCCCTCATATATTAAAAAGGTAATGAGATGTATCAAAATAGTTGAAGACTTGGAAACATTAATCTGGTGCTAGGAATTTGTGAATCCTTTAGAATTATTTTGAACTTCTGCATAAATATACTAGAAGCAAAACGCAAGTGAGTCTAAGTGCAACTCCACAGCACCAGAGTGACAGTCGTATACCAATATTTGCTGTTGTTTAATTAGAATTTGCTATACCACCCCAGTTTTTTCAGAAGTGGTACGCCTTCATGTGAAATGTGATGCCTTCATTGACACAAAGACATTTGTAGTGAAACCCTGGTTTTCATGAACAGAATTGTCTCTGTTTCCCTCTTTAACAAATCCCATAGGTTTGAGCACAGAACTATTACATCCAACATTTACAAAATGAATCTTGCCTGAAGAAGAAGGCGGCTGCCCCCCTACCCCGAGTTGCCTTAAAAGCTTGCATATTGTAATCTTTTTCGTTAGCCAATAAAAGGTGTCATCTCGCTTGACTTCTCACTACATCCATAATGGCTAACACGGTACAACACCCTAGTACTACATCCAATTTTTACAAAACACAAGGTTTGGTTATAGGTATTTCTTTTCAGGTCCAGCAAGTCAAATTTTAGAAGGGTGTGACAAGGCCCTGTGACCAAAGCTACCTTTTAAACAACTGTTTACAGAACAAACAGTGCTGAGATAACACAAACAGCTGCCCATTCTGAATCAACATTAAACTCTTTGATGGGGAGTGGGAGGCTGGGGAACCTACAGAAACTTGTCATTTATGGCATGAATACCTAGTAGTATATTACCAGCAAGGAAGCAGAAACTGCATGTCATCTCTACGTTGCCAAGCAACAGCCATTTACCTTGCAAGTGACTCCAGACAAGCAGATAAAAAGTGGGGATTGGGTTTCCTGTGCACATGCATACAAACATGGCAGGCTAACGGCTTACCATCTGTCAGAGTACGGTAGGTCCAGTTGAGGCTTGAAGAGTTTGACGTGCTGCTCCTTGATGACATGGATCAACACTTCTCGGTCCAACAGGTGGGAGTATGGCTGTGCGGCGCTCTCAAACAGCTCCCAGAGGGTGATACCCAAGGCCCTGTGTGGGATCGAGACCAGTTAGCAATCAGCATAACAAACCTTATTAAGTAACCGTGTGTGCTGCGTGACATTTCCAGAAAGTGAATTAAATATTTGTTTTTGTTAGTGCTGCTCATGCATTTAAATTGTAAAGTACAACCCAAGCCAGAAAATGAGCCCCAGAATGCAGCAGTCATCGTCCTGACTGGGATGCGGATGCAAATCAAGCTCAGTTATTCATTTATTTTGAGCCACTTCCGGCTAAAAGTCTAGTGTCACCGTGATCTTTGTTATATAGGGGGAGATTCACTCAAAACAGGCCTTGAATATTCTGTAATAACTCTCGATAGGTCAAAGCAGTCTTAATGAAACGATGTGCAATGTGCTCCTCAGTAATATGCGTCGGAGCGTTGAGGTAGGTGCCAGACAGCCGTTGCGACATTTAACCTCCGTCTGCAACTTCTGGGTGCATACCGCCCCGTACCTCTTCATTCAGTCACTTGAATTCTCATCAGGATGGTGGTGTACAGTCTTGAACAGCGTGTCTTTATGGTTTGTGCCTCGTTTAAGCGATGTCAGAATCAACTGGACGATCATGACTTAACGGAAGGCAAGATGGAGCAACGTGTCACACATCGGCAAGGAGCATGGCAGAAACTGAGTCCTTCTTCTGCAACAGGGTAACTTCAAAGGGGCTTTGGCCACCACGATCGGATCCAACACCACCAGGCTTCTTCCTTTGGGGGTCTGCGCAAAGGAAAAGTCTATCGGAAGATCTGAAGGAAAACATCCAAGATGAAATTGCTGGTATTCCCCCCAAGACACTTGCCGATACGTTCAGGAACATGGAGAGCTGTTTCGAAATGTGTCTGGCAGAAAACGGAAACTACTTCCAGCATCGCATGTAATGCAACTGATTACACATATCAAGGGATATAGCAGATTTTTTTGGTTCAGATTGCTTCATCCTAATGGGAGTTACAACAGAATATTCAGGACCTCTTTCGAGTGAATCACCCTGTACCACAATTAAAACACAGAAACTTCAAGAACAAAACAACATAAAGAAAGAAAAGCAAACAGTTTTTATGCAGCACATTCAGACCAAGCAGATAGGACATCAGGATAGGGGAACAGAACCACACACGCATCTTCATTGGGTTTAAGTTGCACTGATATCTAAATAAAAACTAATGTCATAATCTACATAAATAGCACTGTAATCTGTTTGTTCACTAATCATGTAAAAAATGAGCATGTGTATTGCTGTTGGCCCTCAAAATAAAACTTAAAAAATACGGGCTGTACGGCATGTCAGGGAGAAGAGTTATAATGGAGTGGGACAACTGAAAAACCAGTAAAGACAGGGAGACAACTTCCATTATGCAGCAGGCGAATGCTTGGGCTGATGGGAAGACACAGTTACCAGTGTGTGCAAAGTTTTGTTTTAACCAAAGTGGAGTCTCATCTAACACTGCAAATGCAGTGTTTTCATCTCGTCTAACTTGGATATCAATTTCTTTAATTGTTAACTGCTAGATTATCCTTGTTTATTTGCTGGATTTCAGCTTTTCTCAAAGAATACACCACTTTGTCTCATCTTGTGTTGTTTTTATATATGGATCCAAAAAGAGCATAAGGTGTTGCCAAACCATTGAGGAGCAATGTCTATTTCTTTCAATCCCTGAAAGAACTTTTAAAACAACAAAACACCCATTTTAGTAAGTTTTGCAGTTGTGAAATTATATGCGGAATGAAGTTTTACACTAATTTCCAAAACTGTATACGAAAGGAAACTCAACTGTTTCACTTACCACTACCTAATATTTTTGGAGCGAGATTAGTGCCGTTGGGCAAGGACAGTGACAGTCAGCATGGTGCTGGTCAAACATGCAGATGGGAATTTCATTGCTCTGTATAGTACATGAGACAATAACTCTGACATGAAGCTACATTTCTTTCTTTTATCAAAGCAAAACCTTACATTTTCAAAAAAGCTAACACTATCTTACACCTGCATATCTCTATCTATATAAAATCCAATGTATGTACGTCCGTCCGTCCACTTTCACCAGATAACTACTTAATGGATTTAGATCGGGTTTTTTTCTATAATTTGCTTAAACATTCTGGTTGATTTTGTGACTTCTCTCATCACACTAAATATTATAGTTCTGTTGCAGCAATGATTTATTCGTACAAATCTGAGGGACAGGCTGCGGGCTGAGGGGAGCCAGGCAGGGTCTCCTCACTTACGCACCAGCCGCCAATTGAGTCGCTGTACCTCTTGCCACATGTTGGAGCATACCTTGCCTCCACTTAGCTAGCGAAACCTGTTTGTTCAGCAGACATTATCATCTACAGACTATTAAAGAGTAACATTTGACGTTTTTGAGAGAGAGAGAGATCACAGGTACATGTGTTTTAGAGGGTAGCTGCTCATATGAAGAGCTATCACAGCCATGTGCTCTTCTCCCCACAGCTGATGCTACAAAACTAATTTACGTAAACACAAACTAAAATGGCAATGCTAGATGTCTCACCTAGTTTGATGTTCCATAAACCAACAATATTATGAATTTTTAAAAATTACTTTTATAAATATTAATTAACCCAACTGTACAAAATAACAGGGGATTGTAAAGACCACAGCTCACAAAATTTTGATTTATACACTACCAATTAAAAGTTTTAGAACATCTCAGATTTTTCTATTTTTATGGAAATGCATGCAGTTTTAATGTCAATGTTTCACAAAATCAAGGCTTAGAACAAATAATGACAAAAAAAAATACACGCACAAAATTTTGTTCAAATATTAGATTCATCAAAGTAGACTCCATTTGCTGATATAATAGGTAAACTGTGGTAACCCTTTTGATTCAGAATGTCAGTCACTCTGCGCAAGAGACCAACTCTGCCTCCAAGAAAAGAACCCCAGACCATCACATTTCCTTCTCCATGTTTGATAGTTGGGGCCACACACTGAGGAATCATCACCATTACCAACTAGACCCTGTATGATGAACTGAAGATTTCCAATTTCGATTCATCGGTCAGTAAGACTTTCTTCCAGTCTGCAGTAGTCCAGAGCCCGTATTTCAAGGCCCTATTTTGTCCTTTTAAGGAATGGCTTTCTTCCTGCCACTTTCCCTGTCAAACCTGCAGCACAACGTCTCCTCTTCACAGTCCAAACTGTGACATGTTTTTTTGACCTGGACTGTTAAGTTGTGCTTGAAGCTGTTATGCTGTGAGGCGCCTGTGATCATGAAAGCTGATGACCCTCAGAAACTTGTCTTCTGAATGGGTTGTGACTTTACGTCTGCCAGATGTCTTCCAGTTTCCACCTTCTTTGGATGGTGTAGGACACCACTATACCCACTGACACTTTGATTTTTTTATTTTGTTGCAGTTTCTCTAAATGAAAGGCCCAAGGGTAATAGTGCTCTGTCTCATTTCATTTGTTAATTTTCTCGCCATTATCACTTGAATATTGTCCAAGTAGGACTTCAGAGGGTGTAGTGACACAGTCTGTTCCAACTCTGCTTTAAGACATACAGAGGAGGTTTTTTTTTTTTTAGTAATCACCAGAAGTTGAGACACCTGTGCAAATTGTTTCCTTCAGCTTGCAGGGCTTACTTCAATTGCTTTAGCACATCTGTAGGTGTAACCTATTAGTTGTTCCATGAAGAAGGCCCATTTGTAATATTCTGAAATTTCCTTTTTTTTTTCCAGTTTTTGCAAACCTAATACTTTATATTTAAAGCAGTTTGCTGCTTACCTTTTCACCATTTTAGGTCATTCATTGCACTTCAACTGAAATTTGAAGAAAAACTGGGAAAACTGAGGTGTTGTAAAACTTTTGACCGGCAATGTATATCAAAGATAGGTGGCTTCCTAATTAAATAAAGCACCACCAACAGCAAATTATCATCTTTTTGATGGAATAAATTCAGTGCCGCACACTTCCAAATGTGCTGACCTACGCACTTGGCACATATTTATTGAGCTTTGTTCAAGTATTTAGTATGCGACCGTGAAAATAAAGATATGTGAAATTACAACAAACCGTATTTATTACATGCACCTACACCCAAAAGTGGGAGGCAAAGTCAAATTAAAACTTTTTGAATTAATAATGCTTGCATAAAATAAGATTAAGTGAACAAATGATAAATGAATTATTGAAATTCAGTCTCTAAATTACTAAATGATCCTTAAATGCTCTGAAATAATCATTGGTGGTTTCTGCTATCTGCAGACTGTGCTGTTGATTGTCACACCTACCACACATTGCCAGCCTTGTTTTGATCTGCAACTATGACACTCCCATGGATCTCATCTACTAACTCGGGGGCCATCCATCGTATGGGTATCAACTGGTCTTCATTGGTTTCAATGTAGTCATCCTGTGAAGAGATGTTATTGGTAAGAAGAGGTAGCAGTTAAAGTAAGAGGACATGTTTAGTCAGTTCAAAAAATAATTTCTAATCAATTATGTGGGTCATGGGTGATTAGAGCCAATCCTAGCGGCATCGGGTGTAAGACACTAAAGAGCCACATTCAGATGCCTTCTGGGATATGCTCCCACCCCTGTGACCCTGAATAGGACTAAGATTAGGAATGTTACAGCATGTCTGCTAACTACTATTTAAGATTGTGCTGGTTCAATACCAGACACAGTGCTTATTACTAAAAAGAAAAAAGAATGACACATCTAAATAGGCAATGGGTTAAACAAAAGTGTTTAGAAATCACATATTCAGTTTATAGGACTTCACCTACTTGTGCAGTAAAGGTTAGTTAGTACAGATCCTAAGAAAGAATTACACACTGAAAGTCATCGAAAGCAAACAGAGAAAATTATGAAGAAGCAGCAACAATCAGAGGAAGTGTGCAGGTGAACAATAAAAGATTTCTCAAAGCACAGTGAAGGTAATTACAAAGAAAGATGTGCGTGATCAGTTAATTGTTAATTCTAAATGGGTCCCGTGTCAGTGAGGGTATATGAGTGGGCCCTGCAGTGGACAAGAAAGCCCAATTCTGCCGGGGATTGTCTCCAGCTCCCCATGCCCCTAAAACAAATTAAGCCGATTTTATATATTTATTTATATACACATACCCAGAGTAAAATTCATGTTGGCAAGATAACAGAAGAATACCTAAAATATTACAGAAATCTTGTTAATTTTAAAACGATCAGTTAAACAGAAAAGTAAGGATTTAGCAAGCATGAGAAGTACATTCAGAGGGAAATAAAATGACCAGTAGATGGCAGCAGATTACAACTCATGGCTATACTCTGGCACATGTCAACTTTCATACACTCAACTGTGAAAATGTACAACTACTAGTGTGCCTATGGTGATCACAAGAGAACACAGCAAAGTGAAACTAACATTTTTGAGGTTACTTTTATTTATTTATTTATTCTTTTTTTTTTTTTTAACACTGGTATTCTGTCATCAGAAACTCTGCAGCAAAGAATAAATTAAATCCCTTCTTTGTGTATTATTTTAATGCAGGGTTGGCATGGTGGTCCTGTAGAGCAGGGGTCCCCAACCCCCGGTGTACGGCCCGTTTAACAGCTGGGCCGCAAGAGAACTGCCAGCAATGGAGACTCACTCAGTGAAGGGCTGCAGAAAAATGGCTGCCCCCTTCACTGAGGACACTTTTCAGAATGCTAGGCGGGCACAGAGAAACCGAGAAGACAGAGTATTACAACAAAGTATTTTTATGGTTCCTTCAGTTTCTCCATATGACACGAGTCTATAGAGTCTTTGTTTTATGCAAAAAAGAAGAAAAATCTCGGGTTGCAAATGTTGGCGAACTGCTGCATTTGAAGACATCGAGAAAGCCGCTTTAATGTGGTTCAGTGATGCTCGTTCAAGAAACATTCCTATTAATGCGGCACTAATTCAAGAAAATGTGAGGTTTCTAAACTCTCTTAGGACCTCCCCCAATGGGACGACACGGTGAAGAGCGTCCCGAAGTGTGATCGCCGTGTCTGTCGAAGACTGTTTATCTGTTGCCGGGGCAACAGCAGGCTCACAGCTCTTCACTGAAGCAAACAGAAAAGATTTCGATGGGTGATGCAAGGAACACTGTAAATGCAGGGAACAGTATTACTTGGCCACTAACCTGGTCACAACTCTGTCTGACTGTTCTGTCTGTGTATAGGAGAGTGGCAGATCCCGCGACAATAAATAACCGTGCTGTTCCTGTTTCAAGCTGAATAAAGCTGGTTTTGCTAAAGTACTGAGACTCAGCCTCGTGTTTTGGGGTGTAAGACAGGGACTTACAGCATGACCACAATCTTTTAGGATTCGCTACTGTGGTGCCTCACTGCAGTGCTGTAAGCCTGCTGTTGCCCTGCCCCGGCAACGGACAAACAATCTTACACAGACAAGGCAATCACGCTTCGGGACACACTTCAGTGCGACATTCCCAATGGGTGGGGGGTGTCCAAAAAAAGTTTAGTAAACTCACAATATGAAGAAGATGAATGTTCATGTTGAATCCCACCCACCCAACTGCACAGCAGTGCTTCAGCCATTGGGTTTGGGCATCATTTGCTCCCTGAAAGAGCATTATTGCAAGGAAATGCTGAGAAAATTCTCATAACTTGTAGACAGAAGAAGATTAAAATTAACACGATAAAAGCTATTGAAATGATTGCAAACGCCGGTACGCAAGTTAAAGAAAGCACTACAGCGACAAATACAGAATCTCATTACAACGTAATATTTTTTAGGTCACTGGCATTTCATTGTAATGGAATTTTACCTGTATTTGCACTACAGGCACTATTGGGCACCCCACCTTTACCCACTCTGCAGACTCCGTATCCAGCCAGGCTGGAGGAGCCTGAGGAGTAAAATCTGAGGCAGCGGTGGAGCAGCAGCACGTGGGACAGAGGCAGAAGATTCCCGTTGTTCAAGTTGGCAGATAAAGTGGCTACATTCAAAGCCAAACTTGATTTATGGGGCCGACGAATGAACATTGCTAACGTTTGAAACATATCAAAAATCCCAGAGGTTGTTAAAGATACCAAGCACGGGGCCTTCTTTCTCCCAGATGGTGTATTATCACCTATCTCAGCTTTCAATTGAGTTTGAGCATTATTCCCAACCGCAAAAGACCCCCAAAATGGGAAGGAATGGATCCGTACCCCATTTATGAATAAGCCAGGTGAATCAACTTTGTGCTTAAAGAGGATCAACTGCTTGAGGTTGCAAATGATGGTGGCCTTAAAAGTATGTTTGAGACAACTTCAAATCTCCATATGTTTGGGTTAAAGTAAAGGTGGAATATCCTAAAGTTGCCACAAAAGCACTGAAAAGTCTGCTTCCATTTCCAATATCCTATCTTTGTTAGGCAGCGTTTTCTGCAGTGGCAGCAACCAAAATGAGATTACGGAGTAGACTGAACATAAGCAACACACTTCGCGTGTCACCGTCTTCCATCGTCCCCAGATGGGATCGTCTGGTTGCAGGAAAACAAGCTCAGGGCTCCCACTGATTCTACATTATGGTAAGTTTCATAATTTCTATTACGATATTATAACTTAATAATAATAGAAATGTAATGTAAATTGTGTATAAAACTGCCCTACGAACCCGCCCTGAATCCTTCCCCCCACCCTACCGGTCCCTGGAAAAATTTGCTTCTAGTAAAGCGGTCCTTGGTGTCAAAAAGATTGGGGACCACTGCTGTAGAGAGTGCTGCTGCCCCATAGGTCCAGCATCCAGGGTTAGAATCTCACTCCCAGTCACAGTCTGTGCAGAGTCTGAACATTCCACCAGTGCCAGCAAAGGTCTCTCTTTGGGTTACAGTGTTTGTTTCTGAAACACCCTAAATTCTAAATTGCTACCATGTTGAGTGTGGGTATCTGTGTGCGTTGTTACTGCACCAGAGGTCAGAGTTAATTCCTGCCTTATGCCCAGTGTTGCTGGGATAGACTCTGCCCTCCCTACCACTTAACTCAGTAACAAAGGTTGGTGATAGTTAAGCTATTTTAAGACTCAATTGAACAAAAGTGGTGTGTATATACAGAGCATCATGTTAAATATAATTGGTAAACAAATAAGAGAAATAGGCAAGGGTAATAAAACTTGCAATACACTCACAAAACATTCAAATTACAGGATGCAAATAAGAAAGGAGAATGCATTACGGTAATCAATATTTACTCTGCATTAGCTCCACTGTATCTCTTGACTGCATATGAATATAGGTTTCTGTATTAAATACGTAAAAAGACATACAGTACTTCTGCGCTTCATGGCAACAGTAAATATAAACAGTTCTGGCTATAACAAACACACTCTAAATTGGAAGATGAATTAAAACCTTAGGAACTGCCTTTAGCATTACTCATTCATTTCATAAAATGTCTGCATCAAACATGACACCACTACACTGTACGTACCTTGAACTGACTTGCTCCAAATCCATAGTCTCCAACTTTGACGCTCAGGTCTGTTGTAAGATAGCAGCTCCTCAATGCCAGGTCACTTTGAACAGAAGGAAACAGAAGAAATGAGATCGGCAGTGGTCAAGGGTTGGAAAAAATGAAAGACAAAAAGGCAGAGCTGAAAAATAAACGAGTAATACCACGCCTTGCATAGTCCACATCCATATCCTGCTTAATGCATTTTTAACTCTGGTAATGGACTAGCAAGTAGAGGTTCCATTAAGAGGAAGACAATCTGCCTTTAAAAGGCTTTTAAATCACCAGCACTGAAAACAAATAACATACATAACCTGAATAATGTTTCACATTTGAATTTTTTGAAGATTCAACTGCTGGTCCTTACATTCACGCTTATGTGTTGTAATACTATTGAGTAAACTGTCAGATTACTGTACACACGCACACAACATTTCCCCAATGATTTTATTTATTAAGGATATATGAAGACATACAATGGAACTCCTATTGGCAGATGTGTATTTATTTTTTTTTTGTTTTTATTAAAACCATGACCATAAAAGGTTACATTTGTCCAATACTTTTCTAAGACTAAAAATATATTCCTTTAAATATGGTTTGCACACGTTTCAATTTGCCCAGGGAGCGTTTTTTTTTTTTTTTTTTTTTTTTAACAGAACAGACCCCCTGCCACCATTCCAGGCGAGCCACTCCTCAAAGTGGCACAGTCAGACAGCTGGGCAGAGGGCAGGCTATTCATCCACAAACGTTTTACAGAAAGTATTTACACGTACGTGGTGAGGATTTTTCAATTGCGGGGTAACATAATAAGTTTGTCTCGGAGGAGACCACTTTGCCAAAAAAAGTTACAAAAATGCAGTGACAGCAACACCTGGGAAAAGGTGAAGACAAATTTGAGAGTTTTCGCAAAACCTTAACGCAGAAATCATTGCTACAAGCGCTTACTGCACTATTACTGTATAGAGATAACTTTCTGATGACCCAATATACCATGAGTTAAGAAAAAAAGCTTACAAAACAATTTGAAAATCAAGCATAAATAAACATAACTGTGGTTATTTCCTAATAAACCTAACAGTTTGTTCTTTATTTCGCCTTATACAATTTCTGTATTAAGAATTAGTTAGTTGTCGCATACTCTCTTGGGGTCAGAGCTCTACAGCGTCCCTGGTGCAATTACAGGTTTAGGGCGTTGCTCAAGGGCCCAACAGAGTAAGATCTCTTTTGGCAGGAACTTGGATTCGAACCAGCAACCTTCCGGATATGAGTGCAGATCCTTAGCCTCAGAGCCACCACTCTGCCCTTTTATTATATTTTACTATGTACACCATACAAACACATAAACTCTCACAGAAGACTGCTGCTGACATCAGTCTATAGTTAAATCAATTAAAGCTCAACACAGATTCAGTCATATTACACTCATTCTGCGTGGGTACAGAGACATCTTACCCACAATGCATTGTGCAGTAGCAAAAATCACATGGAGAGATACCAGAGTTTCCTGCACTGTTTTATTTTGACATTCACTTGTCTAAAGTCCTCCTGCAGATGTACTTATCAAAAAAAAAAAAGATCTTTTAAAATACAGATCAATTTTAATGTATAATGATATAATAAATGTTCTATCCATTTTGAAACTGAACCTGCTTTCCTCCTTCTTAGCCACTACAGTGTTTTGACATGAAGGATATGAAAATAAATTACGTACAACTAGGAATGCTGGTATTATGGCACGTAAAAAGCAGAACTTACTGTACTAGCAGAGTACATATTCGCCAGTGTCATGAAAAAAAAGTGCACATTATAATAAATATCATTGTGCTCTGTATACAGTGCTGTAAAAAAATACTTTTTCCTGATTTCTTATTGTTTTTGCATGTTTGTCACACTTAAATGTTTCAGATCATCAAACAGATTTAAATATTAGACAAAGATAAACCAAGTAAACACAAAATGCAGTTTTTAAGTAATGATTTTTTTTATTAAGGAAAAAAAACTGTCCAAACCTACATGGCCCCATGTGAAAAAGTAATTCCCCCCTAAACCTAATAACTGGTTGTGCCAATCTTAGCAGCAACAACTGCAGTCAAGCATTTGCGATAACTGGCAATGAGTCTTTCGCTGTGGAGAATTTTTGGCCCAATCTACTTTGTAGAATTGTTTCAATTCAGCCACACTGGAGGATTTCCGAGCATGAACCGTTTTATTAAGGTCATGCCACAGCATCTCGATTGGATTCAAGTCCGGACTTTGACTAGGCTACTCCAAAACCTTCACTTTGTTTTTTTAAGCAATTCAGAGGTGGACTTGCTGGTGTGTTTTGGATCATTGTACTGCTGCAGAACCCAAGTGCGCTTCAGCTTGAGGTCACGAACTGATGGTCGGACATTCTCCTTCAGGATTTTTTTGATAGAGAGCAAAATTCATGGTTCCATCAAATGCTTTTTCACAGCACTGTATTTGACAATTCTGCTGTTACTACATACAGTATTATATATTTCACACCATCTAAATAAAATGGCGTCTTGCTCATTCAGTCTCTAATTTGTGTCTCTAGTTGTTAAATGTACAATTTCTATTCATCAAAATGCTTTTTTGCCCTATTTTAAACTGTACAGATATCCATAAAGCTTTTCATTTTCTTCTCACACATTGTCCTTGCTAGAGCTCAGGTAAACTGAATCTTTGATTTGAGACAGCTCGTTAATCAGCCTACACATAAAGCAGGTCATACGTTAGACTTAGTAATTACTAAAGGACTAAAAGTTGATATAAAGCAGGTCATTGATACGGGTCTTTCAGACCATTTTCTTCTACTTTTTAATATAGAAATAATGATAGAAAACACTCATGAGAAGCATATTGTTAAAAAACGCTTCTTTGACTCATCAGCAACTTTAAAACTTACAAACATTCTAACCAATCAGTCCGTTTATAGTGCCAACTATAATAGCGAGGAGAATGTAAATAGTAAGGTGGAAAGATTTAATACTAAAGTGAGGGCTGCTGTTGACATAGTTGCACCTGAAAAGACAGTTAAAAAATCTTCTAGCATTGTTATACCTTGGAAGACCCAAAGAGTGTCTGATTTAAAGAGAACATGCCGTAGAGCTGAGCGTAAATGGAGGAAGACTAAACTAACTATTGACTATGAGATATTAAAAGTTAAAATAACAGAATACAATAACACAGTCCGTCTTGAGAGGCGCTGCTATTTCTCTAAGCTTATAAATAACAATGCTAGTAATCCCAGAGTCTTATTTTCGACAATTGATCATCTGTTAAACCCAGGTAACTCAAAGGAATGCCTCCTAAGTACTTCCAGTAAAACCTGTGAGGCTATCGCTGTATTTTTCAATCAAAAAATTAATGATATTAGAAATAACATAGTATATCTCCCCAACACTAAGGATCCCCCGAAACCCCAGTACTCCATAATAAATAAATTAGAGTCTTTCACTAGGATAGATTTACCTGATTTGCATAAAATAATTTCTCAAATGAAACCATCCACCTGTGCCCTTGACCCAATACCAACAAATTTTTTCAAAGAAGTATCGGGTGTGCTTATTGATAATGTTCTTGACATAGTAAATTCGTCATTAGATACGGGGGTCTTCCCAGACTGTCTTAAGACTGCGGTAGTTAAACCCCTACTTAAGAAAAATAATCTCGACCCCTCTTCTCTTGAAAATTATAGACCCATCTCTAACCTGCCTTTCTTAAGTAAAATTCTAGAGAAGGCAGCCATTATGCAGTTAAATGAGCACCTCAATAAACATGCTATTCTTGATAAATTTCAGTCAGGTTTTAGAACAAATCACAGCACAGAAACTGCACTCGTTAAAGTAGTAAATGACTTGCGGGTAAATGCAGACAGAGGCCATTTATCTGTTCTCATCCTCTTAGATTTGAGTGCCGCATTTGACACTATTGATCATAATATTCTTAAGAATCGCCTTAGTCAATGGGTGGGCCTCTCTGGCAGTGTCTTAAACTGGTTTGAATCGTACCTGGCAGGGAGAAAATTCTTTGTTAGTTGTGGTAATTATAACTCAAAGACACATGATATTCTATATGGTGTTCCACAAGGCTCTATCCTGGGTCCGCTGCTCTTCTCAATCTACATGCTTCCATTAGGTCAGATTATCTCGGGACATAACGTGAGCTACCACAGCTATGCTGATGACACACAGCTGTATGTATCAATAGCACCTGATGACCCTAAATCTCTTGATTCGCTAACACAATGTCTAACCTGTATCTCAGAATGGATGAATAGTAACTTTCTCAAATTAAATAAAGAAAAAACCGAAATCTTAGTGATTGGCAATAATGGATACAGTGAGGCTATTAGAAATAAACTGGATGCATTAGGATTAAAAGTCAAATCGGAGGTAAAAAGCTTAGGGGTAACCGTTGATTGTAATCTGAATTTTAAATCGCATATTAATAAAATCACTAGGACAGCATTTTTTCACCTAAGGAACATAGCAAAAGTTAGACCTCTTATATCATCGAAAGATGCAGAGAAATTAGTTCATGCGTTTGTCTTTAGTCGACTAGATTACTGTAATGCACTCCTCTCAGGACTACCCAAAAAAGACATCAATCGTTTGCAGTTAGTGCAGAATGCAGCTGCTAGAATCCTTACCAGGAAAAGAAAATCCGAACACATTTCTCCAGTTTTGATGTCACTACACTGGTTACCTGTGTCATTCAGAATTGACTTTAAAATTCTGCTTATGGTTTTTAAAGCTTTAAATAATCTCGCCCCGTCTTATATATCGGAATGTCTGACACCTTATATTCCAAATCGCAACCTCAGATCCTCAACTGAGTGTCTCCTTAGAATTCCAAGAGCAAAACTTAAAAGAAGTGGTGAGGCGGCCTTCTGCTGTTATGCACCTAAAATCTGGAATAGCCTGCCAGTAGGAATTCGCCAGGCTAATACAGTGGAGCACTTTAAAAAACTACTGAAAACACATTACTTTAACATGGCCTTCTCATAACTTCACTGTAATTTAATCCTGACACTCTGTATATCCAATTCATTATAATAACCATTCAAAATCTGTACTAACCCCTACTCTCTCTTCTGTTTCCTTTTCCGGTGTCCTATTGGTGGTGGCTTGTGCCACCACCATCTACCCAAAGCACCATGATGTTCCAACAATGATGGATGGATTAAAAGCCAGAAGTCTGTATAACCATCAGCATCAAGTGACTCCGTGAGAACCCTAACTACAAAGAGGACTATTTCATTTATGTTAGGTAGAATGCCCAAAGGGGACTGGGCGGTCTCGTGGCCTGGAACCCCTACAGATTTTATTTTTTTCTCCAGCCTTCTGGAGTTTTTTTTTGTTTTTTCTGTCCACTCTGGCCATCGGACCTTACTCCTTCTTATGTTAACTAAGGTTGTCTTATTTTAATTTCTTATTTGTCTTTTATTCTTCTTTTCTTCATTATGTAAAGCACTTTGAGCTACTTTTTGTATGAAAATGTGCTATATAAATAAATGTTGTTGTTGTTGTTGTTGTTATCACAGCAGCAACTGGAGCGAGGAGGGGCAAAGTCCTGAAAGAAATATCAGGAGGCCGGCTACACCTAATTGAGAGTTGTAAATCGACCAGAGAGCAAAACGGAAAAGTCTACAAAGATAACATCCCAGACTGGAATTAAACAAGGTCACCATTACTGTGAAATGGTAAATATCCACTGCAGGACTCACACTCTAACACAACCTGTAAAAGCATCATACATATACTGCAGCTTCTTCTAAGTTCCACAAACCCTAACTGTTTTATAAATATTTCAACAGCTAGGAGGTGTCTCCCACCCCCAGTAATTTGACGTGAAAGACCCTAAGGGAGTGGTAACGCAATAGGAGTCCATCCAAGTAATGGTAAGTAACAGCTCTTCATTTTAAGACAAAGGATGCCAAACAGAAGGTTTTGGAACAGAGTCTCGCTCAGACATCACAACTATTCAGGTTTCTGCATACTAAAAAGCTGGAAAACCTTCAGGTGAAAAATATTTGCATAAAGCTGGGAGGAAACTAACAGTATACTTAAATGCTGAAGAAACAAACCATATAAAAGTTCAAACTGATAGGGAGAAAAAAAACAAAAAAACACACATACATTTCAACTTAGAGTCCGATCTGTAGTAGGTTATAGACCTTGGCTCAAAGTCTGACGACCACTTTGGAAATTTAGTTTACCCTAATTCTTTTATTCCAATTTTGGCACTCGCAGACGAACTTGGGGAAGCCCATCATGGCGCCTGTGGCCTGCTTACGTGAAATCCAGATGCTCTAGTGCACCCCTAGCAACAAAATCACTGATGCTGGAGCTATTCCCAGCATACTCAGACAGCATCAGGATGTTGTTACCAGAGATGAACACGTGACGTACGGAAAGCCAACAGGTCCAACTGGAACAGAGTGAGAAGGGGGTAGCGGGAAGAATCGAGGGAGGGAATCTGGCGGCGGACAGATGGTGTTTCAGTCATCCTACAGGCTGGGAGGAGAGAGATTGAGTTACGCCTTGGCATGAACACATTCTTTCATACTGATCCAATAGATAGCACTTGCACCAGAGCGCTGATTCAAGCTGTCCTTCTCAATTAGAGACAGCGTCTGTCAGAGATAAATGGATAGATATTTTAAAACTTCTATAGGGCCTGGATAACACATATATTATTGGAGAGGCACAGGAGATACCCCTGCCTTAAAAAGGCAAAATTTTAAAAGGCAGAGAAAGGTACACAATGTCTCATAAACTAAGTGCTCTACTGTAAAACTGTATATTTACTAATACTTTATATTTGTATAAATACACATATCATATTCATATATAAAATGACAGATGCAATCCGTAACATTGTCATTTTCTGATTTTAAATCTATTACCGTGAGGGGAAAAAAAAAGACAGTAATAAACTGCCTACGAGTTATAACTTGAATATCAAAAACAGCACCTGCAGGAACAAAGATATTTCACCACCATTTGAATATTCTGCTACAGAAAACTGGTCTGGCAAGCCGACAAAACAGTTTTCGTTGGGGGAAAAAAAAACGAGGCAGGTGCTTTAACTGCAAGTTTCACATTACTGGAATAATGTGGGATTCTGAAGCGGTTCTCTGATTGACAGCAGGAGGAATTTATTTTAAGCCATCATTTGGAACAAATCTGATGCACAAAAGAAAAATGAAAATCTGGCTTTGAACTTGAACTTGGCCTCAATTTGCCTTATCAGTGTTAGCTTCGACTGCCCAGTGACAGGCCACTGGAGTAAACATATATATGGAAAATATTGTGACATTGTCCATTTTCACTTCCAAGTTTTCTTTAATTTACAACATCCCTGAACAAGATTGACCCCTTTTGGGGTGAAGTCTCTCACTGCATGTGAGAATCAAAGTCTGTGGCTCAACAAAAATGAATCGCTCCATTTGAAAGAAACTTGGAGATGTTCCGGTCATCATAAAATGCTAGAAAGTCCTATGATTTAGGGCAAAATTGGCCAAGCGGGTCTTACTCTACAGAGATAATGATGTTGCCTTTTCTGTGCACATTTGTGCCCTATCACAGCTGCGGAAGAACGATATAAATTTTCCAACAAGGTTCCAACAAGGTTGGTCTAGATAGGTTTTTACTTTCCATTCCACCATAACACAATACTGGCCTGCAATATTTTACTGCTAAAATCACAGCTTTTATGTAGCGAAAGCCACTTTCTCGATACTTCAGGTTTTTATGGCTACTAGAGAATTCATAAAAAGTATTGAGGATATTTTTCATGAGAAAATACAGCTCCTTTAAATGATTTCATCCTAATTCTTAATCACCCTTAATGAAATTTTACCTGAGGCACTTGAAATGCAATTTTTGTCATGGAGATTACATGTAACCTGCCAGCTGAGATCAAATGGCATGATAACTGAAGCATGCCAGGGTCTCTAGAATGGTGTGTGTAAGAACGCAACTGACTGAATGAAAATGCCATCCACACATTGCAGTTTCACCACCCCTTCCCATGATACTTAAGTGACACTCTTTCTACTCGAGAAAAATGCTCATTTTATTGATTAATATGTGTAATGAGAGAGAGAGAGAGAGAGAGAGAGAGAGAGAGAGAGAGAGAGAGAGAGAGAGAGATAGATAGAGAGATAGATAGAGAGATAGATAGAGAGATAGAGAGAGAGATAGAGAGATAGAGAGATAGAGAGATAGAGAGATAGAGAGATAGATAGATAGATAGATAGATAGATAGATAGATAGATAGATAGATAGATAGATAGATAGATAGATAGATAGATAGATAGATAGATAGATAGATAGATAGATACTTTATTAATCCCAAGGGGAAATTCACATTATACATTTGTGAACAAGGTTACTTAAATGAGAAATAATTTAAAATAAAAAGCAACAACTAATCTACTCAAACCTACTTTTTACATCAAGTCAGTCAAAAGATGAATGATGGGAATCATATGTTAGTTTAGAATCCAAGCTGAATTACAAAGGAGGCCATTCCATTCACTTGGCATTCAGTCAGAGCCACGACAACAAAATTTGGCTTACCAATGCTGTATGAAAAGTTAAGATGATGCTGGACTTCAGTTTGAGCATCTTGATTAATAAAATTCATGTTTTTTTTTTTTACTTACGTTATTTTTGATTATCTATTTAATCCTTTCAGAAGTTAGTTTTGTAAAATTGAATAAGCAAATTCTAGGATCAGAGAAAATGCAGCTATATCTACCTCTTTTGTTATTAATCTTTAACAATAATTCTTCTTCAACCAAAAATGCAAGGAGCAACTATTTGACTTCTAATCATTGAAATTAAGAACTTCATATGCACTCGGCCCTTGTCACATCTGTAAATACTCAAAATGCTTTAGAAACGGCTGGTATTAACAACTAGCCTAATTAAATGCTCAATGAATACAGATAAATAATTAGGCACATTTTTTAAAATTACTTCATAATAAAAAAAGGCCTGAAACAGATGTCTAGTACTGTAGTCTTTAATTGAAAATGTCCAGTACGAGTATTAACACTTCCCATTGGCAAAGAGATTGCGTGGGGTGACAAGGACATACGAATAGGACACCAGCAGACATAGTTCAGCACAGTAAATCAACTCAACACTCCACAGGGTGCCAGGATAATTTCATTAGGGCCTCAAGAATGTCCTAGCGCCTTTTGAGCAGTAACACAGTAAAATCCAAATGTGAAACTATCCTTTTACACTAAAACTGCACACTCATCATATTAGGGCAACAGTTGACAAGTGACACTCCACTATCCATGAGAGCTGTGTAATTCAATACCCTCAGCCTTATTCTGAGTATGCAAAATAGCAGAATTTAGCTGAGCGGTGAAGATTACTTTACACCCATCTCCTGGCCTCACAGACATGGATATCTTGGGGTAAAAATTGGGAAAAAAAAGTTCTGTTGCGCTCAGCTGGCCTTATTTGGATGCATCTGCAAGTCATTTAAAAATGAACAAAGAAGTGTCTGAATTAATATAATGAGAAGGAAAAAAAAGAAATTGCTAATTAAGATCCACCTACAGTACATATGAAAGCCACATGTGGTACTAAAAATAAAGCACTGTGGATTCTCAGCAATCAAAGTGATCTTCTCTAAGAAAGTGCTTTATTCCAAACACAGGCTCTTCACAGAAGAGAAAAGAATAGGCAGACCTGTCAGTGGCCATGACTGCATATAATCAAGATACCAATACGTAAAGTCTAAAAGGTATTTTATTTCATAATGCGCGGTGCTACTGCTCCAGAAATCAGAGCTTGATTCCTTGACTGGTCAATGTTGGCATGGAGTTTTCACAATTTTCCTTTGTCCATGTGTACATTCCCCAGTTTTCTCAAACATCCCAAAGCTCCCTGTACAGCTGTCAACTGGTGACTCTGAAGTGGCAGAGAGTGAGAATGTTTAGCTACAGTATGAACATGAGCATGCCTAGTCCATGGCCCAAAAGGTTCAAGCTAACTTACTTGGACCATGTCTGAATAGAAGCAGATTCAGAAAATGGATGGATGTTACTTTAAATAAACATCTCCAAAACTCTTGTCCTTTGCTTTATTTCACTTTTAAAATTTGCCTCTGTAGATGTTCAGGTCAGATCAGGTCAGGTCAGGGAGCATGCACTGGTACAGCGCATTGCTGTAGCCAACACTCAATGAAAGAGCTCGGGATTCTGGTTGGCAATCCCCCAGGCAGACACATGGTTCAGTCCCACCCTCTTGAAATAACCATCTATCTGCCATAGCAAGGTGTTACGTGGGCGTCCCCTTGGCCTGGTCCAGCTGCTCAGGTCCTCAACAATGAAGATCCTGCGAGTCGGATTGCCCTTGGTTAATCGTGCCACATTGTCGTAGCGCAGTAACTGACGCTCCCTCACAATGCCAGTAATGTGCCTCATTCAGGACTCCGCGAGCAACACAAAGTCAGACCAGTGGTACCCAAGGATTCTCTGAAGAGGCACAGTACTGAAGGAGTCCAGTCTTCATCTCAGGTCACTGGATAGCATCCATGTCTCGCAATTATATAGCAAAACAGAAACCACCAGAACTCTAAAGATTTGGACCTTTGTCCTTTTGCAGAGATATCGGAAGCGCCACACACCCCTTTCCAGTGACCTCATGAACCCCCGTGCTCTCTGAATCCATCTACTGTCTTCATAGGAAGAGTCACCAGAGATATGAATGTCATTTCAGAGGCAAGTAAACCTCTCGACAAGGTCGACACTCTCTCTACAGACAGACACACTGCTGATGGCTGTGCCCAAGAGGTCATTAAAGGCCTGGATCTTGTTTTTTATTTTTTATCTAGGACACTCACAATAGATTGTAATGTAGATGTTGCTTCTGATAAATAAAACTCCAACTCTCCTCTACTCCAACACAAAACCTTCTCACCAGAAAAAATTCTAATTCTACTAAATTCTTTATGTTGTTAACAAAAAAAAGCGTTTTATTGCAACCAAATTTTGACAATCCTGCAGTGACCCACCCATAGTCTGTTTATATAACCTCATTTGCCACAGCTTACCTATGCACAAAGTTGTTTTTGTGTAGATGTGCAACACCAGCCGCAATCTCACACGCCATCCTCTGTAGCTGCAACAATTCACCGCTGCCATGAGTTCGTTCTTGCTGATTTAGGAGGTATCCTTTCAGGTCACCCTATTTGGGGTGAAGGGAGGTTGGAAGTGGTGAGAGACAGAAAAAGAGAAAAAAATTCAGCAAAGGTCCACGTAGGTAAGAATTAATTCAATTTGGACTAAAGCAAGCAAGCAGCTCTCACATTCTGTACAACAAGCTCTGGAAAATACAAATGTGATGTACTTAAAAACAATACTTTTTGTAGCAGTGTAGTAGTAATTAAGATTCCATTAACATTAATTTTGCAATACCAGCACATTTATAAGTCTTAAGAGTTGTACAAGCTTAGCATCAATTGTTTAGTCTTTCCGCAGACACTCTCTTCTGCTGAGTTTGATGAGGAGCACTTGACATAAAACTTCACTCCATTTAAGCAAATGGAGATTAAGAGGTGACATGACTGAAGTGCTTAAAATCATGAAAGGAATTTGTGCAGTGGATCTCAGCTGTTACTTTAAAATAAATTCTGCAACAAGAACAGGGGGTCAAGGTTGGAAGCTTGTTAACGGCAGATTTCACACACGTGTTAGAAAGTTTTTCTTCACGTAAAGAACTATAGACACGTGGAATAAATTCCTAAGTAATGTGGCGGAGGGCAGGACTTTAGGGACCTGCAGATCTCGACTTGATGCTAATCTTGGAATAAATAGGAAGGACGAGCTTGTTGGCCTAAATGGCCTATTCTCTTCAAAATTGTTCTAACATGACCTGGGCAACAAGAACAACATCCATAGATATTTACTTGAGGCTCAAGTAAAAGTTTTAAAAATATGTGGAAGAATTGGGACAACAGATAAGTAAATGTTCCTGCTGCAGTATCCTCTCATGTTTAATGTCATCTGATTTCTAATGAGGGCAGCAGAATCAATCAGTGAATTAATCTAACAGGTTATTACTGGCTGGATGGTTTCAAGAACACCTAAAGCAAAGACAAATCTCTACAGTCTGAAGTGCACTTGCAAGTGTGTTTTTAAAATTTTTTTAAGTTAAAGTACAAATTATGGGTGCACACGCTGATGATCGACTGTATTACATGGTACAAACAGGCCAAGATTGATTACTATTAGAATGTCACACACTTAGTGCACAATTGTCATACTGGGAACAAACTTTTATTTTCAATTAGCCATAAGCTAAAATGAATTGCAGTATCACTGCAGAGTGCAGTACATGCTGAATGCATACAAGTATTTCAGTTGGCATGGCCTATGGGTTCAGATCAGTTACTGTAGTGATTTTAACATTTTCTGACAGTGTAGAAAGTGACTGAAAAATGAAAGGCGATCTTGTTAATTCTAACAAACGGTACTTCACAAACATCACCAACATTAGCACTGCTGTTGCACTGCTTTCAATCCAACAGATACTGCATGACAAACATTAGCACTGCTTTTGGATATCATTTTTCATTCCAGCAGAAGGTGCACCACAAAAATTACCACTGTCGTTGCATTGCATTTTTCATTTTAACAGATGGTGTATCACAAGCATTAGCACTGCTTTCTTTCCAACAGATGGCGCATGACAAACATTAGCACTGTATTTGTGTTGCACTTTTCATTCCAACAAAGGGTGCATGACAAACATTAACACTGCTGTTGCATTGCAATTTCTATCCCAACAAATGTGCATCACAAACATTAGCACATCTTTTACAAATCCCATACCAAATGGCATATAATAGAGACACAGCAGCTGTACGGACACACAGATAAAGACACTTGTCTAAATTTCAGACTACTATAGTAACATACTCAAACCTGTTTCAACTAATGCAGGAATGTGGAGGGATTGGGTTAATACTGGCAGCATGAAGTGTAAATCAAGAACCAGCCCCATACAGTGCGCCTTCCCACTGCGGGGCCCACACACCCGCACTGAGGCAATATGAAATGATCAATTAACCTAACACGTATGTCTTTGGAGATGTGGGAGGAAAACAAGAGTACTAGATGAAGTATGTGATTCATCGCCAATTTCACAGTACATAGTTAGTTCATCTGTGTCTAAAATTGTTCCAAATTTTGTGAATTGCTTAGAGCAACAAAAAACATTAAAAAAAGAAAAAGAATTCTATATATTTTTACAGGCAAAATATTTCCATAGTTCTAAAACTTAAAGCACTGGTAGATGAAGAGACTCTCACAACTACACAGAGAATTAAACGGTGATGACTAAAGTATAAATCACCTTTTTCAGAAATGTTATAAATATAAAAAACTGATAATACACTAAAAAGATTAACTGTAAAGCATGCCAAGCATTGCAGGTGCCTTATCACTTGAGTTTTTTTTTTTTTTTTAAATGTTCTGAACTCAGGAAACAATTTATAAGGTCTAAGCATATAAAACAAGCTATAAACAAATCACTACAAAAATGAAATAAACAAAAGCTGAATAACTGGCTGGAGACAAAAGTATTTGGAACTCCTAATAAAGATGATCATTACCAATGACAACTTTAAAGGAGTATAAAGTTAAAGGTTAGTAGATTTTTACCCCAGGCAGAAGGATATTAAGTCCCCATTCCAATGCCATAATTTTTTTATCTTTATTTCTGGGCGCCACTTGTCTACCACAACTGAAAGTCTTAATCTAAATAAACATGAAGGGCTGATCCATACAAAATGAATGGAAACAAACGAACAAAACAAAAAAAAACCAAAAAAAAAAAAACCAAAGAGTCCCATTTATTGGCATACACGCTTATTTGGATTATGTAACTCACTCAAGGTCACAGTGAAGTGCCGGTGAGCTATGAACTGGCAACCTTTTGCTTAACCATCCAACACCTTAGCCACAATGCATACTTACTACTGGGTCAAAGTATAGCACTGAGATGTTGATTTTTTTTTTAAATTTTTATTTTTTATTTTTCCAGATGGACAACACACATTGGGGGGGGGAAACCTGTAAAGAGCTGTACCTTTAAAAAGGGAATGCTTAATTATGTTAGGATTACAGTTTAAAGGTTCACAGGTAATTTTAAAACTTTGCCACAAGGGGGCAACAGTACCATGTCTTACTTTTTTTTTTTGCTTCAGCACTTTAACAAGCAACACAAGACTCTGCTGTTATGTGAAGCCAAAGCTAATCTTGCACTCCATATGCAAGGCATGTCCTTTAAGCTAAATATGGCTCTATCGTTGACACTCATTTATCTCATTGCATGTTACCAATGAGCATTAAGAAATGCCCACTTGCAAATGTTACTGGCTACATTAGTAATGTGTTAAATTGTTATTTTAAAAAAAAAAAAAAAAAGGTACCGAACACAGGAGAAGCTTGTGAAACTGCAATTAAAAAAAAAAAAGTACATATATAATTTAGATTTTAAGGGAGGCTATTAGAACATGCAACACTGTCCATTTGTTTTCATTTCGTTAGAAAATAAGAAGCATCACTTTGGTAAAATAATTAACACCCAAGCTTCGTATATATTAGCATTCGAATATTGACTTTTTTTAGTAAATACTATTTTGTTACTTTTAAATGCCCTATTCTTTTGCTGAATAACTCAAAAGCAGCTTATTATATACTACAGTTTTGTGTCTGTAATACTTTATATTATACACACATAAATGCAGCTGTGGGCAAAAGCAGGTTTACAGTTGTGAGTACATGAAACACTGAGTTTGGTCTCGTATTATTATTTGTTTATTAATTATTGAATTGTCTTGTCTTATTATTGTTACTGTTTCGTATCTTTACTTAGCAAGCAGACTACCAGAATGTGTAAATAATGAAGGCCAGCAATTTGAGCACTTGCAAGATTGTACCTGTAAGTGCACTGTGCCATTGCGACATTCTTTTGAGTTAATAAAGTTATTGTAATAATTATAACCTGCATATGTTTTTCCATACAAACAACTGCAAACCTACTTTTGCCAAATCCAGAATACGTGCACACGTGTATTTAAAATAAAGTCTACTAACTCTCAACATATATTTATGTATAATATATATACACATATACCTGCATATTATATTATATATATATATGTGTATATATATATATATACACACACATACACATACATATATGTGTGTGTGTGTGTACATATATATGTATGTATGGTTATAATTATTATAATAGTTTTATTAACTCAAAAACTAAGAAAAAGACAGATAATACAAAAAAATAAATACAATAATTAACAAATAGATATTAATACAAGAACAAACTGTGCATTGTGTACTCACAACTGTAAACCTACTTTTGCCCTCCCGTTTATGCATAGATATATGTAATTATGTACACACATATTATAATATATACTGTATATATATATATATATATATATATATATTCATTCATTGCATTTGTAGTCTGTGTCACTATCTGATTGTATGGGTGGTTACCTACCAGGTAACGCTTGTGGTTGGAGCCCAGAATTAGGGCGAAACACGTGTCGCGTACTCTTTGCATTATTTGACAGTAAACTATTTCAACCATTCTATGATCTGCTTCTCGCAACTGAAATGAGGGCACCGTGTCGGATGTTAGCCGACTTGCTGACCAACCACAAGCGTTACCTGGTAGGTAACCACTCATACAATCAGATTGTGACACAGACTACGAATGCAATGAATGTAATTACCCCGATCTACATGCTGTCAAATGAATGAACCACACGCCGTGGCGCAACGTTAGAGGCTTTGCCTCTGGTGCTGACGTCCGAGGTTCAATTCCCCGAGAGGGGGGTGCAGTGAGTGTGTACGCCTGATGAGCCCAGAATTAGGGCAAAACACGTGTCGCGTACTCTTTGCATTATTTGACAGTAAACTATTTCAACCCTATATATATATATATATATATATATATATATATATATATATATATATATATATATATATATAGATAGATATAGGGCGGCACGGTGGCGCAGTGGCAGTGCTGCTGCCTTGCAGTTAGGAGACCTGGGTCCTCCCTGTGTGGAGTTTGCATGTTCTCCCTGTGTCTGCGTGGGTTTCCTCCGGGCGCTCCGGTTTCCTCCCACAGTGCAAAGACATGCAGGTTAGGTGGATTGGCGATTCTAAATTGGCCCTGGTGTGTGCTTGGTGTGTGAGTGTGTTTGTGTGTGTCCGGGATTGGTTCCTGCCTTGTGCCCTGTGTTGGCTGGGATTGGCTCCAGTAGACCCCCCCGTGATATACACACATACATACATATATACACACATACATACACACATACATACACACACTTATGCATACACATACTTAAACACACATGTACACTTATTTTGATATGTATTGCCAATAGACATATTGAATCCAAAGAGTGGAGTGCCAAGTTGAGTTCCTAACAGAAACAAATCTATCAAGACCTACTGAATCAAAATGCAAGCTCCTCAACGATCACTGTGTCAAAACGCTGGAACATCGGTGGTGCTCAGAAAGAACTGAAAGAACTGAGGGTGTGTGGAGAATGGCAAAGGGAACCTGTTGTGCATCTTACTTACAGTTTTGCTGCTCGGAGCAAGCAGGCTCTAGGTCAAGCCTGAACTGGGTACTTCAAATGATGGGTGGGGGTGGGTTAAGCAAGGAAATCCATGTGTCTGGGTGTCTAGGATCTGACATTTCCATGGAGCTTGAACAGTAAAAGTCAATGAACTATTGCTGATCTATCCTGCGCGAGCACCTTGAAGATTACTCTGCACTGCTGCCCTGCTTATCGACTCTACCATAATTCACTTGCATATACTCTCATTAGCTTATCACATACATGCTCATCTATGGTCTTTCTCTTTACACACAGCAGCCCCACCCCCACCTGGTTCGACTTCACTTCCAGGGTAAGCCACCACACACTCATTCCCTTTTTTGTTTTATGAGGGGGACTCCACTTCCGCAGGCACACCTGTCATGTCAGATGCCTGCTCTGTGCTTCAAGTGATGCAATACAGTGTGAGAGCTGGGCCCAAAGTTAGGACTTTCAGCCTTACGTCTGAAACCTTGGCATCATTTATCTCAAATGAAATGTTGGCATCTTAAGCAAAATACAGAGAGCTGATAAGGTAAATACAAGCTGAAGTTTAATTCCATGGTACAAAGGAATGGAAATGCATGAGCAAAATGCTTATCAGTGCTACTGCATCTGTTACATTTATGCTGAAGATTTGTGCCTTCAATGCAGACAAAATGAACTATACGCCTTAAGACTGCTAGCCATTTTTACTCTTGCAGCTTTAACGCAGAAAGCCGTTTCTGGATTTCAAGCCACACACAGCACAACACTGACCTGGCTTCTAAACATTAATTTGTAATCCCCAAGCCAGTTTTATAAGCCATCATCAAGTAAACACATAAAGAAGCATCTCTGGCTTGAACTATACAGCACTACAAATCTCGCAAAGCAAACTTGACAACAGACTTCCAAGATGCGAGGAGAAAGTAAGGAATGGCTGCCGTGACCGAAATAAGCGCCAGAGTGCTGAACGTGGGAGCATTTGGGAAACTGCTGAATGTGACATCGGCTAAGGCCGCTGAAAGGGATAGTCAGGGCTGGCTGGCATGGCAGCAGCACAACAGCCTCATTACACTACTGCAGTGAGCTAAAAATAGGTAAGGGCTTCCTTAAAGCTCCACTCCTTCACTCAGAGTACAGCTTTACATGAAACAAGATCTTCTCAGCTCAGCTATATTGAGAAATATCGACAAGCCCATTTTTGTGCCACCTTTTTGCTCTTGTGGAATGCTCAGCTCTTTATTGTTGAACTTGTTCGACAATCGCGTTAAGCTTGTGTGTTTCCAGATTAGCCAGGTTTTTAATGAAGCAATGATGTAAATATTCCATTAGTTATATTTACATGTATCTGTTTAGCAGAAGCTCCGAAGGGATTTACAAATCACAAGCTTAAAATTCACAAAGATAATAACCTGGCTACCCATGGTATACAAATAGAAAGAATCTTGAATAAGTCTGCAGTAAGTATTCTCAGAACTGATGGTTTTCACCTAACCATACACAGATTCTGTTTTTCTCACCTCTACTGCCAGCCACAAGGCCTCAAAGCTCATTACACATGTGATATGATATTGTATATAATCTTGTGACGCGAAATAATCTCTTTGCATTTGTCGTAGCTGTTCAAGCACAACCTAGAGTGCTGTGCACTGTATTAAAATAAACCGAACAAAATGTTCTTCATAAAATTTCAGAAGGTCTATGCCGGGCCTCACATATCCAAGAGTCTAATGCAACTGATGGCAAGCATGGATGAAATTCTGAAAGCCAATGCTCACGCCGCCACAGCTGCTTGGGGGGGGGGGGGGGGGGGGGGCGGGGGGGTTTGGGGCAGCCTGTCACTTCAGAGCCTGAAAACAGCTGCATGTGCTTTTCTATATTTGCACTGTTTTGAAGTTAACCAGCAGTGTTTACCTGCCACCAGTGGAAACTACAGCACCAAGTTTAAAGAAAAAACTATTTTCTGGACAATATTTAAAAGACACAAATTTAAACCCATGTGACTCAAACTGTCATTTTAGTAGCTCCAGTTCAGGCCTAAAGTCTAAAAAAAAAACACTACTGATTATACTACTTTTGGTATAAATAACTAATTCCACTTATTTATTAGATTCCAGAAAAGAGAAATTTTATGGCAGTTTGCCGTCTTCTCAATTGCTCCAAACCAACCAGGTAAGACCAAAAATTCATCATTCTGCTAATAATTTACCCGAGACTGAACAGGTTAGGAGGAAACTCTTAATATTTTCTATCTCTACTTGTGTGTAAGACTTGCAGAGCATGATGTGCAGACCTGAGCAGGATCACCCATCAGACAGAAACTGAAAATGACTGAAGGCCCGCCTAGGGGGCAGTAAAAAGCCATGCATGTCCAGAGTAAAATGAGATGGTGTCATTCACTAGCGTGACAGGTGCCTTGGAGCAGCATGTGCCAGTTGCCCTGAGATTGTTTAAATTGTAAGAAATGTAGGTTACAGCTGGCATGCAACATTTAAATATACGCTGCTAATAATCATTAATAAAACGATTACTAGGAGGCTGCAAATTTCTTGTATGCCTTTGAAGGCAAAATGTTCTCAAACGGGCGTCAGTGTTCCTTTTTCTGAATTGGATCAAATGCATAATTGAAAGCCCATTGGAGCTAATCTGAGGTTCAATACATTAAGTATGTAATTCAGATGGAAGCTGTGGTTTTGTTCCTCCACATCAACAACCAAACCACCATGACGGGATTCAAAATTCAAGGTCCAGGGTTTTAAACTGCAACCTAGTTTTCCTATAATTTAACCCTAACCCTTAGCATCCTTCCTTTAAATACTGACATTCTACATCTTGCATCAAAAACCTAATGGAAACACCTGCACACAAAAACAGAAAATTTTGGATTGTAATAACATGTAGCATGATGATGCAAGAGAAGTATGAACGGTGAGTCCCTGTGGCATGGAGCCCAGCAACAATATGCCATCTCATGTTAGAAACAGCCAGCAGCAAATCACTCAGGATGACACATTTTGCACCAACTAAACAATATTCTCTTTATCTATAAAGCTTTCAGATGAAGTCCTCCACCTGCATGCTGGGCTAAAAAAATGTCCAATCAATAATTTAAAATGTTTGTTTTTCTTTCTTTCTTTTTTTTTATAATACAACTATTTAGCTATTTAGATTAATGTTTGCAGATACAAGGTAAAGCCCAGAAAGAGGTCTTTAAGGTCAAATAAAACCTTGGCTAACTTAATTTAAACTTTGAGCACCTCAATGATTGCTTCCTTATAAGTCTACAAGCTAGCAGGACTTGCGTGATAGCATTCCTCAGCAAGTGAGGCAAGAGAGTACAGAAAGGGTCTGTATTTGCTGATATAGCAACAGTAATTAATGCAGCTGGATAACAGCTTTCCAGACTGAAACAGGTTCAGTAACTACAACCGCAAGAGTTGCAGAAACACTTGAAGAGGATTTTAAGGTCTTCTGATGAGCCAGAACTTTTTAAAGAGACACAGCTCATCAGAATAGGAGCTCATGCTGGGAGTTACTTGTTGACTGAATGATCTGGGGCTGCAATTAAAAACTTGCACAACACATGTGTATAAAATAAATTATTCTAGAGTATGTAAAATATATGTGCATAAAATAAATTAATTCTAGATTGACTGGTGTGAGAATTCTGTGGGTCTCACTGGAATTTTCATGTCCGATACCTGGCTGTCCTATCTGAGAAGAGAATGCAGAAAGAAGTCATGTAAAAGTAAAGATTAGTAGGTGTGTGGCCTTACCAGTTCACAAAATTCAAACACCAGCAGGAAAGGGATGGCTTCCACACACTGACCCAGGCACTGAAGGATATTTGGATGCTGCAAAACCCTAAAAGTGAGGAGGGAAAAAAAAACACCTTTATTATTAATTCAGTAAATTCTTAGAAGGAATGTAACCAGCAATCCAGTGGTTATGTCATGGTTCAGTGGCAGCATGCTGGGTAGATGTTTAATTGTGGCTATAGTTTCCATTTCTATGGATTGACATAAATAGCAAAAAGACACACACAGCATTGTAAAAAAAAAAAACATCTTGCCTAACCATATGGGCTACTTACAGATCCTCCTAAATTCAGTTCAGTTCTTGTAATTATAGCAGCATAACACTTCAAAAGGAAATAATGCTACCCACACAAGTTGCCCAGAGACTAAGACTTGCACAGATTTGGCAGGAAAGTCAGCACATAAAATAATGCAAGCTGAATATCTAACTAGACAACACCACCGACAGTAAACAGAATGCTGCATCACAGTCACTGCATAAACACAGCCAAAAGTGTCACCTCTGCAACTGCCATATTGTTGATTCCTAGAATTGTCAAAAGTCAGACTTACTCGCTAATATCAAGAGCTCAACAGTTGGATTTTGTGTAAAAATGTGTTTTCTACATTTATTTATTTTGCACATATGCACAACAGATTTTGAAAGGCATTGAAAATGCTTCTTTAACGTGTCGATCCACAGATGTTAGCTTTATCATCAGCCAAAATGTTATACAGCTTCTTTCTACAAACAGCGTGGAGGCCATAATTTCCAAGGTTTCTCATTACTGAATTACATATTTAATATTAGAGCACCTTTTTCATGTTGCATTGTTTATTATACTCATTGGTAATTTGTGTATAGCACACTTGACTCATAAATGCATGAGTAAGAAGAAACAATTATAATGGGCATAAGTACAAGGTGCAACTCCACTCTACCCCAAGTGTGTACATTTATCTCCTCAAGGAACAACTGTTTTCCTCAGCCCAAAATACACTGATATATAGAAAAGGTCATATTTTCTTTTCTCCATGTGTGTAACATTAAGATTTGTGTCTTTTGCAGACATGCACAAAGAACACAGGGGGGTTACGATCAGTCTCACTAAGCAAACATTAATTGTTCAAGAGATGATAAAGCAAAGGAAGAAGATGACTATGCAACAATGGCACCAAAGCAGCACTGCCAGAAAGTGCATTGCTGGCATCTGTGAGTCTGACAAAGATTTATCCCGGCTGTCTAGACTGAAAGAGCAAGCTCATGGTTTTGAGTCAAATGCACTTAAAAGCTCTGAGGAGGCAGTGCCACACACTCTTGTTTTTAAGCATGAACAGCAAAAATTGGTTTGGAGTAATAATGTGGTGCCCATACAAGTTATTAGATGATTTTGCAAAAACTGAAATGACATCTGACAACATTACAACTGATATACATTAGTAAAAATAAACGATACAATGAAAGTCATGTAAGCTCACCGGTAGGGATCGTCATTCTGTAGAAATATGTTTTGTTCCTTTGTGGTTGCGTTGGCTTTGAGCTCCTTTATGACAACTCTTGATACTCCAAGGTCAATGTAGATCTCACCAAGCAGGACCTGAAAAAGACACGTAAGAAATATGCACACAAGCTTACATTTAAGGACAGAGCTATATAGGGTCTAACCATTTCAGACAGGAAAACTGCCGCTTCCTAAAAACAATCCAATTAGGACGCAGAAGATGGAACAGGACAAGGACACCACAGCAGGTAAGAGAGGATGTTTTTCAGCTGCTCTGCCAATTTCTCATCATAGGGCTGCAGCCATCAGCGTTCCATCCTGAGGAAGGTGGACAGGAAGCTGACATCACTCCACCCAACTTTAATCACAAAATTTTGTATAATGAGACACGTGCCCAAGAAAATATTTACTCTTTCCTTAAATCTATCCATGACGATTTTGTTTCAGAAAAGATGACATTTTGTTTCAAGTGCCGGAAAAAGACTTCAGACACGAGATCCAAAAAAAACTGTGTCACAATTAAGTTTGGAGAAAATGAACACAAGCATATTCTTGTCACCTTATATTCATTTATCCTTCTATAGAGGTCTGAAACAACCCAAAGAAACTTCATGCAATATATTTTAACATTGATAAAAGATAAAAACAAACAGGAGCGTCAGGATTAAACATACTTTCCCAAACCAGCCATTTCCGATTTCCTGGATGTAACTGAGGCTATGACGTGTAACTTGTGGCACTGTCGAACCTTCTGCAATGGGAAAGAAACACTGAAATTAAGATATGGCCTACAATAGCAAATAATTCCATTACTACTAGGAAATGAGTAAATATCTTACAAGGAATAAAACTGCATGCCACCAAAGGCTTTGGTATCATTTTGGTAAGGTATAACATATGCATGTGGAAATGGTGGCTGACTACAGACACAAAGTTATTGAATGGTTCAAAACTGAAATCAAACCTGGAAATTTGTGACCAAAAAGGGCATAAACTCTTCCATATATACCTCTGTGATGATATGGACGTTTAAAGCACAGCTTGGGGACATTAACAACATTTACCATGCAGTGAAATCAGAGCAGCATTTTAAAAAATTTTTTTATCAGTGTACAATCTCTTACAAGGGTCTGCTTGTAGGTCTGTTTCAGTGCAGGAAACCCCAAAAGTGAGTGGCTAGCAAAACAGGATGTTTACAATGAAATCATGCCAGAGGTCAGGCAGGAGAGCACAGCTCAGGCTGAAGGATTTCACATCCCAGTAAGGAAGTCAAATGACATGAAGAAGGCTTCTAAAAAGGAAGAAGTGCACATCTGGCCAAACCAAATATAACTTGCTTACTCCCTGTTTACATGTCGCTGGGTTTTACACCTCAGCCCTTCCCAGCACAGCAGAGAGCAACCCCTTTGAGAAAGAAAGAGAGAGATCTAGAGAGAGAGAGAGAGAATGCAGTTCTATAAAATATCAACGTACCTACTGAATACCGAATAAATTTCCTATTTGTTCAAATGTGTACTCGCTTACAGTGAAACTCAACAAGAAAGCCAAATCTAGCAAACTTATTTTTAAAGCAATGTCACTCTCTAAAGGGTTCAAAAGACTGTAAAGCAGAAAATTGCTGGTCAAAGCAAATTTATTAACACAGCTAGGTTTCTCCTTTCTTGCACAGGTAGCATTTATCAACTGTTAGACTCATTTTTAAATGAGGATTCTACTGCTATAGGAAATTAAAAAATACATACTGTATTTGATAAACTAACCAGCTATTCCAGGAGGCTGCAAATGAGGTGGTCCAGGGAGAACTGCTGGAGGAACCGCAAGTGTGTACACCTCTGCTGGGGACTGAATGGAAGGTGTATCTTCAGCTGGCGGGGTGAAGTCAATCTCATCCTCAAAATTATCTTCAAACTCCTGGAAGAATGTCATGATTAGAACAATCAAAGAATCATGGATGGACAGACAGACAAACTGACAGACAGTAAGACAGATAAATGATACAAACAGGCAGATAAATAGAACTGTATTTGTCCCCAGGGGGAAATTTGGACTTTTTTTTTTTTTTTTACAGAAGCTCGAGAAGACAAGTAAATACTTTTCATTAGCTAACTAAAAAGAATACAGCTCAGTAAGATTGCCTGAAGACGGAGCCTGAGCTGCCTTGAAAGCTTGCATATTGTTATCTTTTCAGTTAGCCAATAAAAGGTGTCATTTTGCTTGACTCCTCACTACATCCATAATGGCTAACACAGTACAACACCCTAGTACTACAGAAGCTCTTTAAATAAATACATAGATACACACACAAAAATGACTAAAACAAAGGAAGAAAATACAAATGAAAGAAACTCAAAGTGTTAGCTCAATATTCTTCATTTCAATATTCTTTTATTCTTTATTGAATGTTTAAAATGATTTCAACATTAGGCTGCAACATACCAAAATATGGAAAAAGGAAAGGGGTCTGGACACCTTCAGAAGGCAGATGAGATAACTGGTGACACTGCCAATACACTGGTAGTGAACATCATTTCCAGATTTACACATTTACCTAAAATTGCACATACGCCATGGTCTCAAATTCAGTTCATGAATATTCAGTAAGTGCTGGTTTTAGTTAAAACCAGATTCTTAAAAGTGAATTTAAAACGCACGGCCTAGAATAATCTTGTTCACACACTGTAACTATCAATGGTCTTGTTACTGGGTAAAACAATGCTACTAGCCAACAACCAGTCACAATTATTTCATAACCAGTTAGGTTTACTTTAGTTTTTAATGATCCTCTTTAATAAAACCCCTGTGCGCGTCCAGGATGTCCGTGTGTGTGTGTCTTCTGGTGAAGTGCGCATGAGCAGGGCGACGCCACGCATCACACGGTGCTGTGCGCAATGTTTATGCACTACTGTTCTAGCGCCTGTTATTGTAATGGGCTTAATGTCTAGTATTTAAATATTTCCTTTTACATTAAAGATATTATCATATATAAATGTACATTTCTGTCCTATGGAAAGTACAATATAAAAATGAATTAGAATGAAACAAGCAGAGAGGCAGGATAGATTCAGATAGCTTTCCTTAACTAGAAAAGGGTAGACATTCAAACTAAATAATGTTTATTGAGAGTCAAACCTGAGAAGTGGGCACATTTCTATTATTGCATCAATAAACCTATAAAAGTCAACAAAGCTGTGTAACATATAGAGATTTACAAATAATGGATCTGAATATGGTGACACTGGAAAAGCAGAAGTGAAAGGTGCGACATATGGCTGATTTAAATTTACTCTTAAATCACTAAATGCCACAAATGCAATGCTAAACTGCACTTTTCATTCCGAGTGGCTTTCCTTTGCACCAAGATCAATTCTTCATAATGACTACTGATTTAACAAAAACATACTAAGAAATACGAGGGGAAAAGGTTACGAAGTTCAGGATACTAATCCACTTCACCCACAACATTTTTGCTTACACTTGTAAGAATTTTTGAAATGGAGGAATGAGAGTATCAAAAAGGCATCAAATTAAACAATGTTCAATAAATGGGAAATACCCATTCATCCCCTCATTACTGAACCCACTTTAGGCAGTTCAGGGTTAAGGGTCAGAGGGCAAAAAAAGCTTCGAGTCTGAATGAAAACCAGAAACCAAATGGGGTCTTCAAAATCAAGGTCCAGCTCCATAAAACATATCAGCATCATTCATTTTTTCCAATTTATCACCATATACATATACACACACACATATACATACATACATACATATATGTATATACATATACACACACTCACACAAATATATGTATATATACATAAATATCATCTACAAATATATACACACACACACTCTGTGTGTGTCAGTTGAAAACAGTTATTGTAACTGACATGTTTGATGGAGTTTATCTCTTACCTTGAAATTGATTTCTTGCTCCTTACAGCAGGAAACGCAGTTCACAAGGAGGACTATTAACAAAACCAAACCAGCAAAAGAAAAAGCCAGAGATGACAAGGAAACTTCACCTACAGCTGCTTCCCCTAAAGAAAAGGAACAAAAATGGCAACTAATCACTATAAATAGCATTTTAATGCTATTTTAAGCTTCAAAAAAACTAAAGGAAGAAAATGAAACATTTAAACAGGTCACTTGTCACATGATGAACAAAATACACATAATAACTTGGTATTGCAACTCAGGCGATAGCTTTAAAAATACCAACGCAATTACAGAATTAAGTACTTCTGATAGCATAAACATAACCGCAGAGCAAGAATTAGGAAGGACAAAACACACAAATCATAGTCTTGAACAGCCACCATCCTTGGCTGCTAACCAACCCACAATATCTTATGTACATGAAAAATATGTAATAATATGGCATTAAGCAGTGCAGTAACATATTATATATTTGATGTAGCCAAGGCCTTATGGCATTTGTACAGCTGTTTCTTTTATTAATCCCAAAAGTAGCTCAGATGCCACCTGTAGCTAAGTGAACACAAGAGACACATGAACCCCCCCAAAAAAAAATATCCATAAAGAATAAAGGCAGTGCAACATGGTAAGTCACCTTTGGTTAGTTTAATCTTTATACCTCCCTGCCTTTTTAATAAAAGGCCCGCTGGCTGAACTTCTCATATGCATAGACAAGAACCCTATTCTCATTCAAGTCTTTCTGACAGAGACAACAGAAAAATAAAGCCTGGCTTCTCTTTGCACTGTACAGTTCTTCTTTGATTCACTTTACTTTCACTCCACTTATCCTGGGGAAGGTTTGCAAAGGCAACATGCCAACCTTGACAGACCAGGTCACCCAATTTTTAGTTAACTTCCACCAGTTCCACGTGAATAATTTCCAAGTGCTCCAAACCCATTTCAAAAATGTAATTATTCCAGCATATCTTGGATATGACTCTGGGTCTTCCCCTGGTGGGTCATGCCACAGGCAACCGTCGTGGAAGGTATAATAATAATAATAATAATTCATTGGTATCAAGCGAGTGTCCTGTTCAAACAACTTCAACTGACCCTATTCGGTCTGGACAAGCAGTTGCTCCACTCAGAAGTTCACCCCCTATGATGGAGAGGTAACCCATCAACGCTATAAAGGGGCTTCCTTTTCTTTTGGTCATCACCCAAAACTCATATTGTTACGTAGGTATGGGGATATAGGCTGTCTGGTAAAGCAAAAGCTTTACCCAAAGACTGAGCTCCTGTGAAGCAATTCTATTTTATATATTATATATATATATATATATATATATATATATATATATATATATATATATATATATATATATATATATATATATATAGCAGTTCACCGTAAAAGCGAATCTGAAAAGATCGCGGACATGCTATAAGCGCCTGCCTTCAATGGGTGATACAAGGAACAAGGAACATTATAAATGTGCAGGGCACAGTTCTACTTGGGCACAGCCCTGCCTGACTGCTGTGTCTGTGTATAGGAGAGTGGAAGATCCCGCTACAATAAATAACCGCGCTGTTGCTGTTTCAAGCTAAATAAAGCTGGTGTTGCTAAAGTACTGAGACTCAGCTTCGTATTTTGGGGTGCAAGACGGGGACTCGCACGTCACAGCACACACACACGCGTGGTCACAATGCTGTAGTAAACAGTATACATTCGTACGGATGTTGACTATATGAGTGAGGCACGCCGATTCAGACAGAGAATAGGAGACAATTACCCACAATCCCACAGCGAGAGAGAGAACCACCATCAGCTCAGTTGTGATCACGTGACGCTCGGCAGACAAAGCGTATACGGACTACTCGTATTGCAAGACCTCGCTCGTTTATCAAGTCAAAATTTATTAAACATTTTAGCTCGTCTTGCAAAACACTCATAAACCAAGTTACTCGCAAACCGAGGTTCCACTGTGTGTGTGTGTGTGTTATATATATATTATATACAGTATATATAAACATTTTTGTATGAAAAACCATTTTTATTTATATAATTTTCTCTGCACATGACTGCCACTGTTTTGAAAACACATTTCAATTCATTGCTCTTTATTCAAACGCATTATTTAGGGTATCTGATATATAAAAAATAAAATGTTAAAAGCCATATGTATGGAAACTTATGGCCCACCCTATTTATATATATATATATATATATATATATATATATATATATAAACACACACACTATATAACCAGTTTGACACAAATGTATACCCATATACTGTAAACAGTTTCTGCCAGCCTTACCCAATAGATGGCACCGGATTGACCAGGTGATAAGTTATTTACTTTACTTACGTTTCTTATGTTTTACAGTCTAGGAGGATGACTGACTGCTTTCTAGCTGTCCTTTCTTATCAGAATGACTTTGGAACATTTATATAAAAGAAATCCACGACACTCCCAATTCACCACCATGGTCAGGTACAAGATGCAAGAGTTAAACTTTTTAAGTTAATGTTAATGGTAAATTCACGTACGTTTTTACTTAATTTGAACAGAATGTATGTTCTTCATAGGGGCACAGGTAATGGAAGATTTGGTTTTTACCCTTTTGGCTAATATGTTAATGGAATAACCTTAATGCTTTGCTTTATTCTTGTATTCAGAGTACTAAATGCTCTCATATGGTAGGAAGTTGGCTAGAAGGAAGTCCTGAACTGTAAAGCATAAAGGCATATTAGCAGGGGGGGCCAACTCCGATCCTGGAAGGCCACAGTGGTTATAGGTTTTCATTCTGACCATTTCCTTAATTAGTAAATAGTTTGCTACTAATTTAACTTATTTGCTATTTAAGACTCAGGCCCTAAAAATCAGGGTCGAACAATGCCAGTGGTCCTGGAAGACTGCAGTGGCTTCAGGTTTTTGTTCCAACCTAATTGCTTTATGAGAAATCCTCGTTACTGATGAAATTACATTTTTCTACTTCATTTTAGTGGTCTTGCTTGTTAAGATTTTTAACCCTTAATGGCTTATTTTAGTCTTAAACAGTTGTAGTTATTGTTTAACTGCTCCTTATTAGCAATAAGATGCAAATGACAAAGGAACCAGCAGTTCTACGTCTAGCTGGTCTCCATTTCCACCCATGTGTATTCATCATTCACTATCTGGTGTAATGAAATACTCAGAAGGAAACTGAAAAGAAAGTGAAGAACTGAAAATTACTCGTCCATTTTAGGCTTCAAATCACTTGGAGGATACCTGTATCATTAGAAAGGGAGAAAAATAATCTGTGATTTAAGAATGAGTAGAGTTAAAGCAACACATCTCAAAAAAGCAAAACAGCAGAAGTCACATCTGGAAATGTTTTGTGTTCAAAATGGGAGAATTTCTTCTCATGATTGCCAGAATACTGCTTACCATTTACAAAACAAAATCAAAACACACATACACACACACACCCCAAGTAAAGAACACTGGTCTCCTCTTTCTCTTTGGGTAAGCTTGTGTGTGCTATGAACTTAATATCATGAAGTATAAATCAGCAGGACGATTTTCCTTTTCCAAGAATGTTTTGGTGCGGTCTCTAGTATTTCCTTCCAAATATTTCACTGAAACAGACATTTAATGATGAACACAACATAACGTGCAAAGTAGACTAATAAGCTTTTATTTCCTTTGTTAATTATCTTTCATTAACTATGAAAAAAATAAGCTAAGCTGCTGAATGCAGTTTGTTAAGGATAAAAGATGCAAGTACACGTCTGGAATGAAATCTGTAGCCCTTCAGAAAGAGAACTCCTGATTTGGGCCGAAGCTACTCCATTTAGGGTGCACGTGTGGAGAATATGTTCACATTAATCAGAGACTCGATTTTCACTTTGAGGATTCTGTTAGTGTGAAACTTTACACACTTGTGCCTTGATGCTGTGACACTCACACTGCAAATGCATAAAGTGAAACAGTTTGTGGGGTGAAGGCCAGTAAAAGAGCAGCTCCGGAACATGAACATTACCAAGGAAAACATAACGGTGTCGTGTAGGTCTGTAGTACTAGGGGTGTTGTGCTGTGTTAGCCATTATGGATGTAGTGAGAAGTCAAGCAAAATGACACCTTTTATTGGCTAACTGAGACGATTACAATATGCCAGCTTTCGAGGCAACTCATGCCCCTTCTTCAGGTAAGATGTGATCAATTCCATCAGACATGGATTATATCCTGCCTGAAGAAGGGGCCTGTGGTGCCTCAAAAGCTGGCATATTGTAATCATCTTAGTTAGCCAATGCTTGACTTCTCAATGCAAAACATAAAAAAATACAGCTCTTCTTCAACAGGGGGCGCTGTATCTACACTTAAAAAGCTTTCAAATTGCTAGGTCAGCTTGAGAAGATGAAGGCAGACATTCATTTATTTCTGATCGAAGAACTGTAATGACAGGATAATGATATAATTTTTTTTTTTAGCTGATAATATATACTGTAGGATTTTCAAAAACGTAACAGTAGGCTATCCTGGTACACAGCTTGTACAAAAGGGGAGGAACGAGTGATCTGACCTAGATAAGACACAAAGACTACTTTAAAATATAAATATTTCAAGGTGTGTTATTTATATTTTTTTTTAAACCACACACTTGAGAACACAGTGGCACAAACTGTGAGTGGGCAGAGGGGACATTATAAAAGTGAGCAGCAACTGCAATATTAGGTGCTAAGAAGCCAAAACAGCAAGCAGCATGGTTGCCAGCTGAACATGCACATGCCATGCTATTTGTCTGGCTCATATACTCAGCATGAGGAACTGTTAAAGTACCAGCAGGTTTGTGTAAGAAGGTTTACTGTACACAACCCTTCAAAAAATGTGCTACTTATTATATGTACTAATGCCACTATTTTATAGGGTCTGTAAGCTCAAAGGGTCAACACTGTCACGTGTACAGAGTACTGTGAAATCCTACTTGCATGTGCTAATCAATTTGTAACAAGTCACCATTTTCTAGTACCTTACCCCCAAAATGTCCATCTTCCTTAAGGCCTCGTAACACAACACGACTTTTCCAGTGATTTTCACTTGTAGACTTCTTTTATATAATTTTAGTGGAATGGGAGCAATTGTGTCACTCTCCTGTGACTGACAGTGGCCAAGGATGACATACCCTGCAACCAATCAGCATTTACTTGGAAGAACTGTGCATGTAATGCAGAAATGAGGAATAAGGAAAACAGGGTGCTTAAGGATTTTGCAAACAGAAGAGATAATCAAGCGTCTGATGTGCCACAACAGAATGAAAATAGGAAACCCGCTTAATCTGTCATTTCGTTATCGGCTGTCAGAAAAAGGGGAGAGCTTGCAACACTGTGGACACGTGCAACTGTGCTAGAAAGTCACCACACAGTCGTGTAATCTGACATGCCTGGGATTACTAGTTGTGTAATCTGACAAGATCAGCAACTGCTGTCTTCAAAGCTGACATACCCACTGACTAGAAGTTCCATAACGTGACATCGGCTTTACCTGAAAAGTCTCAAAACATTATTGTCATAAATGCACTGGACACTCCGCTGATAAAAAACGAAGTTCCTGCTTTTTATTCAGGATGGAAACAGACACCTAGCACAGCCCCAGTATGCAAGGCTGTGTCCTGGAGTGGAAAATCTTCAGATTTTGAAATTGCAGATTGCTTATATCAAGTTTTAATTATTTTGCTCAAACAAACCAGGAGGAACTGAATTTACAGGATGCTTAAAATGTAACTTGGCTACAGGGGCAATTTACATTTAAACAACTTCTCTCTCGTACATTCTTCCTGTATTGTACTAGTAAATTATAATTTTAGTGCATCTGTTTCAGTTGGTTCATAACAGCATCTGTCTTAAATAAATTAGACATAGTGTATCTATGGTATAGATGTCACAGAATTAGAACCAGTTTTAATAAGTACCTGGGAAGAGAAAGAAGTACGAGGTGCATAAAAACAAGAGCAGGGTCATTTATCACAAGGACAAGATAGCCAATCAAATGTGCATAAAGTCATGTGGTTCAAAACCCCCACGTGCACATTTTAACATAAATACAGTATGGTTTGTCTAAGGGACAATAGAAGGCAACAACAGAGGAAGTGACGTTAGAGATCAAGACATGTATGACCATTTCATGTGGACATTGGAGAACTTCCCTTATGAATAACAACGACTGCTAAATCAAAAGCCGCGTAACACAACATCCACCCCTTGACATTTCTGATTTTTCAGTAAGCTTTTCTAAGGCTATTTATATTCAGGCTTTGCTACATATTTTTTTTCTATTATATTTTTTCTATTTTGTATTGTTATACATTAATGAACACCAAGTTGCTTTTATATTTTTCTATACTTTGTCTTTTACCTAGAATGATTGAAATGATAAAAGGGTACCAAGCGTGTGGAGGATTGCTGCTTTCTTGATCACAGGGTTTAACAAGGCTGAGAGGTTTAACTGGGACAATGTACAAGTACGATTTAAGGCCAGTACTAAAAGTGCTAGAGAACTGGCTGAATCCTGGCTATCAGACAAAAACGCCATTAACAGACATTTGGACATAAACCCAGCATATGCAAACTTAAGTAGAACATGTTCATAATAAATAAAACGTTACGCCCTGTACAACACACACACCCCCCCCAACGAATTGTGCTATATATTGCCTTTGACTCTTGTAAGTCTAAGCATTATCTTCTGATGAAGGCTCCTGGTAGGGGCTGAAAGCTCAGGAATAAAGCACTTTGAGCTACTTTTTGTATGAAAATGTGCTATATAAATAAATGTTGTTGTTGTTGTTGTTTATGACACGTGATTAATTTTTCTCCCTTTGTGGATCTCCAGCTGCTAATATGCAAACCGTATCACAGACCTTCGCTTCCATATATATATATATATATATATATATATATATTCTGATGAGCCCAGAATTAGGGCGAAACACGTGTCGCGTACTCTTTGCATTATTTGACAGTAAACTATTTCAACCATTCTATGATCTGCTTCTCGCAACTGGAATGAGGGCACGGTGGCGGATGTCAGCTGACTTGCTGACCAAGCATTACCTGGTAGGTAACCACCCATACAATCAGATTGTGACACAGACTACGAATGCAATATATATATATATATATATATATATAAAAAATCCAACATCTATCTGTATGTCTGTCTGTTTTTCACGTGAGAACTACTGTTCTATAATTTCCTTGAACATTCCGGTTGATTTTGTGACTTCTCTCATTGCGCTATGTATCATAGTTTGCTTGCTGTACTGATCTGAGTAAATCCAAGAGAGACACATTTGGGCTGAAGGGAAGGGGTCGGGGCCCTCCTCACTCACACGCTAGACTCGGGCTGTTCTTGACCTCCACTAGTTAGCGAACGAGAGAACTACTTAACAGATTTAGATCAGGTTTGTTTCTATAATTTCCTTGAACATTCTGGATGATTTTGCGACTTCTCTCATCATACTAAGTATCATAGCTCACTTGCAGGAGCGATATATTCGCGCTAATCCAAGACAGAGGCTGCGGGCCGAGGGGAGGGGGAAGCGTGACGTCAGGAGTGGGGAGCCAGGCAGGGCCATCTTCATTCACGCGCCAGCCTCCGTTCAAGTTGGTCTACCTGTTGCCACGTTTTGGAGTGTTCCTTGCATCTGCTTAGCTAGCGATGCCTGTTTGTTTATTGATTTTTAAAGTTTGTCCTGTTTCACTACTACCGTGCTTCCCCGAAAATAAGATCTACTCCGAAAATAAACCCTCGTCAAGATCATCAGCTGAAAAGTAAGGCGCCACACGATGCAACGTGTGTGCCCGAAACATCCATTAAACTCCGAGGACACCTTGCCACAATATCTCTGAAAAGTATGTTTAATGATTACATCCATCAATTAGGGGATGCGCCCATTCCAGCAGCATCAGCGCAAGACAGAAACAAAATCCCAGAACGGGGCATCAGCTCATACGCAAGGTGAACACCAGCACACAGATACACTAACATCATTGTAGCTTCACCAAATCCCCAAACCTTAATGTCTTCGGATGGAAAACTGAGCACACTGTGGAAACCCACCAGCAAAACAAGCAAATTCTAGGTAGGGATCACAAGGGACGTGACTCCCTGCGAGACAGCAGCGCTACCACTTTGCTACACCCATATGTGTAACTATTAACAGTATTCATTATTTAAACAAAGTTAATGATTTATCTGTAAAATGTAACATACATATTTTAATGCATTTCATCATGAAAGTGATATCAAGTATAAATCTAAGAATTCTAAATGTGCAGAGATCTGGAATATCATAAATTTAATGTATTCTGTGTGGCGATCTATTGCTGCTTGCCGCTGCTGTCAGGTCAGGAGGAAAAAACCAGAAGCAAGTAGCGATTAACAACTGGGGCAGTTTTAAGATGACATTTACGACAGTCTACTTTAATGATAAAACTAGGTTAAAACTGGACATTTCGAGTTCAAAGCCGAAATTTCGTACAAGGTGCAAAAAAAAAAAAAAAAAAGGCACAGAAAATGGTATGTGAGACTTTTGAAACGTAGCATGTCATTACATTGGGGATTATGTGACACCTGAATATAAAAGCACCACGAATGCATTTGTATGCCGGCATTTTGCTTCACCATATCGAACCATTCAACAAACATCAAAGCACGCACATCGATCGTGTAGCATCCTAAAAGCGACTGGAGTAGCAAGAAATTCAGGCTGGAATTCAGGGATTGAATGTGGAGAGTTATGACAATATTCCACAAGAATATTGTTGTACATCAGTGTTTCCCAAACTCGGTCCTACTGACCCACTGTGACTGCAGGTTTTTGTTCCAACCGGATTCCTAATCAGTGACAACACCTGTTAGTTGATAGTTGATAGTTTTTTTTCTTTTATTCAACATTCAGAAAAGCATAGCAGCATGATTTTTACATTTATAAGACATTTAGAAATATTTCTGCTTTTGCTATAGATTTAAATGCTTAACTCTCTTTTGTTGATTTCATTATACTTTGTCCTTTCTCTGTGCAGTTTTTCCCTCTTCATTGTATCTTAATAATGACAATTTAAAACAAGCAGATCAGACACCCAGGCAAACAACACATTGAATAATCAAAGGCTGCAACTACTTTAGAGCGAGACCCACTAATTAGTAAATAATGGATTAATTAAACAATTAGAAGACCTAGAAAAGTAGAATAAAAATCAAGATGAAAATACTGTTAAAAAGAAACAAATACATTATTTCTATATAACTGTTTGGTACATTTTAATATTTTTTTTTTAACAAACTTAGTTTTCTAATTTCTATATTGTTGCCTAAACACAGAACTTGGGAAATATCAGTTCACTTAATTAGTCCAGGAGTTCAATTAGAAACAGAAGCTGGTTGGAACAAAAACCTGCAGCCACAGGGGTTCCCCAGGACTGAGTTTGGGAAACACTGTTGTACATGAATAAAAATAAGATATCCCCTGAAAATAAGCCCTAGTGCATCCTTTGGAGCAAAAATTAATATAAGACCCGGTCTTATTTTCGGGGAAACACAGTACATGGGTGGAGCTGCGGGGGATGGCTAGTTGTTCAATAATTACAATAACTACAGTAAAGTAAAACATTGGTTAGTTGGTAAGAGGTATATAATGAAGAGTTGATGCCTGATTGCTAAGTTAGTGCAGGTGATACTAAACCCCTATGCAGAGAATCCGAAATATTGTGAGGTGACTGGCAACTGGGACCACTTGATTCTTTGTCTGGCTAGGATCTCTCTGTGAGTGCGCCAAGGTTAATATATTAAGGTGTGGGAGTCAACCAACCCAGATAATGAACCTGGTAAGTTTTATAAATTTTATAATACTACTGATGGTGTCAAAAAATAAATTAATCTATCAGAAGAATGTAAGAAACTGGAGTTAAAAAAGGACTGTTTGACACCTCCTTCAGTTTTATAAGATTAGTTTTCTGCTGAAGGAGCTCCAATAGTCTTTTTCAGATATTTCCAAGGTCAATGCATTTAAAAAAGTGACTTTGCTCATCGAGAATCCCAGAAAAAGGAGGAAGCTTAGTGACTGCCAAATCCGATCTTATGTACTGCAGCAGGCCTTGCCTATCTCCACCTTCAATGGCTACAGTTTTAATTTGTTAATTAGAAACCAATTCTTGTGGTTAATGGACTATGCCTTTTAATTAGTCATTTCTTCCCCTTATTCCAGCTCAGAAAATTCCTGCCGGCAAATATTTTACATTGCCGGAAAAAGGTAGTAAAATGCTTTATGACCTGGAGAAGAATAAAATCCCATGTAACTAAAATAACTTTCTCATAAGGAGCACACAGTAATGGTTGGTATTATCATCAGACATTTGTCACACACAAGCATCACCACGGTTGTACCTCTTCCTAAACTTAGCATGATCGCTGTAGGTTTATGGGGGTCGTGCCCCTTGGTGACTCAAGCACAAACATCAGAGTGGTGAGACACATGAACCCACTGCACAACCCACTACCACTATAAACAAACTCGTGACCCACCTGCAGCAGCCCACAACCCAATCCAGAGGCTTGTATTATATCAAAGTTCTGTATCTTAGTTCAAAAGTTTTCTCACCCCCCTCACTACAAAACAAGCAAGAATCATAAAAATTACAGAATGCTTTGCTTGAAAATTCTTTTAGGATGTTTTAGCACCTTAAATCTGAAAAATGGTGGCCTAGTATGAGTGAGTGTAGGTGCGTCAATACACTGGCGTCCCATTCAGGGCTGAATGCTGCCTTGACACCAATGAGGCTGGGGTAGGCAACACTTCCCAGTAACTCAGTGGGTAGATGAGTGTAATGTACAGTGGAACCTCGGTTCACAAATATCTTGGACCACGTACAAATCGGGTTACGACCAAAAAGTTCACCAAACTTTTGCATCTGTTCACGACCACACTCTCGGGTGACGAACAAGCCAGTTTCCCTTCTGGTTTGTACGCGCCGATGATTTCTGCACGTGTTCAGTCTCTCCCTGTGCAGCGAGAGAGAGAGAGAGAGAGAGAGAGAGAGAGAGAGAGAGAGAGAGAGCACGAGCGAGCGTATATATATTTACATACAGCTCGTATGGTCCGGAACGGATTAATTGTATTTACATACAATCCTATGGGGGAAATTACTTCGGGTCACGACCAAATCGGGTTGCGACCAGAGTTTTGGAACGAATTACGGTCGTGACCCGAGGTTCCACTGTATATGGAACGTTTAACAACATTTTCTCAGTGAAAATCTGAATTTACTTTATTGGTATATATTACAATTGAATATACTAACCTAGAGAAATTAACAAATAATGCAAATGGACTTGGAATGGAATTGTCAAGGGTGCAGGATATTACATTTTGCTTCTTGGGCTTATAATTTTTTCAAATACATAAAAACAATAATTCACTGTTAATGCACACTGATGCTTTTATTCAAACTAGTTTACAGTACAAACTATTCTTTTTACAGACGGACAGTTCCTTATTTGACTTTTTATGGAAGTCCTTTAAATAGATGGATACGTAAGTAAATACACAAACACACACACTTTGGTATAAACACACACTAGGAATGACTATAAAGCAAGAACATTAAAAAGAAAGACAAGTTGATGACTTGGCTGTCCCAGTCACAGAGAGACATCATTTCAGCCAAGCAAGTTAACTAACTTGCTGAAGATAACACAGTAAGGTGATGGGAATTGAACCTTCAATCAGTTCTTGATGGGGCAACTGTGAGATAATCTTAAAAAAAAAATTAATACTAATTCTCTGTGATTTTTCAAGTAAGAAAACAAAAAAGTTTCAATGTCAGAGTATTTATTTAAGGTAAAGCATGGAGGTAGGTGATTCAGGATTTGAGAATGTTTGCCTGCTGCTTGAACTGGCAGTCTTGAATATGGATTTCCAGAAATCCTAGGCCGTTTTAAGGAGGAACTTCACCTTGCCCTTCACCTTGGAGGTGTGCTCGAGATCACAGTCTTGCTACAGAATCCGATGACCATCACGTTAACCAAAGCGTGGGTGACAAATAGATCCTGGAATGTCTTGGAGAGGCCTTCTCAGTCCCTGAACTTACATACCATAGAAAATCTTTGGTGGGATTTATAGAAAGCAGTTGCAACATGGAAGCCATCAAACATCAATGAACGGTGGGCTTTTACATGTGATAACGGACAAAGATTCCAATAAAGAGGTGCAGAAGCTTGTCAGCACTTACTGAAAAAGGCTTATTAGAAGTTATGAAAGGCTAAGTCTTCTCTACCAAGTCCTGAAGTTGTGGCACATGTACATTTGTGAAAAGAATTACATTTCTCAGTTAATTTATGCTCTCAAAATACCTCACATATATCATAATCCAGAGCTGGATCAAATCTGTATCAATACTTCTTTCGTTTACAAGAGGCTTTATGTTGTATATTTTACATAAAACACTTTATCGTCTTTTGAAGAGAGGGGGTTGAATATTTCCAATTGCAACTGTAAAAGAAACAAATGCTTGGAGGGATATCCCCCTACATTACAGCTAGAAAGGTGTGAATACAGTCACTTGTCACAATAGTTGGCCTTTATCTACACTGACAGTTATACGAAAGGCACACATGCCATGCTCCGGGGTAAAAAAAATGTAGCCAGACACTCACTTTCAAAGAGCAAAAATATGGCTCACACAAGCAGTTGCCTACTGGAGTCGTACTTAATATTAAAGCCAAAGACTTACTGGGCTGTCCTTGAGCAAAGCACATAATTCACAAACGACTCCATTATAGAAACAAATCACTATATATGTGATGTGCAGGTTATACTGACTAAGGATAAAAACAAACAGGTTCACAGGTCACTGTCATGTGCCCAGAGTACAGTGAAGTTCTTATTCACCATATTCAGCCTCGCCTGTCAGCTTTACAACATGGCTTTGGAATCCTTCATAAACACAATCTGAAGAAACCTCATGCTGAAGGCACCTCGTCACTGAATCAAAAAACGCTAGGAGGCTGTAACCCTTCCTGTTGTACTACTGTGAATGGCGTTAGCAAGCCTCAAAACAAAGATTTCAGACTTTTTTTAATTTTTTTGGGAAATGATATACGAGGTGGATGAAGACAAAGAGATGAAGTTTCTACTATTCTGCACTTTTCCTACTTTATTAATTGTTTTTCTTTTACCTTAAAGTTAAGCAAATCAAGTCTCGCGTGCTTAATTTTGCTTTCTCTCTGGAAAGTTTTGAGTTATTTTCATGAGCTTCAATTTACTATATTAAACTTTTTAAATATTTAATTTTCCTGCGGGGATAGAGATATCAGGGAACTATGGTGGTGTGATTCTTCTGTTTCAAAAGCTCTCCAGGAATCAGCTCTTAGGAGCAGCAGCAGGCTTAAATTAGAAACTTACAATTAGTGGCATGCAGTCCCTACAGGTCTCTCCGAACCCAACTGAACACTTTGTGGCATGGGACATACTTTTAGCATTGTGCAAATGCAGGTGCGAATGGGATGAAATTTTTAGAAGTAGGTGCAGGAGAGGCATTTAAAAAAAATCTCAGTTCGGAAAAATACAAGCAAATTTCACCAGATGACCATACAATTTAAGTCCTCAACATAAACACAAAAGTGTAATGTATTAAAATGAAGTACACCGAGTGGCCACCTAATTCAGCTATATCAATTGCGACTCCCTTTCCTTCAGAACTTCCTGAATGACAGAATGCATGGACTCATGAAGGTGTGGATACTTTGGTCTATGCTTTCTTAATAGCATCTTGGAGTTCCTACAGGGTCTTCTAGGCTACATGTTTACAATACAGTTTATACAGTGTATTTCTGTATAGCCCAAAATCACACAAGAAGTGCCTCAATGGGCTTTAACAGGCCTTGCCTTTTGAGATCATAAAGTTCGTGGATGACACGACGGTGGTCGGACTCATCTCGGGCAAGGAGGGTGAGCTGGCATACAGGGACGAGGTGGAGAGGCTGTCAGAGGGGTGCAGAGTCAATAAGCTGCTCCTCAACACCACAAAAAACAAAGGAGCTTGTTATTGACTTTAGAAAAAACAAAACTGACATCCAGCCACTCATCATTGGCGGGGCCTGTGTGGAGAGGGTCCTGGCGTTCTGGTTTCTGGACATTGAGCTGAAGGATGACCTAACCTGGAGCACCAACACCAAGGAGCTGCTGAAGAAGGAGCAGCAGAGACTGGATTTTCTAAGAATCCTCAAAAAGAACCATCTCCCCAAAAATCTGCTCCTTGCCTTTTATCACTGTTCCATCGAGAGTGTGCTCACGTACGGACTTGTGTGTGCGGTACGGTAGCTGCACTTTCTCTGAAAGGAAAGCACTCCACAGGGTCGTCAGGACAGTGGAGAGAACAACTGGTCGTACCCTCCCCAATCTGGAACAAATCTACACCTCCCGATGCCGCTAAAAAGCAACAGACATTCCACAGGACTCTTCACATCCCGGTCATTGCCTCTTCCAGCTTTTGCCGTCGGGCAAGAGATACACAGCAATGAAAACCAGGAGAAACTGCCTTAAAAACAGCTTTTATCCAAAAGCAATCATGGCCCTGAACTCAGAATAAAACTGCTCCATATCATTCTCCCAATGTTCAATATAGACCTTAAGTCGACCAGTGTAATTTGTACATTTAACCAGTGCAATTTGTATATATAACAAGTACAATTTGTATATTTTGTAAAGTACTTTTATTACTATTCGGTTTGTTATTATTTGAGTCAAATGCACCTTCAATTTTGTTTTTCCTTTGTAAAAGTGAGAATGACAATAAAGATCTATCTCTTTGTTTGGGCTTATTGTCTATTTAGCACCTTCTGGCCTGAAAGGAGCCTCTGAAAAAATGTCAAAGAAGCGGCGAGGAGTCTGGACCAGGGAGACTTAAGTAAGATTGTGAGGGTATGGAGGTATCTGTTATTTGCTTACGAACCAATCTGGCCATTCAGACCTCCGGTAATGAGGTCTGAAAGCTAATATTTAAGACCAATGTCAGAACCAACACTAATGTTCACTCATGCTGGATGTCACTGCTTTGTGTTGCTGTTACTTGGCTCACACTTTACTGATTGTAATATGTCTCACACACATAAAGATGGTAAGACTGAATTGTTTTAAGGTACTAAAAGTATTTCTATGATATACAAGACAGGGAGAGATCCTGCATTTACTTGTATGTTTGATTCTTCAGTACGCTTAGTATCAGAAACCTTAAAACTTCTACATGAGTAGTTTGCTAATGGGTAAATTTTACTTTTGCTTGAGTCACTTTCCCTCCATGTTTGGGACAAAGATATATTTTCTTTTACTGCTTTACAGCTCGGTGGCACAGAGTTGTAAATTTACAAGCTTTTTTGTTTTCTCAGATCTCAATTAATTCTAAATTGTTTTGCTTTAAACACTGTGTTAATGTACTTACTGTGCCTCTGCTTTTACTCAACACTGGTCGGGGGTTCTAAGCCAGTTTAATGAAGATGAGACAGCAGCACTAACTACTTGCCTTGACTTATCCAAGATCCAACCATCAACTTTTAAAACCCATTTAACTCCATCTCATGTTGTAGAAAATCTGGTGCCCATTCTGGCAGCAAGTAAAGGAACATCATCAACTTACCCATAATGCTTTGCTGATAGTATACTAGTACAAAGGCAGTTAAAAGCCCTCTGCCTGATAAGTGTGTGTAAATTGATCACATCTTCCTAAATTGTTGTTTACTTCCGAGTTGAATGTACATCTGACTCTAAGCTCATTTCCTTCCCGGGAAGGCAGAGAACAGTATACAAACATACATACATAAATCCATACAACAGCTCTTCCTCCCTCTTACTCACCATTTGAAAACAGGCACTGCAGTGTAACCACAAGCCCCTCTCAACATGTTTTCTGGCTGACTGCACAATATATCTCATCTCACATACTAGCATAACTTTAGAAACACTTAATTTCTTTTGCTAACTTCAAGATGAAAGTAAAACAAACTGAAGTGGGCAAACATGTCTAAAATACAAAGTGGGCCGGGGACTTGAAGCTCCACTTTGTCAGCATGAAGTTTCTAATAATAAGCCCATGAGGCTACTCTTGAGGTATTTAGATGGGTACATAAGTGTGCTTGGACGCCATTTCTCCACTTTCACTGAGGTGGCTCTAAAGCAGATTTGATTCCCAATCTCTTCGGCTTATGCCAGTTTACCCCACATTCTGAAGGCTACATTATGAATCTTTAATACCAATAAGCAGATATAATGCAAGGCTTATGGGAAAAGGTGGTCGAGTTTTTAAAATTTAAATAAGAAAGAAAAAAAATTGGAATATTTGTTATAATACCGTCATACTTAAATTATCTTACTAATGTCTTTCTTTACTGCAGTTTATGACAGAAGTAACCACAATTTATTGAAAAGGGTCAAATTTGTCCTGAAGCCAAAGTTGATCAAGTTCAGTTTAATTTGAAAAAGATCATGAAGAATATTTCCACATGAATCCACTTTAAAAAAAAAAAAAATCAAATCAAGATGCCTCAATACATTTTAAATGGGTGAAAATTAATAAGCTTTGGGAAATCTGGAATAGCATTATTGTGAAGCATTTCACCGGTCACTAAAAAAATAAATAAATAAATAAAATGAACTGGGCAAAGAGTCAAATTAAATTGCAAGAACTGGTGCCCTGTTCACAAAATGTGGGCTTCTGAGCATACTATCAATTTTAGCAAAATCAAAATATATGCCCTCATGTTGACGGAAAACAAAAGCAAATAAATCATTTAAGATAAATCACTATAAAACAGAGACGACAGTCAGTCAATACGTTTAAAGAGGGCTTGGTTTCAGACCCGCTGGCAGGGCTGCACAATTAAAAGCATTCCAATTGGCTGGCTATTTCTGCCTGGCCATCACTTTAGCTCAGAGTATCATTTGCACAGGGTGACTTAGTTAACTGTTGCTGCCCAAACCTCCTCAGGAGGTTAAAAATGACTATGTTCAGAAAAAAAAAGGGTTCCTTAAGTGCCGTCAGTCAGTCACAACTTAAATTAGAGATGGATTAGAAGGCCTGAAATTGCTGCCTCCTAAAGGCCCTGTAAAAGGAGGTGATCATATTCAGCACTACATTAAGACTGTAGGAGGCTCTTCATTTAGCACCATCACAGAACAGAAGACTTTTGTGAATAAACCCCAACCCAAAAAGAAGAAAAAAATAAATCAAGTATTTTATTTTCAAGGCTACGCTTAATTCATCTCATCATGTAGAGGAAATATCCTCTGCTTGCCAGATTACTTCCTTTAAAAAACAAACAAGTGAAAAATAGAATACTTGATTAGAGAGATGTTCAACATCCTGATGGCTTTACCCTTGGTAAATTATGAATCTTGAGGCCTGAATAGTGTTTGATCATGTCTGTTCTCACTATGCAGTTGCTTTAGTAGCAGGAAATCCTATTTCAAAAAACCTTCAATTCCTAGCAGTTTTACCGACGTGAGTATCTTGCATCAAGTTCAAGGTTAACAGATGGCTCCCCATAACTGTATTAAGAAGCTCAACTATGAAGACCTCATAATTTGAGCATGAGCTGGTTTTGTACAGTTCTGCTGTCACACCATGTGGTTTTGGATTTAACTTGTAGCAATGCTGTAGTCACAGAAATATGGATAAGCATGCTCAGTAATTTGCACCCAAGGTACTTTGTATGAATTTGTTATGCAAATGCACTATTATAAGACAAGGCCTTGTTGTATTGTCTCCTCTGACTGCTGAGAATAAAACACATAAGGACTTCAAACACAGTGTGACAGACACACACTTGTGCTTATGTATGTCATATACGTGTGTATATTGTGAATACAGCCCCAAGAGGACGTGGACGCTCCTCCGAAACCCCCTCTTAAACAGCGATTCAACGGGAAACAAACACAGTTTTTCATCTCCTCTGTGCTGGATCAGCTGCAAGCCTGCTGCTGCCGTGCCGAGTGATCTGTATCTTGCGCGAAGCTTCAAACATTTAAAAGTCGGGACCACAGCTGCCCTTCTGTCTCACTGCCTTGTCTCTCTTCCCCCTCAGACATCCTCTGCTCCAGTTCTCCCCTTTGAAGAGGAAGATTTTGTGTTCTTTTGATCAAGAGACGGAGCCATGGCGACCGGTTTGACACCGAGCCCAGATCATACCTGAAAGAGACTTGTGTTTGTTCTGGCAATATTCAAATAAAGTTTCTCTCTCTGGAAACCCCTAAGTGTATCTGTGCAACTTTGTGACTCATAGTGACAATATACTAATCACACCTTAATAAAAGGACAAGTGTCTGTGTGTGCGTCAGCATATCTCTGTGTCCATCTAGTTGGTAGGCTTAGGAAAAAAAAGGATTAAAATAGGTAGAACAGGAGTCTAAAAAAATCAAAAATAATACAAATACCAAATATGGGTATAAAAATAAGAAAATTGGTCTTATCAGACTATTTTGTTTGTTCGACATTATATGCCAGCAACAGCAGCATTGTAGCGACTTTTTTGCACCCACAATTGCCATGTGAACAAGGTTCATAGCTGTAATGCTAATGACTATTCACTTTGCATCGTGGGCAATGGATGAGTGAAAACAACGAATTGACAAACACGTCAGGAAACCAAAGCTCTGCCACGACTAGCGTAGAGCTGCTTAGACAGGCCAACGAGGTAGCGATCATCAACGCTTTTTCCAGCAAAACATTTCTACTATAAGAGAAAGAGTAAAGACAAGGTAAGATTTTATGTAAAGTCCGTATCTCTCATTCTGAGCGAAGGTTTTCTTGCAAATCAACGAACTTTGTTTGTCTGTGGAATTGTACTTGAGGATAAAAGAGTCGAAAGGGAAAAACGAACAAGATTTTATGAAATAAAATAAGATTAAAGCAAAAAGGGATAGAATAAAAGAGTGGTCAGTTTGATGTGCTGCGCAGAGAGGAAGTGTCAGAAATGGGTATCACTGTCTGAAGGGGGAAAAGGCTGTGTATTTTATAAATAGGCCAAATAGACAACATGAGCTCTACATCAATTACTTAGTTTTAAATTCATCTTAGACAGATCAGACAACTAGTATAACACCCACGTATGTATGTATGTATGCATGCATATTAAGTTTTGAAACTATTCCTATCATTCTACATCTAAATATTCCTTGTGGTTGGAGACCTTTTCTTAAATACCTTCCTTCAAACTCTATACACTTCTGGCAGCGCCCCAAAAACTTCTCATAGACATGCCACAGTGAATTTCCTGACGTTATCATCTAGGCAGTCGCAGTTGCTTTTTGCACTTCTGTGAGATGAATATTTTTGTCCCCACTATTTTTTTTGAGGTTAGTTAATTCCCCCAAGTGAAAATTACTGCCCTGCATGTTGACTCAGTTCCAGAAATTTTGCATGTCTTTGTCATACAACTGATGAAGCATCACTTACACTCATCACCACAAAATAGATATTACGCTATTAGAGGAATGGCAGCTCGAGGACTAGGCGGAAAGTGAAAATATTACTGCCGTACAGTCACAAGACCCCGACACAGAGTACTCCTCAGTACATCCGACAATTCACGCATGTGCCTTGTGCAGTACAGTTAGAGACAATCAACCCTCATATAATACACACACAAGTGGGATTACCCAGAAATGTTTGTGTTTTGATAGAAGCTGATCCTTTATTATCAAGGTTCCAACAGAATGATTTTAAAATATGCCCAAGTCATTTATGATGTTGCAAATGGCTATTACTACTAAAAACGATTAATTTATCAGTTCTCATTCATAAATGACTGAGCAGCCCCATTTTCAGCACCCATTGCTTCAGTGTCCCAATGGAAAACTCTCTTAGCGAATTCTTAATCATGTTTAAATGCTAATTGGTTATTAGAAACAATCATTAAATCACTGTAACAGTGTTAGCACAACTGAAACCTGTTAATCCATTCAATAAAGCAAGTAAACTGTGCTCATTCCTAAAGTTGAATTTTGGGTTCAAAAAATGGTAGAAATAAAACAGCTTTCTGTCTACTGTTATTTAGTAGAATGAAGGTTATTCAGTGCAACAGAAACTAAAACTAAACTAAAACTTCAGTGCCAAGAAACTAAATACTAACTTTAATATAATAAATCAGCTGCTGTATCACCCTCTCGTCCGTGAGAGTTCTTTTTGATATTAGCTGGATAAACACAAATACAATATAACTAAATCCAACTATCAAAAACAGTTTAAATCTCGTTAAACTATTTCTTTGTTACTGAAGTCGTACACTTGTTAATTTCCAGTATTAGGTCTTCTTACTGAGATCTTTTGAGCGATTCCAGGTGAGGTAGTCTCACTTGCTAATGATGGTGCCATAGAGTGACAACACATTGCTAGTTAATCATGGAAAGTCAGACTTGTTAGGCTGTAATTTAAGCTCTTGTCCTGTGAGGCGCCACTCACGCAAGCCGCTGACTCTTAGAAACTTGTCTTCCGATTCTGTTGTGGCTTTGCTAGACCTGTTTCTGTCAGACTTTCCTCCAGTTTCCAAATTTTCTTTGGTGGTATAGGAAACTGTACACACTGAGAACTTGGCTTTCTTTTTTGCTATTTCCTCATTGAGGGTTACAATGGTCTGTTGGTCTTCCTTTGTCAATTGCTTTTCTTCTCGCCATTATGATAGCAATATAAAGACCACTATTGTCCAAATAATGCTTCAGAGGGTGGTAGCAGCAGCACAGTCTGTGCCAACATTGCTTTTACAAAGACTGAAGATTTGTAAGTAATCAACAAAAGTTGGGACACTCGTGAGAATTGTTTGCATCAACTTTCAAGGCTTGATTCACTTCCACTGCAACAGAAAATCTGTAATGTATAAACCAATTACTTGTTACCTGATAAAGACTTTCTGTACGACTGTGAAAATTATATTACATTTCAGTTTTTTAACCAATTTTTTCTACCACCATCTGAAAGTTTACAATTTACCTTTGTATTACTTCAAGTTAATCACTAGACTTGACATGTTTTAAAATTACAATAAAAATTAAAAGCAATGGGAGTGTTTTAAAACTTTTGACTGGTAATGACACACACATACCCACCCACACACAATAAAACTGCCAGAGAGACACTGGCCCACCAGTGCAGTTTGAAAAAACGAATGGAGGAACATTCTGTCTTTCTATCCTCCACAGCAATAGCTTTACAAAAGCATCCTAAGAAATCTGAAACACTCTTTAGTACTTTCTTTCTGAATTGCTAAAGGAAGTGATCAAATTACTAAGAAGGGCAGCAGTAACATCAAGCTGTAACTTATTTTTTTACAGGCATCTTATACACTGTTGATCTGTGCTGGCATGTTGTTCTCCTCCTGACACTCAAAATACATGTCACACTGGTGCCGCAAAAGACCCGGTTAAGCACTGGATTCCCCAATAGCTTTCAAGGGGGAGTTGCCGGCGCTCTACATACTGTAAGTTCTTTCATATGCTTGACGAGGCTGGTGAAGGGTTACCTCTGTTCACTATAACAATCTTCTCTAAACTGAAATCAAGGCAAAGTCTGTAGGCGGTTGGGAGTAATCGCTGAAAACTTGCTAATTAACACATCTTAGTCTGTGCTATTTCAAGTGCTGGAAACTTGCAGTTCATCATATGATGAACATTAATTACTCTTCTTGTCAGCTGCAGCTGCAAAAAAAAAAAAAAAAACTCAGAATGATAAAATTAGACGTCAATTGAAAATGAGGATGAAGAATCCCTGGGAAAACTAGATTCTAGCTATCAGACAATTTTATTAACAGACAGTCTAGTAGACAATGTTCTTGGAAAAGGCAGGATGGGTTCTAAAAGGTGGGCTGTATAAGCCTATCACTGCCACAGCTACAGCATGGTAAGACAAAAAAAAAAGGAGCCACGTAGCTTTCATAATAGAAAAAAGCAAATAAAGTACATGGAAACAAGCAACACAAAGTTGCAGGTAACATGAACAATTACTGTAGGCTCCAAGCAGCAGATATGACTGGAGCGGGGTCAAATGGTTGTTAGCAAATTATTTTTCACTGTCTTCCTCCAATAAAAAAAGACAACTATACTGTGCCATAAACCTACCCTGCTTATCTCTTCCATGTTATGACAGCATTTATTGATAATGTAAATATTCAACACGTCTAAAACCATGTGATTTTATGACCAAATAATATCACAAAGACTATAATGCAGCTTGAGTCTTAATTAAGGCAAACACGACGTTAATTTAAAAAATGACATAAATGAAAAACTGGTTTAGTGCGCAGTACCTTAAATTAAAAATAGGATATTTACAAGCACACATCACTACCTCTTTTATATAACCCCACTACCTCCTGCTTTATTTCCTTAAGGTTAAATGACAAGGGTTTCACCCAATAGAATTTAGACCCGCCCTTTGTGCCATAAAAGTGGTAAACTCTTCGTTTAATCATTTGCCTTTAAAATACTGTGCTTCAGTAAGCATGGCCTGATTGCTGGCCACGCAATTTTCATTTGCAGATCGCCAAGCACAAATGGCACAGTAGCTAAAAATAAATGTTGTTTCACAATATAACAACCCTTCCAAATCGGCCCCTTGAGAATGATATGCAAAAATGACAAAGACTTGGCAAATAAGATTCATTGCCTCATTTTTGTATCTGTAGTGTTTTATATTGCAAACTGGAAAAATAATAGGGAAAAACAGGGAAAAATAAATAATGCTGCAATTTTAATATAAATTTTTCAGGGCTTTCACATTCTGCAAATTTAAGCAGATATTCCTATATACATAAATATACACTTATATACATACCTATGTCTATACCTCCTCTCTAATATATGTATCTTTATACGGAGTATATATAAACAGTATGCATCTATATATACAATTTCTCTCTGTCTCTGCATACACACACACATACATACATACATAAAAATACAGTACTGTGCAAAAGTTTTAGGCAGGTGTGAAAAAATGCTGTAAACAAAGAATGCTTTCAACAATGGAAGTGTTAATCATTTATTTTCATCAATCAACAAAATGCAGTGAATGAACAAAAGAGAAATCTAAATCAAATCAATATTTGGTGTGACCACCCTTTGCATTCAAAACAGCATCAATTCTTCTAGGTACACTTGCACACAGGTTTTTGATGGAACTCAGCTGGTAGGTTGTTCCAAACATCTTGGAGAACTAACCACATATCTTCTGTGGATGTAAGCTTCCTCACATCCTTCTGTCTCTTCATGTAATCCCAGACACACTCAATGATGTTGAGATCAGGGCTCTGTGGGGGCCATACCATCACTTCCAGGACTACTTCTTCTGTTTTACTCTGAAGATAGTTCTTAATGACTTTGGCTGTATGTTTGGGGTCGTTGTCCTGCTGCAGAATAAATTATGGGGCCAATCATACGCCTCCCTGATGGATAAGTATCTGCCCTTATTTTTCTCAGCATTGAGAACACCATTAATCCTGACCAAATCTCCAACTCCATTTGCAGAAATGCAGCCCCAAACGTTCAAGGAACCTCCACCATGCTTCACTGTTGCCTGCAGACACTCGTTATTGTACCGCTCTCTGGCCCTTCGACGAACAAACTGCCTTCTGCTACAGCCAAATATTTCAAATTATGACTCATCAGTCCAGAGCTCCTGCTGCCATTCTTCTGCAACCCAGTTCCTATGTTTTCATGCATACATGAGTCGCTTGGCCTTGTTTCCACGTCGGAGGTATGGCTTTTTGGCTGCAACTGTTCCATGAAGACCACTTCTGGCCAGACTTCTCCGGACAGTAGATGGGTGTACCTGGGTCCCACTGGTTTCTGCCAGTTCTGAGCTGATGGCACTGCTGGACATCTTCTGATTTCAAAGGGTAATAAGCTTGATGCGCCTTTCATCTGCTGCACTAAGTTTCCTTGGCCGACCACTGCGTCTACGATCCTCAACGTTGCCTGTTTCTTTGTGCTTCTTCAAAAGAGCTTGAACAGCACATCTTGAAACCCCAGTCTGCTTTGAAATCTTTGTCTGGGAGAGACCTTGCTGATGCAGTAGAACTACCTTGTGTCTTGTTGCTGTGCTCAATCTTGCCATGACATGAAACTGTCTTCATAACCTCACCTTGGTAGCAGAGTTTAGCTGTTCCTCACCCAGTTTTAAGCCTCCTATACAGCTGTTTCTGTTTCAGTTAATGACTGTGTTTCAACCTACGTGTAACATTGATGATCATTAGCACCCGTTTGGTAGATTTGGTTGATCAGACAACCTGACTAGAATCCTACAAAATCCCTGACTTTGTGAAAGTGTACCTAAAAGAATTGATGCTGGTTTGAAGGCAAAAGGTAGTAACACCAAATATTGATTTGATTACATTTTTCTTTTGTTCGCTCACTTTGCATTTGTAAATTGATAATAATAAACAATCATTATTTATATTTCTGAAAGCATTCTTTGTTTACAGCATTTTTTCACACCTGCCTAAAACCTTTGCACAGTACTGTACATATACTTATATATACACATATATATACATACATATGCATATATATACATACATACATATATATATATATACACATATATATATATATATACACACACATATACATACATACACATATATATATATATATACACATATATATACATACACATATACATATATACACATATATATACATACACATATACATATATATACATACACATACATTCCTTAGAAGACTGGCATCCTTCAACATCTGCAGTAAGATGCTGCAGATGTTCTATCAGATGGTTGTGGCGAATGCCCTCTTCTACGCAGTGGTGTGCTGGGGAGGCAGCATTAAGAAGAAGGATGCCTCACGCCTGGACAAAGTGGTGAGGAAGGCAGGCTCTATTGTTGGCATAGAGCTGGACGGTTTGACATCCGTAGCAGAGCAACGGGCACTCAGCAGGCTCCTATCAATTATGGAGAATCCACTACATCCATTAAACAGTGTCATCTCCAGACAGAGGAGCAGTTTCAGCAACAGACTGCTGTCACTGTCCTGCTCCACTGACAGACTGAGAAGATCATTCCTCCCCCAAACTATGCGACTCTTCAATTCCACCAGAGGGGGTAAACGTTGAACATTATTCAAGTTATTGTCTGTTTTTTACCTGCATTTTTTATTACTCATTAATATTTTTTGCTGCTGGAGTATGTGAATTTCCCCCTGGGATTAATAAAGTATCTATCTATCTATCATATACATATATATACATACACATATACATATACCGAATATTCTCCCACAGATAAGTCGAGACTTGCTTTTATCATATAATGTCGGTTGTATAAGTTGAATGTGGAAAACTCACGCTATTGGTCCAAAAGATTATGATATGCTAACACCTACCTCAGAAAGTAACCACGGAGCACATGGTCTTTTTTTTCTATGTGGGTGCAGCAATATGCCATTATCAGCGTGAGCTCCTAACCTCTCTCTCTCTCTCTCTCTATTGTGCCTACTTGACCACATGGTAATACTATTCCGAACCAACATTTGCACCGATGTGTTTTTTTGTATCTCACACCCTCATACACTTTTATCGTTAGGGTATCCCTTATCTACGATGGAGCGTTCGATCAGAAGGAAATATGAAGCTGTTTTTAAATTAAACGTCATTGAAGTAGCAAAAGAAACTGGTAACTGCATTGCTGCAACAAAATTCGATGCGTCTGAGAAACTGATGCAAGATTGAAGGAGGCAAGAAGATGTAAAAAAATAAATAAATAAAAATTCAGTGTCGCATTTTTAAAAGTCGGGTTCTGATTTTATGACAGATTTTTTGGGTTTCAAGACCCGACTTATACGTGAGTATATACGGTATATATAAAACACACATTATATATAACACACAAACATATATATAAAATATACATATATATTATATGTACGTTATGTATGTTATACATACACACACATATGCATAGGATTGTAGGCTTACAGGGTCATCATTGTCATAGGCACAGAGTACAGTAAAATTCTTACTTGCATGTGCTACACAACATGCAACACGATGTCACCCTCCAGCCCATGATTAGTGAGTATAACAACAACTTTAGATCTACAGTATATTGTTTTCCAGAATTAAGTCATAAGCAATCTAATAAACTCACTAGCTCTAGCAAAACTGTAAACTAAAGAATGTTTAAACATAAGGCTTAACTAAAAAGCTCCAATTGCGTTTGGGATTAACTTGGCTTGTTTATATCTAATAGAGGAGTTTATCCACTTGCCCAACTCCTGAATCAAACAACAACAACGGCGTATTTCTTGTGTAGCCCAAAAACAAAAAGGAATGTCTCAATGGAGTTTAGCAGGCCCAGTTTATTGACAGCCCCCGAGCCTCGACTCCATAAGACGACAAGAAACAAGCCACTTCTCATCTCCATTTTAGCTCAACACAAAATTCTGATCACATGAACTTCCTGCTAAAGAACTTTTACCAGAACCCTTTTAAAACTTAACGTGTATCTACTTCTTGGTAGAAACTGCGTTTATACACCATCCTGTGATTGTTCAGCCAAAGGTCACCCACCACTTGCCAACAGTGAATATGGTTCCTTCGTGGTCCCAAGGTATACTACAACCCTGGACTCACTCTATTATATTCTGAGAGCAACATGCCATTCATCAGAAGGAAGAAGCTTAAGTATGTAAATAAATAAACATACACATCTACCTATGTATGTATATATTTATTTAAAGAGCTTTGGTTTAAGGCCAAATATCCCCCTGGGGACAAATAAAGTTATCTATCTGCACAAAACTGAATACCTTCTGAAGGCAGCAGCACACACGGCTCTGTTACTGAAAGCCAGTCCTCTTCCATTTAATTTCAATATTTGCCATTTATCTCCTGGAGATTGCAAACCAAATCTATGTGTTCCAGTCACAATGAACACTGAAAGCCTGTTAAAAGTGTAATTTCTAATATTGTTAAATATTTACTTTCAAACTTGGCAATGTTTGTTTTAAGCTTGGGCCATTTGCAGCAGCACTGGTCAGAAAGCAGTTCTGGACAGGGCACACAGGTCAATTTAGAAAGCAGGCAAGAGGAGAATATGCAAAATTTCACAAAGACCACTACCGGGCTAGAATCTGAACCCTGTATCCTAGAGATGCTTGGGAAGACCACCAAAGCATTGTAAATTAACCTTGTAGAGAAAACCTCAAAAAATGAACAGATGGATCAAACAAACTAAAAACTGATAAACCAGAAATGAAAAACAAATGCCCAACAACCACACTGGAATGCACAAGTATTAACATTCACTTCTCTTTAATTATGTTTTATAAATAATAGTTCTTTGTATATTTTCATAATGTCGGTGCTGGTAGATTAGCTAGTGTGACTGTTGAACCAGAAACTCTGAACTTCATGGTCCAATGTCCTGAGGAACTGACAAAACATCAAATGCATTAATGGAACAACCATTCCTCTACTTAACAGAAACGTGCAGTTCAGCCTTAAGGGGAGCCAGAGCTGAAACTAATCTGGGTGGGACGCCAGGCCCAATCTAAAATATACTGGCATTAACTAACTTTCAATCACACATCTCTTCCAGGTTCCCAAACAAATCGGGCAACTAATGAGTTGGAAAGGTTGGATTCAGCATGAGTCAAACATGTAATAAAAGAAATCTCTCAGTCCAATAAAATTTATTTTAAAAGATTAGTGAAAATTTAGAAAGGAAAAAAAAAAAAAATCACAAAAATTGACAAAAAATGTATTACACGCAATATACAGTGGAACTTCGGTTCACGACCGTAATTTGTTCCAAAACTCTGGTCGTAAACCGATTTGGTCGTAAACCGAAGCAATTTCCCCCATAGGATTGTATGTAAATACAATTAATCTGTTCCAGACCATATCAACTGTATGTAAATATATATATATTTTTTTTTAAGTTTTTAAGCACAAATATAGTTAATTAAACCATAGAATGCACAGCGTAATAGTAAACTAAATGTAAAAACATTGCATAACACCGAGAAAACCTTGAACAACAGAGAAAACTAACACTGCAATAGTTCGCGCTATAACGTTACCAACCACTGGCTAAAAACATTTTTTTAATAAGTTTTAAGCACAGGGAAAAAAATGAACATTTGAAAAAATCCGTAATTTAATAAACCACCAAAAAAAGTAACATTGCAAAAATGTACGCTACAAACCGATCGCTGTAAACAGAAGGGAAAACAGAATCAAGCCCAGTGCATCCTTTAACTGCCTTCCTACCTTATGCGTCTAGTTCTCTCTCTCTCGCGCTGCCTGTGTGTGTGTGTGGCGCTCTCTCGTTCTCTCTCTTGCTTGCTGCACTGGAAATGCACAGGGAGAGACTGAACATGTACAAACCGAAAGGGAAACTGGCTTGTTCATATACCGAGTGTGTGGTCGTGAACCGAGGCAAAAGTTTGGTGAACTTTTTGGTTGTAAACCAATTTGTACGTGTGCCAAGACGTTCATGAACCGAGGTTCCACTGTAAAGGAGGAACAAAAGGCTTCTTTTACATTCTTAGCTCTCTCGTATTAAACTTTAGTTAGGTTGCGTTATTTCTCAATTGCAAACTTACATAGGCTTCACTCAGTACATTCAGTACGTACATACAGTTTGAAACTGTTTGCTCTCCAGGTCTTACCAACTGTAAGGCAGATCATAAAATGAAACTAGTCTGAAGTCAGAGGGACAAAAAAGTAATCAGAATATTCCATTTATAATATAGCTTGTAGGGGTTATAATAGAACCCCCCATTGACTATGTGCTAATGAAGAGGCATACATTCTAACATAACTAAGGAAATACTTCTATCAATTTAACATAAACTAACTTATTAACTAACAAATGGCTCCTAAAACACATATGGAGCCAATTTTGAGTCACAATCAGAGCCTAACATGCATGGCTCTACGGATAAGGATCCGCGCTGGTGTCTGGAAGGTTGCCCGTTCCAATCCTGTTACTGCTAGAAGGGATCCTGTTCCGTTGGACCCTTAACCTGAAAATTGCTCCAGGGGCTCTGTACAAAGGATGACCCTATACTCTGACCCCCATAAGTCATGTGGAAAAAAAAACAAACAATTTCCCCATAGGGATTAACAAAGTATATCAAATCAAAATTTAAAAAAAAATATCTTGGAATGCCAGAGCACAGAGAAAAGTTCAGAATGTGCAAACTTCACACAGACATAACAGTGACGCCCAGCCCAGTTTAATTAAACATGCATTTCAATTAACACATTTTATTTCATTTTTAATGTAGTTCAAGTTAACTCTACCTGTCAATATTTCCTCTCCCTACATTAACTGAAGAAAGTTTTCATTATTTATTAACAGCTACATCTCTAGTGCAAATTCTGACAAAGAACTGCAGAGGCTACTGTACAAGATGCTATCTACACGAAGGACATTTATGCATGTAGGCAGCTAAGTGATTCCTGAAACCAGACAAAAGCACACAAGCTGCAAAATCTGTACAAAGAAAACAAACTCAAATGAGGAAAAAAAAAAGCAATGACGGAAGAATAAAGTGCAGAAATTGAGCCCTATATATGCGTCACGGTACCATCTTTTCCTTAGCTGCTTGTTAGTATGCAACTATCAGGTTGTGGAATCAAGGACCTGATAGGACCCCTGCCTACAGTTGGCTCCTGCCTTGTACACAATGCTGTGAGGACAGGCACATCCCTGAACTGGACACACAACTGGTTAAAAAAATAAATAAACTGGTGGAAGACTTGTAGCTTACTCCAGAATTCACCATTTTATTCATATTAACTCAGGGGCTTTGCCCCCTGCTCACTTTGCTCGCCAACCCCCATGCCTATACTACGTGTCGGCCTCTTTGCGGTTCTGCTGCTCGCATATGGGGATATAGATGTACAATTTACTAACTATTTTACAATACAGCAAGTAATTAACCATATTAAAAAATAGTAAAACAATTTACTTTCAAATTATTACGTTTCATGTTGTGTTATGGCGTAATACGATTTTGTTGTGATTGGCTTTGAAATTAACACACAAAAACTTTTTAAACTTACACTTTTACTGTAAAATTAAATTTTCGTCAATATTACATTGAATTCTGATTCTGTGTTTGGACTTTAATTGTGACAACGCAACGTATAACTGCCCGTGATTGAATTTCGTTTCTCTCTATGAAATAAAACAACTTTTTTGAATGTTTGGCTCTGAGATTTGTAAATTGTCTTTGCAAAAGCTATTCTAACGGGAACCTATGAACATTTTAATACAAATGGCATATCAAGATCTCCTTTGTTGTCTAATGTTATCCCCTGAAGATGTACTGCATTACCTTTCTTGGATACATCCTTGTTTCTATAATAATTTGACCGGTGGAAGACAAGACGGTGTTAACGGTTGTAGATATTCTTCGTGTAATTGTAAATTGATGTTTTCATCTTCCGCACCATCGCCACCAACTGTTTCAGCAGAGTCTATTGATGCGCATTTAACCAATTTGCCGTGTAACCGATCAACATTTTTGGAGTTAATTCAATTGACTCCATTGTTTCTCAGTCCTAGGATTGCCTGTGTACTCACTTTTACTGATGATAACCCTTCGTGATGAAATTCTTCAATAAGAATTGGACATAAGAAGCCTTCTTTAATTGGGAAGTTAAAGTGAGGAAAACGTTAAAAGAGAGTAAGAACTGTGTCTAACAAATGTATTCACACGAATGAGAGGTGAGAGGACCGTGTGCATGGTTGAATATGGTTGAGAGGAGAGCGGGACTTGGTCAAATATCCATGGCCAAAGTCAAGGCCAAATCTTCCAAAAAGTCTTGTCTCGTCACAGGATTTTTTTATATAATAAAGAGACAAGAAGAGTAAAAGATCATTTTTAAAAGGGCAAGTTAAAATAATAAAGTATAATGATTTATGGCTTTTGATTCACTTGTTATATTCACACTGGTCTGAATTACTGTCGTTACCTTTTAATATTACCCATCTTCTGTGTACTACTGAATGTATGTTGCATAAATATGACACAATGTTTACTTTTGTCATTTGCAAGAATATTTCCTTTATGTACTAGTTTCACGGATAAAAACGCTAAGCACCCTGTGCTTCCCTGTTGCCCTTTCTATCTAGAGGTGAGAATGGAGGATGTTGTATTGAAGAAAATGCCTGGAAGACAAAATGTCAGTTTGACGTTGATGCAGCACCTCATGCATTTTCAACAGAAGTACTCTCTTGCTCCCATACTAGTTGCTGGTTGTCATGAATTAATAAAAAAAAAAAATCTTAAAACAGAAAGCAGTCCCTCATTTGTTGAAGAAAATGGCAACATTCCTCGCTGAAACATCAGTTCAGTACAGTATACTCTTCATCTAGCCAAGGTCTTTACTCAGGGCAACCCCTGCCCCATAAAACGCAAGATATTCTGAGGAGGTCTCTGGCTAACAAAGGGGCTGCCAGGACAAAGAACAGTGCTAAGTCCAACAACAGAGCTCTAAAAGATGATGAGAGAGAGAGCACAAGCCACAGAGAAGTTAGGAAAGTTCTAGTACATGCCAGTAAGTAGAATGTGAGGGCACAATATACCCCCATATGTGTGCTGTATGCCCTGGAAAGGTCATAGGACAGGAGTGCCTGAAGGAAAGAGAGAGATCAATAGCTGTTAAGAGTGCAATCCTCCATTAGGACGCTAAAGAACAAACAATGTGGCACATGTCAAGGTACCTGACCTTCTCTTTGAACAGAAAGTGATGCTGGAGAAGATATACCAGAGACAACACCTGCTGCTTGCTTGAAGAAGGCCCATGAGAGATGTTAAATTAACATAGTGAAATGTCAGAAAGCCATAGTTTAGCCAGAGGTCACTCTGTAACATCTGAAAGGCCTCTCATAGTACTTCCTGGAACAAGTCTCCTCCAGAGAGTCCAGGCGAGAACTGGAAACAAAGATAGCCTTCCTGAATAAGCTGTTTAAATCTGTTGGCGTCTCCAGTTCACATGCTACGACCTTGACATACATGCAACACAAGCAACCACTTACTGATAGAAAAATGCTAAAATTGTTTGAGAATACACCGTTACGGTCAACTATTTGTATAAGGCTTCAGCGAATGCATTGCCATCCAGCTTCTACATCCTGGATGAAGACCAGTTAAGGAAGACATGCTCTTTTGAATCACCCCTGTCTTTTCAGTGGTTTTATACCGATAAACTGCAGCTTGTACAGCCTGACCCAATCAACCACGTCATCCAACAAAGTCTCTGTATTTCTCAAACAGTTCATTTTTGTTTTTGCTATTTGTTACACTGTGTTAATCATCTCTTACTGTCCAAAATGGTAATGCATAGGATCAGGTTTTCTTTCTAGTACAGGAGGCAAGCATGGAGCTGTCCTGAAAGATCAGCTATTAAACAGCAACTTAAGGCAGGAGTTCTACGAACTACTAGCTGAAGACCTACCCTGGTGTCCTCTTAAGCAAACAGAAAGCTGACATTGACTTTGCAAGTGAGCTGGAGCTTGGCTGGATGTGACCCCTTGCTATCATAATACTGTAGATCTACATGAAATGATGTACAAGTATGGAGTGAGGAGCACAAGTGTACAGCATAGGAGGGGAAGAAAATACACAAAGTGACACCTGAACTTTCATAACCTGAACATCCACTCAGTAACAAGTCTCATTTCATTTTTTCAACACTTCTTTGTCCTGGCAATAGTCACAATGGTGGTGATGGTTGGATATTTAATCAGAATGTGGGCTCAGAACGTATCAGCGCATGCTCTTAACCTCTCTCTCCTCTCTCATATGCTTAACTAGGGGGCTTTGCCCCCTGCTCGTGTCGCACGCCAACCACTCAATCCTCCCCAACTCCCCGCCTGCACTTCACATCGTCATTAATTGGGGGGCTGAATGCACCCCAAGTAGACACATCCACTCCTCCGAAACCACACTTAAACGGTGATACAATGGGATAGAAAGACATTTTATTTATCTCCTCTTTGTTCAGTCAGCTGTTGGCTTGCAACTGCTGTTTTGCCGCGTGATCTGCACTTCGCTTGCCAACCCCTTCCCTCATCACCCCGCCAGCGCTATGAAAGAGGGGGAGCTGAACGCACCCCAAGGAGACATGGCCGCTCCTCCGAAACCCCTCTTAAACGGTGATACAATGGGAAACAAATACAATTTTTAACTCCTCTTTGCTCAGTCAGCTGCTGGCTTGCTGCTGCTGCTGCCATGCCATATGATCTGAACTTCGCTCGCATACCAATTCCCCCCCGCCAGCGCCACATGCCATTGTGAAGAGTGTGGCTGAATGCACACCAAGGTGACAAGGTCGCTCCTCTGAAACCCCTCTTAAATGGTGATACAATTGGAAACAAGTAACAGTTGGTTTTTTTTACCTCCTCTTTGCTTGATCAGCTGCTGGCTTGCTGCTGCTTTCGTTCCACATGATTTGCATTTCGGGTGGAGCTTCAAGAGTTTAAAAGCCTGTATAGCACCTGTCCTTTTGTCCTAAAAAAAACTATGTGATCTCTTTTCGCTTTCCATTATTTCACCAAGTAATATTTTCCATTTGTTTTTGCTAATGTGATCTTTTCACTCATTTTTTTGAGACTTTCGAATTTTCCTACTCCATTATCTCTAACCTGCTCTGCATGTGTAATCCCGGTACTTGCTTACAAAGGTTGTAAATAGGACGTGACATGCCTGTCTTGTGGGATGTGAAAATGCCTCTCTGTCTCTCTTCAAAAGATCATGTCTCATCGCCGGAAAAAAGTCTCGTCCCAAGATTTTTTTATATAATAGAGAGATATATACAGGGCGGCACGGTGGCGCAGCAGGTAGCACTGCTGCCTTGCAGTTAGGAGACATGGGTTCGCTTCCCGGGTCCTCACTGCATGGAGTTTGCATGTTCTCCCCATGTCTGCGTGGGTTTCCTCCCACAGTCCAAAGACATGCAGGTTAGGTGCATTGGCGATTCTAAATTGTCCCTAGTGTGTGCGTGCCCTGTGGTGGGCTGGGATTGGCTCCAGCAGACCCCCGTGACCCTGTAGTTAGGATATAGCGGGTTGGATAATGGATGGATGGAGATATATACAAGAAAAACAAACATAATCAAATTTTATTTAACACACTACTGTCATGTTAACATACTTTGCTAATCTGTCATTCCCTTATATCTTTATGTACTAAAAAGAAACTTCTTCCTCATATTTTACAGTGGAAAACGTGACTTTCAATGCATTTGATAACCACTGTCCACTGGCAGCTATTAAACACACATCCATTTTCCATACGAGGAAAAGTTAACATTAAAATGATATAACAGATAATACGAGCTTTTGCACCGCAATAACGTTTAAGAAACTCTTGACTTTTGTAGTATTCCCGTAGCAGGAACTTGGGCCATTTGTAATTCCTGAACTTTTTTTTTTTAAGCTCCTATTCCAGGGTATGCACTTTTCATTCAACCAGGAACTATCATTGGGTGGAGCTCAGGCGATGAATTGTGCCAATTGGTTGACCACAAACACTGGCGCCGACTTGCACATCTGTTGGTAGTTTGGACTCTGAAGATGAAGCGCCCGCACTTTGCGCCGCATCACTCTTCATAGCCACCTTCTTGGTGCGCCATGCAATACACTGCATCAAAATGACAATCCACCAAGTGAAGATGTGATCATTTCAAAACAGTTCAAGTGAGGGGGAGCTTAACCAGTGAACCACCAAACTCCCGATTGCACTGCATCACTCTTCATAGCTGGAGCACCACATCGAAACAATAAGAGTTAGGGGGTGTCTCTGTCCTACACCAAAACGAGCTCCCCCATACATCTGACTTTGCAATGCTTCACTTGTATGTTCTGCATAAATGTTACAGTTGCTGTTGTGCAGTGCAGGGCCTACATTATACAAGAACTCATTGGGAAAATGCTAAATGTTACACTTCATATTTATCATCTTCTAAGCTTTACCTCATTTATAAAAACAGGTCTGTGTAGCTGCATGTGAAGAGACTAGAAACCTACTTTTTAAATAAAAAAAAAAAAAGAAAAAACAAATCCTTGGTCAGTCAGCTTGCACTTCCTCAGAAACTGAAGATGCTTATTTGAATATTTCAGTATGATGTCAGTGCTAAGGATCCAAATTAGGCCACCACAGATCCACAATCCTCAGAATTTAAAGAAACTGACAGTACAGAATCATTCCTGCCTTTCTTTACGTCTACTGTAGTGAGAAGTCAAGCAAAACGACACCATTTTATTAGCCGATAAAAGGTGTCATTTTGCTTGACTTCTCACTACATTCATAATGGCTAACACGGCACAACACAGTCTATTGAAATGATCAATTACTTCTCTTGTATTGGTGATGTCAGTTGTTAAGTTTGCTGTCGCTGCATCAGTCTGTGAAGAGACTGGTGTGTGGCAATGAGGCAGCTGATCTTTTTAGTTGTGTGATGAGCACAATTAGTGTTTCATCATTAGGCACATTTTACAATGTGAATGTCACTGCATTTACAGTTATGGATGACAAATTAACACAGCCTTGTGGCTGAAGCAGCAGCCTTGACTGGATCAGACATTTATGACGGTTAGGAGATTCACTGTCTAGCACAAAATGATCCTGAGGCTAAGGATCTGCTCTGGTATCCAGAAGGTTGCCGGTTCAAATCCCCGTCACTGCCAAAACAGATCCTACTCTGCTGGGCCCTTGAGCAAGGCCCTTAACCTTCAATTGCTCCAGGGGTGCTGTACAATGGCTGACCCTGCGCTCTGACCCCAAGGGCTATGCGAAAACTAACAAATTCCTAATATGAGAAATTGTATAAAGCGAAATAAACAAAAAAAAAAAAAAAAAGGTTTACGGAGGCCCAGGAAATAGGTGTAAGAAAGCCAATGGCCCACACATCACTGATTTGGATACCGGGGCAGGTGGGGTTTATTACTTCGTGGAAGAAAACAGAAAGTTGACTGTATATCACAAAGAAGACAGTGCTGCCATTGAGGGAGTTTATCACATTTAATCTGAGTTAGAACTTTAGCTGCAGGAACCTTTACTCTTTCACATGTTGGTTGATACCCTCTGCAGGGCGGAAAAGAGGAATTCACTAACCTAAACAAGATAGAATGATGACATTGTACTGTATTTCGGTATTTTAGATGGAGAGATATAGTCCCACTCAGGCAGGGTTTTACAGCTGGGACAGCAATACAAAACCATTGACGTGATGAATGCTGCAAGTCATAAACTTCAAAAGAACCTTTGCTAGAGAGGTGTTCTGGTGCTGGTTACCCCCATTATTTCAACGTAGTATCAAACAGCTTTAACATTGCCTGCCTGCTTTCTCAAACCCACTTCATTCAAATGGCATTCACAGGAAACCAGAGCCTATCCCAGCAGCACTGGGCACGTTTTTAAGAGATGATCGCAGGACATCCTTCTGCCATACTCGTGTCTATTGTTTCTGGCATTTGCAAGGCATGGACATTTTCTTATTTGTATAGTTCAGGCCTCCTGCAGATGTGCAGGGTACATAAATTATCATCTTGCATAAGTCACAAGATGCTGATCAAAAGGAAGTGGGGAGCAAGTAGAATAAGCTTCACTCATCTTGGTAAATCATACACAGTTAACAGACATTAAAGGCACACCACTGGTGGACAACAAATAAATGAGTCTGAAGCAGCAGCAGATGTGAATCATTCAGAGAGACTGCATGCCGTGAACGACAGGGTGCATCTTCCAAGATTTAAAGGTTAAGTATAAAGCAGGGTGAAATGATTCGACACAAGCACAGCAATGCTGGCGCCAAATGCAACAGAGGAAATTTATCGTGCCGCAGCAGACGGCGAATGAAGTCTTTCTTGAAAAGCAAACGCCACATAAAAACCCACACAAGCAAAAAGTGAGCGGGTACAGTTTTTAGCAGAGACCATATCGTTTAATGGGGCTCAAATCATTAATGCAAAAATGTATGGCTCACATTTATTTTGTCAATGTTATTCCACCAAGAAAAAAATAAATAGAAGCGTGAAGAGAATAATGTGGCTTGAGAATTGCTTCAAGTCTCCACTTGAATGGAAAATGTAGAACAAATTTTTTTTCATCATTGCAATAGTGTCAGTAGCCTAATTCTTTACAATGGTTTTTTTTTTTTCCTAATATAAACACATTTGTAAAACTTGTATGCTATTGACTTTAAAAACACAGTGTATTAAAACTCCAAGCAAGCAAATGAAATAAAGCAAAATTCTGGTTCTCCATTCTTTACCACGGAGATCTTTTTGTAATTAGTCGCGTGCAGTGTTCTCGTTCCTCACACGTCCATGAGGTTTTTCTCCATTTTCTTCCTGCATCTCAAAGACATGCAGGTCAGGTCGGGGAGCATGCACTGGTACAAGGAGGTGCTGCACCCAGCACACGACGAAACACCTCAGGATCCCGGGTTGGCAACCCAAGGCAGACAAATGGTCCAGTCACACCCTCCAGAAATGACCCTCTATCTGATGTAGCCAAGTGTTACATGGGTGTTCCCTTGTCCTGGTCCAACTACTCAGGCCCTGAACAATGAGGGTCCTGTGAGCCAGATCACCCTCAGAGCATCACGCCACATGGCCATAGCGCCATAACTGACGCCTGCTCACAATGCAGGCAACGTGACTCATAGGAAACTGCCAGAGGTACCCCAGGACTCTAAAAACAGACTAAGTACCGAAGCTGTCCAGTCTTCCTCTTAGGTCACTGGATAGCGTCCATGTCTTGCAACTATATAGCAAGAAAGGATGCACTACGACTCTAAAGAATTGGACCTTTTGCAGAGATATCGGGAGCACCGCACACCCCTTTCCAGTGACCTCATGACCTCCCATGCTCTCCCAATCCATCTACGGACTTCATAGGAAGAGTCACCAGAGACATGAAAGTCACTGCTAAGGTCGACACTCTCTCCGCAGACAGACACACTGCTGATGGCTGTGCCCAAGAGTTCAGTAAAGGCCTGGATCTTGGTTTTTATCCAAGATATACAGGTTAGGGTGATTAGGGTCAGGGTGTAGGCGTATGTTGGAGTGTACATTATGATTCCAGCCCCGTAACCGAAGTCTTTGGGCCACTTTAGAAAATGAATGAGTGAATGAAAGAGTGAAAGAGATACCATATATACTCGCATTTAATTTCTCCCGCGGATAACTCAGGGTTTGATTTTACCATATAATTTCTGGTATTTTATAATGTTGGTCGTATAAGTCGAATGCGGAAAACTTACGCTATTGGTTCAAGACATTATGATATGCTAACGCCGACATGAGAGAGTAACCACGGAGCACATGGCCTTTTTCTTCTATGTGGGGGCGGCAATGCACTGTATCAGCCTGTGCTCCTAACCTCTCACTCTCTCTATTGTGCCTACGTGACCACACGGTAATACCTGAACTATTCCGAAGTGACGTTTGCACTGTTTTGTATTTTTTGTATTTCACACCCTCATACACCTTTATCATAAGAGCATCCTTTATCTACAATCAGAAGAAAATATGAAGCTGGTTTTAAATTAAAAGTCGTTGAAGTGGCGAAACAAATTGGTAACTGCGCTGCTACAACAAAATTCAATGTGTTGAAAAACTGGTGCGAGATTGGAAGGAGCAAGATGATGTTAAAAAAAAAAAAAAAAATTAAGTGTCGCATTTTTGAAGGGGCGTATAAGTCGGGGTCGGATTTTATGATCGATTTTTCAGGTTTCAAGACCCGACTTATACGCGAGTATATACGGTAATGATCTAATGTGAACAAAACTTACTTCTACCTTTTAAAGTTTAAACACAAATCGGACTCAAGTTCTAAAACAGTTATTTAACCCTTCGACTCACTGCCATTTCAGCTGGATGGAGCACCAGTCCATCACATGACCGCCTCACACCGTCTTTCTTACGCATCCTGGGCCAATTTAGAGTTGCCAGTTAAACTAAGAACTTTTAAACTCAAAATTATAAACTTAAAAAGAGAGCACATGTCAAATGCTTTGAACAAAAAAAGAAAAAAGGCAAAAAAAAAAAAAAAACAATTGCCAAAAGAAGGAGAGAAAGAAATTCCCAACAGGCCTTTGGGGACCAACTGCAGCTACATAAAGACTTCAAACATGTCATAAGAAGTTATAATGGTGATTATTATCCGTCTTTGACAATTTAAAGTTCAGCCGGCACAGTGGGTTTAAAACTATTAACCTTGAAGGCAGCACTTCTACATTCAATGCTGTACTAAATCATTCATCGTACCCGGCTCTGTTCTTGTCAAGTCCATTATTCACAAAACAATGGGGAGAGTATTAGGGGAGACAAAGAGGACAAGCTACTAGGTGTAAGGTATCATTTTCTTTTCCCCCTACATTTTAAAGCACACACGTGATAACACCAACTCCCAACTACAAAACGGTCAAGCAGGAAGTGCAGCATTAAAGCTGACAAGAGCGGCATGGAAGTGAGTAACGGGCCATGGCGTGCCTTCAGCAACAGCTCATGTGGCTTTTGGACTTGCCTCAATGGTTATAGTGTTACTGCTTACATTGGCCGCATCAATGGACAGAGATATTTTGTTCTTTATTTGCTCTATCCAACTGGCAGAAAAGAAAATGCAACTTTTTAAAATTACTACCTTGACTCTCTTTTACGTTCAGGATAGCATAGCTTATAAATGGTAAAAATCATAAATGTGTGCAGTGTCACATGAAAACTAAAGCATTCATTACAAAAGTTTTTTTTTTTAGGTAAGACAGACAGACAGACATCTTGAGGTTGAGGTAAGCCAATTCTACTCACTAATCATGGTGCTGGAGAGTGGTGACATGATGCATGCTGATTAACACTTGCATGTCACTGTATGTGTGGCAATAATGAATACATAAACATTAAAAAAAAAACCTTTCCTCAGAGTAGAAGTGGGACGCTTTAAGGCTCATTAATATCTGCTATAGACGACAACAGAGTTTCGTTAATCAGTTTTAACCAAAAAATTAGAAAACCTGTAACTCCCATACCTGTTTTTGAAGCTCCTTTTTTTTTTAGCAAAAATAATCGAATATCTTGAATAAACAACCTTTATGCTTTATAGTACACTAGGAGGGCAAGCCCCCCTGGTGCCCAACCCCCAGTTGCAGCAAGAATATTAGTAAAATCTGTAAATGTACAAAAGAAAAATTATTTATTGGAGTCAAAAATCACGAAATTCTATAAATATGTAAAAGAAAAATTAATTATTACTTAACAGAGTAAAAATTATGCAGTGAGAATGAAATATTTACTCTCTTACCGATTAGAGTATTCCCGTTAAACTGAGGTCCACTATGCTTGATGAGTATTTATAAGAGACTAAATAAACGATCCATTCGTTTTAACTGACATTCTTATAAACCACAACTTTCTTGATATTTTAGTTTAGAATTTAAAAACAGAATAAGAATCTGAAAATCTAACAACATCACATTAAAGTTCAATAAATTCTGAAAAGTGTGATACCAAACATATATATGTAGGTTGTAAAATAAGCCCGATTTAAAGCATGACAAAAAACTTGACATAAAGATGTCACATAAAATCGATGCACAAAATCATTGCACTTTTAGGCTTAGGATTATATCAGTGGCGGGCCGTCAGGGCCTGCAAGGCCTTCTCTGCTGGCCTAAAAAAATATCTGAATGTTAATTATATTTTGTCCATGAATACTTATTAAATAATTCTAAATAGTCTGTCTGCTTCCTTTCATAGCTTTTCCGACGGTTGTGCTGCGCCTGCTTCCAGACGTATTTTCGTATTAAAGTATTTAACCAATCACATTTCAGCCATCATTTGTTGCCAGGCAGGGTCAAAGTCAAAGAGGTCTGCCAGGACGCCTTCACAATCCGTTCTGCAGGCCCTCTAACACAAAATAAATGTCGATTAAACTGTTGCTTCAACCAATCAGATTTTGAGTTGGTTTCACTAGGGCCCTCTAGCAGGTGTACGGCAACGTCACTGTATTCAGACCTGTTGATTGGATAGGATGGTGTAATATAAAAATCTGAATGAGAGCATCATGGGGCAGCTACTACACATTTGTATGTTTGGCGGTGAGCATCTCGTGTCCACTGCTTCTGTTGAGCGGACATTTTCTGCCCTAAAGCGAATTAAAACTTATGCCAGAAATACGACAGAGCAGGATCGACTTTCAGCATTAGCTTCGATGGCGATAGAAAGGGACTTCGTGATGGAACTGAAGCGCACGGATAATCTGTACAACAGAGTAATTGAACTGTTTTTGAGAAAAGAGAGGAGGATGGATTTTGTTTACAAATAATCTGAATTTTTGGTGAGTAAAATGTTGCGATTTTCCTAAATAATATTGCAAGTTTAAGTTATTATTGATGTTTTTTATGTGTGTCGCGGGCTGTAGCTGCAGTAGAAAGGAACTTGTTCACCCCTGGTTTGACTATTCAATAAAAGCATTTATTGTGGCTACAGGAGTTATCTATCTGCGATGCAACGGCTCTTTATACAGTATTTCTCCATATTAAGATGGTTTTTATAACCATAAATTAGTTTTTGAGGGGCGGGTTGATTCAGAAGGATCACTACTGAAGGCGTAGGTGTGAAATGCACGGTCCGCCACTGGATTATATATATTATATATATAGTAGATATGTATAATGAACACCATCTGCAGGCACTTTATAGCTTTGTAGGGTCATCATTGCTATGATTAAAATTCTTACTTGTGGAATGCTGTTTGAATATAAACAGCATCTGTTTATATTGTGTTTGTAGAAATACTGTTTGTATTATGTGTTTGTAGAAAGTGCTGTCATTTCTACATGGTGTGACCAAAATGTATGCAGATACCCTAAAATCAAAGTCGGTAATGTGCACTTTAATTACATCTGAATTGTTTGATTTGAAATTTAAACTATGGGGCAGAGGGGGGGGGGGGGGGAATCAATAAAAAAATGTGCCTTTGTCCCAAACATTATGGAGGACACTGTGTGTGTGTGTTTTATATATATATATATATATATATATATATATAGAGATAGAGATAGAGATAGAGATAGAGATAGAGATAGAGATAGATAGATAGATAGATAGATAGATAGCATATAAACGTCTACGTGTGGAAGTGTGTTTGTGTGTCTGTCCAGCCCGGAAGTGAGAGGTGGAGTTGGGGCGAGGGCTCCACCTCAGAGGAAACAGAAAACTTGCTTAACCGCTAATAACACAAACGAGGTGAGCACGTCAGCAAAACAAAACCTAAAAAGAAAGACAAAGTCTCTTAGTCGTTAACATAGGCAAAACAGTATCCTTTTTACTTTTCCTTCCGCTGCAAATGCACAAGCAATGAGAGAACGTCGGCAAAATGAATCCTCCTAGGAGAGAGACACCCAGAGTAGTTCCTTTCAATCACCTGATATCTCTACATTTCAATTTTTTTTCTGACGATTTCAATAGTTTCTAGGACCCCGGGTTTTTTACAGCACAGGCTTACACAGCTAGTATATTATATCTGCCTTTCTTAAAAGAATTTATTGCAGTTTGACTGGGAAGGGTGATGCATCTGAATGCAAGATTCTGTAGAGACCACAGATCAATTATGTGTAAATTACAACATGACAGAACTATAAATTGCATTTTCCTGTTCTGGGCACCACACCACATAGTAGTAGATGAAACCTGTTAACAGCAACTCAATAAAATTTTCCCATTCCCTACATTGGCCAAAGTAAGAAAACAATTTGTAGTGATCCCCCGCCTGTCGTAGAAGTTATGTTCCAGACCCATCAGCAATAGGTGAAAATCCGCGATATAGAAAGACCATATAAATAACAGTTTTTTTTTATAGTTTAAGCCTTAAAATACCCCTCCCACTTGCTTTAAACACATGTAAACTTATTAAAACACACTTTGTAAACACATATATGTGGATGTCGGGCTAAGGATATGAGTAACATCTCTCTATTATAAACAAAAATCTTGGAAGGGAGACCAGACGTGATCTTCTCGGAAGACAATTTCACATCCTGCGAGAGACATTTTAACGTCACGCAAGACAAGGCAGTGAGACAGGAGGACAGCTGCTGTATAGGCTTTTAAATGATCAACGTGCAGAGCGACAAGCAGAACACGCATCTTGGCAGAAGCAGTACAAAGCCAGTAGCTGAATCATTCGCTTCTCCTTGGTTAGCGGGAGAAACGCGAAGTGGCAGAAGCATAGCACGCCTCCGGGGGGATTGAGCGAAGCAATCGAGATCAGATCATCTCGGAGAGACACTTTGACAACACGCGAGACTAGATATTACACCCTTAGGAAGCAAAACCCATGAGACAGTAACCCACCCATTCAGAACGCTAGCAGAAGAGACGCGAAATGGCAAAAGGACAGCTGCTGTACAGGCTTTTAAATGATTGACGCAAAGAGCGACAAGTAGAACACACAGCTGGCCAGCAGCAGCAGCAAGACAGAAGCTGAACTGATCGCATCTCTTTAGCGTGCGTTTTAGACCCTTCCTTCACAACGCAAGCAGCGTTATAAGTCCCGCGAGAAAGAGATTTAACAACGCCCGGGGCAGGAAATAAAGGAAAAATATTGTTTTTACAAAAGTTTTAAAGTAAAAATGAAAATAATGCATATGTAATAATTCCCATGAAAATAATCTCTTTAAATTGTTTATCCGGTAAACCAAACCCGGGGGTGGAGCCCCCAGCAGTAATAATAATAATAATAATAATAAATCCGCGATGTAGCGATGGTGCAATAGCTGAACCGCGATATAGTGGGGGATCAATTTATTACTAATATCAGATGCACAAATGCAAACTGATCATGAGCTAGGAAAAACTGGCAGTATGGTGTAGTGGGTAAGGCATTGGACTTCAAACACTGAGGTTGTGGGTTCAAATCCCACTACTGACACCATGTGACCATGAGCAAGTCACTTGACCTGCCAATTTAGAAAACCAAAAGAAATGTAACCAATTGTATCATAAATGTTGTAAGTCGCCTTTGGTAAAGGTGTCAGCCATACAAGTAAATGTAAAAACACAATTTGGTTTAGCAGTGTTCACATGGCGGTCAGTACAGGGAAAACTCTGAAACATGTAGGGATAATTAGTTCCAGGAACTGTCAAAACAAAAGAACAATTTCAAATTTATTAATCCAATTCTGGGTCATGGGGGGCATAGTAGCACTGGGCACAAGGAAGGAAACAGCTTGGTATTACCGAAGGGCCCACTCACGCATAACACATCCCCATAATCACACAGGTCTCATTTGTAAACACAAAGTAACCAAACTTCTGAATTTGAGGATGTGGGGGCAAAACCAGGCTGATAAGGGGACAATATGTAAACTCCACAAAGTTAATGCCCAGGTATGGGACTCAAATCAAGGATGCTATGTCCTTGACGTGACAAGGCTACCCACTACATCACCATGCTGTTTAGCCCTGCTCTGCCTGATTCCAGATTGCAAGTAAAGGTTTAATCAAAAGTGTAACTCACAGTTACAAGTGGTGTTAATGCAGCAGAATACATCAGCTCTGCCATTAAGATTTTTATAATTAAAAATAATTTTATAAAACTAAAACTGAAGGGAGGAGGTTTTTTTTTTCCCCAGCTCAGACCCAACATACTTCATAAAGACAATGATTAACTACCCCATTTCCTATTAATAAACCATTCTAAGCCATCTTGAGTACAACATAATGGTGCAGTAGGAATATCCTTCAGGACAAATTAAGGCTACATAATAAAAATGGCTGGCAAAATTCTCCTTTGATTGGAAACAGCTTTATTCTGCTTATATTTATAATTTGATATTTTCACTTGCATGCGATATTTGTAATGGTTTGGTAGATCACACTCGTACTTTGGGACAGTTATAAAGAATATCGTAGATCACTTCAAAATTTGTTAAGGGAGAAAAAACTGATTTAAAAAAAGCTCTGCTTTTAAAAACGAGCTTAGCAAAGAAAAAGAAAATATCAAATGGAGGTCTGCCCTTGCAATTTTCTAGATAGCCCATCACAGGTTTGTGATCAACAATTAAAAGGAAATAACAGAGTTTTGTGACCTATTGTGGAAAACCACAGATGATGCTGAAACAGCACTACTTAAATGGACTGCAAATCCCAGCAACCCCGGGAGTATTGCATTGTTGGTCAGCTTTGGCAGTTGCTGTGAGGGCTGCTGGGTGTAAGACGTTAGCGTTAGTTCAAAAAGTGAGCCATAAGTGGCGTCTTTTTGTTTCAACACTTCCTAACTGGATTACAGTTTTTTCTGGATTCATGTTCCTGTCCTATGCCCATTTGTTCATGTGATTTCATCTGAGGAGCGCTCTCAGCTTTTACAATCTTCACATACAAACTGGACTGGCTTGTGTTTATCGTTTTGTGCTTAGTGTTTTGTTGGATTTCTTTTCTGAATCTGTAATATTAATTATTTTTGTAGTTTATTACCATAAATACACACACAATTTTATTATAACTTGTAAAAAGTCACAGTTCACTAAAGAACTGCTGAACCCCACGATTTGTCTGAGGGACGGCATGCATCTTTGTCTCGGCAGCCAACCTCATGCGTGAGATTTGCTTGCACAGTGATAATTCTATCTTGCATTTCTGGCAGCTTTCTGCAATCTTATTTAGTGCAATAAACTTAGAATATACAGCAATCATGGGGGAAAAATGTATTTAAAGATTTGTGGGGGGACATGAGCCTGTAACCCCTGCACATTGCAATGGATAACTGTATTACAGTTACCAACAGAAGAAAGAAAACCAAAAAGCACATCTCTCAAGGACAAGCCAAGACATCCGATACGTCGCACTATAAAACCACAACACAATCCCATGGGGGTACAGAATATGTTTGGAGGTACTGAAACATCCTTGATTTTACAAGGAAGGCAGCATGCCAGCCACAATGGGTATGGCAAGTGAAACTTGGGTAAATTGTCAACTTTACTGAACTGTAAAAAGTAGTTCAGGAATTATCCTTCATAACATCTCTGATCGGCTCCCCAGCTCTGTGACCGCTGAAATGCTGTTGTTATGATTCATGATAAGTTTGTGACCCATAAAAACAAAATGGGCATCATAAAAGAAAAAAAACATGAATTATTTGTCAAATATCCCTCAGATCTGAAGCACTTGATAACGCTTTTAAAAAGAGTCCAGCCTTTAAAAATCTATGCCAAAAAACGTATTACTGTTGCAATCTTCACTAATTTTAAAGGTCAGCTTAAATTTTCATTTCTGAATGTACCATACTTCTAGCTTTTTTAAAGTCTTATTCTTTTACAAAAAATCAAGAAGATGTCCCATCAATAAGTTCTACAACAGGGCAAGCAATGCAGCCTGCTATTGAAAACACTCAGACGCAGGGAAACAGCTGCACCCAGAGTCTGTAATTTCTAACTTCTTTTCAGTGCATACAAATAAGGCCCTGTTCACACGGACATCTGCACTGTGCGATTTCTGCCATCTGTAGCGTCAGGTGAGTGTGGATTGAACATCGAGCATTATTCTGCGGCTTTCATCACTTGTGCTGGGCCGGATGGCATCAAAAAAAAAAAAAAAAACGTTGCATGCAGCTCTTTCTTGGCATCAGTTTCTGCTACATGTTTATTGAGTTTACATGTCGTTCATTTAACATTCTGGAGAACCAGATATCCAGGGCTCCAAGACAATTAGGGAACTGGAATCTATGGCAGAGTCCTTCAGCAATGGCAGTTCATAGCTGCTGGAGACATTCTCATAGTACACAACATGTTTCATGCACAATGTTATCAAAGGTGGATTTTCCCAGTAAGTACTGAAAAGGTAAGGAAGAAAAGGATTCGGCAGTTGCCCAAACCCTTATGGAAAAAAAAAATAAAATATATATATATATATATATATATATACACATATATATACACACACACATATATACCATACCATACCATTTTTATTTGTTAAGCGCTTAAAAACACAGCATTACAACTGACCGAAGCGCTGTACACTTAAAACAAGCAAGACTAAAAGCAAAATATTAAAAACAAACATTGAGAGAATTAAAACAGAGACACTAAAAACAGGTCAGGGGACCCAATAAAACAGAGAAATAGCAAAAAGCAAGTGGAAATAAGACAGGTTAAGAATTAAAAGCCAATGTGAACAAGTGCGTTTTTAGGTGTGATTTGAATGTGGCGACTGAAGCGGCTTGCCTAACCACTAAAGGTAAGGAGTTCCAGAGCCTGGGTGCACAGACGGAAAAAGCCCTTTCACCACGAAATTTAAAACGTGACTTGGGAACGGTTAGGAGCAGCTGATCTGCGGATCTAAGAACACGAGGGGGATTGTGACGATGGAGCAAGACACTCAAGTAGGTAGGGGCTAGACCATTTAGTGCCTTATAGGTTAAGAGGAGTATCTTAAAATCAATTCTGAAGCTAACCGGCAGCCAGTGTAGGGTTTTTAAAATCGGTGTAATGTGTTGGCTTCTGCTGCTTCCAGTTAAAAGCCTTGCAGCCGCATTTTGAACCAATTGGAGTCTAGAAAGAGTGGCTTTACTAATACCATATAGGCAGGAATTAGAATAGTCGAGCCGGGATGTAATGAATGCATGGATTACTGATTCCAGGAGGTGGTAAGGAAGAATTGGTTTGAGTTTGGCAATTCGCCTGAGATGGAAAAAGCAGGATTTTACTGTGCTGTTGACTTGAGCATCCATTTTCAGGACCATATCCATATATTATATTATATATATACACACACACACAGTCATATGAGAATATTTGGTAGCCCCTCTTAATTCTTTGGATTTTTGTTTCTCATTGGCTGAACTTCCTTTTAATATATGACATGCCTACAGTAGCAGTACAGTAGCATTTCAGCAGTGACATTAAGTTTATTGGATTAACAGAAAATATGCAATATGCATCATAACAAAAGTAGACAGGTGCATAAAATGTGGGCACCGCAACAGAGATATGACATCAATACTTAGTTGAGCCTCCTTTTCAAATCTAACAGCCTCTAGACGCTGTCCTCCTGTAGCCTTTGATGAGTATCTGGTTTCCGGATGGAGGTATTGTTGACCATTCTTCATACAAAATCTCTCCAGTTCAGTTCAATTTGATGGCTGCCGAGCATGGACTGCCTGCTTCAAATCATCCCATAGATTTTCAATGATATTCAAGTCAGGGGACTGTGATGGCCATTCCAGAACATTGTACTTCTCCCTCTGCATTAATGCCTTTGTAGATTTCCAACTGTGTTTTGGGTCATTGTCTTGTTGGAATATCCAACCCTTGCGTAACTTCAACTCTGTGACTGATGCTTGAACATTATCCTGAAGAATTTGTTGATATTGGGTTGAATTCATCTGACCCTCGACTTTAACAAGGGCTCCAGTCCCTAAACTAGCCACACAGCCCCACAGCATGATGGAACCTCCACCAAATTTGACAGTAGGTAGCAGGTGTTTTTCTTGGAATGCAGTGTTCTTCTTCCGCCATGCAAAGCGCTTTTTGTTATGGCCAAATAACGCAATTTTTGTCTCATCAGTCCCAAAGCACTTTGTTCCAAAATGAATCTGGCTTGTCTAAAATGAGCATTGGCATACAACAAGCGACACTGTTTGTGGTGTGAGTGCACAAAGGGCTTCTTTCTCATCACCCTGCCATACAGATGTTCTTTGTCCAAATTGCGCTGAACTGTAGAACGATGTATAGATACACCATCTGCAGCAAGATGTTCTTGCAGGTCTTTAGAGGTGATCTGTGGGTTGTCTGTCACCATTCTCACAATCCTGTGCATATGCCACTTCTGTATTTTTCTTGGCCTGCCAGACCTGCTGGGTTTAACAGCAACTGTGCCTGTGGCCTTCAATTCCATTCCATTTCTTACACTTGAAACTGACAGTTTAAACCTCTGAGATGGCTTTTTGTAGCCTTCCCCTAAACCATGAGACTCAACAATCTTTGTTTTCAGATCTTTTGACAGTTGCTTTGAGGATCCCATGCTGTCACTCTTCAGAGGAGAGTCAAAGGGAAGCACAACATGCAACTGACCACCTTAAATACCTTTATATCTCATGATTGGACACACCCGTCTATGAAGTTCAAGGCGTAACGAGCTAATCCAACCAATTTGGTGTTACAAGTAATCAGCATTGAGCAGTGACAGGCACTCAAATCCGCAAAATGACAAGGGGACCCACATTTGTGCACAGCTAGTTTTTCACATTTGATTTAATTTCATACAACTAAATACTGCGTCACTAAAAATCTTTGTTCAGAAAACACCGCAGTACTCAGATGTTCCTAGGAAATGAGACATACCACTGTTATCTTGTTTGTTGAAAGTACAGTCAATTATTATGCAGGCTGAGAGGGGTTCCCAAACTTTATATCAGTATTACATATATATATATATATATATATATATATATATATATATATATATAAAGAGAAGGTCTGTGATACGGTTTTGCATATTTGCAGTTGGAGATCCACGAAGGGAGAAAAAACGAATCACGTATCATAAAATAGTTTTATTCCTGAGCTTTCAAGTAAAGCAAAATTTAAGGCCAGTACAAAAAGTGCCAGAGAGTTGGCCGAGTCTTGGCTATCAGATGAAAACGCCATCAACAGACACTTGGACATAAATCCAGCATATGCCAACTTAAGAAGGACATGTACACAATAATTAAACTGTACAACCCCCACCCCCCCCTTGATCATACTGACTCAGTCACCTCCACCCACCCAAACCCCCCCCTGAGTGTGTTGCTATATATTGCCTTTGATTCTTGTAAGTCTAAGCATTATCCTCTGATGAAGACCCCTGATAGGGGTTGAAAGCTCAGGAATAAACTATTTTATGATACGTGATTCGTTTTTTTCTCCCTTTGTGGATCTCCAACTGCAAATATTTATATATATATTATATATATATTATATATATATATATATATAGCAAAACGTCATTATAATGCCTCACCTTGAATGCGATTGCTCTTTTTATCTTTTAGCCAAATCAGATGATTTCTCTCTTCAGTTTTCCTGCTTTTTACTCATTAAGGTGTGTATATATGATGTTTGAATTAATATATTAATACTTATTTATTGATTGATTGAACTCTTGCAGAAAGCCCAATTTCCCACCGTGCATAAATAAAGTGCCATCTGTCTATGTGAACTTCCCAGCCTTCATGCCAAAGGGTATCTTGCTTAATACACACTACTTATATGGAGGCGCACAAAAGTGTAGCCTGGGATATGGCCCTCCCTTAAGTCAGGTGAAATTAGCAGGATGTCATTTTACTTCATGAGGTTAGCTTTGTTCTGTATACTTGCCGGATAGACGGCAGGCCGTATCACAACGTTCTTTATTTTGACTGTTCACCTCTGTGTTAATTCAGGTTACTGCAAGCTGACATGTGAGGAATCAGTAACCTGTTATAAATCTTCGTGCGAAATGCACAATTCAGCAATTTGTTAAAAAAGAATGCCCACTATTTATTTTGAGAACAATACACCAAAACCAAGAAAAATCAGCACTGCAGATTTGTTTTGATGAAAAAAAAAAAAAAAAAAAAAGTCCTCCTAAGTCTACAGGGCCAGTACCCACTTCACCATACGCTCCGTAATTTGCGGTTTACTTTTTCATGCACCACCTGGCACTTCATGCTCTGCATAAGATTATATAATCACCCCTACCTGCACTCTAATGTTTTAAGCTACTTATTTTGCAAAGCCTCTTAATAGTTTTTTATATAAATGACAGAAAAAAAGCTCCCTTATTTATATGCATGAGTAACAAATACAAAACAGAATGAAGATTCAGATGTTCACTTGAAGGCACATGCAGCTCCCTCCCCATTTGTTCACTTAAGCCCCGACACAAACCTTTAAAGAGTGACTATACTTATACAACTGAGGTGCGTGCTTTGGAGCACGGCCCAAGTGTTCCGATTATACTCCTGAACATTCACTTCATACAGTCATCTTTGACAAGTCAGACATTGTGATATTTACAGCCAAGGTCCAATGAGGCTCACTAGCTTTCATCACCCTTCTGATTCACCATTACATGTTAATTAGCTAGAAGCTGGCTGCAGCACTCTTCTGCACCTGCTAGATCAAGCTATTACAAAAGACACACAGTCAAATAAGAGCACCCTTTAATCACTAGAATTATTGACTTAATTGACATTCTCCCAGATGTTTAAATATTTAATTCTCATTCAAGAATCTTTTTTTGTATATGTTATGGGGTTTAAGGAGTTGGGATTGTAGCTAACTTGCCACCATAGGCAGACATCTTCTAGGGAGCAGTATTCCTTCATTTTATAAATAAGAACAAGAAGCAACAAAATGCTGGGAGAAATGCTCCAGGAAAGCCAGATAAAACCCTCAAATGTGCCTTTTGTCAAGGCAAGATAAGTACACTTTTATGAACCACAGTCTGCATAAATTTCCCTACCTAGTAGCCGCAAAAATTCTAGTCTGAGACACAGCAGTGCAGCTAGCCAGACAGTATGCAGAACTACGAGAGTGGTCTGATCAACAGTTGGGACGCCCCGTTTGTAAAGGAGGTATTTTCTCAATGTGGCTTTCAAGGATTCATTCTCTTTCCCACTGTCCAAAGGCAGAGGTTTATAGGGTTGTTGTGAGTGGCCTTCTGCTGTTATGCACCTAAAATCTGGAATAGCTTGCCAATAGGAATTTGCCAGGCTAATATGGTGGAGCACTTTAAAAAAAACTGCTAAAAACGCATTACTTTACCATGGCTCTCTCATAGCTTCATTTTAGTTTAATCGTGATGCTCTGTATATTCAATTAATTATCATTCATGGTGGCTCCGAAATCCGTACTAACCCTGACTTTCTCTGCTGTTCTTTTTCCATTTTTTCCTGTGTTGGCGATCTGCGCTACCACCACCTGATCAGGGAACCATGCAGATCCTACATTAATGGATGGAAGGCCAGAAGTCCACATGACCATCATCCTCAAATTCTTTCATGTGAAGCCTGAAAACCATGAGGACTGATTGAGATCATTTATGTTAAGTAGAATGCCCAGGGGGTGCTGGGTGGTCTCGTGGCCTTGGAACACCTGCAGATTTTGAGGGTTTTTTTTCTGTCCTCCCTGGCCAACAGTTGTTTGTTCTTCATCTTGTAAAGCATGTTGAGCTACATTATTTGTATGAAAATGTGCTAAAGAAATATGGTTTTGCTGTTGTTAAAAGATATTTGTATTACTAAGCTTTCAACCCCTACAAGGAGTCATTACCAGAAGAAAATGATTTGACATGAAGGAATCAAATCCAATATACAGCAAGAGAGGAAGGTGGGGTGGCTGGGTGTATGGGGCAGAGTGGAATAATAAGGTGGGGTCGCGATGGCATTGGTCATAAAGTCCTATTTAATATGCAGTAGTATTTTTTTTACTTTTTAGCCTGCATATGCTGGGTTCACGTTCAAGTGTCTGTTGATGGCGTTCTCGTTTGATAGCCACAATTCAGCCAGCTCTCTGGCACTTTTAGTATTAGCCCTGATATATGGAAACAGACGGTCTATTATAATAATGCATTCACACGCTGAGCAAACCTACTTCCCAGGTCAAATATACAACTGTTTATTCCAATTTACATAAAACCCAAGTCTGGCAATTTTATTTTTTTAAAATACAATTGAGCAGCAGAGGCTCTTGCCAGGTCTTTGCTGGATATTCGATAGCTTTACGGAGGACGTCATTATCAACCTCAAACATCAAAAAAAAGCTGCCAAATTGGAAAAATAATACTACCCAATATTGAAATGGTAGCTGAGTGGTAGCTTGACAAAGTTATAATGTTGGATATGGTCCGATTCATAGCTTGTATTTTAAATGTCTGCTTATCACAATAAGAAGAGCACAGTACTATCAGATTTAATGTAACCATTATAGTAGGCTGACCTTGCCCAATACATTCAGTATATGAAACAGGAGAATTAACAAAAGGCACGTGAACTTTTTCAGGTGACCATTGTAGGAGTCAAAATGTAGCATTTCAATGTTCATACAGAATTATATGAGAATTAAGGAGATCTTGTCCCTACAGAAAGCAGCCATCTTTTTCATACAGTGATCTGTGTGCCGTGTTGATGATGGGACAATTTTAAAAATAATTACCAAATTACAAGGGTTCCCCAGGACTGAGTTTGCTAACAATGTGAAGGCTTCCAAATCCTGAGAAGATGAAAAGTCCTTAAACCTTCATTACTTGGGTGGGGTGTTGCACACCCCAGTTGCCAAAGTTATGCATATTTCTCATAGATGGCACGACGTGGAGCTTTGATGCCTTGAGTAGCCGCAAGTTGACTAACGTATTGCGCATGCAAGAGCACGCGTCAGTCGGAGGTGGACCCTTGAGCTGATAACATCGCATTACGTCGTTCTGGGTGTTTAGCGCCCCACCAGAGTAATCCCACAGAGTATAGTTGGTTTTTCACACCCCACCCGTGCATTGGCAAATGACATTTTTACAGTAAGGTCTCGTTGCTGGGTTCCGTTTATGGCTTATTTGCTCCAGTACATACCATCAAAACCAGTGAAATACGGCTTCAAAATTTTTGCCATGGTGGACGCAAAAGTTTTTTACACCGCAAACTTACAAGTGTACGTCGGAAAGCAGCCAGATGGCCCATATAAACTTAGCAACTCGCCGGCTGATCTTGTGGAAAGAATGGTGTCTCCAATTTCAGGAACAGGACGTAACATAACTGTCGATAATTGGTTCACCAGCATTCCTCTAACCCAGGGATCCTCAATCAAGTCCTGGAGTGCCGCAGTGGCTGCAGGTTTTTGTTCTAACCTGGTTTATTAATTAGAAAGCAATCCTTGTGAATGATTTAATTTCCTGGCTTGTTAGTGATTTAACTCTGCTATGTCAGCTCACTCTCATATCCTCGATTTTCTTCCCTTTTCTAAGGATCTCATCCAAATGATTTGAAGGCTAAAATGGAGGAGTAATTCTCAGTCCTTCACTTTGTTCTCATCACTTTCCTGCCAAGTATTTAATTAAACCCAATAGTGCATTATAAACAAACACAGGTGTAAATGGTAACAAGCTAAATGGAGAAATGCTGCTCTTTTTTGTCATTTTCATGTTATTGCTAATTAGGAGCAATTAAGACTAAAATAAGCAATAAGGGTTCAAAATCTTAACAAGCAAGACAACTAAAGTGAAGCAGAAGTGTTACTTGAGCAATAAGGGCCTCTTATTAAGCAATTGGGTTGGAACAAAAACCTGCAGCCACTGCGGCCCTCCAGGACCATGATTGAGGACCTCTGCTCTAACCTCTAAGCTCCTAAATGACCACAAGCTAACACTGGTGGGAACAATACGCAAGAACAAGAGAGAAATTCCTCCACAATTTTCACAGCCAAAAAATTAGCCAACTTACTCCAGCACACTCGGATTCCAGAAGAACTTGATGCTAGCTTCCTACATCCCCAAGAAAGGGAAGGTTGTGAATTTTCTTTCAACAATGCACCATGATGCCAAAAATCGACAGTTCCATCAAAGAGAAGCAAAAACCTGAAATAATTACTTTCTATAATAAAACAAAAGGTGGAGTTGATACAGTCGACCAACTGTGTCGCACCTATGATGTTTCACGAAATAGCAGAAGATGGCCTCTTACTATATTCTTTTCACTGGTGAATGTCGCCGGAATAAATGCTCATGTGGTGTACCACGAAAACACAGGTCATGCATTGCGGCGCAGACTTTTCCTGAAAAAGCTTGCCTTGGACCTTGTTCAAAAACAACTTTGCCGAAGACAGGCCAGAAGTTCTCATCTCGGCAAAGAGATGCAACTGAAGCTCAAAAGAACAACCAGAGAAAGTTCTGCTGCAAACCCACCACCAGCAAAGAAACCAAAACAGGCAAGGTGTGAGGAATGTCCAAGGAGTAAAGACAGAAAAAACAAGATTTCAGTGCCATTCCTGCAGTAAATACATACAGTATGCATGGAACATTTGGTTCCAACCTGCAATCAGTGCACCACAAGTTCCCAACACACACAGGAATAGTGGAACTTTCCATGAAGTTGTGAACTGTGACCACTTTTGAAACAGACAGAATGAATGTATACAGTATAGCGACATGAAGCTTTTTTTTTTTTTTTTATTCCCACAAGTAATTATTGAAAAGGAAATTTTAGACAGTGATTTTGTAAACATGAAAAGCCAGAGAATGCTACATGTCCTAGTAAAGATCACAGGTGGCACAGTGGTAGTGCTGCTGCTTTGCAGTAAGGAGACTGTGGAAGATTGTGGGTTCGCTTCCCGGTTCCTCCCTGTGTGGATAACGCTTTGAGTACTGAGAAAAGCGCTATATAAATGTAATGAATTATTATTATTAAATTGCATTTAAAATATTTCTTACTATTATTTCTCCATAAATAACAGTGGGGTGCAATATACCCCAGCCTAGCACTTATGAGAGTTCATGAAACCCGAGTAACGAAGGGTTAACAATATATAACTGTTTTTAACTTGCAACTGAATGGAAAACATGACTGAAGCCTTCAGAAAAACTACTTAACAGACATGCTGTATTAAATACAATAATTAATAATGAAGCAAAGACATCTGAAGCCTGCTAGCTATGAAGTTGGTACACATGTTTCATTCAGTTTCTATACTTCCATTTCTTAGCTAAGCACCCATTAGTTTAATATGTACTTCTGGAATTAAAGGAGTATTCTGCCATTCCACAAGGCCAGTGTGACAATTCTAAGATCCAGGAAAAAAACTTCAAACTTCAAAACCATAAGTTGTCAGTCCTTTGGTAGGGCCATCAACCAAGCTTGAAACGGATTAGGTTTTTATTTCCTTTGATCACAATATTTCCCAGAGATCTTAAATCCCATCTAACTAGGCTAAGATTTTCAATCCCCATATGACTGAATTTAGTTGCCTGGTTCCAATTAGAACATGCCAAGTTCCTTTCAGGTTAACATTTAATGAGCATAATACAACTGCTGGCACACTGTAGTAAAGTAATGACCAAGTCAGCACAAAGGCAGACTGAAGCTCTTGCACTCTTTCCATTGTCATATAGCTAATCAAACATCTGGCTGAGGTGCCCCAACCCAGCGATGAAATCTAAGTAATCAACGCAGACCTCAGCATTAATGTTTGCAGTGCACAATGCAATTCATATATCTCTGGTGTATGCCATTTGGTATGGGATTTGAAAAGGTAGTGTTAAAGTTTGTGATGTGCCATCGTGGGCTGCATCAGGAGTGGGCAGGAGGAGGAGTATAGGAACCTCATCAAGGACTTAAATGGTGCGACTCAAACCACCTACACCTGAACACCAGCAAAACCAAGGAGCTGGTGGTGGATTTTAGGAGGCCCAGGCCCCTCGTGGACCCCGTGATCATCAGAGGTGACTGTGTGCAGAGGTTACAGACCTATAAATACCTGGGAGTGCAGCTGGATGATAAACTGGACTGGACTGCCAATACTGATTCTCTGTGCAAGAGAGAACACAGCCGGCTATACTTCCTTAGAAGACTGGCGTCCTTCAACATCTGCAATAAGATGCTGCAGATGTTCTATCAGACGGTTGTGGTGACCGCCCTCTTCTATGCAGTGGTGTGCTGGGGACGCAGCATAAAGAAGAAGGATGCCTCACGCCTGGACAAACTGGTGAGGAAGGCAGGCTCTATTATAGGCATGGAGCTGGACAGTTTGACATCTGTTGCAGAGCAACGGGCGCTCAGCAGGCTCCTATCAATTATGGAGAATCCACTGCATCCACTGAACAGGATAATCTCCAGACAGAGGAGCAGCTTCAGTGACAGACTGTTGTCACTGTCCTGCTCCACTGATAGACTGAGGAGATCGTTCCTCCCCCAAACTAAGCGACTCTTCAATTCCACCCGTGGGGGTAAACGTTAACATTATTCAAAGTTATTGTCTGTTTTTACCTGCATTTTTATTACTCTTTAATTTAATATTGTTTTTTTGTATCAGTATGCTGCTGCTGGAGTATGTGAATTTCCCCTTGGGATTAATAATGTATCTATCTATCTGTTGGAATGACAGCGGCAAAGCAATTGGACAGAAAAATAGACAGACAGATAGTGCTACATGAACACCGACATCTTAAAGATGTCTTAAATATGTTCTGTGCTGAATCATGTCTTTCATAGAGTTGTCCCGTTCATATGGTTTGTGTGTGTCTGTGTAAATATTGTCCCCTGGAAACAAGGGGGGAGGATAACGCTGTGGAACCGTGACCCCTCGTGATCATTTTCTCTGTCAAACCCACCAATTCCACCTGGGTCATTGCTATTTAAACATGAGGACAAAAGAAAAAAAATAAATAAATGAGAATCACTTACAAAACCGATATTTCACAAGACGAAATAGAGCCAAGAATGGGCACCGATTCGAATCACTTCACATCTCTTCCCGCATGCTGCTTTCAATGCCGGACAATAACAACTTTACCATCACCACGCAAAACCCCGGGGTTCTGGATTAGACAAACCCGCCGAGGATAATAAGGCGAGACTGTTTTTGGTTGTTTGGGGAGGAGCAAGTCAACAATTTAATTCAAATATAATAACCGCAGGACACATACCAGCTGGGCAAGGTTCACATTCACTAATCATCCTCCATGTAAGCTTTTGGAATTTTACGTGTTTTTGCCGTCTGTCCCATCACAGCATTATAAAAACAGCACACATATGAAAGGCTAATTGTGGTGATTTGGAGATTCAAACATGGCAAAATGAGTGTGTGAGGCCTACAAAAGACCCATAAAACAAACCAGGGCCTTCACTGGCCTGCCCAGCAAAGGCTCACCCCAAGTCATCGAGTCCATCAACTGCTAATCTCCAGGTTGAGGCCTATACGGGCCTAAAATGGGTAACTGGCTTTAAAAGTTCAAAATATGTACTAAAGTCCTCAATTGAATAAAAATGCCTCACAAGGGGGAGAAACCGTAAAAACTCTGGCTTGTATTGAATCTAAACTGTAATCTTTATAAAACGAAGGATTTATTAACAAAAACAGAAAAACATGAGGAGGGTAAAAAGTAAAAAATGAACAAGTCCCAATATGAAATCTAAGATCAGATTCCAAGCACAAAAGATCCACAATTAAAAAAAAAATAAACCAATACCTCACTTTTAAACTCCAAATACAAACTCAATGCTCCACTGCTGGGTGTCGCTTCTGACCGAGAATATAAAGCCAGCAGCAGTGACATCCTCCTAGGGCTCCATTCACAAAGCACATGAAATGGCAGCTTATTCAAAGATACATTAATAGATTAAACATAAAAAACATGAAAAATAACAGAGAGAGAGAGATGGGGAGCATGAATTATAGCGTGCCAACGCAAAATTAACAAAACCACCACAAAATAGAAAAACACAAGCCAGGAAAATAAAAACCCTGGCAGCAACACAACACCCATAAAGAAAGAGACACACATTTTTACACATTCTGGATGGTAGGAAAACATACAGTGGTGTGAAAAACTATTTGCCCCCTTCCTGATTTCTTATTCTTTTGCATGTTTGTCACACAAAATGTTTCTGATCATCAAACACATTTAACCATTAGTCAAATATAACACAAGTAAACACAAAATGCAGTTTTTAAATGATGGTGTTTATTATTTAGGGAGAAAAAAAAATCCAAACCTACAAGGCCCTGTGTGAAATTGCCCCCTTGTTAAAAAATAACCTAACTGTGGTGTATCACACCTGAGTTCAATTTCCGTAGCCACCCCCAGGCCTGATTACTGCCACACCTGTTTCAATCAAGAAATCACTTAAATAGGAGCTGCCTGACACAGAGAAGTAGACCAAAAGCACCTCAAAAGCTAGACATCATGCCAAGATCCAAAGAAATTCAGGAACAAATGAGAACAGAAGTAATTGAGATCTATCAGTCTGGTAAAAGTTATAAAGCCATTTCTAAAGCTTTGGGACTCCAGCGAACCACAGTGAGAGCCATTATCCACAAATGGCAAAAACATGGAACAGTGGTGAACCTTCCCAGGAGTGGCCGGCCGACCAAAATTACCCCAAGAGCGCAGAGACGACTCATCCGAGAGGTCACAAAAGACCCCAGGACAACGTCTAAAGAACTGCAGGCCTCACTTGCCTCAATTAAGGTCAGTGTTCACGACTCCACCATAAGAAAGAGACTGGGCAAAAACGGCCTGCATGGCAGATTTCCAAGACACAAACCACTGTTAAGCAAAAAGAACATTAGGGCTCGTCTCAATTTTGCTAAGAAACATCTCAATGATTGCCAAGACTTTTGGAAAAATACCTTGTGGACTGATGAGTCAAAAGTTGAACTTTTTGGAAGGCAAATGTCCCGTTACATCTGGCGTAAAAGGAACACAGCATTTCAGAAAAAGAACATCATACCAACAGTAAAATATGGTGGTGGTAGTGTGATGGTCTGGGGTTGTTTTGCTGCTTCAGGACCTGGAAGGCTTGCTGTGATAGATGGAACCATGAATTCTACTGTCTACCAAAAAATCCTGAAGGAGAATGTCCGGCCATCTGTTTGTCAACTCAAGCTGAAGCGATCTTGGGTGCTGCAACAGGACAATGACCCAAACACACCAGCAAATCACCTCTGAATGGCTGAAGAAAAACAAAATGAAGACTTTGGAGTGGCCTAGTCAAAGTCCTGACCTGAATCCAATTGAGATGCTATGGCATGACCTTAAAAAGGCGGTTCATGCTAGAAAACCCTCAAATAAAGCTGATTTACAACAATTTTGCAAAGATGAGTGGGCCAAAATTCCTCCACAGCGCTGTAAAAGACTCATTGCAAGTTATCGCAAACGCTTGATTGCAGTTATTGCTGCTAAGGGTGGCCCAACCAGTTATTAGGTTCAGGGGGGCAATTACTTTTTCACACAGGGCCATGTAGGTTGGATTTTTTTTTCTCCCTAAATAATAAACACCATCATTTACAAACTGCATTTTGTGTTTATTTGTGTTATATTTGACTAATGGTTAAATGTGTTTGATGATCAGAAACATTTTGTGTGACAAACATGCAAAAGAATAAGAAATCAGGAAGGGGGCAAATAGTTTTTCACACCACTGTACATGCAGATAAAGTATCCAGTTTACAGACTGCCTGTGAGCCCGAACTACACATGCAGAAGAATAATCCCCCAAATGTTTGAAGCAGAGTGCCCGCTTTAGTGCTGGCAAGCATGCAACGAATGTACTAATCCTCCAGTTGACTCAATGTCCTTCCATTCTAATTCCATAATGGAGTACCATCTGTAAACAACACACAGCAATTGGAAATAACAGGGCTCAGGTGCTGAGAGGTGCACCAATAAGCCCCGATACCAAAACTATCACAGTGGAAAGGACAGCACAAAGTGGTTGCAAAAACTAGGCCGAAAGGAATAAAGCTCTAAAAGTCCTGTTTTATACTGGTTTTGAGGAATAGTGAAAATGTAACATGACTTTCAGGAACAGCACAAAGACACTCTGAGGAAAGAGATAAAGGTTTTTATGCAAGGACTAACCTCTCAAGGTGGCTTGGGACCTTCTCATCAATCACAAGCACAACAGACTCCAGAATGTAAGCAGATCATGCTGCAGGTAAGTAGATCATTTATCAAAATGTCACACTCATCTTCTCTTCCCTCTTTACACAAGCAGCAATCAACAAGTCCCCCAGCATCAATAACATCACAAAATCTCCACAAATAAGCACGAGGTTCAGCCAGTCCATCAGTGAGCTACTGGTAACCATGAAACACAAGAGGCCACGGAACAGAGACACTCTGGGCTGCTTTTCAGACAATGGGCTACGAGAACCGTCATTCTTTGACATGCAAGTCAATTAACTGAAACATAATGCAGTCACGAACAAGACGAGACTCAAAAATAATGAATTAAGTCACATCTACAACCTCCAGAAGCGATCACAGGCTCCCGAGGTTACATTTAGACACATTAATGAGTAAAAGCCATGTGACGATTTACAAAGCAAAATTTTTCTTCACAGTTATCAGCATCCTATTTTTAAACACCGATGACTAATGCTGGGAGATCTACCTGCAGCCTCTATATGATGAAATGTGAAACAAAGTGCAGTCAGACTTGCAGAGAGAAGCCAGTAAGCTGTGGGGAAAAAAAAGAACTGTGCTGGAATCAAAGAAAGTGTTTTTTTTTTTTTTTGCCTAGTTCCATAAACACAATTTTATTTATTTCACTTCATGTTCCATTTTGTTTTTCTGCCTAGTGAACTAATAGGTTTTGCATGAAACACACTTGAACAAGCAAAGTCAAATATTAATTTAGGAATTAATGTAAATTCAGCACACTTTCATTTTGTAAAGTATTAAAATATGAAAAACTAGCTGTGTGTGGGTGGTCTTCGGGACACAAAAAAAAAACAACCCAAAGACATCCTAGAAGTTTTAGAATATTCATGAAATTGGAGAGGCACCAGCGAACCCACCACAGAGGACGTGGACCCACCTGTGCTTGCTGCCCGCCGCACTGGCTTTCATAAGACGACACTGGCAATACCATATCTTAGCCGTATCGCTGGCATGTGATTCCCATTAATCTTTGTCTCGAGGAAATACCTCCAAATCAGGGGTCTCCAAATACGGTCCTGGAGCACCACCATCGCTGTAGGTTTTCATTCTAACCCTTTTTTTTTTTTTTTTAATTGAGTGCCCGGTTTGTGCTGTTAACTAACTTCTTGTGAATTCATTTTAATTGACTTGTTTTTTAAGATTTGTTCCTCTGAATTGCTTCATTTCTTTCCTTAAATGGCACCCAAACAGAAATGAAATGTGAAGTGAGGGAGCTGACAGAAGACCAACTAAGTCAGGGCTTCAAACTCCAACCAATTTCACTCAACCAGTTGCTTAATGAGGGGCCAATTCTTGTCGTTAATTAAACCCATTCTTTAACTCCATGACTTGTTGCTGCTCTCATTGTGCCATAGCAGACACGTCCGACATTGTGGATTTTCTCTTTCTAAGAGCTCCGTTGAGATGTTTGGGGCTCCTGAGCAGATCGGCATTCCCGAGACCTCCGCCCTTTTTTATTTTCAGATATTGTATGATGGACAGCAGTTATTTCGGCTCAATTTGTATCTCATTATTGTTTGGCTGCTAATTAAGGAAAAAGAAACAAGGGATCTGAGTCTTCAAGAGCAACTCAATGAAAATGAATTCAAAAGAAGTTAATTAGCAGCAAAAACAGGTCACTCATTTAGAAAAGTGCAGCCACAGTAGTCCTCCAGGACCGGAGTTGGTGACCCCTGCTCCAGACAAACAACGTTTTTAATGAAAACTTGAAGCCTTGCCCTCCGTTGCTTTAGGTGTTTCACTTGCACGTTGTTGAGCCGAGGTGATTGCTTCACTTCAACGTTGTGTCTCTTCATCTGTGTCATTAGCACGACGTTGTTGGCGTTCACTACACACAGCTGATTCATAGCAAGTAGTGAAAAAATTTAAAAGTGCATGCATGCGCCACCTAGTGGCTGTGGTTGAGCGTGAGCAGAGAAGACTGCTCCACACACACACACACACACAGGTCTTTCATTTAAAGATGTCTAATAATTGCCAGTAACAAACAATGAGGGGTTCACTCTGATCCAGGCAAAAAGTACATCTCTACAAGGGTAAATCAAAAACACTCCTCAGCTCATACAATAACAGGAAAACCAAAGACTCATGGGAGAGACTTTATGAATTGATCGACAGGGAGTGGAGGGTCTTCAAGTCAAAGTTTCTCCAATGTGTCTCTGGGTTTACCATTTATGTACACGCTGACTTTTGCAACAATTTGAACTAAAGACTGCATACAAAACATTTGAATTATGCGACATGAGAAACGCAAGTTTCTTTTTTCCCCCATGGACAATTTTCCACATTGTTTGCTGGTGTACAGAACAGGTGAACACAGAGTTCCGTTTTGTAATAAAAACCTCTCTCCTTTCTACACAAAAACATCAAACTGCATTTTTTCTCAGCCACCATTACAAAGTACATCTGTTAATTAACATAAAATAATATACACAAATTTTGGGTGTAGCCTCACAGTAATATCCACAATTATTTCCCATGTGCAGCTATGCTCATCTCCGCCTCCTTTTAACTTGTGTTATTTGGGGCTGTGGGGTGGACTGAGAGGGGATGTTTTGTTATTTTGTACTGACATTTACATGTTTATGTTCGATTTAATGTAACTTGTATTTTTTTTTATATATATATTTTATTAATCCTAAGGAAGAAATTGTCTTTTCGCATAACCTTAGGAGCACACTTCCAATGTACAGCAGGCCCTGGGGCAAATTTTCAAGTTAAGGGCCTTGCTCAAAGGCCCAATGGAGTAGGATCCCTTCTGGCAGTAACAGGATTTGATCCAGCAACCTTCCAAATACCACAACAGATCCTTAGCCATACAGCCACCACTCTGTCCTATTTGCATATTAATTAAATACAAATTTGACTGTAAAAAATAAATAAATAAATGTGTAGCCTGAAAATCTGAAGAATTCTGTGATTCTACAGTACTAAGTAAGCATGAAATAAAACCCCTAAAACACCTTGAATGCGTACCACCCAAAATTCAGCCTATTCTGGAGCCAAAAGAAGGACGACCCATTTCAAAGGGTGAATTAATTAACCACCCTAGCGTTATATTTTTTCTTAAAAAAACATGTAAAAAGCGTTGCACGTTTTGGCTTGAAAAATTACATTTTTATTAAATTTCATCTTTTCTAATGTAAAACGTGCAAAGCTCAAAAAGTACAAATTCAGAAGTATAGAAAGTATAATAATGACACAAATAATGAAAAATAATATGAAATGAATAATAATGGTCCCAATACCATACATACGGTCACAATATGGTCTTTTGTGTTGTATATCTTTAAACGTGAAAACCGCTTAGCTGTATGGTCCTTTAGCCCAGGGGTCCCCAGCCCCCTGCCCACTATCGGGCCGTGGCCGTCTGACAGCCAGAGAGAACTGCTGGCAACGGAGACTCACTCAGTGAAGGGCTACAGCAAAATGGCTGCCCCCTTCACTGAGGACACTTTCAGAACGCTAGGTGGGCAGGGCTTTGCAGCGGCACAGAGAAAGGAGAGAGACCGAGAAGAGAGAGTATTACATCCATCCGTTATCCAACCCGCTATATCTTAACTACAGGGTCACGGGGTATTATAACAAAGTATTTTTATGGTCCCGGCAGTTTCCCCATATGACACGAGTCTATAGAAATCTCATCACGACGAAGTACTTTCAGCAGATACTTTCATTACAACGAAGTGACCTTGAAATGCCTGAATGAATCATCCGCAGAGCAGTTAGTTCTGTGGTCACAGCTCAGTTGTGCACAACGATCCTCAAACAGAAACATTGTAAAAAAAAAAAAAAAAAAAAAAAAAATTTCTTTCTTCAAACTTTCCTCGTACTGTTTTGTTTTTTTGCTGTTTTTTTTTTCGGTGGTTTTCAGTGATACCTTTTGCTCGTCAACATTTGAAAAACATCCACTGGAATTTAACTCATTGTCACCCTCCTATAGAAACGGCAGACACGAAAAAATGATAACAGTGTTAATGTTTGTGATGTGCAATCTGTTGGAATGACAAATGCAATGCATACGTCTTTGTTTTATGCAAAAAAAAGAAGAAAAATCTAGGGTTGCAAATGTATGCGCACTGCTGCATTTGAAGACAGTTTTTATGTGGTTCAGTGACGCTTGTTCAAGAAACATTCCTATTAATGCGGCACTCATTCAAGAAAATGTGAGGTTTCTAAACTCTCTTGGGACCTCCCCCAACGGGACGACACGCCGAAGAGCATCCCGAAGTGTGACCACCGCATCTGTGGAAGACTGTTTATCTGTTGCACTAAGATGTCTCCTACAGTATACTAGAATGACCAATCCATGCACATTTAGTAACTGTCATTGAAATGATGCATGACATTAAAAGTGGACTTTGTGAAAACATCTGAAGTGAGGTAACTTGACCTCCACACACTGAAGTGTTTTTTGGCTAATTAAAAACTCAAATGTTTTGTACTGAGTGACTAGAGGTTATTTGGCCTCACAATTATCTTGCTAGTGTCTCAAAAACACAGACCAGCCAAACTATCTTACTACTTAATCTGTGTATCTTGGCAGCTAACTGCATACCTGCTCACTCCGTGCCAGTAGCTGACTTTGATCTTTGTTCACCTTCGCAGTGCTTCCAAGAACCTACGCGGGTTATGAATGTAAAACAATACTACTTCTGAGGTATCGCGTTTCACGGGTCACCCTCAGACAAGCCACAATAAGTGACCAAACACACTACAGGTATTTCAAAACTCAACCCGAGAAGTGTGTGAAAATGTTTTGACTCAAAATGTACACAAAATAATGCTTATATCTCAGAATCTAGCAAACCGTTAAATAATAATTCCAAAATTTAAACTTTAAAGATTTAAGCAATAAATATTAACATGTCAAATTACTAACTAAAAGCAGGGAAGTTTAACAGACATATACTATTTAATCTTTGTTTTCAGTTGTGAATATGTGAGCACAAATACTGGAAGAAATCAGGAGCAACAGAACCATTCTCTAAACCAATCAGAAAGCAGGAATGTGCTTTGCTCATGGAAATTTGAGAGGTTTGATATCTGGTAGAGCAAGTCCCAGTCTGCTGTACTATGCCTGCGGGCTAAAAGGCATTCAAATTCTTGCAAGACTTCCTATGTGTAATGTACCTGTCTGCTGACATGGCCGCTCTCCTGACCTTTGTATGTACAGCTTTGACTTTCCTTTAGAACATTCCAACTCCTACCAGACAGGCTAATTTGTGACATGCAGACAGATTAGTTCAACGGGCCTAGAGTTAATGGCAAGCTTGTAGCTAGGAGACTACAATTTCCAGTTCTTATTTTCTTATTGGTTTTCAGTAAAAAGGACAAAAAATAAACCTGTCATAAACTGGCATTGATATTGGTATTGATAATAAGGGACACGCCAATCAGAATTTTTTTTTTTTTAGGTCAACAACAATGTGATGTTACTAAGTCGACTCGGGTTTCTCTTGTTTACACTAATCTCCTGCATAACCGGATACATAGAAGCCTTATGTTGTACATTTCAGTCATAACCTTGGAATTTTTAAAATTAAACTAGAGAACACAGGGATCACCTGTTCATGTAAAAAAAAATTAAATTCTGTAGGCTTATAATAATAATAGTAATAATAATAGTAATAATAAAGAATATATCGCCATTGTACAATAGTGCAATGAAACTGAGATGCCATCCCCTAAAATGCTAGTAATCAATGTAAATACAAATAATGAAAATAATGCCACTAGGAGGATAAAATCCAGAGTGGTAACAAATCAAACTGATAATATCTTGAACAGTTATTCTAAAAGTTGAACAAATTGGACTCTGCAACTGCAGGAATAAGAGGTAAAGTACCACTTCCGGTTAGTGGAAATAGGCCAAAAGTTGATGGAAATCTACGTTTTGTACCTAATACTTGTGTGCAAAATTTCTTTGACCTAAGTGAAAGTGTACTCAAGTTATCATGTTTAGACACACACACACACACACACACACACACACTGACATAATTCCAAAAATGGCATTTTCAGACTGACAGGGGTCTAAAAAGTCGAGATTCATCAAAATCTCGAAATGGACTTTTTGGACGCTTACAATACTTTCCCTATACTTCGTATATGAGAAAGTCAGGGAGGTCTAAAACGTCGAGGTTCATTAAAATCTCGACATCGAATTTTTCAATACAATACTTCGTATATGAGAATGTAAAAAAAAATCATAGTAACACAATTAAGGATAAAACTATACATAAAGTAAATAAAAATGAAGTACTACAGCTGGACAAGTAGAAATTAACAGTTGAGTACAATTATTTAACAGTAGTACATACTATATGGACTTCCAATACAACTCGGAGTCCTGCCATGTGCAAAAGTTCGCTGATGACACTGCTATCGTGGGCTGCATCAGGAGTGGGCTGGAGGAGGAGTATAGGGACCTAATCAATGACTTTGTTAAATGGTGCGACTCAAACCACCTACACCTGAACACCAGCAAAACCAAGGAGCTGGTGGTGGATTTTAGGAGGCTTAGACCCCTCATAGACCCAATGATCATCAAAGGTGACTGTGTGCAGATGGTGCAGACCTATAAATATCTGGGAGTGCAGCTGGATGATAAATTAGACTGGACTGCCAATACTGATGCGCTGTGCAAGAAAGGACAAAGCCGGTTATACTTCCTTAGAAGGCTGGCGTCCTTCAACATCTGCAATAAGATGCTGCAGATGTTCTATCAGACAGTTGTGGCGAGCGCCCTCTTCTACGTAGTGGTGTGTTGGGGAGGCAGCATTAAGAGGAAAGACGCCTCACGCCTGGACAAACTGGTGAGGAAGGCAAGCTCTATTGTTGGCATGGAGCTGGACAGTTTAACATCTGTGGCAGAGAGAAGGGCGCTCAGCAGGCTCCTATCAATTATGGAGAATCCACTGCATCCACTTAATAGTATCATCTCCAGACAGAAGAGCAGCTTCAGCGACAGACTGCTGTCACTGTCCTGCTCCACTGACTGATTGAGGAGATCGTTCGTCCCCCAAACTATGCGACTCTAATTCCACCCGGGGGGGTAAACGTTAACATTTAACATTATACATAGTTATTGTCTGTTTTTCTGTTTTTCACCTGCATTATTATCATTCTTTAATTTAATATTATTTATTGTATCAGTATGCTGCTGCTGAAGAATATGATTTTCCCATTGGGATTAATAAAGTATCTGTCTATCTATCTATCTATATAGCAACGTTCATATTCCCATATACATACTGGATAAGTACATTTATACATATACCTCAAGTGCACATTAAAATATTTATTCGAAAAGCTTACATACTCAGTGAAAAGCTAACATTGTCTCATTATGCAATCATTATTGAACACAGACACTGCATATAATCAAGTGTCACTGTCACCATTAATGGACACAATTTTACAATAGACATTGTATGGCATTGTCTATTAAAATAAAAAAAAAATCCCCTTGAAATGCATATTTTTTTAATCTAATAAAAATGTACATAATATTTATGCATAAAATATATGGGTTATTTGAAAATAAACTGATTGCTATAATTACAAGCCAAAAATTGCAATTAAATGTTCATAAGATGGTTATCAAGAAGATAAAAGGCTAAGATGCTCCAAAAATAGACAAATTTGTCTGTAAAGCTAACAAGCCCATTATATACTAAGCAAACGCATTAACTTTATTTATCAATCAGTTAATTGATTGGCAGTATTATCTGTCCTGTGAGGCTGTATCTTAGTTTTTTTTTATGTTTCTGCTGCTGTATGCATCTGAATTTCCTCATGGGATTAATCAAGTCTATCTAATCTTAATCTTTGTTATTTATTCTGTTAATTTAAAATGTGAGCTGCTGTACTAAACACAAGCTCGCTACGTGTCCATACTTGGACAAGGATTGTTAGTTTTAAATAGAGAACAAAACAAAATTGTACTCTCATTAGCCACTTCTCTTTTAATTTCTGCCAAAGACATGTCTCTCTTTTCTTCTACTTCAAGTTCAGCTGTACAACAATGTCTGTCTTCCATACACAGGTCGACTCTTCAGATTCATTTTGTTCAGTTTATGACTCCACCTCCTTTAATGTAAAAGCCAAGGTTCCGACCTTTTCTCTCTTCTAAAGGCTGCCTGGCTGCTCTCAGTTTATACAAAGTTCCATTAGCAAAACTACACAATCACATTATCAAGTACCAGAATATTCTGTGCAAAGGAGTACAACAACTAAATTCCTATACAGCTTGGAGAAGTAGATATGGAAAAAAACTTTTCTTTTAAATTTCATTCCATTAAATTAGAGGATGTTAATGACAACCGATTGATCTGATCATCACTAATTATAATGAACAAGTGAACCTGTTAACTTGCATCAGTATGTATTATAATGAACAAACCAAGTTTTTGGGATGGTACTCCCAGTGGAAGGAACCACATAAAGATGAACTTATTGTAAAAATATGTGATTGTGCCATACACCAGCAAGAGAAATTCCTTCTGTATTAAGTGAACCTAACTGTTTTGTAACCTCAGTATATTTACCACTTTTTAGCAAAAGCATCTCTTTTCCACATAGAGCTGCAACATACAGTGCATTCCAGTAAAATAAAGAAATACAAGGCTCCAGGCAACCATGACATTGAACTGAATTGCATTTCAGAAAGTAATATTATGTATATAACCACTGAAGAGATTCTACATGACTAAAAGAGAACAGGCTCAAGTTGCTGAACATGATTGCTCATTCATTAACAAGTTGCAGCAGTTGTAGGCCCTGGTTTTACATGATTGATAAGCGTATGCTGTCCCATGTATATTCTTTACACAAATATAAAAACGTTTGAAAGTTTTTCTGTAGGGTACATATTCATTTATGTTGACTCTAATCTGTAAAGCTGCATTTACCTCAAAAATATACTGCAAGCGAAATTAGTAAGTATATAAACATTCCTCATTAAATTAAAATTGGAGTTTGCTGGATTCAGTGTAATACAACCATTTATGAGAGACACTTTGACCATTATTATGAATATATCTTCGCTTCGGCTTTACTTTCCTAGGCAGCTTTGTTCTCTTAGATTAAAGGGGCAAGAAGAAAGGGTACAACAGTATTTGGTGTTTCTTCTCTTAATAATATATGTACTGTATTGGTAACACAAAGGCATACAAATGATTACAAATAAAATGTTTGAGTAAAAAAATGATTACAAACATACAAACACAATGGCATCTATCAGAGCCATGGTTGTGAAGTCAGAAACAATACTTAAGTTACTGGAGCTACTGTAAAAATGTACCGACTCTCTATTGTAATCCTCTTTAATAAAACCCGTGTGCATCCAGTGTCCGTGTGTGTGTGTCTTCTGGTGAAGTGCGCATGCGCGGGGCACGGTGCGCTGCTTCAAAGGCCGCCTGACACGTCAAAAAAGACAGAGAGGGCGGGACCTATAAAATATCGCGCAGCAGATCCAATCGGATTTCAGTAAATGAGGTAAGACCTAAAACAGAAAACAGGAAAATTCCAATCGGGCACTGAGACGTGGAGACCAGCTTCCCCATTGTTGTGCAAGTGTTCACTCTGAGGATGTCAGACTTCCGATTAAGAAAGCTTGGCCTGGTAAAGTGTAAAGTAAAAGTAGATTTATTGTTGCGCACATTACATCAGTTGCTGGGGAGAATCTGCTGATTGACCACTGTTCTGACAGAAAATTAAACACATATTACGGACAGCAAAGCCAGTATTACTGTCAGAGAAAATTACAGGCATTTTACGGAAAAAATGTAATGAGGTAAAAGGTCCCTTGCCATTTAATATAGACTGTTCCTACTAATGTTTATGGACTACTGTTCTAGCGCCCGTTATTGTAACAGGCTTAATGTCTAGTTGTAATATAATGTGTTAAAATTTCCAATTTCACATATACTGATTTGATTAAACCATTTTCTTTTCCAGACTTTTGATAAAAATCTAGCTTTTTTTCCATTTTATAAGTTTAGTCTTATGTTTAACGTTACTCAGTGTTTGTAAGCCACGATAACATCACTACAGCCTTTAAACTCAAAGTTTTATAGTGCTAAAAAGTGGACTGATGAGTCACTTCTTCTTCTTCTTCTTTCAGCTACTCCATTTGGCAGTTGCCTTAGCAGATCATCTTCTTCCATCTCTTCCTGTCCTCTACAACTTGCTCTGTTACACCCATCACCTGCATGTCCTCTCTAACCACATCCATAAACCTCCTCTTAGGCCTTCCTCTTACCTGGCATTTCTATTCTTAACATCCTTCTCTCATTATACTCAGCATCTCTCTGCACATGTCCAAACCAACACAATCTCGCCTCTCTGACTTTGTCTCCCAACCATCCAACTTGAGCTGACCCTCTAATGTCCTCATTTCTAATCCTGTCCATCCTCGTCACACCCAATGCAAATCTTAACATCTTTAACTCTGCCACTTCCAGCTCTGTCTCCTGCTTTCTGGTCAGTGCCACCGTCTCCAGCCCATATAACATCACTGGTCTCACTACTGTCCTGTAGACCTTCCCTTTCACTCTTGCAGATACCCGCCTGACACAGATCACTCCTAACACTCTTCTCCACCCATTCCACCCTGCCTGCACTCTCTTCTTCACTTCTCTTCCACAATCCCCATTACTCTGTACTGTTGATCCCAAGTATTTAAACTCATCCACCTTCACCAGTTCTACTCCCCTCATCCTCACCATTCCACTGACCTCCCTCTCATTTACACACATGTATTCTGTCTTGTTCCTACTAACCTTCATTCCTCTCCTCTCTAGAGCATATCTCCACCTCTCCAGGGTCTCCTCAACCTGCTCCCAACTATCGCTACAGATCACAATGTCATCAGCAAACATGACAGTCCACGGGGACTCCTGTCTAATCTCATCTGTCAACCTGTCCATCACCATTGCAAATAAAGGGCTCAAAGCTGATCCCTGATGTAATCCCACCTCTGCCTTAAATGCATCAGTCACTCCTACTGCAGACCTCACCATTGTCACACTTCCCTCGTACATATCCTGTACAACTCTTACATACTTCTCTACAACTCCCGACTTCCTCATACAATACCACAGCTCCTCTCGAGGCACCCTGTCATATGCTTTCTCCAGGTCCACAAAGATGCAATGTAACTCCTTCTGGCCTTCTCTATACTTCTCCATCAACACCCTAAGATCAAACATTGCATGTATTTTGTATTTTGTGTGCTTTCAATAAATGTAGAAAATATAGGAGTCCTTGGTGCCGCAAAAACGGACAAGTCTGTGGTGCCACAAAAACTAACGTGTCCGTGCTGCTGCAAAAACTGAGGAGTCAGTGTCAGAGTGAAAGGTTTTGTGTACCAACTCCATAGCTCTGATCAGAGTATTCTTCTCCAGTCACTGCACTAGTAATTCTACTCCTATTCAAATGAATTAACCAACAAATACAACAAAAGAGCCCAATCCACAGCCGTCTTTTGGTATGCTGCTATACTTGACAGATGCAATGCTTTGTCACCATAGTAGGTTTCTTACCCCCCCCCCACCCCAGCCTCCACCCCCCCCAATAAATCAGCACTTTTACTAGCATAAAAACAGTACTGTAGGCCTTGAAGTAAACTCTAAGCAAAAGCTGCAGAAGAAAAACTGCCAGCATTGGCAAAAGAAAACTATTGAAAGTCACTTACAGAAATCAAATTTTACAATGTGTAAGAAAAAAAAAGAAATGATGAGGCAATTTTTCCCCTTAGAAAGGTGAAAAAAAAAAGAAAATCAGTAGCAGATAATACTGAGAGGGGTTCTTAAACCATTATTCAGATGTAAAATGCATTACTGTCTCATCATGCACTAAAGAATGACTTGCATCATTGTCTATGAAAACAAAAGGAAAGTGCAATTTTCCATTACCCTATCCAGAAACTTAAATCATGTAAACTTAAAGCAAAACAAATATTACTAGCAATATGAAAGGGAATTATTAGGATACAGGCGGCACAGTGGCGCAGTGGGTAGCGCTGCTGCCTTGCAGTTAGGAGACCCGGGTTCGCCCTGTGTGGAGTTTGCATGTTCTCCCTGTGTCTGCATGGGTTTCCTCCCACAGTCCAAAGACATGCAGGTTAAGTGCATTGGCGATTCTAAATTGTCCCTAGTGTGTGCTTGGTGGGTGAGTGTGTGTGTGTGCACGCTCTGTGGTGGGCTGGCGCCCTGCCCGGGGTTTGTTTCCTGCCTTGCGCCCTGTGTTAGCTGGGATTAGCTCCAGCAGACCCCCGTGACCCTGTAGTTGGATAATGGATGGATTATTAGGATACTACGGAGTTGGAATTCAGCAGTGGATGAAGAAAAAAGAGGTCTTATGCTGCCTACACCTTTTGCTGTTCAAAATGCACTGTCATTTCACGTACTGCCAGTTTTGCTCATACTCTGGAGGATGCCCACCACTCATCAGCATGTGGAGAGCATTAATGAATCTGTTTCTAAAAATTAGTGGTGAACTCATCCCAAGGAGTGTGACATTATATACTTGGTCTGGAAGTCAACAAACATTCCCATTGCAAGATGAGCCAAGGTGACAATTCAAAGTGCAGTTAGTGGGTAATCATGAAGAAGATCACTTGACTCCTAACGGGTGTACAGCACGAAAGCGTGATTACATATTATTATATTGGCTGTTTCTCCTGAATGAAATAATTACTAACGGCTCATATGGCTAAAACAACAACTAGGGAATGTTCACTTTAAAATCCAAAGGACATTTATCATTCAAGCGTGAAGCATACTTATCAAGCGTGTCATGAACCTTCTGTAGCCTTTGGAGCTTATTCTTATCTCTAAATCAAGACTGTCAACCTTTTTTCACACAATATAGTGAAATTTTGAGGAAAGACCTTCAAACCATATAGGGGTGCTAATGTCAAATGTCTTAACATTATAATTGCTACATATCAAAGGAAATAAAATATGTATGTCTTAGGACTTTCAAGCACAGGAACCCATTGTTTCCATGCCTTTTCTTCTCTTTCATTTCTCTCTGTCTCACACACAGAGTCACACAAACAGTTATTTGTCCTATCGCCTTACATTTGGTCTAATAAGGAAACTCTGGGCAAAGGGCTGCTCCTTGAAACCTCCTTCGTGAAAAGTGGATGAAGACTTGATACAAACAAAGGAGGGTGGTTAAATATTAAACTTTTGCAAACATAACTAGTGAAAAGACAGGACTTTGGATTGTTTTTTGTCTCCTATTCATTGCCTTTTGGCAAAAGAATTTACATAATAGCCTGAACTCACAAAATAAGGCTCACTTTTACTCTGAAAATCAGGTAAACATTAAAAGAAAATGATGTTTAAGGCTGATGCTACATTCATGAAAGAACCGTCACTTGAAAACCATTTAAAAATTTGTGATAATTAGGTATATTCTGTATGCTTATAAAGTGACTAGCCATTAAAAAAAATTCAAAATGGCTAAATAATGTTTTAAAATGTAAAAGAATGAAGAATTTAGAACGAGTTTTGCTATACATTACAAAAAAAAAAAAAGACCAATACAACAATCAAATGAAGAGGACTATCTAGATTGGGGGAACTCAGTTACAGTCCTGGAGGTCCAAAATGGCAGCAGGTTTTCACTCCAACCAGTTTTATAATTAAAAGCCAGGCCTTACAGATAATCACACTTGGTATTTAATTATATGGATTGTTAGTGCTTTCCATCTCTTATGACAAAAACTGTCTATATTTTTTTTGTTGTTTTTGGAGAATTTTATGCATATGATCAGTGGTCCTTCCCACCTCTCTCATTTATTGTAAACGTTTTTATGAACACAAATACTTCATGATAATATTATCATTATTATTAATAACCAGTAACGGTGCACTGCACATACTTGACTTGAGCATTCCTAGTTCTCATCCTTTTTCTCTGTACGTTTAGCATTCGTTCGCTCGAAGGTTGATGCGCTTGCTGCTTCCTGAGCAGCTCTTCTTTTCTCCACCCTAGCAGCCTGCTTCTTCTCTTCTTTTGTCAGCATCTTTTCACGCTAAATCTGATTAAGTCAGTTTTTGTGTTGCAGTTACTTAGTACATTTTCCTTACTTTTTCACTTAAGCTGGCACTTAAATCATTCTTGAGGCAGATTGATCACTTAAGATATGAAGAGGTAGGGGAAGTGACGGCGAAGGTGGTAGGGATGAGAACAGTGTCCTGCTGGTCGCTGCCGAGACTTGATTCTACAATAAAATAAAAATAAAAAGAGGAATAACCTTGGAAGTGAATCATCACCCCGAAAGCATATAGTAGACGTCAAGTAGTATATGTGTACCACATTTCAGGTCAATAGGTCAAACGGTTTGGGAGCTACAGGTGATTTTAAATCCTGGACAGACAAACGGACAGCCACGGTAGCGTATTATATATAAACTGGTCATTTAGCCCGGTACAATAACGGGTGCTAGAACAGTAGTGCATAAACATTAGTAGGAACAGTCTATATTAAATGGCAAGGGACTTTCACCTCATTCTTTTTGTTGGTCGTATTTTTCTTTCTTTCAGCCTTTCTTTTGTTGATGTTTACTTGCTGAGCTGACCGTTCTTCATGGGCTGCCGCCGTGTATTGTGTGCCTTTAATTTTCTGTGACAGTAATACTGTCTTGTACGGCTCTATTCAATAAGGGCGCGCACAAAAAGGCGAGCTTCAAAAAGGCGACCTCAATTAAGCGCGCCTGTATTCGCTGCACCCAATTGAGGTCGCCCTTTTGAGGCTCGCCTTTTTGTGCGCGCCCTTATTGAAGGATACCGTCTTGTATGTCCGCTGGCTTGTACGTCCGTAATATACCTTTAATTTTCTCTGGCGGTAATACAGGCGTGCGCGTCGGTAATATGCCTTTAATCTCCTCTGACAGTAATACTGGCTTGTATGTGGCTGTAATATGCATCACTGTATTGTGTACCTTTAATTTCCTCTCGCAGTGATACTGGTTTGTTTTTCCGTAAAACGCCTCTAACTTTCTCTGACAGTAATATCGTGCATCGCACCGTGCATGCACACTTCATCAGAAGACACCCACACACGGACACCTGGATGCACATAGGGATTTTATATATATATATATATATATATATATATATATACTACTAATAATAATAAATTGAATTTATATAGCACCTTTCCTTTTTTTTTTTTTAAAAAAACATTTTATTGAATATATTAAAAGCAAGTAACATTCCATACAAGCAAGTCAAACTTGACAAAATCATCCATGAGAAAGACAGCAAGGCCAACAGCCAGAGCAAAACTCTAAGAGTAGAAAGAACAAAGGGGGATTTGATTTTTTCCAATTTCAAATAGTATATAACATTGGTTACCCACTGACTTAACAAGAGGTGGGATTCATTGAGTTGAGCAAGATAAGTCTACGTGCAAATAATGAAGTAAAGGCCATTCCAGTTTGTTTGTTCTTCTCCACTTTAAGCCCCTCTGTGAGCCCACCAAACACAGCTGTTAGCGGATTAGAAGAATTGTGACACCAAGGCTGTCTGAAAGGCATTTAAAGATTTTGGTCCAAAATGATGTTAATTTGGTACATGTCGCCCAAAACATGTGACCCAATGAGGCTGGAACTCAATCACAGCATTCGCAGGGTGGATCTTGCCCTGGAAATATTTTGGACAATTTCAAACGAGATAGATGCACTTGATAAAAGATTTTAAGTTGAATAATTGAATGCTTTGCACATATGGAGCGCAAGTGAATTCTGTGCGTGGCTGCCTTCCACTCCGTTTCTGAGATGTTGAGCGAGAGATCCTTTTCCCACTGTACTCTGGGATCTTTGAAATGAAGGGACTTGAAAATTTAGTTTTTAAATATTGCAGAAATGCTGTCCGAGTCCTCAAAACTGATTAATATCTCTTCCGGAATAGAAGTAGGAGGGAGGGGAGGAAAATTACATATAGCGCCTTTCTCATGCTCAAGATGCATGTGCATAACTGGAGAGCTGGTGGCTCTTTTGTCATTTGCACCTCATTACTAGCTAATGATTGAAAATGAAGGCAGGTGACAATTAAAACTGAAATGCAGCAGTTTAAAAATAAAATTGGAAATCAAGGGTTCTGAATTGTTACAAGGTAGTTAACTAATACAAAGACCAAAATATAATTGCTTTATTAGTAAATAAATGGGTGCTAATTTAGAAGCTGGTTAAAGCAAAAACCTACAGCCACTGTGGACATCCAGGACTGTAATTGAGTATCCCTGATCTAGAGGACCTCTTATTGTTGAAAATATCTAATATAAAAAAAATGATTACAGGTAAAATGCCTCGCAGTTAGGAGACCCGGGTTCGCTTCCCAGGTCCTCCCTGCGTGGAGAGCGCTTTGAGTAGTAAGTGCTATATAAATGTAAAGAATTATTATTATTATTATTAATCTGGGTGGTTCATTGTGTGGTGGGTGCTTCAACACGCTATCAAAAAGCAGAGAACCACGCCAACCACCACTAATGTATAGCGTCTACCTGGATGATACGACAGCTGCCATTTTTGTGCCACACATGAGCTGTTAGGTGATGGAGTGGTGAGAGAGACATCCAATTAGAGACGGGATAATAATAACAATAATAATAATACATTTTGTTTATATAGCGCCTTTCCCATGCTCAAGGCACTTCACAGAGTGCAGGGTATATGTACCATTGGATACAAATGTTTTCCTGAATAGAACAATGAAACAGAAAGCATTAAATAGAATAAAGGACAATAAACCAGAGTCAAACACTAAATTCAATACTAAAAGAAAAACCTAACAAATAACCTAATTTCTGATATAACAGACACACAAATTATCCTGAGCACCTGGACAGAGAGGTAAACTGAAAGAAAGGGCAGAATGTTAAGTTAAAAGCCTTCCTAAATAGATGAGTTTGAAGTTGTTTTTTAAAAGAATGAATGGAGTCAGCTGATCTAGTCGGCACCCCTGGAATTTTCCCTGAAAATGCACCATTTCTCCCAGAAAAATATTACAATTACAAATGTTTTTGAATATACATGTTTATTTCATTTATGTGCATTTGAACAACACAAAAAAAACAGAGAAAAAAATGCCAAATCTGACATGTCACACAGAACTCCAAAAATGGGCCGGACAAAATTATTGGCACACTTTCAAAATTGTGGGTAAATCGTTTTATTTCAAGCATATGATGCTCGTTTGAACTCACCTGGGGCAAGAAATAGGTGCAATATAGCAATCACAGCTGAAGCCAGTTAAAATGGAGAAAAGTTGACTCAAAACCTTTCTGTTGTGTGTCTGAGTGTGCCACACTAAGCATGGAGAACAGAAAGAAGAGCAGAGAATTGTCTGAGGACTCGAGAACAAAAATTGTGGAAAAATATCAACAATCTCAAGGCTACAAGTCCATCTTCAGAAATCTTCATGTTCCTTTGTCCACTGTGCACAACATAATCAAGAAGTTCACAACACATGGCACTGTAGCTAATCTCCCTGGACGTGGACGGAAGAGAAAAATTGATAAAAGACTGCAACGAAGGATAGTCCGAATGGTGGATAAACAACCCCAATCAACTTCAACATATTCAAGCTGTTCTGCAGACTCAGGGTGCAACAGTGTCAGCTCAAACTATCCGTCGACATCTGAATGAAATGAAACACTATGGCAGGAGAGCCAGGAGGACGCACTCCTGACACAGAAACATAAAAAAGCCAGACTGGAGTTTGCCAAAATGTACTTGAGGAAGCCAAAATCCTTCTGGGCGAATGTCTTGTGGACAGATGAGACCAAGGCAGAGCTTTTTGGTAAAGCTCATCATTCTACTGTTTACAGAAAACGGAATGAGGGCTACGAAGAAAAGAACACAGTACCTACAGTCAAACATGGTGGAGGTTCTAAGATGTTTTGGGGATGTTTTGCTGCCTCTGGCACTGGATGTGCAAGGCATCATGAAATCTGAAGACTACCAAAAGATATTGGGGCGCAATGTAGGGCCCAGTGTCAGAAAGCTGGGTCTGCGTCAGAGGTCATGGGTGTTCCAGCAGGACAATGACTCCAAACATACCTCTAAAAGCACTCAGAAATGGTTGAAGACAAAGCGCTGGAGAGTTCTGATGTGGCCAGCAATGAATCCAGATCTAAATCCGACTGAACACTTCTGGAGAGATCTCAAAATTGCTGTTGGGAGAAGGCGCCCTTCAAATCTGAGACACCTTGAGCAGTTTGCAAAAGAAGAGTGGTCGGAAATTCCAGTTGAGAGGTGTAACAAGCTTGTTGATGGTTAGAGGAAGCGCTTGATTTCAGTTATTTTTTCCAAAGGGCGTGCAACCAAATATTAGGTAGAGGGTGCCAATAATTTTGTCCAGCCCGGTTTTTGAGTTGTGTGTGAAATGATGTCAGATTTGGCTTTTTTTCTCTGTTTTTTTGTGTTGTTCCAATGCATATAAAGGAAATAAACGTGTGGATACCAAAACATTTGTAATTGCAACAATTTTCTGGGAGGAATGGTGCATTTTCAAGGAAAATTCCACGGGTGCTGATAATTTCGGCCATGACTGTAATTAATTTCGGGATGTCATTCCAAAGTCTGGGTGCTATGGAGCTGAAGGCCCTGTCACCCATAGAGTCCAGGTTAGTGTGAGGCACAACAACATTACCAGAATCAGAGGACCTTAGTAGGCGAACAGAAGCATAGTGATTTAGAAGGTCACCAATGTAGTCCGGTGCGAGGCCATTTAAAGCTTTGTAGGTTATTAATAGAATTTTAAATTTAATTCTGTAAGACACAGGGAGCCAGTGAAGGCGAAGCAGGATGGGTGTGATGTGCTCACTGCTACTGGTTCGAGTAAGGACTCTTGCAGCAGAGTTTTTAATCAACTGGAGCTGTGATATAAGATTAGAAGGGGCACCTGCCAGCAGCAAGTTACAATAATCAATGCGGGATGTGACAAAAGCATGGACGAGTTTCTCAGCATTAGAAAAGGAGAAGAATGAGTGAACACGGGATATGTTACGGAGGTGAAATTTAGAAAGTTGCTTAAAGTGGTTTATGTGGGCGGAATAAGAAAGGGAGGAATCAAAAATGACACCAAGATTCCTTGCATCAGAAGGTCTGATGAGAACACCGTTCAAGAGTGACTGAAAAGGAGCCGAATTAGGGGGCCAGAATGACTAGGCCATGGTGGGCACAGGGTACACCCAACTCTTTACAAAGGATGCCCAAGGATCTTTTATAACAGAGAGTCAGGACCTTGGGTTTTACATCTCATCCGAAAGACGGCGCCATTGTTAAAGCACAGTGTCCTTGTCACTGCACTGGGCCATTGGGATCCACATTCAGACCGCAGGGTTGCCACACCAACACCTTTTCCAGTAGGAGTCCATATGTGACACTTAACCATTAATGCCTTTGCCCAAACACAAAATCTGGTATATGGAGCTATGAAATTTTATTAAGAAATCAAATGGAACAGAGAGGAAAAAAAATGTAAATGAATTACCTCACTATGGAATAAACTAAACAGAAATCTTCTTGTCACGAACGCATGCAGAAATAATACGGTGTGAAGTGTACAAAAATAGAAAACTACTTTTAAGCGACAAACGGAATAAGCACAGCCAGACTAAATGTCCCGATTTCTTCCACCCACACTGGCCAGCTGAAAAAGAACATGTCTGAAATTCCCAGCATCTGCATAAAGAAAAACCTGCAGTGGCTAAGGATCATTAAAGCTAATAAACAGAGCGCCGTACAAATTGTTCAATTGCTGCTGCCAGTGCAGCTACTCAGGGACCTCACTTTGTCTTTTCCGTAACGGATTTGCTAACTAAGCAGCACCTGCATTCTTTATGAAGCATCTCCACATTGGACTAAGAATTCAACAAAAGAGAGTTCAGGAGCCATACCAGAAATGGTGCCGAGACGCAATGAAGACAGCTGCAATCGCTCATTCTTGTGATAAGCTGGAGTCCTTCACAAATTTGCCAGTTCTCTGTAAAGCACCACCAAAAATCAACATTACGTTTACTGGCAGGCATTGAAGCTTCTTGGAATTTCCCTTAACGTTCCAGTCATGTACACAAAGTAAATACAATGATTAGCACAGAATATATGACACCATCACAACATTATTGTAATAATCCTTTATACTCGTATGACGCTTTAATGAGTGGGAAGCCAACTCAAGCAGCATTAACATCCACCTGAATGATGCAATGGCAGCCATTTTTGCTCCAGTACATGCAACATACATGAGCTGTTAGGTAGTGAAGTGGTGAGAGAGAACTAGCCTATTAGAGACAGGGGATGATTAGGGGGTCACAATGACTGGGCTGTGGTGGGCAATATAGCCAGGACATCGGGATACACCCTACGAAGGATGCCCAGCAATCTTTCATGACCACAGAGAGTCAGGACCTCGGTTTTACATCTCATCTGAAGGACGGAACCATTTTTACAGCATTGTGCCCCTGTCACTGCACTATTGGGGTCCACATTCAGACCACAGGGTAAGCACACCCTGCTGGCCTCTCCATCACCTCTTCCAACCGTAACCTACATGGTCTCCCACCCAAGTACTGGCTGGGCCCGAATAGGCTTGGCTTGAGGTGGATGACCTGTTCTGAACATATATGCAACATATCACTCCACTACACTACACTCCACCACCCTTGTAAGTTTTACTAAGACCAAAAGAAGCCTCTCTTAATGTCTTATAACCGGATATGACTAATGGATGACCTGTTCTGAAGTGCAAATGGAATGGCTGCTGTTGTAGTAAATAAAAATATACTGGGCAAAACACACATACGTAAAACAATTTGACAATGCAGAATTGCACTTGGGCCAAGTACAAAATACTGCATAATTTAGGTTGGATGGAGGAGTTTGGAGACCAGGAAAAGATGGCGATGAATCAGACACATTCCCCAAAGGGGAGTATTTGTGTGTCTGGTAGATCTTGTTTTCAGTGACTGGTAAAGTTTCCTTGACGGTACTAACAGAGATGGCTTCCCGGGTGAGTTTGCTTTTCTACAAGAACACAGGGACAAACTTGTTAAAGGTAAATTTCTCACAAAACATTAGGACATTTTCATTCGCACAGAAAACCACAGACGCATGGAATATGTGACCCCAAGTAGTGTGGCAGACCTTAAGGACCTTCAAAACCCAACTTGACATCATTTTGGAGGAGCTGAAGCTCGCCAGTTCTATCCACTTATTAGGCTGAATGGCCTGTTCTCATCTGAATCTTTCTAATGTTCAAATGTCTGTGGACACCTGACCATCACATCTTTATAAGACTGTTGGCCATCCCATTCCAAAATCATGAGACATAATAATAATTCATTAATAATAATTCATTACATTTATATAGCGCTTTTCTCAGTACTCAAAACGCTATCCACACAGGGAGGAACCAGGAATGGAGTTTCATCCAAGTTCAGACGGTGAGTGATAGTCGTGCCAAGAAATTGAAATTATTTCACCCTATTGCATTTCTAAGTAGAGGACTGGGAGGAGTGTCTCCTAAAATCCATAACCATTTCCACGATTTTCAAAGTAAACAACAATCACATTATTTAATTTAAAGGATACCGTGTTACTGAGCTTTGCATAGCTCGTCATGACGTTGCTTCCACAGGCAATTTGGAACTCTGCTGTGAGTGATGCCACCTACACTATGAGCTTCGGCCCGTGGTGGTTATTCAAAGTAAAGAACAATCACAACATTTAATTTACAGGATTAGCAAATGGTTGAGCTTTTAAAGACGATGGCAATCCTGCATATAGTAAAGAGATACCCAATATGACAAACCACCACCTGGGTGTGAAAAACCACCAGGGAAAAAGAAATTACATTGAAGTTTAGAAGACCCACAGAGAGTCACAGCTTAGTAGCGATCAGTAAAATACTAGAAGACACCGTCAGCTGCTTTAGAATTAACTGGTGTCAAACATGTGTGCATGGGAGGCAGCTAGAAGGATCAAAGGAAGGTAATTCCATTCCAGACCAGTGGGTGGCAGGGTGCAGTAACCCACGCTCTTTAATCCCTGCAGACCAAACATGAGAAATTCTGCCTGGAACCTCTCACTTCCAGTTTTTCGGGCCTGATGATGTCACTTCCCCTGCCTTGCCTTAAAACCCAGCCAACTTCCTTCTGTGGATCAGTTCTGTTGTGGACTCAAACTGTACAATACTGTACCTTCAATTTTCACTTGTTGCTGCCTCTTTTCAAGTATAAAGGTGGCTGCACCAAACCATTTTTGACGTGTCAATTCGTATCATTTCACACTGGTTATAGATCTTAAACAACCTGGCTTAGACTCTCGTTAGCAAAGGTACACTAAAAAGAAAGACAAAAGTGCTCCTTTCCTTTCTGAAGAGCCTTTAAGACAAATCTTTTTCTTTTTTTTTTGGAATTTTCATTGCTTCAGTACAGGAAACATCCCCAACTGGACAGTTTGCCATGTCAGAGGACTGTGATAGTTGCACAAAATATAAAAATCAGAGAGTCAAAGTTACCTCTAAACGTACAGATCTGTGCCAAACGTCAACGTACTAAAGCCTGCGCCCTAAAACAGGGCACTAAATACAGGGAGATTCTAACAGACCCTGAGCTATGATGGGTTACTCATGTAATAATGAAGCGACAGAAACAAAATAAATACAGTGCACACCTTGATAGATGTCTAAACGATCCAATCACATTCAGTGTTGGAAATGGTCACCGCCTTCTTGTAAACATAGATTAACATGGTGCTCCATATTGGCAAAGGTATCTGCAAGCATTATAGGGGTGACAACGGTAATTTCCTGTTCAGTATTTTTGCTGTAATTGTTTCAGTGTACAAGGGTTGTTGTTCTATAGTTTTCAGGTCCAGGGAACGAGGTGGCCTCAGTGCCTTTGAAATGCCCCAATTGGCAAAAAAAAAAAAAAAAAGATTCAATTTGTGCCATGCTGTGAGCTGACATGTGACAAGTTACCCCATCTTGCTGGAAATAACCTGCACTGATCGCATGGTCATCCAGTCCATTCACAAATAAGTCAAAGCGTTCTTACACTTATCCAGGAATACGGTGATGTTTATTTCGTTTGAATTACTTCATTAATAAGACATGAATACTTCATAACTTAGAGGGCGCCACCCAATAGAATCACCCTGTACTCTGCTGTACAAGTGACACGAGTTTCTAAGAGTGTACTCACACTGGCAGTTCGTTCCGTGCCCGAGCACATTGGTCTGCATGTAACCCCACAAAGTCCAGTGCGTTTGACTAGTGTGCTCCCTCCATGCCTGGCCAACCTGGTCTGCTTGGAATAGGTGGGCCCCCGAATGCGGTTAAGTAGCATTTGGGAACAGTGTGATGACTAAACCTGCCCGAGCACGGAACACAGACATGATGTGACAAGTCAGACAGTCCAATTCTCATTTCATTCAATACCATTTGAGTTTAAACGGGTTTTCATTCTCACCTTAACACATGAGCATGAATTGTAGTTGGCAAGAAAAACTGCAAATTCCTCCCTTAACATCATTTGTCTCCATAAAAATCTTCTTATACATGCAGCACGATTAACAGCAAAACACCATGCTGCACACTCAATAAATCTGTAAGAGGACAGAGCGCCATCAGGCCCTACACAACTCCAAAACAACCACAAAATAAGGAACATCATTTTGATATGCATGCTGTCACTCCGTGTTCGGATCTTGTTTTGGCTTTACACGAAGTCGAACGGTCATGACGAAAGCGGGCCCGGGCCCAGAACGTTAAACACGTTATGAGTGCAGGCCAGTGGGGGAAATGGGGCGGGGGGACAATCGCACTTGGGCATGGTACACCCTAATTGGTACAGCAGCAAAGAAGCTGGAAGTTGTAGTTCTAGGTTAGGAGCAGGTGCTGATCCAGCACATTTGCCGCACCCACCACATGACAAATCAACTCCCAGATTAGGACCCGTGTGCCAGCCATGTGACGGGTGACACTTGAGCACCACACTAGTTCAGATGGAGTGGAACAGTGTGAGGTTTTTTTTTATGGTGGCTGAAGTGCCAATTCTGCCACCAATGCCCAGGTTTTTTCCTGCCAGTTGGAGGGCCTACATTAACGTCATACTCATGACGGAGCAATTGCAGGTTAAGGGCCTTGCTGAAGGGCCCAATGAAGTAGAGTTACTTTTAGTGTTTTATGGGATCTGAACTGGCAACCTTCCGATTACCAGTGTAGATCCCTACCTCAGAGCCACCACTCCACCCTACAAGTTGTGGTTCTAGAAAGCATTTTATTCACAAGTAGTAAATATGTCACAGACAACGACAGCACCTTAACTCTCCAACTGCTTTAACTGACAGGTTGATTTTTGAACATCATCTCCAAGTTTTTGAAGCCATTTTTTCCCCAGTGCTACTTCACACATTGTATAATGTATGACTGCAGTTTCTTTTTACATTAATTATTAAGATAACAAGTGCTAATAAAAGTCCCAATGTACTGGTTACATATGGTGGGCGGCACAATGGCACATTAGTTGGCATTGCCACCACACAGCTATAGTGACAGAGGTCGCGATCTCAGCCTGGGCACCATCTGTGTGAGGTCTCAGCATAATCCACACGCCGGCACTTCAATCAGAGCTAACTTGAATTTTATTAACTTTTTCACTTGTTAGAAGAGCGTCAGGATGACTAAAGTTTATTTTTTTTCTTTATTAAACGTTAGTAGTAACAGTCTCAGTACTGTAAGACAGTTGTAGTATATTAGGGTTCTTCAAAATGCTTCCACACTTCATTTTTCTCAAACATTATCATTACATGTTAGAACAATTCCAAAGGTGTTATTATTCCATACAGTCTCCCTGATTTTCAGCATAACAAAGATAGAGTTTGTTTATATAGCGCCTTTCCCATGCTCCATGTTAGTCAGCTATTCACATGCGGTTATTTACACTACTTTATTTGAGCGGCTTTATGAAAGAAGAATAGTCCAAGTCACAGAAGGATGGTGCCGTGGTTTTTCACTTTAATTGTTGACGCATTATGGCACGCATTAAGCGACAGGTTTTCAAAGAGAGAAAGAGAGAGAAAGAGAGAGAGAGATTTAGGTGGGTGTAGTAGTCAAGGGGTTTGACACGACATGACCGCAAGAAAATAAGGCAACTGCTTACAAACAAGCAGTGAGTCGTGAGGAGACTTTAAAGTGACCGGACCCTCATTCAGTTCCAGGCTGGGCCGGCTCAGCTGCTACTTCTCCACCTGTTTGGATGAGTTTCCCCTTCGCCAGTACACTCAAATGGCTTTAGACTGACGACTGAATTTAAATGGCCTTGCCGTAACTGTATGCCCAATTGTATCCTTGTGATGGACCAATGGATCCTTTCCAGATGCATTTCCTGGCTTGACGGACCACCTGGCTTTCTGCAGCCGTCACCAGGAGTCAGTGAATTTAGAAAATGGTTAATTGAATTATGCGGTTTTTCCAGTTTAAAAAAAAAAAAGCTTGGCACTTTGGGATGGCATTTACCATAAACATCATAACTTACAATAAATATGGCTTGTTTGGGAGCTTCGTAATGAGCTTGTAATGAGCGGGACCACCGAGTTATGATGCGTTACTCGGGTAATAATGAAGCGATAGAAATTAAATAAATACAGTGTACACCTCGAAAGATGCGTAATACGATCCAATCACATTCGGTGTTGGAAATGGTCACCACCTTCTTGCAAACACAGATCGACACAGCGCTCCATATTGGCAAAGATATCCACAGGCATTGTAGGGGTTGATGGCAGCAATTTCCTGTCCAATGTTTTGCTGTAATTGTTCTAGTGTTCCTTGTTCTTGTACACTTTTCCTTTCAGCGCTCCCCAGAGGAAGAAATGCGGAGGTGACAGGTCTGGGAAACGAGGTGGCCACAGTCCCTTTGAAATGACCCGATTGGCAAAAAAAACGATTCAGTTTGTGCCACACTGCGAGCTGACGTGTGACAGGTTGCCTCATCTTGCTGGAAATAACCTTTAGTGATCTCACGATCATCCAGTTCATTCACAGATACTGTACATCAAAATGTTTGTAAATTTATCCAGGAATACTGTGATCTTTATTTTGTTTGGATTGCTTCATTATTAAGAAAGTAATACATCATAACTCAGGGCCCCACACATTAGAATCACCCTGTATAATAAAGAATGTCAAAATACATTGATATTATATTTACTAAAAACAATACTAAAATTAATGAATGTAATACACTAAATGATTCCAAGGCTTCAATTGCTTAAATGATGTGCACTTACAAACAAAATCTATTATATAAAAAAAATCCTGCAACGAGACAAGACTTTTTTTTTTTGAAGATTTTTTCAAGTCCCGTGAGACTTTGGCCACGAGATGTTTTCAAGTCCTGCCCTCTTCTCAACCATATTTAACCACGCCCACGGTCCTCTCACCTCTCATTCATGTGAATGCTTTTGTTAGACACAGTTCCTGTGCTCTCAGCTCTTATAAATTTTTATGTTTTCCTCACTTGAAGTCCCCAATAAAAGAAGACTTATGTCCAAACCTTATTGAATTTCATCACGAAGGGTTATCAACAGAAGAAATGAGTACACGGGCAATCCTAGCACCGAGAAACGATGAAGTCAAATGAATTAACGTCAAAATTGTCCATCGGTTACATGGCAAATCAGTTAAATGCGTATCAATAGATAGATACTTTATTAATCCCAAGGTGAAATTCACATACGCCAGCAGCAGCATACGGATACAAAAAAAACAATATTAAAGAGTAATAAAAAAAGTAGGTAAAAACAGACAATAACTTTGAATAATGTTACCGTGTTTTGTTTTTTTTTTTTAAATTGCAGAAATCAACAGACACTCACTGAGCAAAGTATTAGGAGCACCTGCTTATTTGTGCCATTATGTAATAAGCCAATCATGTGGCTGCAGTGCAATGCATAAAATTAGGCAGACGCAGGTCAGGAGTTTCAGTTTCACATTCACAACAAACACCAGAAAGGGGGAGAAAAAAAAGTGACTGGCATGATTGTTTGAGCTAGCTTGAGTATTTCTGTGACTGCAGATCTACTAGGACTTTCACATATATATGTAGGTTTTAAAATAAGCCCGATTTAAAACGTGACATAAAAACATCACATAAAATTGTTGCACAAAATCATTGCACTTTTAGGCTTAGGATTTTAAATATACATACATTATATATATATATATATATATATATATATATATATATATATATATATATATATATATATATATTTTTGCAGTTGGAGATCCACAAAGGGAGAAAAAACGAATCACGTATCAAAAAATAGTTTTATTCCTGAGCTTTCAACCCCTGTCAGGGGTCTTCAGCAGAGGATAATGCTTAGACTTACAAGAATCAAAGGCAATATATAGCAACACATTCAGTGGGGGGGAGGGGGGGGGGCGGGGGAGGTGACTAAGTCCGTATGATCAACTGCAAATATGCAAACCGTATCACAGACCTTCTCTTCCATATATATATATATATATATATATATATATATATATATATATATATATATATACATACAGTGATCCCTCGCTATATCGCGCTTCGCCTTTCGCGGCTTCACTCCATCGCGGATTTTATATGTAAGCATATTTAAATATATATCGCGGATTTTTCGCTGCTTCGCGGGTTTCTGCGGACAATGGGTCTTTTAATTTCTGGTACATGCTTCCTCAGTTGGTTTGCCCAGTTGATTTCATACAAGGGACGCTATTGGCAGATGGCTGAGAAGCTACCCAACTTACTTTCTCTCTCTCTCTCTCTCTCGCGCCGACGTAGGGGGGTGTGAGCAGGGGGGCTGTTCGCACACCTAGACGATACGGACGCTCGTCTAAAAATGCTGAAAGATTATCTTCACGTTGGTATCTTTTGTGCAGCTGCAGCTGCTTCCTGAAATGACATGCTGAACGGTGCTTCGCATACTTAAAAGCACAACGGCAAGTATTGATTTTTTTAATCTGTCTCTCTCTTTCTCTGCTCCTGACGGAGGGGGTGTGAGCTGCCGCCTTCAACAGCTTTGTGCCGTGGTGCTTCGCATACTTAAAAGCCAAACAGCACTATTGATTTGTTTGCTCCTTTGAAGAGGAAGATATATTTGCATTCTTTTAATTGTGAGACTGAACTGTCATCTCTGTCTTGTCTTGGAGCACAGTTTAAACTTTTGAAAAAGAGACAAATGTTTGTTTGCAGTGTTTGAATAACGTTCCTGTCTCTCTACAACCTCCTGTGTTTCTGCGCAAATCTGTGACCCAAGCATGACAATATAAAAATAACCATATAAACATATGGTTTCTACTTCGCGGATTTTCTTATTTCGCGGGTGGCTCTGGAACGCAACCCCCGCGATGGAGGAGGGATTACTGTATATATATATATATATATATATATATATATATATATATATATATATACACGTATACACACACACACATACAAAAAATATATAATATGGGGGGGTGGCAGCAATGGGGGGGGTACTGCTCGTAACATTTTATTTATTATGAATATGTTCCAATTAAGTTTGCGTATGCTGGGTTTATGTCCAAATGTCTGTTAATGGCGTTTTTGTCTGATAGCCAGGATTCAGCCAGTTCTCTGGCACTTTTAGTACTGGCCTTAAATCGTACTTGTACATTGTCCCAGTTAAATGCATGTCCTGTCGATTTTGTATGTGAGACAAAAACGCCATTAACAGACATTTGGACATAAACCCAGCATATGCAAACTTAATTAGAACATATAATAAATAAAACGTTACGACCGGTCCCCCCCCCCCCCCAACCTCAGTGAATTGTGCTATATATTGCCTTTGATTCTTGTAAGTCTAAGCATTATCCTCTGATGAAGGCTCCTGGTAGGGGCTGAAAGCTCAGGAATAAAAACTACTTTATGATGCGTGATTCATTTTTCTCCCTTTGTGGATCTCCAGCTGCTAATATGCAAACCGTATCACAAACCTTCACTTCCATTATATAATCTATCTATATATATCCATATCTATATCTATAATCTATATATCTATATCTATCTATATATATATAGATATATATAGATATCTATATCTATCTATCTATCTATATATATAAAATTACCCCGATCTACATACTGTCATAAATAAATGAACCACACGCCGTGGCGCAACGTTAGGGGCATCGCCTCTGACGCTGACGTCTGAGGTTCGATTCCCAAGAGGGAGTGCAGTGGAGTTTGTACGCCTGATGAGCCCATAATGAGGGTGAAACACGTGTCGCGTATTCTTTGCATTTATTTGACAGTAAACTATTTCAACCATTCTATGATCTGCTCCTCACAAACTGAGGGCACCGTGGCGGACATTAGCAGATTGCTGGCCAACCACAAGCGTTACCTGGAAGGTAACCACCCATACAATCAGATTGTGACACAGACTATGAATGCCGTGAATGTAATTACCCCGATCTACATACTGTCAAATAAACGAACCACACCCCGTGGCGCAACGTTAGGGGCATCGCCTCTGACGCTGACGTCCGAGGTTCGATTCCCGAGAGGGAGTGCAGTGGAGTTTGTACGCCTGATGAGCCCATAATGAGGGCGAAACACGTGTCGTGTACTCTTTGCATTTATTTGACAGTAAACTATTTCAACCATTCTATGATCTGCTCCTCACAAACTGAGGGCACCGTGGCGGACGTTAGCAGATTGCTGGCCAACCACAAGCGTTACCTGGAAGGTAACCACCCATACAATCAGATTGTGACACAGACTACGAATGCCGTGAATAAATATATATATATATATATATATATATATATATATATATATATATATATATATATGAATACAGAATTTAATTTTTTTTTTTTTTTTTTAAATGAACAGGTGACCCATGTTCTCTAGTTTAATTGTAAAACTTATAAGGTTAACACTGTAATGTACAACATAAGGCTCCTATGTATCTGGTTATGCAGGAGCTTAATGTAAAGAAAAGAGAAATCCGAGTTGACTTAGTAACATGAAATTGCTGTTGACCTAAAAAAAAAAAAAAAAAAAAATCCTGATTGGAGTGTCCCTTATTATCAATACCAGTTTATGACAGGTTTATTTCTTTTCCTTTTTGCTGAAAACCAATAAAAAAATTCAACTTTACTTTTATGATAAATGTTCAGTATATTATTCATTTGATTTGTCGTTGATGGTTCTTTAATGTACATAATATAAAAATATAATCATTGTCTTGTGGTTTACTCTTCAAAAATCCATCCCCATATCCGAGTATACGAGAAAGTCAAGGGGAGACCACTCCCGATTTTTACTATTTTATTTTTGTTCATTCTCCTTGCTTTTATAATGATCTTTAATAATTTTTACTGATGTGTTTTGAGCTACTGGATGCCTAAATTTCCCTGAGGGGATGAATAAAGCATCTATCTAGTGAGCTATCCAACATTTTTAACAAGAAATATCATCAAAATGCTTTATAAACTGGCAACAAGTATGAAACAAAAAACAAAAACAAAAAAAAAAAAGATAAAATCTCAACAGGAAATTTTACCTTCCAGCCTGGTGCGGTTTCATAAGACAACACAAAAAAGATTATTATGTGCTACCTTTACACACACAATGCCCTTCCTCTTTTAAAACCAAAGGCGGAAGCTACAGAGCCAAGCCGAGCTTGGCACAGCAGGAAAGACACAGAGCCTTTTTCACAAACTCAGCTACAGGGATACATTTACAGAAGGCATCTGGCACGCACACTGGAACACTTGAAGCAGATGCCCTACCACAACATACACAACATACTCGCGCTCCTGGAACAGATAAATTGATTTTGATGTAAATGAATGTTCTCTGCACAAACGCACTCCATCGAGCGGCCGCTCTTATTAATTTCATCTATTTAGAACACCTTGGGAATGGAAGATGGCAATGATTTGAAATTAATTTAAAGGTGTCATGTCACCGCAAACAGGCCAAAGCCACACGTAATCTCTGCTGTGTAAAGTGTTTTGTATTTTAGAGCAGCATCTTAACTCAGAACCAACGCCTGACATTGCCTGTAGGCGCAAAATGTACCTCAAGTCATCCATGAGCGGTGTCCTAAAAATGAATATTTTACAGATATTGGGGGTAATGCTCTTCCTACTACATTTAAATATTGAGCTGACACTTATCCAAACTGAATTATAAGTCAGTCACACTGTATCTCTACAGCATTAGGACAGACTTGTTTGGAGGGCACAGAAAGGGGCAGTAGTGAGGAAATGAAGCGGCATCCTTGAGCCTTGCTTATGACAGAAGCACACAGTTTATCGCACATTCCATGACTGGCACGGCCTGTCCAGGGTTTGTTCCTGCCTTGCACCCTTTGCTAGCTGGGATAGGCTCCAGCAGAACCCCTGCGTCCCTGTTCAGGACTAAGTGGGTCATAAAATGAATGAATGAGTAGATGAGGAAGTCTTCATCCAGTTACAAGATGGCTGAAGATCTGACACACCGCCAGCAAAGGCATTTCCAGAGATCTGACAAAAAAAACTAACCCTAATCCATCTAACGAAATTTCTTGTTTCATAAGGAAGCCATCTTTCTGGGGGTCCTTTAGTACTTCCACACTGGTTAACATGATTTACAGTCTCAGAGATGTAAACGTAAACATCTTCCTGTTCATCTTTTTCTACTTCTATGTGGCCCATGTGCTTGATCAACTTTCCCCAAGCAGCTCGGCCCTGCCAGTCAAACCTTCTTCCCTTCAGATCTTCTTTTACTTTATCCATTCACCTCTGCTTTGGCCGCCCTCATCTTCTCTTCCCCTGTACTTCCATTCCCATCACTCTTTTACCCACAGATTCATTGGTGTCTCCTCATCACATGGCCCAACCCCTTCAAGCTTCTTTCCTGTGCTTTTCTTCGATCCCTCTCCCTGTTTTGCTGTACCTCTGATTGTCTCATAGTTAACCTGGACAGCCTACACAATATTTCTCTGGTCCTCCTTTCTCTCTCCTGTACCTCCAGACCTCTTGACGTGGTGCTCTATCACAGGCCTTCTCCAAATCCACAAACATCTCACGAAATCCTGTTTGTTTTTTCTCAATGCTTGTCTATGAGCGGCCTCAATGCAAAGACTACATCAGTTGTTCCACTCCTTGGGATGATTACAAGATTGACGCTTTCGAGGAGAAGTTGCAACTTGCTATCTGTTCAGTTAGCTAATAAAAGGTGTCATTTTGCTTGACTTCTCATTGCATCCATAATGGCTAACACAGTACAACACCTTACTGCTACTCTCCCTGGCAAAAAAAAACAAACTGCTCCATCCCTAAGCCTTTTCTCCATAACCCTTTCCCAAGTTTCTACTGTGTGTAGAGATGTCTTCTTCTTCTTCTTCCGGCTCCTCCCGTTAGGGGTTGCCACAGCAGATCATCTTCTTCCATATTTTCCTGTCCTCATCATCTTGCTCTGTTACACCTGCATGTCCTCTCTCATCACATCCATTAACCTTCTCTTATGTCTTCCTCTTTTCCTCTTGGCTGGCAGCTCTATCCTTATCATCCTTCTCCCAATATACCCAGCATCTCTCCTCTGCACATGTCCAAACCAACACAAACTCGCCTCTCTGACAAGGTCTCCAAACCGTCCAATCTCAGCTGACCTCTCTAATGTCTTCATTTCTAATCCTGTCCATCCTCGTCACACCCAGTGCAAATCTTCGCATCTTTAACTCTGCTACCTCCAGCTCTGTCTCCTGCTTTCTGGTCAGTGCCACCGTCTCCAACCCATATAACATAGCTGGTCTCACTACTGTCCTGTAGACCTTCCCTTTCACTCTTGCTGATACCTGCCTGACACAGATCACTCCTGACACTCTTATCCACCCATTCCAACCCTGCCTGCACTCTCTTCTTCACTTCTCTTCCACAATCCCCATTACTCTGTACTGTTGATCCCAAGTATTTAAACTCATCCACCTTCGCCAACTCTACTCCCTACATCTTCACCATTCCTCTGACCTTCCTTCTCATTCACACACATGTATTCTGTCTTGTTCCTGCTGACCTTCCTCTCCTCTCTAGAGCAGATCTCCACCTCCCCAGGGTCTCCTCAGCCTGCTCCCTACTATCGCTACAGATCACAATGTTATCAGCAAAAATCATAGTCCACAGGGAGTCCTGTCTAATCTCGTCTGTCAACCTGTCCATCACCATTGCAAATAAGAAAGGGCTCAGAGATGATCCCTGATGTAATCCCACCTCCGTCACTCCTACCACAGACCTCACCACTGTCACACTTCCCTCGTACATATCCTGGACCACTCTTACGTACTTCTCTGCCATTCTTGACTTCCTCATACAATACCACCACTCCTCTCGAGGCACCACCCTGTCATATGCTTTCTCCAGGTCCATGATGACGCAATGGATCCTTCTGGCCTTCCCTGTACTTTCTCCATCAGCACCCTCAGAACAAACATTGCATCTGTGGTGCTCTTTCTTGGCATGAAACCATACTGCTGCTCACTAATCATCACCTCTCTTCCTAACCGAGCTTCCACTACTCTTTCCCATACCTTCATGCTGTGGCTCCTCAATTGTATCCCCCTGTAGTTACTACAGTCCTGCACATCCCCCTTATTCTTAAAAATCGGCACCAGTACACTTCTTCTCCAATTCTTGGGCATCCTCTCACTTTCCAAGATTCCATTAAACAATCTGGTTAAAATGATGTAACAGTAACAATGATTATTTTTACTACCACTTAGTATTCGGCCGACACCCTTATCCAAGATTACATACATCATCTGAGATATGAGGGACGTTCAAAAGCTTCCACACTTTTATATTTTCGTTGGAAACGATGAAGATGGGAGGAGTAGTAATTGGGCATTAAAAAGTTGGCATGACGCTGGGAAAATTGCAAACAAAGATGACAATGTAGAAAACTGATGTAATTTGTTTTTGAAATTCTTAGTTTTTTTTTTTAAAAAAAGTGCAGAAACTTTTTGAACGTCCCTCGTACAATTGGCTACATTTCTCGTTTTTCCAATTGGACTGCGAGCAGAATTTGATTCCCGCAACCTCAGTTTGAAATGCAAAATTTAAAGCCTTAACACTGTGCCACATTGCCTACCCTAAAGGAAGTCAGTGGGCCAACTTTATCTTTCAGAAGACTACAGCACTACACCGGTGTCATACACGTGTGAGTAGGAGGAAGCGATATGGACCAAGTGAGGGTAATTCCATGCCAGGCCAGGGGGTTCACTAAACCTTCTTCTGAACCTCTACAGACCAAACCACATGAAAACCTATCTGAAACATCCTTAATGACATCACTTCCAGTTCCGGCGCCCAGAAGGAGGTCACTTCCGGGTCCCTTACATTGTTTCCGGTCTTGGCATTTAAAGCCACCATCGTAACCACTATTGACTAATTCTTGTTTGGACTCCATCAAAAACACTACTGCCTTATTCGCAAAGCCCATTGCAGCTAGGGATAATATACGGGTGGCTGCCCCAAACCTTTTTTAAGTGTGTCAAGTCTGATCTTTTCATACCAGTTAAGGAGGAAACCCTCACACTCGCGTCCAGCTTTCACAATCACTTTTACATGCCCACAATGCTGTTAGTGTTTTGTTGTTTTTGGTTTTAGGCATGGCAGATGAATCAACGTCTTCTTATAAGAAGGTGGCTTACGCCGTCACTGCTGACCTCTGATCCATTTCTACAGTGCACTTCGTTCTCCTGCAGTAGCAAAACTTGAAAAGTCACTTAAGGCCCAACCCATGTTTTTCTTTTTCTCCTCCTGAAAGTCACATGTCCTGAACTAAAGTGCAATTTGAAAAAAAGGAACACAGTTTAGAGTTTAATCTGATCCTGAGGAATTTCCACAGATAACACTTTTAACACAGGAGTGATACTTTCACCCTAAGCCGAATCAATTTTGCCATTTCCCTAACACTGACTAATTTCATTTTATGAAGTCCTAATTTATTATTAAAAAAAAAAAAAAAAAAAAAAAAGGGAGAGGCATTAAAAGGACACTTATTTTTCCACAACTGCAAGCTGTGTGACATCCTGTGGCACTAAAACATGTAACTCCTCAAATAAAAAATGATGTACACAAGCCTTATTCACAAACTGGTTGATAGCTTCTTTAGCATTCATAAATGATTATTAACTGAGGAAAAAAAAAAAAACAAAGGTCAATTTTCTAAAATCTTTCTCTAGTTCCCTTAATAATCCACAGATGCCCATCAATGTTAATCACCAATTCAGGAGTATTTTGCAGTCCTAACTAAAGCAATCAAACAAACCGGCGAGGTAAAACTTAAATAAAGATGAGCACTGTCAGGACAAATGCACTGCTTACTGCACAATTCATTTAACTACTGTACATCTCTCTGTTTAACGTGGGTGATTATCAGTATGTATCATGGTCACAATTAATATTAATAATTAATAATAATTCATTACATTTATATAGCGCTTTTCTCAGTACTCAAAGCGCTATCCACACAAGGTAGGAACCGGGAAGCGAACCCACAATCTTCCACAGTCTCCTTACTGCAAAGCAGTAGCACTACCACTGCGCCACCTGTGATGGTGGGTACAGAAAATAATCGCCCGCTTTGAAAAAAAATATTCTGCCTTAAATGAAAACACACATACAAATAACTCTTTCAGCTTTATGTACTCAATGCAACTTATAACATCCAAGGCAAAGATATAACAGCAACAGGAGCTCATTTCACTTGCCAACCCCCCAGGGGCATCTCACGGCTGAGCCACTCGAAGGGCGTCGGGGCGTTCCTATGTTACAGAATACAATTATATTTAAAGAGTTGGTATACAGAAGAGAAAGCGGGGTGCAGGAGGAAGACGGTTTGGTCTTTAGTCATTAAAGATAGAAAATCAGTTACTTTCACTACAACTGTCTATTTTAAATACCAATGAATAATAAAATGTTGCTAAAAGTAAAATGTAATAACATGTAAATACATTACATAAACGCCTCGTCAAAAACAATATGATGAATTACTTTATCCTCAAACTTACAGTCTATAAACGTTGCTTTTTTGCATTTTTGTTCGCACGTTGTTCAGGATATTTTTTTTTTTTTTTGTTTATTGGACAATTCTCTTTGTTCTTGATTTGTATTATGTGCAGCTCTTTTTTGTTAATTTTCTTTTTTCAACGTTTATTACCTGCTCTTGCTGCTGTTTTTCTATCGCAATCTAAAATTCGACATTCTTGAATAGATAGTTTGCTTTTCTGCCTTGCCATTCTAACCGACTGCGTTGAAGGGCGAGTTACTGGCACTGAGAGTGTCACATGCTGGTACAGAAAGAGGATGTACACAGTAGTAGTGATGATTGGGCGAGCAGTGTGGAGGGGCGTGGTCAAGGCTGACTATCCTGGACACAATGGAAAACTTTAATTTAATCTACTCTATATTTACAGTCAACCCTTGATATACGACCGGCCTGACTTGCGAACAACTTGATTTACGACCAACATCTTGCGTTACGACCTGAATGCGGTCACGTGTATCAGCTTGCGCGATTGTAAACAAACAGCCGAGAGCGTTCGTAAGCATCAGTCGGAGCCCAGATACTTGTGTTTGTGGACGTGATTTTGGTCAGTGCAGTGATTTATATAATTTTTTTCGATAATTGCTTAGGAAGGAAGAGAAGGTAATGAAGGTAAAGAAAGCGATGACAATCGAAACGAAGAAGGAAATTGTGCGGAAATATGAGAGTGGTGTTCGTGTGACTGATCTCGCTAATATGTACAGCATGTCGATACCCACCATCTCGACAATTTTACAAAGAAAAGATTTGTATAAGGAGGCTCCCTCCAAACAATAACCACCTTCCATTTCATTCTCCTCCTCCTCCCTTCCTGCAGCCCAAAGATGTCAATTTAAATGGTGAGTACAGTATGAAATTGTTGTTTCTAGTAGGCTAGGCACTTTTTATAACTTTTTGGTTAGTACATTAGAAAAATTATTGGTGTTTTGGTAAATTATGCACATATACAACCCTTTTTTATTATGAAAAGGTTAAGTAAGTGTTGCTGTGGGAGGTTCGGAACGCATTATGGGTATTTCCATTATTTCTTATGGGAAAAATAGTCTTGAATTACAACCAACTGGAGTTACAACCAGCCCTCATGAACAAATTGAGTTCATAAGTCAAGGGTACACTGTATATATAAAATCCCAAGCCTAAAAGTGCAACATTTTGTCACTTTTTTGTCACGCTTTAAATCTGGCTTATTTTAAAACCTACATATATGTGTTTGGTATCTTTCTTTTCAGAATTTATCGAACTTTAATGTGATGTTGTTAGATTTTTCAGATTCTTATTCTGTTTTTAAATTATAAACTAAAAAATATCAAGAACTCACGTCTCGCAAGACCGGACATTGTGCCCCGTGGGGGGGTGGTGGGCTAGTAGAGAGATAAAAAAACAAGAATCACCGAGATTGATGAAGGCTCACCCTCCTCCCATACAACCCTTGTAAACTCATTCATGTCCAAGTAATCACATTCTTCCATTGCACACCAACGTAAACGGCTTCCACCTGTAATTATTGTGACCAGTTTAGCATACAAATGGCTACTCCTGGGGCATTCCGATGCTTGGTAGTGGAACTGAAAGCAAACAATTGATTATGGGGGGCAAGCGACTTTCAAAAGATCACAGAATGCAATGTGAAGGTGACATTTTGCTTGACTTCTCATTGAATCCATAATGACTAACATGCCTCAACACCTTACTACTACAAAAGGTCTCAGGGATAAAGGTGTGGACAGGTAGGAGGTGGATACGAAAAGATTTCAAAAGCTTTACCAATCCCTAGGAGCAATAATAATAATTCTTTGCATTTATATTGCACTTTTCTCACTACTCAAAGCACTCAGCAATTGCAGGTTAAGGGTCTTGCTCAAGGGCCCAACAGAGCAGAGTCCCTATTGGCATTTACGGGATTCAAACCGGCAACCTTCCGATTGCTAGTGCAGATCCCCAGCCTCAGAGCCACCACTCCGAGCTCCACCACTCAGAGCACAGCAAAGCCCCTAAGCAAGAAGTGGAACGTGGACCTTATCCAGATCAGGCCGTTCCTTCCAAACTGGATAGAAGAACAATGAGGGAACTAGCCAGAGGGGCTCCCAATAGGCCATTGGCAACTTTGAAGGAGTTACACGACTGTATGGCAAAGAGTGGTCTTTGTGTGCATGTGACAATACCACAATCGCGCCACAAATGCTGCTTGTACAGCAGGGCTGCAAGAAAAAAAAGCCACAACTCAAGTAAGGCCACATCAAGTCTCATCTGAGCTTCCCCAAAAACGATTTGGAGGCCAAGCGGAAAAAGGTGTTATGGGTCAGATGAGACCAAAATCAAATTATTAGGCCTCAACTCTCAACGGTACACCTGGAGGAAGCCAACGCAGCTCACCATCCAAAGAACACACCAGACCAACAGTAACCAGACACACCATAAATTATGGAGTTGTGGGGGTCCCTTCAGCAGGGACTTGGGGGCACTTGTCAAAGTAGAAAGAGAGGGGGCAGCAGGTGTTTTGGGTTTTTTTTCCGTGAATTTGACAGTATTTTGCCCCATCCATTTACCTCTGCCAAAAAGTTGTGGATAGAAAGAAGGTTCACCTTCCAACGTGACAATGACCCAAAGCACACAGCAAAACTGACCACACATTGGCTGAAGAACAAAAAAGTGAATGTCCTTGTGCGGCCCAATCAGAGCCCAGATATGAACCCTACTGAAAATCTGTGGAAAGATTTGAAATTTACAGCCCACCAATGGCCACAATCCAATTTGACAGAGCTTGAAGTGTTCTGTAAAGATGAGTGGGAAACTATTGCTCGGACTAGAGGTGCAAAATTGGTAGAGTGGTAAAATAATAATAATTCTTTACATTCATACAGTGCTCTTCTCACTTCTCCAAGCTCTTCAGTGAGTAGGGAGCAACTTCAACCACCAGGATGATGCGACGGCAGCTATTTTTGAGACAGAACGCTCACCACACATGACCTGTTAGTTGATGAAGTGGTGAGAGAGAATTAGCCAGTTAGAGACAGGAGATGATGAAGGGGCCAGAATGACTAGGCTGTAGTGGGCAACGTAGCCTGGACATCGAGATACACCCTACTCTTTACAAAGGATGCCCAGGGATCTTTTATGATCTTTACAAAGGATGCCCAGGGATCTTTTATGACCACAGAGAAAGGATGGCGCCTTTTTAACAGCAGTGTCCCCGTCATTGTACTGTGGCATTGGGATCGACATACAGAGCACAGGGTAGGAGCCCCTTACATCTTGTCTGAAGAAGGGTCCTGAATCACCTTGAAAGTCTGCACATTGTACTCTTTTTAGTTAGCCAATAAATGGAGTCATCTCGCTTGACTTTTTACTACATCCATAATGGCTAACACAGTACAACACCCTACTACTACTACAGACAATAAAAAAAAACAAAAAACAAAACAGAACCTTTCCCAAGCTTGGCCGGACTTGCTAACCAGCTACTCCACACTTGGAGATACAAATTCCAGCCACACCAATTCATTCTAAATCAGGGGTGTCGAAATCGGGGACTGGAGGGCCGCAATGGCTGCAGGTTTTCATTCTAACCCTTTTCCTAATCAGTGAGCAGTTTTCACTGCTAATTAACTCTTTTTCCCTTCATTTTAATAGCCATGTTAAAGGATTTGGTCCTTTGAATGGATTCTTTTCTTCATTTAATGGCAGCCAAACAGAAATGAGACATGAAACAAGCCAACAGATGACCAGCTAAACTGGGGCTTCAAACTCCAACCAGTTTCTTAATGAGAAGCCGATTCTTGCTATTAATTAAACCCGATATTTAATTCCACGGCTTGTTGCTGCTCTCATTCTGCCACAGCAGACATTTGCAAAACTGTTGATTATTCTGTTTTTCTGAGAACACTGTCAAAATGTTTCAGTGACCGGAGAGATCAGCCTTACTGAGACCCTAACCCTTCTTTATTTTCAGACATTGTGTGATGGGCACAGGTGAGCGGGTTATGTGACGGCTTGTTTTGTCTCTCGTTATTGTTTGGCTGCTAATTAAAGAAAAAGAAATAACTAAGAAGTCTGGGTCAAGCTAATTAAAACTAAGGCAAAAGAAGTTAATCAGAAGCAAAAACTGATCACTAATGAAGAAGCGGGTTAGAATGAAAACTTGCAGCCACTGCGGCCCACCAGGACTGGAGTTCGACACCCCTGTTCAAAATGAAGAGAATAAAAGCCTTTTGTTCGGTGCCATGTCATCAGTTTGTAAATTAGCAGTTCTGGTGATGTTCAAATTTGCCATACTAACAAAAAAACAAAAAAAACGTTTAGGGTGAAGTGATGGAAGTTAAATCTGAATGCGGATGAAAAAGCCATTTTCAGTTCGGCAAGCAAATGAAAAACTAAGTTTTATTACAGTCAGTAAAATCAACTGATGCTAAAAAAAAGGAGGTCACTAATTGCATTGGCAAAGGATTCAGAAAACTAAGCTAAATAAATAAATCAGCCTTACTGCACTACGCCATTCTGCATCAGACAATAAAATGCCAACAACCCAAGATCAAGCTGCATCAAATTATCTTAATGACCAGCACATGCATTTACTGCGCATTTCGGTTCTGGTGTCCCCTCTAGCTAGAATAATAAAATTAGTGGATAACATCTAATCAACCAGAATGACTACCCAACACTGGAAATGTTCACATTTGCTAAACATGTGAAACGCATTCAGGGGGAATTGCTGAAGCTTAGCCAAACACGTATAACCACCAGACATCTGAATCGTGTGCTAAAACTGAAAATGGGTGCCACGCCAATTCCCGTCACCCTCACAGGTTGCCAAACATGCAGGTTATGTTTACGACAGCCTATAAAACTGTCTAACTCTAAAACTATTTAACTGTCAACAAGCACAACTGAGAGGCGAGAGCGATACCCGGCTTGAGCAGACTCCCCTCGTCAAGTCGCATTTACCACAAGGCAAAAGTAGATTTTCAATGGCCAGCGTGTTTACTTATTGTAAAAAAAGTCTTTGCTGAATGACACCTTATCAACTTAAGCTATTAGAAACGTCGGCATTCATTTTACAAGAAACTCCCGATGACAAATTGCTGAAAGTGAAGCAAATTTGTATAACCAGTTTAAAAATCCCAACGTGCGTCTCAAGACGGTCCCTATCACCCACACGAATTTCAAAACAAGCAGGTTATGTTTATGACAGCTTACACAACTGCTCCAGTCTAAAACTAAATGTCAACGAGCACAATGCCGAAAGACTTCCAGAAATCAAGGTCACGTATAGTTTAACGGAGTTCAAACACAAGGTTCTTCTTCACTGGGCAAAAAAGGCTAAATTTCAGTGATATAAAATTTTATCATTGCTACAAGGTCAAACCAACATGGCTTACATCACATGGCTGAAAGTCTTATTTAGAGAGAACTCCAGGGAGGAAGTTTACACTAAAACACAAACTAAAAAAAGCGATGGTGCGTAGCTTCGAAGGCTAAGTCTACAGAAAACAAATGTTTGAAGAACTTTGTGATGATATTCCCCTGAAGGACTTTATGTAAAACTAGCTGTACCCCGTGGTTTCACCCACATAATAATGAAACAGGACACACTTTAAAAATCAACAGACATTGGCACTGTATCTGATCGTGTTCAGCTCTGACGGGAGAGCATTCCCCGCGTGGGGAGAAAAAATCATGGCCGTGATATCGCTGCCAATCAGCAGCTACCCTCTAAAACACATGGAACTCTGATCTCTCTCTCTCTGAAAAACGTCAAACGTTATTCCTTAACAATCTGTAAATGATAATGTCTGCTAAACAAACAGGTATCGCTAGCTAAGCGGAGACGAGGTGCACTCCAACACGTGGCGAGACGTAGACCAACTCGAACAGAGGTTGGCGACTGAATAAGAAAGACCCCGCACCCCTGCTCCAGGCCCACAGCCACTCTCTTGGATTTGTATAAATACATCTGTACCGAAAGAGAACCCTAGTACTTCGCGCGATGAGAGAAGTCGCAAAATCAACCGGAAAGTTCAAGCAAATTATAGAAAACAACCAGATCTAAATCCATTAAGCAATTCTTTCATGTAAAGTGGACAGACAGACAGCGCTTGGCCCATAAAATTTTTAAAACCGTTTCTTAGCGAGCACCCATGGGCCAAGGGTAACCTACATTCCAAATTTCAAAGACCCAAGTCCTCATGGTTCAGGAGATTTTGTGATGAGTGAGTCAGTGGTATTTGGCTTTATATATATATTGTGGCCTACCACCGCCAGCTGAACCCGACACAGACACGCATGGGACACAAGTTCAATGCACACTCTTGATTTTATTTTCTTTTTCCCTTCCCCGATCGCACAAGTATGACACAGTCCATGCACAAGCACAGCACAATAACATGTCTCTTTCTTCACTCCTTGGGTCAACCTTCGTCTCTTTTCCTCCCGACCAGTGGCCGCTGGCTCCTTTTATAATGCACCCGGAAGTTCTCCAGGTGTTTGATTACTCGTTTCTAGCAGCATATCCAGGTGTGGAAGAAGAACTGCCCATAAGGGCTCAGCTGCTCCTGCAACCCCTGGTGGCGCCTGCGGATCCCAACAGGGCTACACCACACTTCAACTCCAATGCAGCCCTCTAGCATCCCAGGGGAGGTAACGCTCTGGCCACACGCTACTATATATATATATATATATATATATATATATGAATGGAAGAGAAGGTCTGTGATATGGTTTGCATATTTGGTATCTCATAAACGGAGCTGTGTTAAAACTCTATTCAGAAGTGTCCACACCCATTGTAATACGAAGGAAACAAAAATGAATGAGAGACGCTATCTATTCCACCTTGTCACTTCAAACGGATACTCAAAAACATTCATTAATACACAGAAGACGCCAAAAAACTCAGCAAACAATTGAATTGAATCAGAACCCCCACCCCACCTGGCACTCACTCCCTTATCACCACAAGGTGTCTGAAGGTACAGCACGCATCCTGGCCAAGTCAGGCGTCAGAATAGCAAACAAACCCACGAACAATCTGCGCACGGTCCTGTTTAATGCTAAAAACAAGAAATCGGTAGCAGAAACACGAAACGCAGTTTATAGTATTCCATGCAGTTCTTGCTCAGCGGTATACATAGGACAAACTTCAAAAAGAATCGCAACACGTATACAGGAACATCGCAACGCCGTCAGAAGAAAGGACTCACTTTCATTGATCTACACGCAAACTAAATCAACAGGGCATAAATTTAACTGGGACAATGTAAGTAAAATTTAAGGCCAGTACTAAAAGTGCCAGAGAGCTGGCCAAATCTTGGCTATCAAATGAGAATGCCATCAACAGACACTTGGACATAAATCCAGCATATGCAAACTTAAGAAGAACATGTACATAATAAATAAACTGTACACCCAATACTACCCCCCCCCCATCACACCGACTTAGCCACCCCCTCCACGTAATGTTTTGCTATATATTGCCTTTGATTCTTGCAAGTCTAAGCATTATCCTCTGATGAAGACCCCTGGTAGGGGTTGAAAGCTCAGGAATAAAAACTACTTTATGATACGTGATTCATTTTTTTCTCCCTTTGTGGATCTCTAGCTGCAAATTTTATATTATATATATATATATATATATATATATATATATATATTCACGGCATTCGTAGTCTGTGTCACAATCTGATTATTTGGATGGTTACCTACCAGGTAACGCTTGTGGTTGGTCAGCAAGTCTGCTAACATCCGCCACGGTGCCCTCAGTTGTGAGAAGCAGATCATAGAATGGTTGAAATAGTTTACTGTCAAATAATGCAAAGAGTACGCGTCACGTGTTTTGCCCTAATTCTGGGCTCATCAGGCGTACACACTCTAATGCACTCCCTCTTGGGAATCGAACCTCGGACGTCAGCGCCAGAGGCGATGCCCCTAACGTTGCGCCACGGCGTGTGGTTCGTTTATTTGACAGCATGTCGATCGGGGTAATTACATTCACGGCATTCGTAGTCTGTGTCACAATCTGATTATTTGGGTTCGATTCCCGAGAGGGAGTGAATTAGAGTGTGTACGCCTGATGAGCCCAGAATTAGGGCGAAACACGTGTCGCGTATTCTTTGCATTATTTGACAGTAAACTATTTCAACCATTCTATGATCTGCTTCTCACAACTGAGGGCACCGTGGCGGATGTTAGCAGACTTGCTGACCAACCACAAGCGTTACCTGGTAGGTAACCACCCAAATAATCAGATTGTGACACAGACTATGAATGCCGTGAATGTAATTACCCCGATCTACATGCTGTCAAATAAACGAACCACACGCCGTGGCGCAACATTAGGGGCATCGCCTCTGGCGCTGACGACCGATTCCCGAGAGGGAGTGCAGTAGAGTGTGTACGCCTGATGAGGCCAGAATTAGGGCGAAACATGTGTCGCGTACTGATATAGATATAGATAGATAGATAGATAGATAAAGGGTGGTCTCATGAACACCAAAGTGGGCTGATTTAATGATGCAGACCAATGTTTCCCAAACACGGTCCTGGGGACCCCCTGTTGCTGCAGGTCTTTAATTGGACTCGTGGGCTAATTAAGTGAGTTGTTAATTTCCCAGTTTCTGTGTTTTGGAGTCAATGGAGCAATAACAAAACTAAGCTTGCTAAAGTGTTGTTAAAATGCACTTAAGGGGATATTTTTTTTTTCCAATTTTTTTAACAATTTTCAGCCTGATTTTTATTCTGCTTTTCCAGGTGTTCTGATTGTTTAATTTATTATCTACTAATTAGTGGGTCTGACACTAAAGTTGTTGCAGCCTTTCATCATTCAGTGTTGTTTACCTGGCTGTCAGTTCCATTTGTTTTTAATTATCATTATTAGGATACAATGAAGGGTGCAAACTGCAAAAAAAAAAAAAAAAAAAACAATAGGACAACAAGTAAAGAGAGGTACCGTTGTTCTGCCCCACATCTTGTTAGTTAAGACTGTTATTTGTTGAACTGTGCTCCCCTTTCATCTTGTCATTTATTAACACACCAGTCAGTCATGTCCCACACTCACAATGGTGCTATAAAAGTCTATGAAACTCACGTAAAGCACATAGGTCCCATAATAAACATTTGAATACAATACACCCCTTTATCTCTTGTTTTGGTCACGTCCAAAACGTATCCTTAGCGTATATAAACCCCTGGGTCTGGTTAGTTGTGCTATGCAGCAATTTGAACCTCTGTCTACACGCTTCTCTTTGTCTTGATCCAACCGTGGAAACCACTCGCCTTGTAAGTGTCTTTTAAAGCTTTACTGTTTAATGTACACTGTCTGCTATGTACTGCATTGCTTTGTAAATCATTCTTTATCGTCTTTGATTGTACACCTGTAAATGACTGTATGTTTCTTTTGTATATATTTCAGTTTACAACGAGGTACGTCCAGTAAAAGCCTTCAAGAAAACTCGCTCACCCCTTGTCGTTTTTTATGTGGATGTGCCGAGTTGTTTAAGCTCTCTGCGGCCGCGTTGCATGGACAGCGCAGAGTGAGGCAGAAAAACCGTATATACTCATGGAGAAGTTCTCCCGTGGATAAGTCGGGACTTGATTTTACCGTATAATTTCTGCTATTTTATAATGTCAGCCGTATAAGACGAATGCGGGAGACTCAAACTATTGGTCCAAGTGATTCTGATATGCTAACGCCCACCTGAGAGAGTAAACATGGAGCACACGGCTTTTTTTCAATGTGGGTGTGGCAATACGCTGTATCAGCGTGTGCTCCTAACCTCTCTCACTCTTTCTATTGTGCCTACGTGACCACACGGTAATACTCAAAATATTCCGAAGCAACGTTTGTACAGTTTTTTGTTTTATGTATCTCACACCCTCATACACCTTTATCGTAAGTGCATCCCTTATCTATGATGGAGCATTCGATCAGAAGAAAATATGAAGCTGGTTTTGAATTAAAAGTCATTGAAGTGCAGAAAGAAATTGGTAACTGCGCTGCTACAACAAAATTCGATGTGTCTGAGAAAATTGATGCGAGATCGGAGGAGGCAAGGAGATGTAAAAAATTAAGTGTCGCATTTTTGAATAGGCGTATAAGTCGGAGTCTGATTTTATGATCAATTTTTCGGGTTTCAAGACCCGACTTGTACATGGTAAGTGTTTAAAGGAAAAGTAGATATATTTCTAAATGTCTTATAAATGTAAAAATCACAATGATGTGCTATTCTAAAGTCCGAATAAAAGAAAGGGAAGAAAGACCAGCTAAATAAAATGAGATCAATTATTATCACTAATTGTGAATTTGGCTGGGATAAAAACCTGCAGCCACAGTGGGTCCTCAGGACCAAGTTTGGGAACCACTGACGTAGACTGAACTGAGGTGTTGATCTTTAGTGGTTGGTTTGCCTCTTAATTGACCTTAATTGACCTAAAGAAGGGTCTCCATTAGCATCTTAGCCAGATTGTACGGAAGTAAACATTTCTAAAGAAGCCGATGATTTGATGTTCATTATAAGTAATGCATCAAAGGATTTCACAGATCACTTAATATATAAAATAAAGTTTGTTTTACATAAACACTCCTCAAGGTATAAGGTGCTTTACAAGGCAAATAAGTGCACGTTCTTCTTTTGGCTGCTCCTGTTAGGGGTCGCCACAGTGGATCATCTTCTTCCATATCTTTCTGTCCTTGTCATCTTACTCTGTCACTCCCGCCACCTGCATGTCCCCTCTCAACCACATCCATAAACCTCCTCTTATCCTCTTCCCTGTCAGCTCTATCCTTAGCACCCTTCTCCCAATATACCCAGCATCTCTCCTCTGCACATGTCCACACCAACACAATCTCGCCTCTCTGACTTTGTCTCCCAACCATCCAACCTGAGCCGACCCTCTAATGTCCTCATTTCTAATCCTCGTCATACCCAATGCAAATCTTAACATCTTTAACTCTGCCACCTCCAGCTCTGTCTCCTGTGCCACCGTCTCCAACCCATAAAACACAGCTGGTCTCACTACCATCCTGTAGACCTTCCCTTTCACTCTTACTGATACCCGTCTGTCACAAATCACTCCTGACACTCTTCTCCACCCATTCCACCCTGCCTGCACTCTCTTTTTCACTTCTCTTCCACAATCCCTGTTACTTTTGATCAACAGTACAGAGTATTTAAAATAAGTGCATGTTCTACAATACAGAAATGTTGTGACGACAAGGGGACACCACTGAGTCCCAAACCACAGACACAATGGCAGCCAACACAATTCAAAAAGGTTTTTATTTGTTACCAACACTTTTCCAAATAAGCAACAACCAAAACACACCAGCATAATTAAAGATTCTCTTCCTCCTTCCAACCTCCTAATCAGTGTCACCCACTGCCTCCCAACTATGAATCATCAAGGTTCAGAGCGGCTCCTTTACTCTTAGGACATGGTCCATTGGAAGCACCTCTGGGTCGGAGAGCAGTCCCACAAAGTTGGGACTGTAAACCTCTGAAACACTCCCTGGCGATACCCATGAAAACCAACAGGACTGTACTCCGGTACTACAGTTCCCAGCATGCCCTGTGGGTATCTAAATGGCTATGGAAGCCCAGAGATGCTGCCATCTGGTGTATCTGGGGAGAAAATATTCACTAGACAACATCTTCCATTACACTGGCCTCCATGTCGGGTAAAGGTCCCTGCTCAACCTTGGCCGGCATGCCAACCCACGTGTGCCATCCATTACGATGTCCACCATACATGTGCAAAAGTATTTCAGTGAAAAGAAAAATATGTACTCGGTATATACGTCATGTAATTGATGTCTAAAGGAATGGGATTACCACATACAGAACATGTCAGCTTCACTATGTAAGAGCATTTCAGAAGTGAAAGCCCCAGGAATTTGCTAAATCACTTCAGTACTCTTAGGTTACAGTGCATTGAGAAAAAAATAAATAAATAAGGTAATCCTTTCTTGCTATATGGTTGCGAGACACGGACGCTATCCAGTGACCTGAGATGAAGACTGGACTCCTTTGGTACTGTGTCTCTCCGGAGAGTCTTTGGGTACCACTGGTTTAACTTTGTGTTGTTAATGGAGTCACGAATGAGGCACATGACCTGCATTGTGAGGGAGCGTCAGTTACGGCACTACGGCCACGTGGCGCAATTCTCCCGAGGGTGATCCGGCTCACAAGATTCTCATTGTTGAGGACCTGAGTGGCTGGACCGGGCTGCGGCAGATGGAGGGACTGGACCGCGTGTCTGCCTGGGGGGTTGCAAACCGGGATCCCAAGGTGTTTCGTCGTGTACTGGGTGCAGCAGCGTGCTGTACCAGTGCATGCTCTCCAACTTGACTTGAAGGTAATCCCCAATACTAATTTCCACCCTTGGGACTAATAAAGCACTGTCTATGGAGTCTGCCTATCTCTTTGCTACCACAAACCAAAACCATGCAGAAACAATACCAGTCTGGTTCCCATTTTTTTCTCTCAAAGATCTGGGAACTACCCGTGACATTTCACTTCCTGCTCAATGTGACAGAGACTTCCCTACACGGCACCGTTCACATCACAATTACTGACTGGTGGGACGTCATTAAACCACCAACTTTCTAGCGGCCCGTTCCATTTCGGGATTTCTGACACTGCACCCTCTCCAACAACAAGGAAGGATCTGCACCGTGCATTGTAACCACCACCCCCCCAAACCCCCCCACCATCTTCTCTCGTCTGTGGGAATGGAATCTCAGCCTGGTCCCCCATCTGTGTGGACTCTGCGCATTTCTCAGAAGTAGGTTTCCCTCCAGGTCCACGGGTTTTCACTGAAGATCCCAAAAGTCTGAATGTTAACTGGCAACAATAAATTGTCCTTGTATGAGTGAGACATGACTGGTGACCTCTTCCTATAAAGTCAATAGACGGATTGGGAGAGCATCGGGGGGTCAGGAGGTCGCTGATAAAGGGGTGTGTGGCACTCCCGATATCTCTGCGAATGGACGAAGGTCCAAGTCTTTAGAGTCCTGGCACTTCCTGTCTGCGAGACATGGACGCTATGCAGTTACCCGAGACGAAGACTGGACTCCTTCACTACTCTGTCTCTTCAGACAATCCTTGGGTGCCGCTGGTTTGACTTTGTGTTACTCACAAGAGTCCCGAATGAGGCACATGACCTGCATCGTGAGGGAGCGTCAGTTACGGCCATGTGGTGCGATCTGGCTCACAGGATCCTCATTGTTGGGGACCCGAGTGGCTGGACCAGGCCAAGGGGTCGCCCATGTAACACCTGGCTGCCACAAAAAGAGGGTCATTTCCTGGGAGTGGGACTGGACCGCGTGTCTGCCTTTGGGGAGTTGCCAACCAGGATCCTAAACTGTTTCGTCGTGTGGTGGGTGCAGCACCAGTGCATGCTCCCCAACCTGACCTGTACGAGTGAGGACTACTCTGTCCAGCAGTGGATTAGCACCTGATCCAAGGCTGGTTCTTACCTTTTGCCCAATGCGGACAAGACCTTCCTGCTGAGCCATAACCTTTAAAAGCGAGGATAAGTATGGAAATATGCATACATTACATTTGAAGAAATCCAATATATAAATAAAATCTCCTTTAGCTTTCATTCTTATAATGGAGACACACCTGTAACATGGCCATCAACCAGGTTTTGGTTCCCTGAATTAATGGATGACAGAATGAAGGCTATGAAACCTAAACACTACAGACAATTACAGTACGGCAAAAAGACAGAACAGAGACTGACCCGAGATTCTTAGTATAACGAAACACTCCACTCACCCCCTGCACCAGAAGCGCAGCCCGGTCTTTTCTTACCAAGGTATTATATATTAAAGCATGCCAAGCTAAGTCTTAAACCTTCTCACCTGAAAGCTGCCACTATGCCGAGAGACACAACGCCGAAGTGTCACATTACTGAGCCGTAAAGGCTACCTGTTGTTCACAAACATGACTCACTGGTCACCCCACTGCTGGTGTGCATGAGTCACCTGCCAGTTTGTAACACAGTCACCGGTCACCCTGTTACCAGAAAACAGCTAGGCACAAAATCTGCCGCTGGTAAGCATGACGAAAGGGACAACTTGCTGATACCTAAACCGTCAGCAGCTTGTCACCAAGGAATTATATGTACAGAATAACAGTCATTGGGAGGCAACTGAAAAACATCTAGCAAACCTGTTCTTAGTTATCACGAGTTACCTGCCAGCGGTTATTGTCCTTTTACAGAAAATGACCAATCTGCTCCTTGCCAGCAGGATTACTTGCTAACCTGCCACTGGCTCTGAGGTTAGAGATCTGTGCCCAGCAATCAGAAGGTTGCCAGTTTGAATCCGTAAATGCTAGAAGTGACTCTACTCCGTTAGGCCCTTAACCTGCAACTCAATCATCCTGGTATGACGTGAATCTGCACCCAGGCCTGCAAGCAGGTACCCCGACTTACCAAGGAGTTAGTGGCAGGATTGGCACTCCAGCCACCGTTAAAAAAAAAAAAACCTCAAAGTGTTCCAGTGTGGTGTCACCCCGCTGTACTGGGGTCGTGTGGGTGTGTGCAGCAAACATGCTCCCAAACCTATGCCACTGGTCTGGTCTAGGACTGGACCATCCTATTTAGAGGTGCCAAACAGGCATGACCGCCTAATTTGGAAATCAAGGGATAAAACATCACCAATGGCTCAGTCACATGACAATAATGACATTTTTGCTCATTACCATATTTAACCACATGTTCAATTCTTGTTCCACGCAAATGGCCTTTGTAATGAGCCCTGCATATATTGGGGTTCACCACTTTTTTTTTTTTTTTTTATTTAATGTCATTAGTTTGACCATAAAAAAAATAATTTAATTGTTGGGGTTGGGGGGGGACAGGGGGCATAGATGACAAATAAAAGTGAAACTGAACCCAAGTAGACCAAGTAACCATATGATGCTGGTTAAACGGAGTTCCCTGCCAAGCTGTCCTATCACTGCATCAACAAAAATGCGTTGCTCCATCGGTGGTGGCCAACAGGCAGGAGTCAGCCGCAAGTGGACCACCTCAATACTAGTATGCAACGGCGTGGGTTATCTTTTCACTGATTAGTATAATTAGTTTTTAAGAGTCATTGTTGTCACGTGTACACAGTAAGCGCTAATCAACATGCCACACAATGCCACTCGCCAGAGCCATGATTAGTGAATACCTTACCTCAAAACATCTGTCATCCACATTGGAAAAAAATCTTGTAACATATCTTATATATAATTCGCCAGCCTACTCACTCACTCATTCACGTCTGTCCGAAGCCGAATGCGCAGTCGCCTTCTGCACAGCTGCCCGAAAAACCTTACGAGACTGACATCGCGGGCAGGTGGCGGATTTACGGCCACGAAAATTCAAAGAGAAAGGTGACTTCGATTAAAGCTCTAGAGGCCTGAAAGGCGATTTCGACTACAGCGCGAGGCCTAATTACGCATTCATTCAATACACCTATATCAGGTTTGTGGTGCTTATACTTATTACTATTCCACTCGTGCCCGTTTCATCTTACGTTGTCGAAACGGGCTCTTTCTCTAGTTTGTTATAAATGGATCACCTTAATATAAGGATAAGGGTCTGTGTGTCCATCCTGTTACTATGTTTCTGTCATTCCAAATGATGGCGTATCAGAAACATTTTTAGTAATAAAATGCACTACATTTTCCATTCTAACAGATGGCGCATCACAAACATCAACACGGGCATTTATGAATCCCATACCAAGTTGCATATAGCAGAGACAAAACCAGGGGTCCCCAACTCAAGGTCTAGGAGGGCCGCAGTGGCTATAGGTTTTCATTCTAACCCTTTTCTTAATTAGTGACCTGTTTGTGCCGCTAATTAACTACTTTTGAATTAATTTTAATTGACTTGCTCTTAATTAGCAGCCAAACAATAAGGAGATACAAAATGAGCCAAGACATGAGCAGCAAACTGTGTCCATCATACAATATCTGAAAATAAAGAAAGATGAAAGTCTCAGGAATGCTGATCTGCTCAGGTCCACAAAACATTTTCATGGTGCTCTTCGAAAAAAAAGAAAATCAGCAATATCAGAAATGTCTGCTATTACACAATGAGAGCAGCAACAAGCCATGGGATTAAAGAACGCGTTTAATTAACGACAAGACTCGGTGCCTAATGAAGCAACTGGTTGGAGTGAACTGGGTTGGAGTTTGAGGCCCTGGCTTAGTTGGTGTTCTGTTGGCTCACTCACTTCACATTTCATTTCTTTTTGGGTGCCATTTAAGGAAAGAAGAGAAGCAATTCAGAGGAACGATGAAAAAATTCAGGGGAACAAATCTTAAAAAACAAGTCAATTAATATAAAAGGAAAAAGGCAAAAACTGGTCACCAATTAAGAAAAGGGTTCGAATGAAAACCTGCAGCCACTGTGGCCCACCAGGACCGGAGTTGGGGACCCCTGACATATGCATTGCATGGTGCACTGCCAACGTTAACGATCAACTTAGACTTCAACCCATTTTAGATGGGTAGCCCAGCTGGCACATCATAAATGTACTGGTCGCTCTGCTGTTTGTCACTCTGTGTCAGCTGCCAGGATCCAGTAGCTGACTACCTCCACGGGTAGAACACCAAGATGGTGGTCACTGGTCATTCCTTGTACAGCACCTGCTGTACTCCGATCATCTGATGATTTCAATCACCCACAGACAAACTCCAGTGGGTCTCAGGTTCAGTACGGGCAGGTAAAAGGCTCTGACCAATGGTGTGCTCTATCATTGCTGGTCAGCAACAGCCACCTTTAGCACCAATTACAGTCCCCAAAAGGTATATGCCAGTGTCCCACAGAAGGCAGCTTGGCGCAGTGGTTAAGGCTTTGGACTTCAGACCCTGAGGTTGTTGGTTAAAATCCCAGTCCTCAGTTGCCTCAAAAGTTTGCATATCGTGATCTGTTCAGAGGGAGGTTGGGAGTACAAGATGTTGCCGTACCCACTGGACTGTGGCCCGAGTACCTCAGGTGACACCTCAGCACCACACTGGTTCAGTGTGAGGTTTTTTTTTGACAAACCCTACCACCAACCCCCAAGTTTTCCCTGCAAGTTTGGAGGACTTGCTTGCAGGGCTGGGCACAAGTTAATGTCATACAGGGACGAAGCCATTGCAGGTTAAGGGCCCAACAGAGCAGAGTCACTTCTGGCATTTATGGGATTCAAATCGGCAAACTTGCGCAGATCCCTAGCCTCAGAGCCACCACTCCACACTAATCTGTCCAGTTTGCCAATAAAAGGTGTAATTTTGCTTGACTTTTCATTGCATCCATTATAGCTAACACGTAATAACACCCTACTACTGTCTCAAATGTTGTGAGTCACTTTGGATACATAAATTTAAATATTCATTAGGTTAATTTCCAACTCTTATCGAGAATCACAGACCAAACCATTAAACATTAGATAACGCTGATACTGACTGGCCTGTCAATGGATAGGAGTCAACGAACGACTTCCTGATTTGCACTTTATCACCTCACAGCATGACAAGTCACATGCCATCCCATCAATAAGTTAGAAATCAGTAGTAGCGGACCATCTTTCTGAACCGGTCAGGTACAATCTGACTCAGGGGTCACTTGATGACTTATCAGCAATAGTCCCCCCACAAAGACAAGCCGTCCTCTGCTGAATGGACTGCAAATGACTGTTGGCCAATGGCAGTCAAAGATCATAAGCTCATCGGAGTTTAAAATTGGAGGATTGAATCAAATGCATGGAATATTGATCCCATATCATTAGTATCTAATCATTCGGATGCTATCTAGAAGGGGTGGTCAGTTCAGAGGAATGTGTTCTCACCCATTAGACACCTCGAGTCCAAAACGTACATGTCGGGGATGGGCTGTGCTGCACAAAACTAAACCAATTAGTCCCTGAACCCAGCAGTTTGTCTCTCACCAGGTCGAACACATTTGGTCTTTTTAACGCATCCCCGCAGTTGAGACCCCAAGGTTGTAGGACCAGTTACACACACACATCAGCTATAGCCATCTCGAGCCAGGCGGGAGCCCCTCGATGCACCAAAACCGACGAAGACCAACTCACCTGTCCCGAGCAGCGGCGCTCCTTCGACCAGCCGCAGAATGCCGGTGAGCAGCAGAAGGGAGCCGAGTCCGAGTGGAGCCTCCATCCGGCGCGCCGCTTCGATTTTAGACACGGCTTGGCGTCACAATGGGAGACAAGGCGCTAGCATCCTTTTGCTCGTTTATAGTGAAATATAATTTACCAGCAGCTAGAGACACCGCTCCAGTCAACCTGTAGTGTCCTTCTGAATCCCCCCCCCCCCCAAAAAAGACAAGGGCCCGTTACCTTTCCTGGACGACTACCTTGTCTGCAATACAGGCGACAGACATGTTTGACTATCGAAACGACAAAAAGATACATACAAGGAAACGAGGAAAGGCCGGCGTTGACATCGACAGAGAAATCAGTTGGGCACAATTAAACAAACACAAGCATTCCCCGACAGCGCCATGTTTGCTACTTCGTCATATCAGAGGGCGGAGCAAATAGCACAATCAAGAGACACGCCCTCCACTTCAGAGATGGACAGTAGGAGGCTCCAATCAGCAAGAAAGATGCCTTGCTGGCCGCTCGTGTGTGTTTTCTGTTCCCTGGTTTTCCTTCAGCCAATCAGACATTTCCAGGGTGTTGATTATGCCCGCCCTGTTCTTTTGGCGTCGCGGCTTTGTGAAGCAATGCGCGTTCTCGCGGCAATCTGCACTTTGATGCGACTTGGTTAGGTGTGGTAGACGGACTTTAACCTGCGCATAGTTTTTCTAAGCGCTTCTCTGTTTATCTAAGATTATTATAAACAACTGCATAAATGTCTTTATCTCATCTATATTCTAACCCATCCAAACTCATTCAAGGTGGCACAGAGGCGCAGTGGCTAGCCCTACCACCTCATGGATCCTGCATTTAGGGGATTGTATCTGATAAGGATCCGTGCAGAAATCGTATATTCTTGCTTAGTCTGCGTGAATTTTCTTTCAGGTGCTCCAGGCTACTTCCACATCGTGGTCAGATTAATTGCCAGTTATCAGCTGGACTTGTGCGGGAGTTTGTGTAAATGGACACCACTATGCATTGGCACCGTGTATGCTCTTAGCTCTTATTTTGAGTCCAGTGCTGCTGCGATACTCTCCGACTCCTGTGATGCTGAACTGGATTAACATTAAATAATTAGTTTAAGAATTTTATTTTATACAGTTTTGGGTCTTAGATAGCTGGGGTCTGTGATGCTGAACTGGATTAACATTAAATAATTAGTTTAAGAATTTTATTTTATACAGTTTTGGGTCTTAGATAGCTGGGGTCTGTCCCAGCAAAACTGGACAGAAGCCAATCAACTCTGGATGTCATGGCTATCTTTTAAGTTTTACAGACAGCTAAAGACATTTCTGTGTTAATAAAGTGCTTGACAGAGAAAACATTAAAAATCGATTCAAGTATATTAGAGAAATGTACAGGAAACAGTTGTGAGTAAAGAGTGCATTTCATATCTATCTATCTATCCTTCATAAAATGCCTTTCACGTCTATCTATCTATCTATCTATCTATTTATCTATCATAAAGTGTCTTTATGCCTATCTATTTATCCTTTATGTAGCACCTTTTATATCTGCCTGTCTATCTATCTATCCTTTATAAAGTGCATTTCACATCTATATACAGTCATATGAAAAAGTTTGGGAACCCCTCTTAACTCTTTGGATTTTTGTTTCTCATTGGCTGAACTTCCTTTTAATATCTGACATGCCTTATGGAAATACTAGGATTTCAGCAGTGACATTAAGTTTATTGGATTAACAGAAAATATGCAATATGCATCATAACAAAATTAGACAGGTGCATAAATGTGGGCACCCCAACAGAGATATGACATCAATACTTAGTGGAGCCTCCTTTTGCAAGTCTAAGAGCCTCTAGACGCTGTCCTCCTGTAGCCTTTGATGAGAGTCTGGATTCTGGATGGAGGTATTGTTGACCATTCTTCATACAAAATCTCTCCAGTTCAGTTAAACTTGATGGCTGCCGAGCTTCGACAGCCTGCTTCAGATAATCCCATAGATTTTTGATGATATTCAAGTCAGGGGACTGTGACGGCCATTCCAGAACATTGTACTTCTCCCTCTGCATGAATGCCTTTGTAGATTTCAAACTGTGTTTTGGGTCATTGTCTTGTTGGAATATCCAACCCCTGCGTAACTTCAACTTTGTGACTGATGTTTGAACATTATCCGGAAGAATTTGTTGATATTTTGGTTGAATTCATCCGACCCTCGACTTTAACAAGGGCCCCAGTCCCTGAACTAGCCACACAGCCACACAGCGTGATGGAACCTCCACCAAATTTGACAGGAGGTAGCAGGTGTTTTTATTGGAATGCGGTGTTCTTCTTCTGCCATGCAAAGCGCTTTTTGTTCTGACCAAATAACTCAATTTCTGTCTCATCAGTCCAAAGCACTTTGTTCCAAAATGAATCTGGCTTGTCTAAATGAGCATTGGCATACAACAAATGACTCTGTTTGTGGTGTGAGTGCAGAAAGGGCTTCTTTCTCATCACCCTGCCGTACAGATGTTCTTTGTGCAAATTGCACTGAATTGTAGAACGATGTGCAGATACACCATCTGCAGCAAGATGTTCTTGCAGGTCTTTGGAGGTGATCTGTGGGTTGTCGGTCACCATTCTCACAATCCTGCTCATTTGCCGCTCCTGTATTTTTCTTGGCCTGCCAGACCTGCTGGGTTTAACAGCAACTGTGCCTGTGGCCTTCCATTTCCTGATTCCATTCCTTACAGTTGAAACTGACAGTTTAAACCTCTGAGATGGCTTTTTGTAGCCTTCCCCTAAACCAGGAGACTCAACAATCTTTGTTTTCAGATCTTTTGAGAGTTGCTTTGAGGATCCCATGCTGTCACTCTTCAGAGGCGAGTCAAAGGGAGGGACAACATGCAATTGACCACCTTAAATACCTTTATATCTCATGATTGGACACACCTGTCTGTGAAGTTCAAGGCGTAACAAGCTCATCCAACCAATTTGGTCTTGTCAGTAATCAGCATTGAGCAGTGACAGGCATTCAAATCAGCACAATGACAAGGTGACCCACATTTGCGCACAGCCAGTTTTTCACATTTGATTTAATTTCACACAACTAAATACTGTGTCACTAAAAATCTTTGCTCGGAAAACACCGCAGTACTCAGATGTTCCTAGGAAATGAAAGACAGACCACGGTTATCTTTACTGTTGAAAGCAGAGTCAATTATTATGCAGGCTAAGAGGGGTTCCCAAACTTATTCATAGGAATCTATCTATCTATCTATCTATCTATCTATCTATCTATCTATCTATCTATCTATCTATCTATCTATCTATCTATCTATCATATGGTGCCTTTCCTTATCTATCTATCTATCTATCTATCTATCATATGGTGCCTTTCCTTATCTATCTATCTATCTATCTATCTATCTATCTATCTATCTATCTATCTATCTATCTATCTATCTATCATATAGTGCCTTTCACTTATCTATCTATCTATCTATCTATCTATCTATCTATCTATCTATCTATCATATAGTGCCTTTCACTTATCTATCTATCTATCTATCTATCTATCTATCTATCTATCTATCTATCTATCTATCTATCTATCATACAGTGCCTTTCCTTATCTATCTATCTATCTATCTATCTATCTATCTATCTATCTATCTATCTATCAATCATATGGTGCCTTTCCTTATCTATCTATCTATCTATCATATACTGCCTTTCCTTATCTATCTATCTATCTATCTATCTATCTATCTATCTATCATATAGTGCCTTTCACTTATCTATCTATCTATAATCTAGTGCCTTTCATATCTATCTAATATATAGTGCCTTTCATATCTAAATATCTATCTGTTCATAAAATCCAATATTTTGTTATCAGTGAACTGCAGTAGGCGGCCCGGTGGTGCAGTGGTAGCGCTGCTGCCTGGCAGTAAGGATACCTGGGTTCGCTTCCCAGGTCCTCCCTGCGTGGAGTTTGCATGTTCTCCCCGTGTCTGTGTGGGTTTCCTCCGGGTGCTCCGGTTTCCTCCCATAGTCCAAAGACATGCAGGTTAGGTACATTGGCGATCCTAAATTGTCCCTAGTGTGTGTGTGCCCTGCGGTGGGTTGGCACCCTGCTCGGGATTCGTTCCTGCCTTGCACCCTGTGCTGGCTGGGATTGACTCCAGCAGACCCCCGTGACCCTGTGCTAGGATATAGCGGGTTGGACAATGACTGACTGACTGACTGACTGAACTGCAGTATGCCATCAGAGTTCAGTTCCTTCCTCTTCATGTGCTAACATCAATGATAACATGACATTTCATTTTAAAGCTTACGACATCCATGTTGACTGAGATCTGAAACAAGGAACATATACATTATAAACTACAAATTCCAGAGAATGTAATGGTCCTATGTGTAACTTGCACTATGTACACATGATAACAAACTTGAACTCGAACTTCCTTATTTCTCTGGCCTCAGTCCCGCTGTAAGCAGATCAGTTGCCCATCAAAGAGTGGAGTTCCTCCTTTGGTCGCCGCTTGCATAAGAGGTGAAAGCCACACTTCTAGCAGCAGCTCCTTTTGAAAGGCCTTTTGCCGGTCACGTAGCCAGAAGAGGTTGTCTTAGACAGGTGTCTTGTGGATCTCTGGGAGCATCCTCTTGTTCTGCATCATCAGGAGCTTCCTTGGTGTGACTGACCCCTTTGCGTTGTCTTCCGTTTGTTCATTTTGGAGCCCAGGGTTTCTCTATGAGCTCCTAGCACAGATATCACCAAGAGGTGGAGTGAGTAGTTGTGACTGAGTCTACATACATATTTAGATACTTTATTAATCCCTAGGGAATTTGAAAAGTCTAAAGTAAAAACGAAGTGCTTTTGTCTCCTTTATTTATTATGGCCTCCAATGAAGGACTCCAGGAGGTGAAGTGGCCAAATGGGATTTGAGGACTGAGTTGGGGGTCTTTGCTTGTAACCACCTGACCACTGGTTCACATGCAGAGACCTTATAGTGGGCAGTAGCTCAGCATTTCACTTGCCAGGCAGGATTTCTTACATTAGAGTATCCTGGGCATAAGCCAGTGCCCACTTGTATTCCTTTGTGCTTTAATTTCACAGGAAATCTGGGTGTAACTTTGGAGGCTTTATAAGATTCACAGCTTTGACAAAAAAAAGTTTGATTGCTTGATTAACAGACAAAATATTCAACCCGCCCTTACTGAGCCCATGCCATATTTCCCTGATATGACACATCTTAACAAAATTCCGATAAACAAATTCCTATTGAATTACACGCGATCTCAAATGCAGCCTCTGAAGAGCGGGAGCTTACATCATAGAACATCAAATGCAAGATATTTTTTCCCTGAAAGGGACAAATATTAAAGAATACTATAGACGTTGTCATCAAATAACAATGTATGTCAACCATTCTCTCTTGTGCATTAGACTTTCAGCACGGAAACTCAAATGTTGATTTCAGACATACAGTATGAAACAGAGCGACAGAGGACGAGAGAATGAGGGAGTGTGCAAAAACACACCGATGGGGACAAATTGGTTGGTTCCTCTCCTGAAGAAAGAAGAACCCGCATCTTAACACAAATGAAAGGATGACAATGATGAGACCCTTAACCTCATATTTTGCCGCACATCTTTAAAGTTTGTAATCATTGCACACAAGCGATTCCTGGAGGTCTCCATGAGACTTCTGCACTGTCCACAGGTCGTTCGGCCCACTCGTCCTGAGCAAACTGCTCCAGCAGTGTCAGGTTTGAAGGGGGGGGGGTCTTCTCCAGACAGCATGTTTCACTTCTTTCCATGGATATTTGATGGGATTGAATCAGGGCTCCTAAAAGGCCACTCAGAACAGTCCGATGTTTTGTTCTTAGCCATTCTCAGCTGCTTTTCGCCATGAGTTTTGGCTCGTTATCCTGTTGGGGGATCCATGACCTGCAACTGAAGACGGAGCTTTCTGACACTGGCCAGGATGTTTGGCTCCAGAATGTCTTGATGGTCTTGAGATTTCATTGTTCCCTGCACAGACTAGAGGCCTTCCTCCCATGCCAGACCCATCCAAGCAGCCCCAAAACAGCACAGAGCCTCCTCCATGTTTCACAATAGGTCTGATGGTCTTTTCTCTGAAGGTTTCTTTTTATGAAGTGACTTGCCAAAAAGCTCCAGTTTTGTCTCATCTGTCCAAAGGACATTCTCCAAGAAGCGTTTTGGGGGTTTGTCCATGTGCATTTTAGCAAATTCCCATCTGGCTTTTTCATGTGGAGTCCTATTGGGGTCTTCTTCCATTGAGCCCACTGTCACTAAGAAAGTGACAGATGGAACAATCAGACACTGATGGTCCTCAACCTTGGGATTCAGCTCGTATCTCTTTGGAAGTTGTCCTTGGCTTTTTTTTGTCTCACTATCCCTCTGCTTATTCTGGGGTCAATTTTCCTCTTGCGGCCGTGTCCAAGAAGGTTGGCTACAATCTGATGGACTTTCACCTTCTTCATAAAATTTGCATCTGAAGTCACAGGACCATCAAACTGCATGGAGATGATGGTCTTCTAGCCTTTACCTTTCACATGCTTGTCTATCATTTTCTCTCTGATCTCCTCAGATGACTCTCTCCTTGGCTTCCTCTGGTCCATGTTCAGTATGGGACACACGAGGACACCAAACAGCAGAGTGATGACTTTTCTGCATTTAAATGGGCTGAATGACTGACTGCACGATTGGAGACACGTGTGTGATACGAATTCAACAAAACAGCAAAATCTGAAAGATCACTCAAATCCAATTATTGAGGACATTTTCTAGGGGTCCCTTCAAATGTGTCCAGGCCATTTTCGAAGATCTTTGTAGGATAAGCAACACTTGAGGTCTTGTCACACGTGCTTTGCTTTACTCAATGACATAAAAAAGGCATGCAGGGGACAAATGCTTTTCGGGTCATTGCTTTTCATGAGGCATACACCTTAAGGCTTCACCACCTTAGGCCACAGGTTCAACACGCCCTTGACCCTCTGCAGTTTGCATATCAGGAGAAGGTGGGAGCGGAGGATGCCATCATCTATATGCTACACCGATCCCTCTCTCACTTGGACAGAGGCAGTGGTGCTGTAAGAATTATGTTTCTAGACTTTTCTAGCGCCTTCAGCACAATCCAACCTCTGCTCCTTAGGACAAGCTGACAGAGATGGGATTAGATTCATACCTAGTTGCATGGATCGTGGACTATCTTAAAGACAGACCTCAGTATGTGCGTCTTGGGAACTGCACGTCTGACATTGTGGTCAGCAACACAGGAGCGCCACAGGGGACTGTACTTTCTCCGGTCCTGTTCAGCCTATATACATCAGACTTCCAATACAACTTGGAGTCCTGCCATGTGCAAAAGTTCGCTGATGACTCTGCTATCGTGGGCTGCATCAGGAATGGGCTGGAGGATGAGTACAGGGACCTAATCAATGACTTTGTTAAATGGTGCGACTCAAACCACCTACACCTGAACACCAGCAAAACCAAGGAGCTGGTGGTGGATTTTAGGAGGCCCAGACCCCTCATAGACCCAGTGATCATCAAAGGTGACTGTGTACAGATGGTGCAGACCTATAAATATCTGGGAGTGCAGCTGGATGATAAATTAGACTGGACTGCCAATACTGATGCGCTGTGCAAGAAAGGACAAAGCCGGTTATACTTCCTTAGAAGGCTGGCGTCCTTCAACATCTGCAATAAGATGCTGCAGATGTTCTATCAGACAGTTGTGGTGAGCGCCCTCTTCTACGCAGTGGTGTGCTGGGGAGGCAGCATTAAGAGGAAAGACGCCTCACGCCTGGACAAACTGGTGAGGAAGGCAGGCTCTATTGTTGGCATGGAGCTGGACAGTTTAACATCTGTGGCAGAGCGAAGGGTGCTCAGCAGGCTCCTATCAATTATGGAGAATCCACTACATCCACTTAATAGTGTCATCTCCAGACAGAAGAGCAGCTTCAGCGACAGACTGCTGTCACTGTCCTGCTCCACTGACAGATTGAGGAGATCGTTCCTCCCCCAAACTATGCGACTCTTTAATTCCACCCGGGGGGGTAAACATTAACATTTAACATTATACATAGTTATTGTCTGTTTTTCACCTGCATTATTATCATTCTTTAATTTAATATTATTTATTGTATCAGTATTCTGCTGCTGAAGAATGTGAATTTCCCATTGGGATTAATAAAGTATCTATCTATCTATCTATCTATCTATCTATCTATCTATCTATCTATCTATCTATCTATCTATCTATCTATCTATCTATCTATCTATCTATCTATCTACAGTACATTGTCAATGAGCTGTAAGGGGACAAACACGTCTGTACCCTTTAACCCGGCCTGAGTCCATAGCCATACATATATCCAACCCAAAACCAAAGCAGGCCTCCACTAGCTAGTTAGCTAAGCACCCAGACAACAGGATTGAGGATTATTTGTGTTCTTTGAGGATTACTTGTGTTCTGTTCTATGTATTGTACTTCCCCCTTTTTCTTTTTTTTTGACACACACTGCACGCCCAACCTACCTGGAAAGGGGTCTGTTTCTGAACTACCTTTCCCAAAGTTTCTTCCATTTTTTTTCCCTACAAGGGTTTTTTTTTTTTTGGGAGTTTTGCCCTTGTCTTCTTAGAGAGTCAAGGCTGGGGGAGCCGTCAAAAGGCAGGGCCAGTTAAAGCCCATTGCAGCACTTTTTGTGTGATTGTGGGCTATACAAAAAGAATTTGTATTGTATTGTATTGTAACAGGCTTAAAGTATTTTTCAAGTTCAGGTTTTGAACAATTGTGACATGACAACTGTGACAATGAGGTCACAGGACGAGAGTTGACAGCGTCACGTAAATAATTAAAGTTAAAACAGTGGCAAAATTAAACTTGCCATGATTAATTAGGATGTAAGTTAGAAATCAAGAACAGAAACTATGTGCCAAAACACAAAAAAATAAGCAAAAATACGCTTAATAAAATAATAATCAATAATCAGAATCACATTTATTGGCCAAGTATACAAGTACATGCATACAAGAAAGTTGACTCTGGTTTTGATGACTCTCCAAGTATAAGTTACATAATCGACATACACACAAGTGTTAATTACACACCTGGAATAAAAAACAAGATAGAGAACGTAAATATACACTCACCGGCCACTTTATTAGGTACACCTTGCTAGTACCGGGTTGGACCCCCTTTTGTCTTCAGAACTGCACTAATTGTTCGTGGCTTAGATTAAAAAAGGTGCTGGAAACATTCCTCAGGCATTTTGGTCCATACTGACATGATGGCATCACACAGTTGCTGCAGATTTGTCGGCTGCACATCCATGATGCGAATCTCCCGTTCCACCACATCCCAAAAGTGCTCTACTGGATTGAGATCAGGTGACTGTGGAGGCCATTGGAGTCATGTCTGAGATGATGTGAGCTTTGTGACATGGCGTGTCATCCTGCTGGAAGGAGCCATCAGAAGATGGGGACACTAAGGTCATAAAGGGATGGGCATGGTCAGCAACTATACTCAGGTAGGCTCAGTTGGTACTAAGGGGCCCTACTTCATCGGACTCCCACCTTAACCTGGAAGCCTACAGGACAAATTAAGTACTCCTGGGTATTACCTAAGAGGAGTCAGCTGCCACTGTTCCAGGAGCCAGAGTCAGGAGGTCGAAGACAAAGCTCGCTGGAGGAGGAGTGGCACCGGAGAGGAAGAGAGAAGGCACAGAGAGGAAGACAAAGCACTATGTGTGGTATTAGTGCTCTTCTTACTTTCTACTGTGCTGTGGGAAATGCTTGCTGAGAAAGCGTTTCCACACTGAGTAAAGCCTGTGTGTTGTGCTACACTTGTGTCTGCGTCTGTCTGTGTCGAGTTTGGGGAACTGCAGGCCACAATGTAAATCTACTCTCTATATATAAAATCCTAAGCCTAAAAGTGTAACAATTTTGTGGAACGATTTTATGTGACTTTTTATGTCATGTTTTTTGTCACGCTTTAAAAATCGGGCTTATTTTAAAACCTACATATATATGTTTGATATAATTTTTTTCAGAATTTATCAAACTTTAATGTGATTTTGTTAGATTTTTTAGATTCTTATTCCATTTTTTAAATTATAAACTAAAATAACAAGAACTCACATCCAGCGAGATGAGACTTTGTGCCCAAAGATTTAACCAGAAATAAAAGACAAAGAGTAAGACAGCTAATGTACAGGCTTTTAAATGTTCGAATTGACGTGCGAGATGCAGATCACGTGACACGGCAGCAGCAGCAAGCCAGCTGATCAAGCAAAGAGGAGGTTAAAAAAAAACTATTTGTTTCCCATTGTATGATCGTTTATGAGGGGTCTTCAGAGGAGCAACCGTGTCTCCTTGGGGTGCATTCAGCCCCCCTCTTCACAACACGAGTGGCAGAGATGCGAAGTGGCTGGTGCATAGCGCAGGCCAGGGTTGTTGGCGAGCGAAGTGAGCAGGGGGAAGCCCCCCAAGTTAATCTATAATGCCTGGCCACTAAGAAGTTCACAAATGTTGTGGCCTGTGGCATGTGGGGAGTTGGTGATGATTTTCGCTGACCGTTATAAAATAATACTGGTCCTGTAAGGTGGGCAGACTGGCACCAATGATATTTTCGGCAGACCCGACTATTTGTTGTGGCCTGTTTTTGTCACATTTAGTCACTGATCCAAACCACACTGTTATGGAGGAGCTGAGAACAGGCAGAAGGACAGCTGTGCAGAAGTGAATCAGCAGTTCCTGCAGAAGGTGGTACGTCCTCAGCTGTCGCAGGATGTACATTCTCTGTTTTATGGTGGACCCCATGTTGGTCTCCCATTTCAAGTCCCTGGAAGATTACGGATCCCAGAAACGTGAAGGTTTTCTCAGCAGTGTTAAGTATGGAGAGGGGAGATGGTGTTGTGGGGCCTCTCCTAAAGTCCACTGTCCTCCCCACAGTTTTGAGAGTATTTAGCTCCTGATAGTTCTGACCACTAGCCGCTCAACCTCCCGTCTGTATGCAGACTCGTCACCATTCCTGATTAGCCCAATGATGGTGATGTCGTGGGCATATTTCATAAATTTGACAGAGGGGTCCTTAGAAGTGCAGTCATTAGTGCAGAGGGTGAAGAGCAGTGGGGGGAGCACACATCCCTGGGGGGCGCCCATGTTGATGGTATGATAGCTAGAGTCAGGAGTTGTGAGTTTCCCCAGTTTCACCTGCTGTTTTCTATGGCTCAGAAAATTGGTGGCCCCTTGACAAGAGGAGGTGGGGATGGAAAGCAGTTATTAATTATTATTATTAAGGTGCCCTTTATTACGCAGACCACAGCGGGGCCCGTTCGTTGGTTTGCAGGCTTAGCTGATGTGAATGAAAACAGTCAGAGTGCTCAGTCCGACAGCCTTGGAGTCCTTCATACTGTGGACATTTCAAGTGTTTAACACGACCCCCACGGGTGTGGATGCCTACTTTGCTTGATTGTACAAGTTCTTGCAATAGACATCGAGGTGGTCATTTGTGCTCAGAAGAAGCCATTTAGGTTCTAACTGAAAATCTGTACTGAAACAGAATTATAAAGCATAAAAAAAAAAATCCACATTTTCTACCAGCAAAAATGGCCACTTGGGCCAATGAGGGCGAGGGGTAAATGGCCACCCTGCTCTGCATATCCCTAGTAAGAAGACCTCTTCTGAAGACACATGAAGACCTAAAGAAATTTATCAAGGAGTCCGGTGTCTGCTGGCAGCATCATCCCTACGCCTGTGGTCTGCTCGGCCTTTCCTAACAACCACGGTGAGATGGACAGGCCTACTGGCCCACGCTGTCTCCCCTCAGAAGTGCAAGGCACCAAGGTGGTCTGTGTTGCGTATTCACACAAACCGATTCCAAAACCAGAATGCTGCAGCACACGGCAGGGTTAACACGGCTGATTTCTGAAGAGAGCTGCAGTGCACGCCAAGGAGATGAGTGGGAGTTGCCTGTGCTAATCTTGTCTCTCGCAGCTGAGAGAGATAGATGGTGGGAGGAAGCGTGCGGTGGGATGTCGGCCCTTGTCTGCCGGCATCTTTGAACTCTCTGCTTGCTGTTTAACTGCTTGCAGAGATGTGTGTGTGCGGATTCCTCTAAAGGCATATACTCTTTCACACACACACACACACACATATAAATTGTTTTTTTCTTAAGGGTTGCAACATGGCCTGTAAACCCCTGGTAAATATTTTAAAGACCCTAAATCCAAGTGCATTCGCTCCTGTTGTGCTCAGCCCCAAAACAGTTCTACACGACAGGCATCCACACATCCCCCCAGATATACCCAGTTAGTCCATTCCAGAACCATGGTCGGGGGGGGGGGGAGCCAGGGAGGGCCAGTGCTCAGCTTTGGGCTCCAGGGCAGGAATGCACTCTGGATGGGATGCCTGTCCAATCACAAGACACACTCAGTCAGAGAGGACCAATTTAGGCACATCGTTATTGTCACCCGTTAGGAAATCCCACTCAGGTGTGCGGAGCACATGCAAATGAAGTGGGGGGCTGTGAGGTTCAATGGGATAAAGGACCAGACTCCCAGAATACACCTGATATTGGCTATCAGATCACCTATGGAAGCCTGCCTTTTGAGTTTGGGGCTAGACTGCTAAGGGTGAGTCCCAGCTCTGTAAAGAGAACAGTGCCTGTTATTTACCAAGCATCTAAGGACCGGGATATACTCGACACTACACGGACGCAGTGTACTGACTATACTTGTGCGCGTACTCGATGTAAAGGTGGAGGATTCCACTAGGTGGCAATGCAAGATGCTGTTGTGAAGGTGCAAAAAAAAGATGGCAACAGCAACACACAAGATGGTATGAGAGACCCTTAGATGTATCGTGACATTACGATGGAGAATATACGACACTTGTATTGCCTATGTGAGAAATGGAAGAAGAAAATCACCACCAATACTTTCTATGTCAGCATTTTAAGTTTGCTCCATTCATCAAATATCGAAGCACACGCACACTTACAGCTGCAATGCGGCTTGCCGTCACATGGAATTATCTTACAATGGCCAAATCTCCACTTCTTTTCTCGGAAATTTTCCACTTTGCTTTATCAGTTTCAAATTTGCTTCCATTTCGTCTTGCGCATTTCCACATCCACTTGCTGGCGATTTGATGGCAGCTGTTCTGACAGGTGCGTTTGTGACTACGCAGATGTTGGTAGTAAACAACGATGCTGACGTCACGTACCAAAATTCAAACACGTTGCGGCCCCTCAGATTTTTGATGGTACAGCAACTCATTCACACGTCGTGGTACGTTTCTGACGACGTGTGCTGCGAGGACGCGTGAAAAGAACGCTGGGAGTGCGTGGCAAGCCATGATGCGTGTGCTTAAGTGTTCTGAGCATCAAGTATAAACACGGCCTGAACAATTACTGCCACCAAAAGTCTGACCAGGATAAGAATCTGGGGTAGGACACGAGACGTAGTCAAGACGCATGCTGCACCCGCTCCTGGTGAGGTACATGAGTTCACGTTTGAGGATGAATGACGTCACGATTTTACGGCACCCTGAGCCACAAACTGGCACTCATGAAGTCGTTTTGTAGTTTTCTTGAAGATCATGATGACACTTTGTAGTTTTTTACTTCTAAGGCCACCACAAAGACAATAATAATAATAATAATAATAATAATAATAATAATAATAATAATAAAATTCAAAGAAGAAGAAGAAGGAATACATAATACAATAGGATATCGCATTAAGCTGCACATAATTGTTGCCACCTCACAACATCATTATACTGTAATGAGCATTTAGACAGAAACACACACACACACCAAGTGAGAATAAATCTCGATATCGGACACATCAATTTAACAAAGCCGTACTTCCAGAAGAATCACCGTCCCGCTCTTATGGCCACGGGAAACGCCTCGCAAAGTGACCTTTCCTTAGCGCAGTGGTTCTCAATCTGTGGGGTGGCCCCCCCCTAGGGGGGGCGCGAAGTAACAAAAAGGGGGGCGCGAAAATGTGAAAAACAGAAAACAAGAATCAAAAAATATGAAAAATACATCTATTGAAACCAAAACAAATTAACTTAAACTACATTCTGATAAGGGAAAAATAAATATAGAGTTACTGTAGATAAATGTCGATAAAGGTTAAGTGGGTATAATAAAATATGCATCTATGATATATCATTGATTAAAAAAGAACAAATTGGTATTAGTGGGCTCCTTTCAAAAAAACGTTAGGGGGGGGGGGGGGGGGCGATTAAAACTGTTATGAAAACTTGGGTCGCAAATACTTAAAGATTGAGAAACGCTGCCTTAGCGCACCAGGGACTAACTGGGACCCTTTTGTAAATCTTCACGGACCCCTAATCACTCTTATATTGACTGTTAATGTATCATTATGAGCAAATTTGCTCCAAATTGGCACCTTTTGTGAATCTGCATGGGAGACCGGACCCCCCACCAAACCCCCCCTGACCCCTATCTGTTCGATTGACTGTCCCTATCTCCATTAAAACAGTACCTCTGGTATTTGGGTTCCGCGTCAAGCACTGCCAGTTGCAAAAATGGATGATCCTGATAGTCAGAAACGTCTCAGCTGAAAATCCGACGATCCTGTCAGTCAGCGGCGTTATTATTTTACACAGCTGGTAGGTCATCAGTTAAAATGTGAACAACGTGTTCTGGGTCACCGACAAACGCCTGCATGTGTGAACACTACAAGAAGAAGGGCATTCTAGTGGCAGTGAAAAGGCCCTTTAGGCCATTGCTCAGGCTGAATGAGTTCTGTTTCAGATTGTGCAATGAACTGAGCACAATTACCATCAGAAGTACTTACGTTATGTTCAATTACCCGACCTCTGGTCAGATGGCTGCTTTCCTGCAAATGAACGTGTGGTTTGTCCGTCTGGTGTTGGTTGCCACCTTGTGCATGCCACCTCTGTGAGGGACTATGGCACCTACAGCACTGAACTGAACAAGCCGTTTAGAAGATGGATGGATGGCATTTCTATTCAGTTAAAGCTCAACGAGAAACCTCTGCAGATCTGAGTTGCCTGGTGGATTAGAATGTAATTCAGAAATAACAAAGAGCTTTAGGTACGCTGAACAGTTTCCCCTTACTTTATTTCCTACTAGCTGTGCTACCCATCTACGAGGGGTTGAAATTTAAATAATCAACGAAGATCTCAGTGTTAATGTTTGCAGTGCACCAGCTATTGGAATGTATTGAGTGCATTGCATTTGTCATTCCAACAGATGGCGCATCCCAAACATTTGTCAGTCAGTCAGTCATTTTCCAACCTGCTATATCGTAACACATGGTTACAGGGGTCTGCTGGAGCCAATCCCAGCCAGCACAGGGCGCAAGGCAGGAACAAACCCCGGGCAGGGTGCCTTCCCACTGCAGGGCACACCCACACACCAAGCACACACTAGGGCCAATTCAGAATCACCAATCCACCTAACCTGCATGTCTTTGGACTGTGGGAGGAAACCGGAACCCCTGGAGGAAACCCATGCAGACACGGGGAGAACAGGCAAACTCCATGCAGGGAGGACCCGGGAAGCGAACCTGGGTCTCCTAACCGCAAGGCAGCAGCGCTACCACTGCACCACCGTGCTGCCCATCCCAAACATTTGTATTAATAAAAATTAATTACTGTAAATGTTTTTAATGCATCATCTTTTGGAATTATAAATACAAGGCATAGGTCTCTGTTATATGTCAATTGGTATGAGATTTGCAAGAGCAGGAGATGCATCCACCTGCTGAGCTGCAGCACCAAACATCACCACAGGTCTCTGCCATCAGTTGTAGGCCAGAAGTTTCAGGATGAAAGTGACGTCACCACACATCTAGACCGGCTGTTTGGTGATAGAAGTTTATAGGTCAAAACAAATCATGATGATTGATGCGCTAATCACATCAAACCCTAACCTTAACAACACTGACCCTTAAAATTAAGTAACCTCTAATCTTAGCCATTTATAGTACACACTAAACATTCTACCCCCTAACACTAACCTCCATCCTGAAAATGCTGGTTAGAACTGCTGGTATAGATCTGTGGTGATGTATGGCTGTGTGGCTCTGCAACTAAATAGCAATGTTAATGATTGTGATGCACCATCTGTTGGAATAGCAAATGCAATGCATTTTATTAGTTCCGATGTTTATGATGCATTGCATCTGTTGGGAAGACACTTGCAATGCATTTTATTTACAACAAATATTTGTGATGTCCCATCTGTTGAAATGACACATGCAATACATGTATTACAAATGTTTGTGATGCACCATCTGTTGGAATGACACATGCAATGCTTTTTATTTCAAATGTTTGTGATGCGCCATCTGTTGGAATGAAAAATGCAATGCATTTTATTCCTACAAATGTTTGTGATACACCATCTGACAAATGCAATGTTTTTTCATTACTACAAATTTTTGTGATGTACCATCTGTTGGAATGACAGATAAATGGATACATGTCCTTTTATGAAAGTGAATAATGCCTTTTATATGGAACAGTGTCACAGTGCCCATTAGTTTAGTTTGTATGTCCTCTTTATGTCCACTTGAGGTTCTCCTCTAAGGATTTGGGATTCTGCCCACACCCCAAAGACATGTTGGTATGTTATTTATTACTCTAAGTCGACCTGGAATGAGTGAATGAGTGTAATGCCCATCTAGGCTGGCACCTGCCTTGTACCTGTTGCTACCGCTGCAGATTAACTGCTTCTATAGTATATGCTGTTCGAAAGAGTGAGGAAAATGGTAGAGGAATGTGCCAGCTGTCTGATTTTCATCCTTTCACTTCTAGATGTCCACACATTCTTTCTTCATCTCCATTTTCCCCTTTTTCTTTTCTAGTGACACAATATAGTAAGGTGTTCAGTAGTACATATGGTTGGTGTAACTCGCGCTACTTAATGTTACCCTGTCCATGTACCAAGCTGACGTCCCTGCCTTTGCTGCCAGGATGGCCTGCCGCTCTCTGTAATGCAGTATTAGGAGAAGCGGGAAAATTAATGCCACGAAAGATGAAATAATAAACACCTGTGCGTCTTCTGAAACAACTTGGGCAGTTTTAAACAAAATGAGGATTCGTACGTGTGCTCTGTCTCCTCTAAAGCTTCTTAGCTCTTCCGATCTTCTCAGCGAAAAAAAATGAAATGAAAGAATAGACGCGGTGATTGCGCTCGCTGAGCTAACCTTCGCCATCTAGCGGTAAAACTTGGAAACGAACTGCCATTTTCACCTCACAAATCTGAACCGAACAGTCTCGCTTAAAACCCAATCAACAAAACCCCGTGGCATCAGCTGCGCTCCAAAAGCTCCCCTGCAGTGCGCTGCTGGGGATGAGGGATGAAGAACGAATGCGATCCGCCTACAAGGGGCTGAGTAGCATCACCGCCATGTCGTTCGCAATTAAATGGAGGTCGAGGCGCAGTGCAGGTTCGATTTCAGGCTTACTTTCCTAATTGGAATAAACGATGAACTGCACTCAGAATACGAAAAGCGCTGAAAGATGAAAGGAAGGAAAGCATTTTTATTGTATTTTATTTTTTAGCTGCCGTTGACTTGTCCGTCCAATAACTTACTCCATTCGCAGTTTCCTGCAGGTCGTGGGGCCCGTGCTTGTCTCGGCCGGGACGTATCAGAACGGGACGCCAGGGGATTCTCACACAGAGCAGTGAAGTAGCTAATCAGCCGTTTTGGGTGAAGGACAGAAACAAACGCATTGAAAAGAAAAACGTGGGAGCTTCACATATGCTAGGATTTGAACTCGGGATTCTTAAAATGGACGACAGCGGGCCTAAGGTGCAGTCCAGTCTCAATAGAAAACCATACAAAGTACAGAATATACAGTCCATATCACACAGACAGAAACGTCAGCTTTAACCGTACTGAAGTGCACTGAAAAATGAATGTGCCTCTACTGAGTATACTAAAACGGAGCACAGGCTTCAGTTTATTATTTTAATGTTAGAAGTACCCTCGACTACTACTACTACTACTACTACTAATAATAGTATACTGTATATAAAATACTATAATTATCTACTACTACTACTAATAATAGTATACTGTATATGCAATACTACTAATACAAATAATAATAATAATAATAGTATACTATATATAAAAAACTACTACTACTACTACTACTAATAGTAATAATAATAGTATACTGAATATAAAATACTACTATTACTACTACTAATAATAGTATGCTGTATATAAAATACTACTACTAATAATAATAATGGTATACTCAATATAAAATATTACTATTACTACTACTAATAATAGTAGTATACTATATTTAAAATACTACTACTACTAATAGTATACTGTATATAAAATACTACTATTACTAATAATAATAGTATACTCAATATAAAATACAACTATTACTACTAATAATAATAACAATAGCATACTATATATAAAATACTACTACTACTAATAGTGTACTGTATATAAAATACTATTACTACTACTGCTACTACTAATAATAATAGTATACTGAATATAAAATACAACTATTGCTACTACTAATAATAGCATAGTGTATATAAAATACTAATAATAATAATAATAGTGTACTGTATATAAAATACTACAATTACTACTACTGCTACTACTACTACTACAAATAATAGTATACTGTATATAAAATACTACTATTACTACTACTACTACTGCTACTACTACTAATAATATTAATAGTTTACTGTATATAAAATACTACTTTTAATACTACTACTATTACTACTACTACTACTAATAAACTGTATATAAAATACTACTTTTAATACTACTACTATTACTACTACTACTAATAAACTGTATATAAAATACTACTACTACTACTACTAATAATAATAATAGTACACTGCATAAAAATACTACTATTACTACTGCTACTACTACTACTAATAATAATAATAATAGCATACTGTATACAAAATACTACGATTACTTCTACTACTAATAATAATAGTATACTGTATATAAAATATTACTATTACTACTACTACTACTGCTACTCCTACTACTACTACTACTACTAATAATAATAATAGTATACATAATATAAAATACTACTATTACTACTACTACTAATAATAATAGTATACTGTATATAAAATACTATTTCTACTACTACTGCTAATAATAATAATAGTATACTGTATATAAAATATTACTAATTATACTACTACTTTTAATAATAATAATGGTATACTGTATATAAAATATTACTATTACTACTACTAATAATAATAATAGTATACTGTATATAAAATACTACTATTGCTACTACTATTACTACTACTACTAATAATAATAATATTATACTCTATATAAAATACTACTATTTCTATTACTACTACTAATAATAATAATAGTATACTGTATATAAAATACTATTTCTACTACTACTGCTAATAATAATAATAATATACTGTATATAAAATATTACTATTGCTACTACTACTTTTAATAATAATAATGGTATACTGTATATAAAATATTACTATTACTACTACTAATAATAATAATAGTATACTGTATATAAAATACTACTATTGCTACTACTGCTACTACTAATAATATTATACTCTATATAAAATACTACTATTTCTATTACTACTACTACTACTAATAATAGTATACTGTATAAAAAATACTATTTCTACTACTACTGCTAATAATAATAATAGTATACTGTATATAAAATATTACTATTGCTACTACTACTTTTAATAATAATAATGGTATACTGTATATAAAATATTACTATTACTACTACTAATACTATTACTACTACTAATAATAATAATAGTATACTGTATACTACTATTGCTACTACTATTAGTACTACTACTACTACTACTAATAATAATAATATTATACTCTATATAAAATACTACTATTTCTATTACTACTACTACTAATAATAATAGTATACTGTATATAAAATACTACTATTACTACTACTACTTCTACTAATAATAGTAATAATTTAGGATATAGAGGGTTGGATAATGGATGGATGGATGGATAGTATACTATATATAAAAAATACTACTACTAATAATAATAATGGCCCAAGGTATCAATATGCTGTTACTCTTTGTTCCTTGATTTAGCCAACAGTACCGCTTGTGACATGTGATACAACAACAGCAAAAACAAGTTTAATACTACAAGTGTTAATAATAATAAAGATAATAGTATAAAATACTTCTACTACTACTACTAATAATACAATAAAACTTTTAATGCTATTAAAATAAAATACTAAAATAAATGGACTTGATGTTATTTTGGAAGAATTAAGTGGATAGGACTGGCGACTTGTTGGGCTGAATGGCCGCCAGCTCTCGTCCAGCTTGTTCTGCCCTCTTTAAACTCCCAGTACTTTAATGGCACTTTATGGTTTTTTACTGGGTTGTGTGGTTCCATTGCATGACAAAGTGCCATTCCATTCTGGGAAGGGTTCTTTGTATGTGAAGCTGCTTCTTTGTGTTTTAGAAATCTCCTAAAATGTATAAAAAACTGAAATATTTCATGTATGGCGGGCTACTTAGAAAGACACAACCAAATTAAGAAAACCTGAACTTGGCCTGTGTTATTGTAGGTAACGTGGGTCCTTTTAAAATCAGGAGCCCACTGGTATTTCACTAATTTTTGCTTATTGACTGTATGGAGCCTGTTACAGATCTAAATAAATAAAAGTTCTTTCTGGACCCTTCATGTGGAAGTCTCTGTTGGCTCCCTTATAGCATTGCTCTGAAGAACCACTCTAGCAACTTTATTTTTAAGAGTGTATAATGTACTACTGAACATGCTTAATAAACATGATGCAGTAAATACCGGGTCAGAGTTGAATATTAAATATTTTAAAAAATGTCATTTGAATGTATCACTATTTATCTAAACTACATTTTGTCCTTCAAGTGACAGCAGATGACAATACGGCATTCACTAAATCAGTACATTTAGCTGCCAATCAAGTGAACCAACTGTTGAAGTTCATCTCAGTGGATTGCTCTGTTTGGATGTCGCAGTTGCTTTTCCACAGTTCTGCCATTAACTAACTAGTAAGTAAGAGAGCCGCCTGTGTGTGTTGGTGACATTTACAAACGTGTCCTCAGTGTAACAACACTCTGAGCACTTCCTATGTCGCCCAACGTTACTGGCTTTTAACAGCGAGTAGTGGTCCTGAGGTCTCTGTGGTGGTGATAAGTAATCCACAGCTTAACATTAGATAAGGTCTGTCAAACACTTGAATTCTAAACTAATGCTACTCCATTACTCCAGTAAACCACTATGGCCTAAAAAGGCCGTGTACTCCGTGGTTACTCTCTCAGGTGGATGTTAGCATATCTGAATCTCTTGGACCAATAGCGCGAGTTTTCCTCATTTGACTTATATGACTGACATCATAAAGTACCGAAAATTATACAGTAAAATCAAGCCCTGGCTTATCCGCGGGAGAACTTAAACGATATGATAATCCAACATCATTACGGAGCTCCTCGTGAGTTGTGTTTGGGGCAGGGAACACTTCAAACCATGAGGGGCAGAGGGTCCCCCAGACTGGGATGAAGAAACCTCGTTGCATAAGTGCTGGGAGGATCTCAAGTAGCACTGAGTGCCGTTCACTTGTGGAATTCTACAACGGCAAGAACAACAACATTGGCTTCTATGGGACATGTTCACATGAAGAACGCAGCTCAGCGTGCTTTAGAAGATGTCAAAGAAAAAGCAGCAAGAAAATAAAAACCAAATCAAAAATTGATAAGAAGGAATAAATGACACATTACACATAATAAATGAGAAGAAACGAATATGCACTTACTGAACAGAAATTTACAAGAAGCGGGCCTTTTTTATACAGTTATGGCCAAAAGTTCTGAGAATGACGCAAATATGAATTTTCATAAAGTTTGCCACCTCAGTTTTTATGATGGCCATTTGCTTTGACTCCAGAATGTTCTGAAGACTGAGCAGATGAATTGCAATTCACTGCAAAGTCTGTCTTTGCCATGAAAATGAACTTCATCCCAAAAAACATCTGCATGTCAGCCCTGCCACCAAAGGACAAGCTGATGTCACTTCAGTGGTCCTCACGTTAACTCAGGTGAGACGAGGACGAGGCTGGAGGTCACTCTGTCACACTGATTGAGTTACAATAGAGCAGTGAAGAAGGCTTCAGGGCACCCAACAAAGTCCAGCAAGCACCAGGACCATCTCCTAAAGTTGCTTCAGCTGCGGGCACCACCAGATCAGAGCTGGCTCAGGAATGGCAGCAGGCAGGTGGGAGTGAGGCAAAGACTTTTGCAGGATGGCCTGGTGGGTATCAAGAAGGTCAGCAAAGAAGCCAAGAAAAACATCAGGAACAGACTGATATTCTGGGATTGGACTGCTGAGGACTGCTGGGGGAAAGTCCTTTTCTCTGATGAATCCCCTTTCTGATTGTCTGGGACAACCAGAAAAAAAGAAAAGGTGAGCGGCGCTACCATCAGTCCTGTGTCATGACCAACAGTAAAACATCTTGAGAGCACTCATGTCACCCAAGGCAGTGGGCTCACTCACAGTTTGGCCTAAGAACACAGCCGTAAATAAAGAATGGGACCAAAACATCCTCAGAGAGCAACTTAACCAAACCATCCGAGAACAGTTTGGTGACCAACATAAACAATCCAGCATGATGGAGCACCGGGCCATAAGGCCAAAGTGAGAACTAAGTGGCTCGGGGAACAAAACATTGAAATTTGGGGTCCATGACCAGGACACTCCCCAGACCTTAATCCCATTGAGAACTTCTGACAAACTCCCAGCAAAAGATTAAAGCCAGGAAGCCCTTCTTTAACAAAAAGAGTTGTTGGAATCCAAAACCAACTACTGCGACATTGAGCTGAAACAGACAAGACAACCTTTAAGAAGAATCTGGATGAGATACTTAGCTCTTAGCCATTAAAAAATAAAAAAAAACTAACCTCTAACGCTAACAGAATTACTAGACGCTATAAAGTCACTACAAAGCGGGAAATCATCAGGCCCTGATGGTTACCCCGTAGAGTTTTATAAGAAATTCTCCACTCAGCTAGCTCCACTCTTATTGGCAACATTTACAGAAGCTAGAGACAACCAAATACTACCTCAAACATTTCGACAAGCATTAATCACCGTCTTTCCTAAACAAAATAAGGACTTGTTACAATGTGCATCATATAGACCAATTTCACTCCTGAATAATGATGTTAAGATACTCTCAAAAATCCTAGCTAGAAGGATGGAGAAAGTGCTGCCCTCGGTAATATCACAAGATCAAACTGGATTTATTAAAGGCCGACACCTATCTTCAAATCTCCGACGCTTGTTTAATGTTATATATTCACCAGCAAAATCAAACACCCCAGAGATATTACTATCATTAGACGCAGAAAAGGCATTTGACATGATCGAATGGAATTACCTTTTCACTGCATTGGAGAAATTTGGGTTTGGCCCGAATATTTGTGCTTGGATCAAACTACTGTATACCAATCCAGAAGCTTCAGTTTGTATTAATAACATTTGCTCAGACTACTTTAAACTAGAACGTGGTACCAGACAAGGATGTCCCTTGTCGCCACTGTTGTTTGCAATCGCTATTGAACCACTGGCGGTTCACTGCCGAAATTCTTATCAGATAAAGGGGATTGTCAGAGAAGGACTGGAACAGAAAATTTCTCTATATGCAGATGATATGGTCTTATATATATCAGACCCAGAAAACACTGTCCCCGCTGTTTTAACAGCACTAACAGAATTTCAAAAGATATCTGGTCTTAGAATTAATCTGAATAAAAGTATACTCTTTCCAGTGAATTCACAAGCATATAATATTAGATTAGACACCCTACCTTTTACCATAGCAGATCAGTTTAAATACCTAGGGGTAAATATCACAAGTAAACATAAAGCTCTTTATCAACAAAAGTTTGGCGTCTGTATGGAAAAAATTAAGCAAGACTTGCATAGATGGTCAACCCTTCATCTCACTCTAGCCGGAAGAATTAACATTGTTAAGATGAATATCCTTCCTAAACTTCTCTTTTTATTTCAAAACATTTCAATATATATCAATAAATCGTTTTTTAAACAGTTAGATTCAATAATAACCTCATTCATTTGGAACTCAAAACACCTACGTATCCGAAGAGCGACCCTACAAAGACCTCAGGCAGAAGGTGGCATGGCTTTACCTAATTTTCAGTTTTATTACTGGGCAGCAAACATACAAGCCATAAAAACCTGGACACAAATAAATGCACATACACAGGCTTGGTCCGCAATAGAAGTAAAATCCTGTAGTTCTTCTTTATATTCCCTGCTCTGCTCTCCAATAAATAAAAATAATAATTCATTACATTTATATAGCGCTTTTCTCAGTACTCAAAGGGGAGGAACCAGGAAGTGAACCCACAATCTTCCACAGTCTCCTTACTGCAAAACAGCAGCACTACCACTGCGCCACCTGTGAGGACATGAAAGTTATCGCAAATATACTAATTACCCAATTGTGCTTTACTCACTCAGAATATGGAACCAAATTAGGAAGCATTTTAAGATGGAAAATCTTTTATCAGTGGCACCTCTGCAAGAGAACCACCTCTTTCAACCTTCGCAAGTATATCCAGTTTTTAATACCTGGAAAAGTTTTGGGATTAAAATGCTCAGAGATCTTTATATAGACAACATATTTACATCTTTTGAACAATTACGTTCAAAATTCATCCTCCCAGCTACACATTTCTTTTACTATCTTCAAATTAGAAATTTTGTTAAACAGAAATTGCCCGATTTCCCCCACCTTGCACCCTCCACAATGCTGGAAAAAATACTGCTCAATTTCGAGGAAACAAACACTATTTCCGCAATATATAAAATCTTATTAGAGTCCCTACCTTTCAAAGATCCAAGAGGACATTGGGAAGAAGATCTCTTAATCAATATATCAGAAAAGGAGTGGAAGGTAGCAAAGCAGAGAATTCACTCGAGTTCTATATGCGCAAAGCATAGAATTATTCAACTAAAAATTATATATCGAGCTCATCTGTCTCGCTTAAAACTGTCCAAAATGTTTCCAGGGCAGGATCCAACCTGCGAGCGCTGCAACCAAGCTCCTGCCTCACTGGGTCACATGTTCTGGGCCTGCACCAAACTAACATCATTTTGGACAAAAATTTTTAAGTGCCTCTCAGACAGCCTTGGTATCACAATCCCTCCTAACCCATTAACAGCTGTGTTTGGTGTTCTTCCAGATGGACTTGAATTGGAGAAGGACAAGCAAACGGTGATTGCATTCACTACACTTTTGGCACGCAGACTTATTTTGTTAAATTGGAAGAATCCTAATTCTCCTCTTATAAGTCAGTGGGAAACCGATGTTTTATATTATTTGAAATTGGAAAAAATCAAATTTTCAGTTAGAGGATCTGTACAACATTTTTTCAAAACATGGCAGGATTTAATCAATATTATTTTAGAATAAGAGAAATAACTATTATTGCATTTAACTCCCTTCTCCATCTCTTATTTACATAGATATTTACTTCTGCTTTTCTTTTGTTTAATGTTGCCTTATTAAAAAGCCTAAAGTAATTTTCCTTTAGCTAAGCTCTCCTTCTCAGGGGTGGGGTTTGATTAGTCTTCAAATTTGTTGGGTTATAAACTGATCTGTTTGTATGGAATGATTACAATGAGAATTAATAAAATTAAAATATTAAAAAAAATAAAATAAAAAAAAAAAATAAAAAAAATTAAAAAAACTAGCTTGATGGAATGAATGGTCTCCTCTAATTTCATCCCAATTCATTTAAACGGTATCACGAAGAACTGCGGCACCAGAATTCCATTATGAATTAAACTGCAAACAAACTAAACTTGATGTATGGCTCCTAAACTGGATATTTAGCCGTAGAAGCGTTGTGTCGCTGTCTCGCATTCCCTGTAGAGGGCGACAGAGGGACGCAGCCACTGACTCTGCCGCATTTGAAGTCCCGCGGCCGCGCTTCGCTTCCTCTTACAGCTGATGCGCTTAGGGGGGTTTAGTGGGTCCCGTCACGGAAGCATTCCACCCCACTCGGTTTTCCTTTACACAATGCAAAGGCACAATTTCATTTATAATCACTGGCTATTAAGCAGCTGATGGTGACATTAAACACCAACATCAAAAGCCAGCCCGTACTTATTTTATACTAAAAATACTCCAAAACCACAAAGCCATAACAAGCAATACTACTAAAATAAAGCAACGAATTCTACATTTAGTTGCAGCCTTTCTGCCAGAATAACGTGAGGAATGAATCATTTTTGTGTCTGCGTGGGATTTTCTCGGGGTAAAGTCAGTCCCCCATCCTGGCAAAAACGTCAATCAAACCTCAAAATCAGTGACGTTTCACGATCAGGGCTTGTACAGTAGAAATAAATACTAGACCACGCCCTTCAAATTCTGTTCTCTTTAAAAAAAAGTTATTCACCTTTGCAAAACCTCCGACCGCAGCGAGGAAACCCGCGAGAACGCGCATTTGTGCAGCTCGTTCACAGGTGACACTTGCGTACATAATGCTTAATTCTTTTAAGACTGTGAGACCATTGACTTTGTTTTCTCCCAAAATGCAAAATCGTGAAGGTTAGGTGGACTGTTGATGCTATACTGGCCCAGTGCTGTGTCAGTGTGAGTGTGTTCACTCTGTAATGTGCTGGCGTCCTGTCCAGGGATTGCTGTCTGCGCTCATTGTTTGCAGGGATAAGCTTCAGGTGCCCCACATACACACATACCCTGGATAAGCATATGCTGTAGAATACGGATGGATGGATAGGTAAGGTATGGACTCGTTCAGGCTCATGGCCAAATTTGGGCTCCCTGACTGTCCACACTGGGACAGTTTATTTGGGACAAGCGTTTCCCCTTGATATGCAAATCCCACTTGGCTGCCCACATAGAGCCAATATGTTCGCCCACATTGGCCTTACACTGACGCAATGTCACTTTGTTTGCGGAAAACTGCAGGCATACTGTAGCTGTGAAGAACAAACAACCCTGGCACTTTAATTTTAAATAATGTACAATTTGGTAGCAGCGCGATTGATTTGTCACCGTACGACGTATTCTCTGATTATGAACATATTTATACTTAGTTTACCTCTAAAAAGATGTCGAAGAATACCCGTTATTTGAGTTTTATTTTATTGACATCGTGCATCCGTTGTGGGGGAGCCGGCAGGCCCACTCTTTAACTCCGGTCGGAGCCCAAGGCAAGGACTGACACGGGCATCACGCCACCGTAGAGGCCAAGCGGGCACACTCTGGCATTTACACCCACACACTGTACTGGATTAAATAAAAAATATAATGCGCACTCAGTGTGAAATATTCTTTAAAAAGACGTACCAATTTTCTGAAACTGCTGTTTTCATTTTAGCTTAGAGCATAGCAGGAACACATCACTAACCTGAGAATTTTTTGGGTAAAAAATAAACATTATTTCAATGAAAATGCTTGAGAAAATAAGTGTATTTTTTAAAGAATAAACAGCATTTGTAGATTGAACCCCGGTATTTTACACAAACTCTGCTCAGCAATGGTGAGGCTGAAGCGCTGCCGGGTGTGACCCTTTTTTCCCCGCTTTACGCTCACTACAAATGCTTTATTTCTGTTCTGAGTGTTTAGAATAAAGTTGACGGTTTTTTTTTACACTTCAATGTAAAAATCTTAAAGCTAATAAGTGCATATAGCTTTGTATCAATAAAAAATAGGAAAATTGCCAGAAGGTACAACAACAGGTCGTTTAGGAGGAGAAGAAGAACATTCTGTCCGCGTATGCGGCGTGAAATCGGATCAGGGGTCTGAGACACGCGAAGCCCTCCTCTTTATCAGAGGTTTGCATCAAAGGTCGTCCACCAGTTCAGCTGTTGATTTGTTTTCGGCCGCAGTATCCGAGCCAAAGGAAGTGTGCAGCCGAGCCTCATTTTCATAGCGCAGCCACATCCGTCCCACCAGACACAGGTGTGTGCGCAAATAGGGGATCACGTCACTTGAAGCCGAATAAAGGTGTGACAGGAGTAGAACGTGTCCTTACACCACCTCACAGCTCTTATGGACCCCAACTTCAGACCACGGCCCGGCGAGGAGTCTCCTCATACACCATAACTCGTTTCAAATAATGCCTTCCTTTAACCGACAACCCCCGCATCCGAGATTTCTCCTTGCCAGGCATGAGACGATTTACACTCTTAATACACAGTATTGCTATACAGGCTTCGCTATGCAGTGCATTCTCTTAACAACAAACAAAAATAAATACATAATAATAGTAATAACACTTTGCGTTTATACACTGAAAAAAAATGTGATGATTCACACTTAATATTTTTAATCTGAATCAATATAATTCTTTTTAGCTTATTGATCCCACAATTTTTAAGTTGAGGCAAATCATTTAGAGTGATTGGGTGCAATTCACTTGTTTTGTTACTGAAGTAAATCTATTTTTTAAGTTGTTCTTCTTTTTTGGCAGTTGGAAAGCCATCAAACTGGAAAGTTCGACGAAAGAATATATAAACGGCGCCTCAAACACAGCACATGAACAACCTAAAATATTAAGTTAACTGAAATAGGATTTTTACGTTTATTCCCTCCACCATAATTTAATTTGGTACAAACAAATTTTTTTACTTTGATTGAGCTCTGAAAGCAAATATTTCAAGCTGCAACACTAAATGACTAATCTTAAGTTGCTTGAAAGAGAAAATTTATGTTGAATGAACAACATCAATGTTATACTTTTTTCAGTGTATAGCGCTTTCTACATATTTTACTTTTGAAAAAATTGTATAAAATAACTGCAGTGGGCTGACGCCCTTCCCGGGGATTTGTTCCTGCCTTGCGCCCTGTGTTGGCTGGGATTGGCTCCAGCAGACCCCCATGACCCTGTGTTAGGAAATAACAGGTTGGATGATGACTGACTGACTTACTGTATAAAGTAATAAGCGAAAATTAGCTTTAAAAAAATAAAACACAAAACTGGCATTAAAAACAGGCTGGTCTGAACGCTTCTGTTTGGTGCAAACTTATGAGACTTGACAGACATCGAAGCAGACTCCAGAAATTAACACATTTTTATAAAATGGTATCAGCAGAATATCTGCCATGCAATATGTATTGGCACCGACCTGTGAAACATTGTGGTGAGGGCAGAAATTACAGAAAGAAGATAATAATCCAACAAAAATATGAAAATACCAATCCTCAAACTGGCATCGAATAGGAGACACAGAGAAGGCAAAGGCAAATTAAAACAGGACTGCAAATGTAATATGGACTTCAAATGCGTTGCTAAAGCAACAAGCATCTTTTAAATGGGTTTACATGAAAACTTACGTTAAAACTAAACAAATCCCTTCCTCCGTTTTCTAGCACCATCAGTGGCTTGATGTATTGTATTGGTGAAGGGGATGACACAGAGGAGAGGAGTCAGTGGGAGAAGTTTGTCTTTTGGTATAAAGAGAATGGTCTGCATCTTAAAACTAACAAAATCAAGGAACTGCTTATTGACTTTTGCCACACCAAACAGCCATTGTGTCAGGTCACTATTCAAGTAGCGAATGTAGAGCTGGTCCATTCCTACAAGTACTTGGGGGTCCACATCAATGAAAGGTTGGACTGGTCACAGGACACAGAGGAATTATAAGAAAGGGCAGACCAGGCTGTTTGCTATTCTTTAGGAGACTGTGTTCCTTTATTATAGGAAGTGACATCTTTCCCATTGTCAAAAACTCTATGATGGCCACTGTGGTGTGCCGGGCTGGCAACATGACTTCAATAGGGGACCAGCGAATCAACAAGCTAATGAAAAGGGCAGGCTCAGTGATGGGACACATTCTGGACCCTCCTGGAGGTTGTAGAGAAGGAAAGAATGAAAACAAAACTGAATGCCATTATGAACAAAGCTGCACATCCTCTCTCTGACACAGCAACACTGAGGACTTTCTGCCAATGAATTATTCAGCAGAAGGGTGCCAAGAAACACGATGGCGGCTCCTTTATACCAACAATATATACCTGCATAATGCCTCATAGGCACAAGTCAGAGGTTTTTCTTTTTTTTTTTTCTTGCTTTATAGTCATCCAGTGTGTGTTCGGACCAAAGTAAGTGTGTAAATGTATTTATTTATTTAAAGAGCTTATGTATAAAGCCAAATTTCTTTCTTTCTTTCTATCTATCTATCTATTATATAGTGCCTTTCATATCTATCTATCTATCTATCTATCTATCTATCTATCTATCTATCTATCTATCTATCTATCTATCTATCTATCTATCTATCTATCTATCTATCTATCTATTAAATAGTGCCTTTTATATCTATCTATCTATCTATTATATAGAGCCTTTCATATCTATCTATCTATCTATCTATTATATTGTGCCTTTCATATCTATCTATCTATTATATAGTGCCTTTCATATCTATCTATCTATCTATCTATCTATCTATCTATCTATCTATCTATCTATATATCTATCTATCTATCTATCTATCATATAGTGCGTTTTATATCTATCATTTGCATACATTAGCAGCAGGACCGGATTTATATGAAAAGAGGCCCTAGGCTATTCCACTTATGAGGCCCTTTCACCTTCCATTTTTAAGTTTGTAAATTACATGAGAGATAATAAAATTTTGCTAACAATTTGAATGTAGGCCCCTCTTGATCTTGAGGCCCTAGGCTGAAGCCTAGTTAGCCTATAGGAAAATCCGGCCCTGATTAGCAGCATGGTGGTGTAGTAAGAGAAACGTAGAAGACCCAGCCCCAACTATTGTGCATGTCTAATGTACCTTTGACATCTTTCCTTACCGGGACACAAGGTGGGATCTGCCCGGGATGTAGGACTCATCTTATCGATTTATCCATCCATTATCGGAGCCACTTACTGTATGTGTGGTCCGGCCCATGAGCATTTGCCAGGTGGTCCGTGGGCCGACCTACAGTCATCTTTCTTAGAAGAACTTTCTTGTTGATAAGGCCAAGACCTTGAACACAGAACACTCCGTCTGACTTTGTTGAAGACAATGACATCTTTTACTTCTACATGACTCCTTCCTGCTCTCATCGTATCCTCTGAGCCAGCATGGCTGCTCATAGAGTAGTAATACAAGGACTACAGTGGAATGCAACATTGAAAGAGACAGATGAGCAGTACAAGTTTTGCACAGTTGTCTTTGTTCTGGTGTATTGTTGTTTTACTAAGTTTACCTTTCAACAGCGGATGTAACGCAGGCACTTAAAGTAAGGAGCCGCTTTCTGATAAACATATCCATTCTGGTTTATTGCACAGGATTTGAGTTTGTGTGCCAACTCTTCTCCTTAGCACCTGCAAAAGAGAGCAAAAGATAAGGTTTAATATATTGTAAAGGCAAAAATAATAAAGATTTTCACAAAAAGGAATGTTTCTGAGGACACGAGTGTGAAATTAGACTATCAAAGATGGTGACACTTGTGGTTAAATACAGGCCAGGCAGGTAGAGGTGGGTCCAGGTGGATGGAGGCTGGAAGAGAAGTCAGAGATTATGAGGTTGTCGATCATCCGGTCTGCAGAGAGAGGAAGAGAAGTGGTGTTAGAATACACTGCCAACTGAGACTGAAGGGGCAGCACTCATAGTAGCAGACAGACCATTCCAAAGCTTTGGGACGCTGAAACTAAAAGCTCGACCTCCCACTGTTACTTTATTAATCCTTGGAATCTTAAGCAGGTGTGCATCTTGAGATCTTAACATGCGCTCAGGTTTGTATGTAATAATAAGTTCAGATAAGTAAGCAGGGCCTCAGCCATTTAAAGCTTTATATGTGAAAAGGAGGACTTTGAAATCTGTCCTAACTTTAACTGGGAGCCAGTGTAAGGACTTAAGAAATGGAGTTATGTGTTTGTACTTTCTAGTTTTTGTAGTGTAAGGACTTAAGAAATGGAGTTATGTGTTTGTACTTTATAGTTTTTGTAGTGTAAGGACTTAAGAAATGGAGTTATGTGTTTGTACTTTGCAGTTTTTGTAGTGTAAGGACTTAAGAAATGGAGTTATGTGTTTGTACATTCTAGTTTTTGCACTAATTCCTGAACGCAACATTTTGAATGAACTGAAAGCTACATAAAGAATGATGTAAATGACCAGCGAACACCGCACTACAGTCCACCCTACTAGAAATACTGTAAATGCATGAATTAATTTCTCAGAATCCTCCGTATTTAGAAAAACACAATAACTTTTCAACATTTTAAAAACGGAATAAAACGCTTTGGATAGTTTTGTAATGTGTGCTTCCCAATGAAGGGCCAGAAAGTGGCCTGAGTGGTCCTTCAGATTGATGCAACAGAGGGACCTATTCTGTTTGCCAAAAGACTTGCTACACCCATTCCCCCCCCCCCCACCCCCTCCGTCAACTCCGTCCCCACCCCCCACCCCGGTGTTCTCAATCTCCACCCCAGATTCCTCCCATTCTGACATTCTGTTAATGCTTGACGATCAACGACTTTAAAACTCCAAAGGCAGAACAAATGCTACTTGACCCTGTGAGATTCCAAGGGGATCTGTCAACCACAGGGGGTTAAGACTTTAATAAGTGCTGAAGCTAGCATTGCTCCTGATCTATAAATGAAGGTGCCAAAGTGATTCTTCAGAGTGATGCCATAGGGGAAACATTTCTGGTTCCCAAAAGAACCATCCACATGAAGGTTCCGGAAGACCCTTTATTTATTTAGATCTCTGATACAGTAAATAACCATGAATATAATGGTAACAGATTTGTGAAGTACCAGTGGGCTCCTGATTTTTGCCGTATACAATGACACAGGGGCTAAGCTCAGGTTTTCTTAATCTGTTTGTGTCCTGCTAGGTAGCCGACCAAATATTAAAGATTTTGTTTTTTTTTTAAATTAGGGTTAGTTAGTTTTTCAAAGCCCAAAGAACCGACTTCATATGCAGAGAACCTGTCCCAGAATGAAAAGGTGCTTTGTCAAGCAATGGAAACACACAAGCCAGTAAAGTGCCATTACAGGACTGTCATTTTCAAGAGTGTTGTGCAGGTCTCATTATGAAAAAACACTTTTTAACTTTACTTGATGTATCTGTCCGTATGCTTTATCATATTAAAACACTAATGTAGAGTAGAACTGCATTATAAGACGCCTAATAAAACTGCGATTTAGGTTCCTTTTCCAACGTGCTTTACCAGCTGTAGAGGTGATAAGTCCACGTTAGAATTAGATGACACCAAACACAGAATTACTGTGGTGGGCTGGCACCCTGCCCAGGGTTTGTTTCCTGCCTTGTGCCCTGTGTTGGCCGGGATTTGCTCCAGCAGACCCCCGTGACCCAGTAGTTAGGATATAGCGGGTTGGATAATTGATGGATGGATGAAACACAGAATTACGTGATTAGGACCCTCATACTTAAACTTTAAACTTTGTCAGAGATCTTGATGTGTTACCCCATCCCTCCCAAAGGAAAAAAGAGTCAAATATAAAGCTTGTTATGGTAATGCGAAAAATAAAAATAAAAGTAAACCTGACTCTGTTCTGATTCCCTGTGGCACAGTTAGTTATGCAATGGCATCCTGCTACATCCTTAAAAGCCATCAGTGTCTTATGCACATATTTATGATACTTTTATAACACAATGCACTGCTTAACACCCAAACACTGCCAAGCCCCAGTCCACGCCAACGCTGTAATGTGTTTTTGTTACAAACTCCATGTATGTTTACGAGTAACAAAGTTAATTGTGCATGCCATTAATACCCAAGTGTTATGGCAATAACCTGGCAAACCTGCCACACACACTTAAAACTAAAGGTGCAAGAGTGGTGCCCTGGAGCGATGCCACAGGGGAATCATTTTCAGTTCTGGAAAGAACCATCCAAATGGAGTTCCACAGAGAACCTGAATTTATTTCAGTCCTTAACAGATTCCATTTCTAACCATGGACATGAAGCTTCAATGGGTTCCTGGTTTTTAAATGACTCCTGCTGAATACAAAGGTGGGCTGTGTTTGAGTTTTCTTCATTAAAGATTTTTTGCCTAGGAAACCATTTCAGTGGCCAAAGGAAAGCCCTTTGTGGAATGAAATGGTGCTTAGTCAAGCAAAGGGTCAATGAGGAGCCACAGAACCCACACAACTGCAATTAAAGAAATGATGATAATAATAATAATAATTTGTTAAGTTTATATAGCACCTTTCTCACTACTCAAAGCACATTACATAGAGGGGTACCATTTCAACCACCACCAATGTGCAGCACCCCACTGTATGATGCAATGGCAACCATTACTGAGCCAGTATGCTCGCCACACATTAGATATTAGGTGGTTTAGGGATGAGAGAAAAAGCCAATAAGGAACAGGGGATGATTAGGAGGCCTGATGGACAGTTTAGCCAGGACATCTTTACAAAGGATGCTCAGGGATCTTTTATGACCAGAACCTCAATCTTACATCTCATCCAAAGGATGGCACCATTTTCACAGTACAATGTCCCCGTCACTACACTCGGACATTGGGATCTGCACACAGACCACCAGGTAAGTGCCCCCTGCTGGCCTCACCAAGCCCTCTTCCAGCAGCAGACCAAGCTTTTCCAAAATGGTCTCCCATCCAAGTATTGGCTGGGCCTGAACGGGCTTAGCTGCAGGTGGATGACCTGTTCTGAAGCACAGGTGGGATGGCTGCTTAAGTTACTAAGAAAAATGTAAAAAAAATGTGATGGCTAAATGATTGGCAGCTCATTTAACTGGCAAAAAAGAATTCAAAAGCATCAACCAGTGATGGGTTTGCAAACAGTGACGTTAATGCAACCATCAATTAACATCCATCCATCCATTTTCCAACCCGCTGAATCCGAACACAGGGTCACGGGGGTCTGCTGGAGCCAATCCCAGCCAACACAGGGCACAAGGCAGGAACCAATCCCAGGCAGGGTGCCAACCACCGCAGGACACACACAAACACACCCTCACACCAAGCACACACTAGGGCCAATTTAGAATCGCCAATCCACCTAACCAGCATGTCTTTGGACTATGGGAGGAAACCGGAGCACCCGGAGGAAACCCACGCAGACATGGGGAGAAAATGTAAACTCCACGCAGGGAGGACCCGGGAAGCGAACCCGGGTCTCCTAACTGCGAGGCAGCAGCGCTACCCACTGCGCCACCGTGCCGCCTCAATTAACATTTTATCAATATTTGATGCAGTAGTCAGCATACATACAGCATTATTATTTTTGCTATTTTCAAGAAAGTAACACAGCACACAATCAAGCAAATAAAATTTAATAATAACTAGGGTGCTCTGCCCCCTGCTCGCTTCGCTTGCCAACCCCTGGGCAGGCTCTACGCACTAGCTACTTCACGTATGGGGAAGCAGATGTACAATTTAAACTGATTTTTATTTTCATGGGAATTGTTACATATGCATAATAGAACTATCTATTTTAAATTACAGCGAATAATTAACCATAGCAAAAAATGTAAAACGTAAGTAAGTTTCATGTGGCATTAGAGGTATTTGTTGCGTTATACGTTTTTGTTCTGTTTGGCTTTGAAATTAACACGCAAATACTTTTTAAACTTACACTTTTACTGTAAAACTTCAGTAAAAACTATTTTTTGAATTAACTTTTCGTCATGGGCAGCATGGTGGTGCAGTGGGTAGTGCTGCTGCCTCGCAGTAAGGAGACCTGGCTTTGCTTCCCAGGTCCTCCCTGCGTGGAGTTTGCATGTTCTCCCCGTGTCTGCATGGGTTTCCTACCACAGTCCAAAGACATGCAAGTCGGGTGCATTGGCAATCCTAAATTGTCCCTAGTGTGTGCCTGGTGTGTGTGTGTGCGTGCCCTGCAGTGGGCTGGCGCCCTGCCCAGGCTTTGTTCCTGCCTTGTGCCCTGTGTTGGCTAGGATTGGCTCCAGCAGACCCCTGTGACCCTGTGTTAGGATATAGCAGGTTGGATAATGACTGACAGACTGAACTTTTCGTCAATATCACACTGAATTTTAATTCTGCATTTGGACTTACATCGTGACAACGCAACATATGAGTGAATTTCGTTTCTTTCTCTCTAACAAATAAACCGACTTTTTCGAATGTTTGTCCCTGTGATTTGTTAATTATCATAGCAAAAGCTATTCTAACGGGAAACTGTAAATGTTTTAATACGAATGGCATATCAAGATCTCCTTTGGTGTCTAATGCCATTGGTGAAGATGGACTACATTACCTTTCTTGTCTCCTGTTAAAACTTTACATGTCAGAATTGTTCGACCAATTATGAATACAACTAATCTTGTCCTATTGCATAGCCCGTCACTCATAAATAAATTACGCAATAACATTACGATACATCCTTCTTTCAACAGTAATTCAGCCGGTGGAAGACCAGATGGTGTTAATGGTTGCAGATATTCTTTGTGATATTGTAAGTTGATGTTTTCATCTTGTGCACTATGACCACCAACTGTTTCAGCAGAGTTTATTGATATGCATTTAACCAATTTGCCGTGTAACCGATCGACAATTTTCGCATTAATTCATTTGATTTCATCATTTCTCGGTGCTAGGATTGCCTGTGTACTCATTTCTTCTGTTGATAACACTTTGAGATGAAATTCTTAATAAGATTTGGACATAACAAGTCTTCTTTAATTGGGAACTTAAAGTAAGGGAAACATAAAAATTTATAAGAGCTGAGAGAGCAGGAACTGTGTATGACAAAAACATTCACACCAATGAGAGGTGAGAGGACTGCAGATGTGGGCCGTGAACCGGAAATAATGGAGAGGAGGGTGGGACCTGAAAAAATCTCTTGGCAGTAGTCTCGTCTCAAGATTTTCTTTTATAATAGAGAGATAATAATAAATAACACATTATATTTATATACAACACAACGTATTTTTTGAATAGCGCTCTTCACTAAATGCATTTGCCTAGCGCTGTGAACAATTCTCAGTAAAAATGCAAATATCAAATACAGTGGAACCTCGGTTTGCGAGCATAATTCGTTCCGGAAACGTGCTCGTAGTCCAAAGCACTCGTATATCAAAGTGAATTTCCCCATAAGAAATAATGGAAACTCAACCCAAAACTATTCATATAAAAATGATTAATACAAAATATAAAGTAAAAATACATAAAACAAATTAACCTGCACTTTACCTTTGAAAAGAATCATGGCTGGTGTGATTCAGTTTCTAAACTCTTGTGGGATTGCACCCAACGGGACGACACGCGGAAGAGCGTCCCAAAGCAATCGCAGTCTCCCAGAGCTGTAGCAGTTCACTGTAAAAGCGAATCCGAAAAGATCGCGGACATGCTTTAAGCGCCTGCCATCGATGGGTGATACAAGGAAGAAGGAACATTACAAATGTGCAAGGCCCTGTGTGACTGCTGTGTCTGTGTATAAATAACCGCGCTGTTGCTGTTTGAAGCTGAATAACGATGGTGTTGCTAAAGTACTGAGACTCAGCTTCGTGTTTTAGGGTGCAAGATGGGGACTCGCACATCACAGCACACACACACACACACACACACATATACACAAGCGAGCGAGTGAGCACACACACATACACGTGCGCGCACACACAGTCAGTATACGCTTGTACGGATGTTGACTATATGAGTGAGGCACGCCGACTCAGACGGAGAATAGGAGACGATTACCCACAATCCCGCAGCCAGAGATAGAGAGAGAGAAGATCCATCAGCTCAGTTGTGATCACATGACGCTCAGCAGACAAAGCGTATACATACTACTCGTACTGCAAGACCTCGCTCGTATATCAAGTCAAAATTTATTAAAAATTTTTGCTCGTCTTGCAAAACACTCGTAAACCAAGTTACTCGCAAACCGATGTTCCACTGTATACTAATTACTAAATACAGAACTGGCACAAATCCTCTTTAATAAAACCCCTGTGTGCGTCCATGTGTCCGTGTGTGTGTGTCTTCTGGTGAAGTGCGCATGCGCGGGGCACGGTGCTATGCTTCAAAGCAGATGCTTCAAAGGCCGCCTGACGTGTCACACAAGACAGAGAGGGCGGGACCTATAAAATATCGCGCGGCAGATCCAATCGGATTTCGGTAAATGAGGTAAGACCTAACACAGAAAACACGAAAAATCCAATCGGGTACTGAGACGCGGAGACCAGCTTCCCCATTGTTGTGCAAGTGTTCACTCTGAGGATGTCAGATTTGCGATTAAGAAGCTTGGCCCTATAAAGTGTAAAGTGTCAATCGTTGAAGGGGTTTTCCTAAATATACAAATTTTCATGATATTACAATACGATGACTTTTAAAAGTAGATTTATTTTTGCGCACATTACATCAGTTGCTGGGGAGAATCTGCTGATTGCCCACCATTGTGACAGAAAATTAAATGCATGTTATGGACAGCAAAGCCAGTATTACTGTCAGAGAAAATTTCAGGCATTTAATGGGAAAAATTTAATGAGGTAAAATGGCCCTTGCCATTTAATATACACTGTTCCTACTAATGTTTATGGACTACTGCTCTAGCGCCTGTTATTGTAACGGGCTTAATGTCTAGTATAAAATAAAGGCACAAAGAACAAAGTAGAAACTGATTAAACATATGTGGAAACCAACAATATCTGTCCGTGAATTAACTGATAAATTATGGCCAGTTGACAATGGTGGAGATGAAAATTGTAAAAGAGAAGGTGATGAACTGAAGTCCTGGAGAGCTCGGCCAAGTGGCCACCTACCTGCTCCTGGGCCTTCTGTCGTGAAGTCTGTGCTGGCCGTCCAATCAGATGAGAGAATCTTTCCATCCGATGATTCTGATGCTCCTTTATCAGAGATGACTTTTCATTTTGCAGGTGAGCTGCCAGGCAGTAGAGGGTTGGAACCAAGTGCCACATCCTGATGCCAAGAAGAGAAACTGAATGGAGGAGGGCTAGTAACAGTTTAGAAATACTGTGATACTTATATTTCTGTATAAATGACTAACAATCAGAAACGTAGCTACTCAGCAGCTCTAGTCAGGGTGTGCTGGACTAAAGTTCTGAGTCTTCAGCCTGAGACTGAAAGGGCATCTCTTATATTAGCAGGCCAGTCATTCCACAGCTTCAGGGCCCTGTAGCTAAAAGCTCGACCACCCACTGTTGCTTCATTAATCCTTGGAATCATAAGCAGGTTGGCATCTTGAGATCTGAATGTGTGCGCTCTGATCTGTAAATAATGATAAGTTCAAATAAGTAAACAGGGCCTCTGACCATTTAAGGTTTTATAAGTTAAAAGGAGGATTTTAAAATCAGCACTAAGCTTAACTGAGAACCTCATAACTGGAGTTATGTGTTTATATTTTATAGCGCCTTTAAAAATCCCATGCTAAGCAGGACTAAGCAGTGGAGGAATACGAGAAATGTTCATTGAAGAGGAGTCTTTAAATCAGATTTGAAAGTAGTGAGGGAAGTGTAGTCACGCAAAGATCGGGGAAGAGAATGACAGAGTTCAAGGGCAATGGCACTAAAGGATCCGAGTCCCAAAGCAGAAAGTCTGATGCATGGGACAGCAAGTAGATTTTGCCGAGAAAACCTGCAAGAGCAAGAAGGGGATTAAGAAATCAAGAGTTCACTAAGGGAAAGAGAGCAGCAGAGTTACGCAGGACTTTGAAAGTTAGAAGCAAGACTTTGAATAAGATACGGAACTGAACCCGATAACTAATGAGAATGGGGGTGATGTGAGCAGAACGCATCATGCAGGCTGCGGATTTGCTGAATTTAACTGTACAGGAAGGCCAATGAAGAGAGAATGACATACTGATAGCACGAACCAAACTTTGTGCTTCATTATTAGTGAGAAACAGGCGAAGACAAGCAATAAAAGGAAGGTGAAAGAATGGCAGTCTTGGTAAGGAACTTGATATGCGGCTCAAAATTAAGTAATGGGTCAAATATTACACTAAGATTTCTGACAAAAGGAGCAGACTTAACAAACACACCAACAGAAACACTACATGATTTACATAATAAGGATTTAAAAACCAAGGTCCCAGAGTGGGTCGTCAGAGTGATGCCAGATGGTTCCCAAAAACACCCATCCACATGAAGATTCTAGAAAGAACTTTTATTTATTTAGATCCATAACAGGCTCCATAGTAAATATCCATGAATGGGTAGCAACAGATTACTGACATCCTGGGTCCTGATTTTAAAAGGACTCTCGCTGCCTACAATCACAGGCCAAGTCCAGGTTTCTTAATCTGTTAGTGTCCTGCAGGTAGTCTAACATACATTGAAGATTTCAGTTATCCATCCATCCATTATCCAACCCACTATATCCTAACGACAGGGTCACGGGGGTCTGCTGGAGCCAATCCCAGCCAATACAGGGCACAAGACAGGAAACAAATCCTGGGCAGGGTGCCAGTCCATTGCAGGGCACACACACACCAAGCACACACTAGGGACAATGTAGGATCGCCAATGCACCTAACCTGCATGTCTTTGGACTGTGGGAGGAAACTCACGCAGACACGGGGAGAACATGCAATCTCCACGCAATCGAATCCGGGTCTCCTAACTGTGAGGCAGCAGCGCTACTCACTGCGCCACCGTGCCGCCAGATTTCAGTTGTTTTCCTCATACTGTATTAGAAAGTTTTTCAAAGCGCAAAAAAACAACTTCATATGCAGAGAACACATCCCAAAATAAAATGGTGTTTGGTCAAGAAATAGTTCTACGATAAACCACATGACCCAGTAAAGAAACATAAAGTGTCATTAAAGAATCAGGATTTTAAAGAGTGGGACTATGAACTAATTCAGATCTTTTGCAGTATTATCCAAACCTTTGCACTCAATTCTGACACCCACAAAACAATAATTGTCATACATGAAAATAACGTTTTTAGTATTGTTGAGTGGAAAAGGATTCAGTCTGCGATGTATGGTGTGCTATAGAAAGAAACTCACAATAAATCCACTCAGAGAAACGATTCAAGTTTTTGTTACCCACAATGCAAAGATGAGCGGATCGTCAGGGACAATTTGAGGCGCTACTGCAAAGGGGGCGTTACTTATGCAAATATACATACTTTATGCAAATATATAATTCTGTGCCATTGTGACTTTATGGCAATACAATCATTCATTAAATAATCTTGCACGTTGAAACAATTAAATGATACTGAGAGCGAAGAACACTATTAAAATGTACATTTAAGCACATTCATTTGTTTAAAATAATTGTTTTAATTATTTATTGTATTACAGTCTTTTTTTACTGTGAAAATAAACGTTTAATGTAATATAATCGTACGGAGATTTGTTTACAGCGCACACATTTTAAACGTGCCTTTTAGCATCACCCTTGTGTTCTTTTCAGTCTGACTTTCTCATAACCGAAGATCACTGAAGATGATCAATTCGTTATCTGACAACGCATTTTCTGAAATTCATGGTCGTCAGCTTTTAAATCCGTTAGGAGATATAGATTGCCGCACACACTCATAAACATAAGGGGGGATGGGGGAGTCCCACCCTAGGGCTCCATATGGAACAGCAGCCACATTCACTTCACATGTGAAGTGAAGACCGACTAAGGTGTAAATCACCCTTGCCTTTCACTTCTCCATTATCATTCATAAACGAAACTTCAGGGAACACAATCGCTGGTTTATTTTTTCCCTGAATCGACAATTCTTTCAGTAGTATGACTCACGATATTCAGTTATCATGAATATTTAACCGAGGCGTTACATCCAGTATATTTAATACTCTTTGACTTTCCTAAACTCCCAAGTCATTTAATACTGTATTCCTTTTATCCGGATTAACAGTTTTGTTTCCGTTGAAAATACCAGATGTGTTGCCGAGGGATCGGAAAAAAACTGTGCTGTTAGTCAGTAAAGCGACGTAACAGAACACCTGTAGTGACCCGCCCTAAAATAGCGTATATATAGGGGTACCGTAGATACGAAAGATCCAGCAGATCAAACACATCGGACAGAGGCGAGAACAGCTAAGTCGCCGCCGCCGCCTCCTCCATCCTCATCATCATCCGCACCGCCACAGCCGGCCCTGCTCAACACCGTAAGTTAAGCGTGCGGGGTCGCGTGTTGTAGGCAAAGCAAATAGGTTCTTGTATTCGTTTAATCAGATGGTGATGTTTAAAGCGGTCTGGTTATTTTTAATTCTCTCATTACAGATATAACATGTCTGCTGTCTCGCCCGGTCTGAAAAATATAAAGCCATTTAATGGCACTTTATTGAGTTCCGTGGTTCCTATCTTAGCAATCAGAGCCATGCCATAGGGGAACCATTCTTTCTTCAGTTCAAAAAAGAACCCATCATCATAAAGGTTCGAAAAAGAACCCTCAGATCGATAACAGGGTCCTTAAACAATCAAGATAATAATTGATTTGTAAAATTCAAATGGCCTCATGATTTTGAAATGAGAATAACCCGGGATGATAACATCAGGTTTTCTTGATCTGTTAGTACCCTACACTATACACTAAAGATTTCATATTACATTTGCTACATATTATCCGGCTAACATTTTATCCAAGGTGACGTCTGACATTGGAAAGATGTAATTGGTTATTGTTTTGTTTTGTTTTGTTTTGTTTTTCCAACTAGCGTACATGCAGGTGAAGTGACGTGCTCAGGTCACACAGAGCTAGAAGTGGGATTTGAATCCACAGCCTCCAAAGTCTTGACCGCTATGCCTTCCTAATATGTTAGAAACCTTTTCAAAACCCAAAGAACCAATTAAATAAAGAACTTTTCCCAAAATGAATTGTCTTTATTTATATGTATGTATTTATTTATTTATCTACTGATTGATTGACTTTATTATTTGTCCTGTGAAGCTGTATCCGTGTTTTTTTTATGTTTCTGTTGGTGTATGCATCTGAATTTCCCCCATGGGATTAATTCAGGTTAATATAATCTAATCTATAATCTAATCCAAACTAATCTAATGGAAAAGGAAATGGTTCTTTGTAAAGCGATATTTCAACGAGGAACCAGAAATGCCATTAAAGAACCGTTATTTTTAAGAGTGCTGTTCAGATCTCGCTTTATAGTGATACTTGATATATCTGCCATTATGTTTTGTTGTTTTAAAACACTAATGTACAGTAGACTTACACTATAATACGCTTGACAGAGAACTATTTAATTCCAGGATCCTTTGCATGAGGTTGTTTCTTCAAGATTTGAAAAGGTTCCTTAATATGTGAAAAAAATAATCTTTCATTTATAGTATAAGCTACCTAGCAAGAGTAACTGATTATGAAATCCCGAACTCAGCCTGCGCGAGTCCATTACAAATTAGGAAGTCGGTGTTTTTTAAAAAATCTGTTCATTGTTATTTATGGAATCTATACGGACCTAAATAAATAAAAGTTCTTTCTGTAATCTTCAGGACGGTTCTCTTAGGAACCAAAACTGAAGCACCCCGTTGGCACCTTTATAATAGCGTAGTCATGATAATCTTCATTGTGATTTGGATTTTATCTGATGTATTATTATTATTATTGTTATTTGCTACTGTTCTGGATGAATTCATGAGTTGACAACATCTATTGTACAAGATATCCGGGCACTCACCTCTTTGTCATAGGAGGACATTGAAACAGACCAGAATGTTGGCACTTTCAGTCTTCAGCCGTTTAAAAAAATGGGCACTGATGCTCAACAGAAGATGACACTATAAGAAAACTTTTTCAATACACTGTGGCTGCATTAATTTGTAACATTAAACGATATCTCTGCGCCATTACTTTTTTTTAAAAAATCCTATTGCAGTCTTATATTTATTTTCTAAAATCAGTGCCTACATGCAATAATCTACCATAGATGTTTGTCTCCGTGGCCGTTTAACGATTTCTTAAAAATCAACTTTTCTTCTGTTTGAGTCTTCGAAGGAGGTAAAGGCGCACCTGCGGCTGACATCTATAGATGTACAAAGACATGAGTGCACACGATAATGGAAAACAAGGACAGAAAAGGCGGCCGGAATCCGAGCAAAGCTCACCTGCTTCTTTTTTCTTTTTCTTTTTCCCGCAGCACCAACATGAACATGACTGATGTGCTGTCAGCTGCGGACATTGCGGCAGCGTTAAATGCCTGTCAAGGTAATTATTTAATTACATTTTCTACTTCAATACATACAACTGAGGATACTGGAAGGGTGTAAAATAATAATTATATTATCAGTTGATCTAAAGTTGAATATAAATAAGAGCGATAAAAGTGGAACAGCATCGCGTTACATTCGTTGCACGTTGTACTGGAAATTAGAAAAAAGACGTAAATAAACTCGTTTAAAAAAACAAACACACAAAGGCAGAACGGTTTTCCAGAAAAGCTCAAACTGTTTTAAAATCAGGTCAGAGTTACGTTCCTTTTTATTTTGTTTATAACACTCCTTCCTCGTTATACCATTCTGCAAAACTAACGAGTGGGAATATTCAAAATGAGTGTTTATATTATAAGCAGTAGCGAGGTATAGATATATAGAGGGATCTTGAAAGAAGATGGAGGAAATGTGCAAAACACGCCGGAAAAAAATATGAGGCTAAACAGAAAAACAATAAAAGGGTCGCGTAGAAAATGAAGTTAAACTACATGGAGACGATGCCAGATGGCTATTAAAAAGTAGAGATTAGTCCCCCAGACATCGTCTGTGCGGAGTCTGCATGTTCTCTCCGTGTGCTTCAGGATTTTCTTCAGCACTTTTCCTCAAATCTCCCAGAGACGTGCATTTTAGGTCTTGCGTCTGAGATATCGAGGATACGGAAAGAGAAGATTTGGGAAACAAACACAGTAGATTCGTGAACTTATGAAAACAAAAGTACGCAAATGGCCGTATTTAAGAAATACCCGTCCTGCATGTGTCCATGACACTTAAGTGGGTGCTCTCTTTTAACCTCGGCTCTCTTCCTTTTCTTTATTGAAGATGTCGGCTCCTTCAACTACAAGTCTTTCTTCGCCACGATTGGGCTGTTCAGGAAGTCACCAGCAGATGTCCAAAGAGTCTTTGATATCATTGATCAGGACAGGAGCGGCTTCATCGAAGAAGAGGAGCTGCAGTAAGTCAAGCGAAAACAAATAAAACGCAAAAAGCCTTTTGCCGTTTTAAAGCACACCCTTAGAATGGTGCGCTTGTACTTTGTTGCATGTGAGGGCCGCATAGGACTGCACCGTTAAAGGATGCGTTAGTGTTCCTGTTGTTAGGGTTGTCAAAAATCAATATGTAACACAGTATTATGGGGTTCCAAAAAGGCAAATATATTGAATAAATATTAAGTGAATATATACAGCCAAACGCTAGATATTCAGTTTGCCTTTATATATTCACTTTGACCTTGAATCTTCAGAAATGACTTTATATATTCAGACACTGACTTTTATTGAAAATGGGAGTCTGAATATATAATGTCATAAAGTCAGTCAGAATATATAAAATTAATGCCTAAATATATATAATGAACATCCTATTAATTAATTTTTTAATATATAAAGTAAAATCTAAATGTGGCGGCACGGTGGTAGCGCTGCTGCCTTACAGTTAGGAGACCCGGGTTCGCTTCCTCTCTTCGTGGAGTTTGCATGTAAAACCGGGTGCTCCGGTTTCCTCCCACAGCCCAAAGACATGCAGGTTAGGTGCATTGGCGAGTCTAAATTGTCCCCAGTGTGTGTGTGTGCGCGCGCGCGCCCTGCGGTGGGCTGGGATTGGCTCCAGCAGACCCCCGTGACCGTGTAGTTAGGAGATAGCGGGTTGAATAACGGATGGGATGGAAATCTGAATATATAAAGCCACTTCTGGATAGGTAAAGTCAGTATCTAAAATTAATGTCTTAATATATGAAGTCAGTATCTGAATGTACAAGAGCTTGCTTCGCTCGCCTACCCCCGGCGTTTTGAACCCGTGCCCGCTGGGTAGCCACGTGTGAGGATGACGCACGTTTAATAATATGGAGAGCTTGCCCGTGTCACTCTGGGGCTCTCCACTGTTAACACGGAGCCCCATACGTACCTGATTATATTTTCTCTTTTTCGAGTAATAATTTTCATTTGTTTGCGATACTGTGATGTTTATCGTAATGTTAATAATGCATAACTGTAATGTGAATCACCTATGCCGTATAGATTGGATGTGTGAGGATGACGTATGTTTAATACGGAGCGTTCGCCCGTGTCACTGTGGGTCTCTCCACTGTTAATACGAAGCTCTTTCCGAACTATTATGCGGTGCATTGTGGAGCACTGCGGACTCCCGTTTCACTTCGTATATCGTTTAGTCGAGCTGTTTCTTTTTGGAGGAGTCTCCGCCTGGTTTGCGTCATTTCAGACGCACGTTGTAGGCACTTGCGTTCATTAATTATATCCAGGCAGGCGCGTGTTTGTATCTCGGTAACTCGAGCTGTGTCGTGTTGAATCCGTGGCTGCTTTGCCTATGCAGTTTGAGACGCGCGTTGTAGGAGTCCACGTTCATTAGATCTACGCATTAGTGCCACTCACAATATGGCGGCCACGCCTGCGTATTCCGTATTATGTCGGTTCTTACCATGCTGTGTAGGCGCATTTGCCTTTTGTACTTTACTGGGCTTTGTGACGCCCGATGTAGGCGCCTGAACCTTCAGGGTCCGTATCCACTGTGTGGTGTGGACGTTTAACTGTCGTTGGTTCTGCCTTTATATTCTGTATCTCGGTGTGCATGTGTTTAGTGCCTAGGTTTTTTTGTAGCTGTTGCATTCCCGGTTTCATCATCTGTAACCCGCTCTCCATGTGTTCGTCCCCGTTCTTTAATCTCTTTATGAAGTTTTACTTTGTTTCCTACTCTGTGTTTTATTTCTGACCTCGCTTTATCCTGCTTGCGGCATGTCAGACCGTTCGTAGTCTCTCTTGTTTTACTGTGGGGAGGGGGGCTTTGTTTTGTAACCTGCTTCACTATGGCTTGGGGGGGGGGGGGGGGGGGGGGGGGGGGGGGGGGGGCTTTGTGTGGCGCTTGCGCACTATGTCTTTTGCGTCCACGGGCACGACCCTGCGTCCATATCCGGTTTACCATTCTCATTTAGTAAGGTTTACCAATTCTCGTTTAGTAATATGGAATGGATAAAGTCAAAGCGGAAATATATAAAGTCAGTTTGAATATATAAAAATGAACCTCTGACTATAAAGTCAGTCTAAATGTATAAATGCACTTCTGAATATATAAAGTCAGTATCTGAATATGTAAAATTAACATCTGTATAGGTAAAGTCAGTCTGAATATACAAATTCATTTCTGAATATATAAAGTGAAATTCTGAACATATGGAGTGAAAAGATTCTATTAAATTTCTAAGTCAGTAGGTCCTAATACCATTTTGAAAATTAAGTTCACTGAAGTATTCAGCATTATGCACGTACCTAATCTTTGTGGACCAGACGTATTTATTCTGTGGCCAATTTACTGGACATAAAGCCAATAGCCTGTATGATATTGTTGTGTTTTCACACACTGACTTTAAATTCAGAATGCTGACTATAGGCCTATATGTGGAAATTACTCAGATATGTACTTTGCATATTCAGAAATTACTCTATTTATTGAGACTTTGAATATATAGCCCTTTATGAATATATAAAGTTAAACGCTGACTATATAAATTCAGAATTGACTTTAATTATTTAGGATTTGACTTGACACATTGAGACGCTGCCCAAGAGATTATTTCACCAAGTCCAGTGCTGCCTGTCACAGCATGGCATTTTTGGATACCAACAACAACGTTTATTTGTATAGCACATTTTCATACAAACAATGTAGCTCAAAGTGCTTTACAAGATGTCAAAAAGAAAGTTACAAGAAAAGAAAAACAATTCAGATTAGGCAATAATATAAAGAATAAGTAACAAATAAAAAATCTAACAAATATATACAATTTTAAAAAAACATACAAATATCAAGCAGAAGAGTATGTCCTTATATACAATATCATGTAAGTCTTTAAAGATGAGTTTGGGAGGACAGAAAAAAAAAACCTTGAGTGAAGCTGGAGTAAAAAACAAAACCTGCAGGGGTTCCAAGGCCAAAAGACCACCCAGCCCTGACTGGACATTCTACCAAAAATAAACATTCTTAATTCATTCCTCTTTGTTTCCAGGCTTCATATGATGAAGCCTAAGTTAGAAGCATTAATCACTGTGCCAACATGCATTACAAATTGGAAAAATTATTTTCCATTATTTTGATTTTATAATTCACACCTTATTTAAGTAAGATGATTATAAGTCCATACAGCATAAAAGCTGGGAATGTGTATTATTAATCATCTAATCAAAATATGTGACTGAATGAACAATCTTACTTACTTACCAAAGCACATACATTCTATTTTGTTCTTTCTGTATTTTTATAAATACTGTATAGGATAACCTTTCAAGAATTTATTATCTAGTGTTCAGATCACGGGCGGCACGGTGGCGCAGTGGGTAGCGCTGCTGCCTCGCAGTTGGGTGATCTGGGGACCTGTGTTCGATTCCCGGGTCCTCCCTGCGTGGAGTTTGCATGTTCTCCCCGTGTCTGCGTGGGTTTCCTCCGGGCGCTCCGGTTTCCTCCCACATTCCTAAGACATGCAGGTTAGGTGGATTGGCGATTCTAAATTGGCCCTAGTGTGTGCTTGGCGTGTGGGTGTGTTTGTGTGTGTCCTGTGGTGGGTTGGCACCCTGCCCAGGATTGTTTCCTGCCTTGTGCCCTGTGTTGGCTGGGATTGGTTCCAGCAGACCCCCGTGACCCTGTATTCGGAGGGTGAGGAGGGTCAGACCCAATTATTCACACATATTTGCCAAACAGCAAAACACACACATCACTGGTGATATGGGAGGAAAACAGGAAAACCCAGAAGAAACCCCACTGAGACACGAGACTCCAATGTCCAGTCTTTAAAGGCAGCCTCGGCTGTGGTGAACCTCGTCCTACGTCAGTGAGTCTATCTTAATGTGCAAACAAAATCCTTTATTATTATTATTTTTATTGTTAAAATTAAAAGGGTTCATATTTTGTTCTAATCCCCCTACAGCGACACAGTGTAGCCTTTCAGTAAATCACACCAACGATCGCAGTGAAGTGCTATTTTGGTTAACTTACGCTTTTTAACATTTTACACGCTTTATCTTTATCGTTCTGGTGTTTCACAGAATTATGAGTAGCAAATGTTTTTGTCATTAAGATTGTACCGACTGTTTTATTTATTTATTTATTTTTACTTCGGTATGCAGGTTGTTCCTACAAAATTTCTCTAAGAACGCAAGAGTGCTGACAGTTGCCGAGACCAGAGCTTTCCTCAAAGCCGGTGACTTGGACAACGACGGAAAACTCGGGGCAGAAGGTATGACAACAAGATTTATGTACGGTCCCCATTTTGAACTGGCTTGTTTATTTCGGGGCAGTAGTCAGTGCTGCCCAGTTACGGATCCCGTGCCCTGAACTCCAAATATTCATTCCGTTTATTCGAGAATGTGGGCGCGTGCCTGAGAGGACCCCGCGTGCAGTGGCGTCGCTTCCTGCCTTGTGTTCGGCGCTGCCCGGATATGCTCAGCCCAGATCACATTAAGCGGGTTTAATACGGCTAGAAAAAACGATTAAATTCAGCACATCGATGCAGAGGATCTTAGGTCATGAAATTGCTCGAGAACGAAGTCGACACAGTGACGTCCATTGCGGACACAGCGGCCAGTCGAACTATACAAATAAATCGGAGACTGTGCCGGTTTGTTACAATTTAGGGGGGGATACGGTGGTGCCGTTAACAACAACAACATTTATTTCTACACCACATTTTCATGCAAAGTATGTACAAGCTTAAAAAAATAAAAGTGTCAATGGGGTTCTTCAGAGCGATGCCACATAGGGGAACCATCCACATGAAGGTTCCATAAAGAACTTTTTATTTATTTAGACCGGTAACAAGCTTCATACAGTAAATAACGATAAATAGATAGTAACAGATTTGTGAACTACCAGCGGCTCAGGAGTTTAAAAGGACCCTCGGGGCCAATGCCGACAATAACACAGGCTAAGTTCAGATTTTCTTATTCTGTTTGTGAACTTCATTGAAGTAGAGCTGAGTATCATCTGCATAAAAATGATAACCCAGTCCATAGCTACGGATAATATGGCCAAGGGGATGCATGTAAATACAGAAGAGAAGAGGGCTGAGGACAGAGCCCTGAGGAGCTCCTTGTGTGACTGGCGCTGAGCTGGATCTGCTTTTGCCAAGACTAACAAACTCTTGCTTATCAGTCAGATGGGACTTGAACCACTGGAGGGCAGTGCCAGAGATACCCAGCATGTTCTCCATTCTGGACAATAGAATGTCATGTCTGACCTGAGTGTCAAATGCTACACTGAGGTCTAATATAATTAATATGCTGGTTTGTCCAGAGTCTGCTGCCATAAGCAAATCATTGGTTACCCGTAGCAGTGCAGTTTCACACTGAAACCGGACTGAAAGGGTTCCATCAAATTATTAGAGGTTAAGTAATTGGTGAGTTGGGAGGCTACAACACGCTCAAGAACTTTTGACAGAAAAGGTAAGTGGGAAATAGGTTGAAAATTGTTAAGATTGTCAGCATCAAGACCAGACTTTTTTAACACTGGAGTTCTGTTTGTGATCTGCTAGGTAGCCTACCATACATTAAAGATTTTAGTTTTTTTTTTTTACATATTAATTAGTTTTTCAAAAGCACAAAGAACCAGCTTTCCAGAATGAAATGGTGCTTTGTCAAGAAATTGAACTACATACATTTCTGGACCACCTTGAACACGTCCAAAGGTTCCGGAGTCTAAGAAATGTGGTGGCATGTGAACTGGATATAACAAATGGCTAGCTGGACGTGTAAATGCCCTCATTTCTAATTTTTTCTCAGCAACGCGGTTTATTGGTGATTACTGACTTGCTGACCTAATTTGTCTTTTTCTTTATTCCTTTTATTTTGTAGAATTCACTGCCTTAGTGCACACTTAAATCATCAAGATGAGTGGAAAATGCAGCTGGACCTGGCAGTTGTGCCCGGGCCTCACAAGCCTGTTAAACTGAACTGCAGGTTCTGAAGATTGCTCATTATTGCCTCCTCTTCCCTTTTCTGCCATTTTACATTTCCACACCACCTGTTCTCTCTGCATGTGGATGGTTATGATGATTGCACTTAAGGTGGCAGACAAGGATTAAATAAACATGCTGCAAAAACATGTGAATACTTGTATGTGATTGATTGTTTAGTTTTGAAACTTTAAACCCAAACCAGCTTTGTGGGTATAAAGCCAGGCTCCCCACACACTTTCTGTCGCTCTCTATCAACATCAAGTGTCCTCTTCAGATGTCAATATGGCCACGTTAAGTTAAAAATGCTTTTGGCACTGATCCATCCATCCAACTTCACCATCCAGCTGAGTTCACTTTAATGGTCACGGGGGGGGGGGGGGTAGGGGGGGGGGGGGGAGGCATATCACTTGCACTTCAGAACAGGTCATCTACCGAAAGGTAAGCATGTTTGGGCCTGACCAGGACTTGGATGGGAGACCATCTAGGAAGAATCTAAAGTTGAGAAGGTGTTGGTGAGGCCAGTAGGGGGTCTGTGTGTAGATCCCAATGCCCCAGTGCAGTGACGGGGACACTGTGGAGGTAACATGGTGCTGTCTCTCAGATGAGAAGTAAAACCAAGGTCCTGATTCTCCATGGTTATTAACGATGCTAAATTGCCCATCATGGTCTTCTCCATTTTGGCCCCATAAACATCTCCTGTCCCTTATTGGCTAACTGCCTTATCTCTCTCAAACCCTGGTGAGTGTACTGGTACAATGATGGCTGCCATGGCATCATCCAGGTGGGTGATGGATCAAGTGGTTCCCCTCTGTTCGTGTTGTAATACAATAGAGAGGCAAAAACCCAGAAAAAGAGTTGGGGGAGCTTCCCTGTATAATGTCCAGCATGAAGAGTCGTTGAAAAGACTACTGAATTGGTCAAAACCTGGAAAAAAAATTCAACAACATGGCAGAGAAAACCTCACTCCTCACTCACGCACCAGCCTCGGGACGTGTACCTTACCTCCACTTAGCTAGCGAATGAGAGAACTACTTAATGGATTTAGATCTGGCTTTTTTTCTATAATTTGCTTGAACATTCCGGTTGATTTTGCAACTTCTCTCATCATGCTAAGAATCACAGATTGCTTGCAGGAGTGATATATTCGTGCTAATCCGAGACAGAAGCTGCGGGCCATGGGCAGGGGGAAGCGTGATGTCAGGAGTGGGGAGCCGGGCAGGGTGATCCTCACTGTCCTGTTTTACTACTACGTGGGTGGATCCAAGGCGGATGGCTAGTTTCTAATAAGTTAGGGTAAGCGGTTGTGCTGTCAGGTCTTTCCAGAACTTCTCTTTATGGCAGCGTTTCTCAACCTTTAAGTATTTGCGACCCGAGTTTTCATAACAGTTTTAATCACGACCCCCCCCCCCGATGTTTTTTTGAAACCCTAATAAAATTTATTCCTATATTTTTTGCTGCCGATACACCACTACAAGTTTAAAATTTCGCCACATATGGCAACATTCCCTACAAAAAAGGGGGCGCACCCCACAGTTTGAGAACCGCTGTTTTATGACCTCCATTAGTAAATATCTACCTCTAATTACGTCACTGTTTTAATTTTTCATTTTCTTCTGTTGCTTAGGTGTTCAGATTCAAATCCAATCACAATCGTGTTTTCTGCGTAAAGTGTCACAGAGATGGCGCTATGTACTGTACATGATGATGATGGAGGACATGCTGTCAGATATGATGGTGAACTGCTTTGGTGGTCAACTGAATGTAAATGCGAGTCTGCCATCCCGTCCAGAACTTTTCTCTATGCAGCTTCCCTGAATTAGATTTACAGGGAAATTGAGAAAGCATAAATCAATTTAAAATGGATGACAATTTGTGGCGTGGTGTAGCTGTTAAGGCTTTGGACTTCACAAAACAATGCAAAATGGCTTGAAATATCTACAATGCAGATACTTGCCACTATAGAGCCTTTAGAAACTGATCTGGTATCTTAACTTTGCTTTTTTGTGACTCAGGTGCCGCCACGAGTGGCAGCCTTTCCAGCAGCTCCGTGTACGACTTTATCTTTCTACCTTTTTCTCTATTTCATTGATCACTCCTACCACTTTCTTTTATGTGGACTCGTTTCCTGGACACTTTGTGAATTTCCCCTTGGGATTAATAAAGTATCTATCTATCTATCTATCTATCTATCTATCTATCTATCTATCTATCTATCTATCTATCTATCTATCTATCTATCTATCTATCTATCTATCTATCTATCTATCTATCTATCTATCTATCAGTCCTGCACTAAAATAAGCCATAATATGAGAAAATCCCATGACACCCAAAGGCGAGCTGCCAACTTAAGCCTGATTACACTAACCATACCAATCATGACTTTATTTTATACAGCACCTCACAAACTAATAATGATAATGCATTTTATTTACATAGCGCCTTTCCCATGCTCAAGGCACTTCACAGAGTTTAAGAAAGAACGTCAGGGTATACAGTATATAGCATTGTACTAAACCAGATAAAAAAAACAAAGAAGATTAAGACAGTAAATTCAGAGAAAAAGCCTAACAGACAACATAATTGATGGCATAGCACACACACACACAGGTTACATGAGCATCTTGACACAGAGGTAAACTGAGAGAAGGGTGATAAAGTCAAGTAGAGCTAAAAGCCAAACTCAACAGATGAGTTTTGAGTTGTTTTTTAAAAGAATTCATGGAGTCAGCTAACCTGATTAATTTCGGTAGGTCATTCCAGAGTCTGGGCGCTATACAGCTGAAGGCCCTGCTGTCACCCATGGAGTGTAGATTAGTGTGGGGTACAACAAGATTACCAGAATCAGAGGACCTTAGTGGGCGGTAGGAAAGGATTTTATATTCGATCCTGTAAGACACAGGGAGCCAGTGAAGGTGAAGCAGGATGGGTGTGATGTGCTCGCTGCTGCTGGTTCGAGTAAGGACTCTTGCAGCCGAGTTTTGAATAAGCTGGAGGTGTGATATAAGATTAGAAGGGGCACCAACTGCCAGTAGAGAATTACAATAATCGATGTGGGATGTGATAAAAGCATGGACGAGTTTCTCAGCATTAGAAAAGGAGAGGAAGGAGCGAACACGGGATATGTAACAGAGGTGAAAGTAAGAAAGTTTCTTAATGTGATTTATGTGGGCAGAACATGAAAGGGAGGAATCAAAAATGACACCAAGATTCTTTGCAGTAGAGGCAGGTCTGATGAGATCACCGCCAAGATGGACTGTGTAGGAGCTCATTTTATTAAGCTGCACTTTAGTCCCAATTTGCAGGAGTTCAGTTTTGTTGCAATTTCATTTTAAAGAGTTCTGCTCCATCCAGGTTTTAATTTCAGGCAGGTTGCGAGCTAAGAAAGCTCTGATGAAGTTCCACTTTTAACATTGAAATAGAATTGAGTATCGTCTGCGTAAAAATAATAACCCAGTCCATAGCTACGGATAATATGGTCAAGGGGATGCATGTAAATACAGAAAAGCAGAGGGCCGAGGACAGAGCCCTGAGGAGCTCCTTGTGTGACTGGCGCTGAGCTAGATCTGCTTTTGCCAAGACTAACAAACTCTTGCTTATCAGTCAGATGGGACTTGAACCACTGGAGGGCAGTGCCAGAGATACCCAGCATGTTCTCCATTCTGGACAATAGAATGTCATGTCTGACCTGAGTGTCAAACGCTACACTGAGGTCTAATATAATTAATATGTTGGTTTGTCCAGAGTCTGCTGCCATGTTGCTGCCATAAGCAAATCATTGGTTACCCGTAGCAGTGCAGTTTCACACTGAAACCAGACTGAAAGGGTTCCATCAAATTATTAGAGGTTAAGTAATTGGTGAGTTGGGAGGCTACAACACGCTCAAGAACTTTTGACAGAAAAGGTAAGTGGGAAATAGGCTGAAAATTGTTAAGATTGTCAGCATCAAGACCAGACTTTTTTAACACTGGGGTTACAGAAGCGATTTTAAAAGTGAGCGGCACAGAGCCAGTGTCAAGGGATGAGTTTTTTATTGTTGTAACAGTCGGGATTATGGCATGAAAGCAGGATTTAAGTAGTGTGCTGGAAATGGGGTCCAGTACACAAGTAGTCGGCCTCATCTTACAAAGCAGGTTATTAACAAACGCAGATGTGACTGGTGAGAACTTAGAGAAGGAGCTGGATGGAGTGGGAAAGCAGGGAGAGATATAAACAGATTATGTATTTATGTTACTTGAATTATTTAGATCTTTAATTTTGCTACGGAAAAAGTGGAGGAATATCTCACAGACTTCAGTAGAAGAGGTAGTTGGGCCAGATGCGGGTTCGAGTAGCTTATTAACTACAGAGAACAAAACCCTTTGGACTTCAGACCCTGAGCTTTGTGGGTTAAAATCCTGCTACTGGCACTGTGTGACCATAAGCCAGTCACTTCACCTACCTCTGTCCCAATTGGAAAAAAATACAACAGGAATGTCATCAGTCGTATCTCAAATGTTGGAAGCATGGGCGTCATATTGGGGGGGAGGGAGGGGTAATGATTACCGAGGGCCCACTGGGTGAGGGAACCCTCGAAGCCTGGGATGAAAAGAACGTGTGACGAACATGGGTCGAGAAGAAGGAGCTCACAGAGACTGCTTATGTGTAGGACCCAGAGTTCATTGCTAAACCCCTGGTTGGAAGTCACCCTGGTTAAAGGCGTCAGCTGAATAATAAGTGAATAAAAAAGTGGAATTAGCATACACTGCCCTAATTCGGGGTGTTCATAAGAAATGTAGGGATTCACTTCATGGAGTAGAAGTGCATAATAAACAAGCCGAGTTGCATCGCATATTTGAAATATTAAAATGCGTGCTTCAGTTTTAATGTTTAAAGTCTAAATGTTCTCGACCATAATAGAAGTTGATCATTTTTCACAATCTGATAGGTCCACAGAGGGCTATGTCCCTAGTAATGGCTCAAAAATCAAAAATAACCTCAGATTCACACTCAGTGACCTTGAAATAGTCAAAATCAACACCCCCACATGCTTATGTTTGAAATTTGTCACTTTTAACCTTCTGGGAGTGGCCTCTTTGAGGGTTCGGACCACTGGCTTTGAATCAAATATCATAAATATGATCATACTCATGATCAGCAACCTTAAAATCACACTCCATAGGCCTATAGTACCAGTTCCCATTCTTTAAAGTTTTGTGAAAACGAGTACCTTTGACCCCTCATATCCCATTAGGGGGTCAGTTAATGTGGCTTGCACAACTTCATGTCCTTCTGGTCATTTTTGCTGAAGACACCTATTGGCTTGCTCTTTATCATAAGGAGGTAATTTTCCTGCACAAAATCGGGTCTAAAAATGACCTAACAATGAGGGTCAAAAATATAGGGGGGGGGGGGGTCCCAAAAAACTCAATGTTTTGCATAACTAAACCAGTGGTGTCATTATGTGATTAGCCCATGGCATCCAGCCTCTGATCAATGATAGCCACCCACCTCACCTCTCCAATGCACTTTAGGCTTCCATGCCCCCCAAACCCAACGCCACCCCAATGTTCTGAAGCTCCGCCCTAATTCCTGCCATTTCAACATTCTGTTAATGCTTGTTGATCGACGGCATGTAAACTCCAAAGGCAGAACAAATGCTGGTTGACCTTGTGAGACTTCAAGGGGATTTGTCAACCACAGGGGGCTAAACCCTTGATAAGTGTTGAAGTTAGCATTGTCCCGATCTATAAATGAAGGTGCCAAAGTGGTCCTTCAGAGTGATGCAATAGGGAAACATTTCTGGTTCCCAAAAGAACCATCCACATGAAGGTTCCGGAAAGACCCTTTATTTATTCAGATCTCTGATACAATAAATAACGGATGGTAACAGATCTGTGAAATACTAGTGTGCTCCTGATTTTTAAAGCACTCTTGCTGCATACAATGACACAGGGCTAAGTTCAGGTTTTTTTTAATCTGTTTGTGTCCTTCTATGTAGCCTACATATTAAAGATTTTTTTTTTCTACTATTATTAGGGTTAGGGTTAGTTTGGCAGCATCCTATACCTCGAGTGTTTAATTTTATCCACATATTATAGGAACCTTAACCTCAAAAAACAATTTAATATGGAAAAAAAAACCTTCCCAGAATTAAACGGTTCTTTGATAAGCAATGACTCCACGAGGACTCCGCACTGTGAAGTACCATTAAGGAACCGTTACTTTCGAGAGTATGGACATCAAGACGAGTCAAACGGCGTTTCACATGTGTGGGTTTACTCGTCGTGAGTTGCAAGGCACCGGACAGAAAAACCTGAAATGATTTCAAAGCGATCATAAGTCATTCTTATGAAGACAACGGTCACGCGTAGTAGCAGATGACGGAACTGCGCCGTTTCTGTTTAAGTTGGATGAATTTCATGAGAGAAGATTTAACAGCAAGGGGGGTGCGTCGTTGTAGTGCGCGCGCCGCTACAGCACCTTGGTGGTCGGCCTGCACGCGCAAAAGGACGCGCGACGGCCTACCGCAAAGTTGTCCACGCTGCTGATGAATAAATGGGCTGAGCAAAGGTCGCGCCGGCCGCGGTCAGAGGTGGCCCAGCAATTGGAAATGTTTGATTTGAAAAGGCAAACTTACGCGCTATGCGCCGCATATCTACGCAGCCCGGTCTACTTGTGAGGGGCTTTTGTTTATCTGTATGGCACCTGTTTTTGCTTAGGATCCCTTATGCTATAGTTTCTCGCAATTTGTTGTCCAGATGCCCAGACAGATCCACTTTCAGTACACGTGTAGTTTTGTTTCCCACTATTTAGTGCAAATGGAGACCAGGAAAAGTGCGTATAAGCTTCGAGTGTCGAGCACCGTCTCGTGATTTATTAATCATCGAATTCCCAGTCCCTGCATGTGACTTGCCTTGGCTGCGCATTTATCATTTACATTTAATCACATTTGTCTCTGAAGAGCGCTT